>NW_028126347.1:0-600000 GCF_965194825.1 Balaenoptera physalus | reverse complement strand
GATAAGATAAGGAACACACCCATTATAAAGAAATCACATTAGGATTCTCTTTTTAAGCTCTTCTTTAAAACATTAGTGCTTAGGAAATCTATTGGAGGCAGAAGCAGTCAAGGGTAGCCTAGGGTTAGGGTTAGGCTTAGGGTTAGGGTTAGGGTACTGCTTAGGGTACGGGATCGGGGAGGGCTTCGGGTACGGCGTAGGGTATGGGTTAGGCTTAGTGTTAGTGTTAGTGTTAGGGTTAGGGCTCGGTTTAGGTTACGGGTTAGGATTAGGGTACTTGTTAGGGTTAGGGTAGTCGTTAGGGTTAGTGTACGTGTTAGGGTTAGGGTAGTTATTAAACCTATCCCACTCTCTAGATACCCCTTAGCACGTAAAGGAATATTATTTGGGGGTCCAGCCCTGGAGAAGAGTTTAGACACTAGGATAAGATAAGGAACACACCCATTATAAAGAAATCTCATTAGGATTCTCTTTTTAAGCTGTTCCTTAAAACACTAGTGTTTAGGAAATCTATTGGATGCAAAAGCAGTCAAGGGTAGCCTAGGGTTAGTTTAGGCTTAGGGTTAGGCTTAGGTTACGGGTTCGGGGAGTTCTTCGGGTATGGCATAGGGTATGGGTTAGGGTTAGGGTTAGGGTTAGTGTTAGGGTGAGGGCTTTGTTTAGGGTACGTTTTAGGATTAGGGTACGTGTTAGGGTTAGGGTAGGGGTTAGGGTTAGGGTACGTGTTAGGTTTAGGGTAGTTATTAAACCTATCCCACTCTCTAGATACCCCTTAGCACATAAAGAATATTATTTGGGGGTCCAGCCATGGAGAAGAGTTTAGACACTAGGATAAGATAAGGAACACACCCTTTATAAAGAAGTCACATTAGGATTCTCTTTTTAAGCTGTTCCTTAAAACACTAGTGCTTAGGAAATCTATTGGAGGCAGAAGCAGTCAAGGGTAGCCTAGGGTTAGGGTTAGGCTTAGGGTTAGGGTTAGGGTACGGCTTAGGGTACGGGATCGGGGAGGGCTTCGGGTACGGCGTAGGGTATGGGTTAAGCTTATTGTTAGATTTAGTGTTAGGGTTAGGGCTCGGTTTAGGTTACGGGTTAGGATTAGGGTACTTGTTAGGGTTAGGGTAGTGGCTAGGGTTAGTGTACGTGTTAGGGTTAGGGTAGTGATTAAACCTATCCCACTCTCTAGATACCCCTTAGCACGTAAAGGAATATTATTTGGGGGTCCAGCCCTGGAGAAGAGTTTAGACACTAGGATAAGATAAGGAACACACCCATTATAAAGAAATCACATTAGGATTCTCTTTTTAAGCTCTTCTTTAAAACATTAGTGCTTAGGAAATCTATTGGAGGCAGAAGCAGTCAAAGGTAGCCTAGGGTTAGGTTTAGGCTTAGGGTTAGGCTTAGGGTAGGGCTTAGGGTACGGGTTCGGGGAGGGCTTCGGGTACGGCGTAGGGTATGGGTTAGGGTTAGGGTTAGGGTTAGTTTTAGGGTTAGGGCTCGGTTTACGGTACGGGTTAGGATTAGGGTACGTGTTAGGGTTAGGATAGGGGTAAGGGTTAGGGTACGCGTTAGGGTTAGGGTAGTTGTTAAACCTATCCCACTCTCTAGATACCCCTTAGCACGTAAAGGAATATTATTTGGGGGTCAAGCCATGGAGAAGAGTTTAGATACTAGGATAAGATAAGGAAAACACCCATTATAAAGAAAACACATTAGAATTCTCTTTTTAAGCTGCTCCTTAAAACACTAGTGCTTAGGAAACCTACTGGAGGCAGAAGCAGTCAAGGGTAGCCTAGGGTTAGGGTTAGGCTTAGGGTTAGGCTTAGGGTACGGTTTAGGTTACGGGTTCGGGGAGGGCTTCGGGTACGATGTAGGGTATGGGTTAGGGTCAGGGTTAGGGTTTGTGTTAGGGTTAGGGCTCGGTGTAGGGTAAGGGTTAGGATTAGGGTACGTGTTAGAGTTAGGAAAGGGGTAAGGGTTAGGGTACGCATTAGGGTTAGGGTAGTTATTAAACCTATCCCACTCTCTAGATACCCCTTAGCAAGTAAAGGAATATTATTTGGGGGTCCAGCCATGGAGAAGAGTTTAGACACTAAGATAATATAAGAAACACACACATTATAAAGAAATCACATTAAGAATCTTTTTTAAGCTGTTCCTTAAAACACTAGTTCTTAGGAAATCTATTGGAGGCAGAAGCAGTCAAGGGTAGCCTAGGGTTAGTTTAGGCTTACGGTTAGGCTTAGGGTACGGCTTAGGGTACGGGTTCGGGCAGGACTTCGGGTACTGCGTAGGGTATGGGTTAGGGTTAGGGTTAGGGTTAGTGTTAGGGTTAGGTCTCGGTTTAGGGTACGGTTTAGGATTAGGGTACGTGTTAGGGTTAGGGTAGGGGTTAGGGTTAGGGTACGCGTTAGGGTTAGGGTAGTTACTAAACCTATCACACTCTCTAGATACCCCTTAGCACGTAAAGGAATATTATTTGGGGGTCCAGCCATGAAGAAGCGTTTAGACACTAGGATAAGATAAGGAACACACCCATTATTAAGAAATCACATTAGGATTCTCTTTTTAAGCTGTTCCTTTAAACAGTAGTGCTTAGGAAACCTATTGGAGGCAGAAGCAGTCAAGGGTAGCCTAGGGTTAGGGTTAGGCTTAGGGTTAGGCTTAGGGTACGGCTTAGGGTACGGGTTCGGGGAGGGCTTCGGGTACGACGTAGGGTATGGGTTAGGGTTAGGGTTAGTGTTAGGGTTAGGGCTCGGTGTAGGGTACGGGTTAGGATTAGGGTACGTGTTAGAGTTAGGAAAGGGGTAAGGGTTAGGGTACGCATTAGGGTTAGGGTAGTTATTAAAACTATCCCCCTCTCTAGATACCCCTTAGCACGTAAAGGAATATTATTTGGGGGTCCAGCCATGGAGAAGAGTTTAGACACTAAGATAATATAAGGAACACACACATTATAAAGAAATCACATTTGGAATCACTTTTTAAGCTGTTCCTTAAAACACTAGTTCTTAGGAAATCTATTGGAGGCAGAAGCAGTCAAGGGTAGCCTAGGGTTAGGTTAGGCTTACGGTTAGGCTTAGGGTACGGCTTAGGGTACGGGTTCGGGGAGGACTTCGGGTACGGCGTAGGGTTTGAGTTAGGGTTAGGGTTAGGGTTAGTGTTAGGGTTAGGGCTCGGTGTAGGGTACGGGTTAGGATTAGGGTACGTGTTAGGGTTAGGGTAGGGGTTAGGATTAGGGTACGTGTTAGGGTTAGGGTAGTTATTAAACCTATCCCACTCTCTAGATACCCCTTAGCATGTAAAGGAATATTATTTGGGGGTCCAGCCATGGAGAAGAGTTTAGACACTAGGATAAGATAAGGAACACACCCATTATAAAGAAATCACATTAGGATTCTCTTTTTAAGCTGTTCCTTAAAACACTAGTGCTTAGGAAATCTATTGGAGGCAGAAGCAGTCAAGGGTAGCCTAGGGTTAGGGTTAGGCTTAGGGTTATGCTTAGGGTACGGCTTAGGGTACGGGTTCGGGGAGGGCTTCGGGTACGGCGTAGGGTATGTGTTAGGGTTAGGGTTAGGGTTAGTGTTAGGGTTAGGGCTCGGTTTAGGTTACGGTTTAGGATTAGGGTACGTGTTAGGGTTAGGGTAGGGGTTAGGGTTAGGGTACGTGTTAGGTTTAGGGTAGTAATTAAACCTATCCCACTCTCTAGAAACCCCTTAGCACGTAAAGGAATATTATTTGGAGGTCCAGTCCTGGAGAAGAGTTTAGACACTAGGATAAGATAAGGAACACACCCATTATAAAGAAATCACATTAGGATTCTCTTTTTAAGCTCTTCTTTAAAACATTAGTGCTTAGGAAATCTATTGGAGGCAGAAGCAGTCAAGGGTAGCCTAGGGTTAGGGTTAGGCTTAGGGTTAGGGTTAGGGTACTGCTTAGGGTACGGGATCGGGGAGGGCTTCGGGTACGGCGTAGGGTATGGGTTAGGCTTAGTGTTAGTGTTAGTGTTAGGGTTAGGGCTCGGTTTAGGTTACGGGTTAGGATTAGGGTACTTGTTAGGGTTAGGGTAGTCGTTAGGGTTAGTGTACGTGTTAGGGTTAGGGTAGTTATTAAACCTATCCCACTCTCTAGATACCCCTTAGCACGTAAAGGAATATTATTTGGGGGTCCAGCCCTGGAGAAGAGTTTAGACACTAGGATAAGATAAGGAACACACCCATTATAAAGAAATCTCATTAGGATTCTCTTTTTAAGCTGTTCCTTAAAACACTAGTGTTTAGGAAATCTATTGGATGCAAAAGCAGTCAAGGGTAGCCTAGGGTTAGTTTAGGCTTAGGGTTAGGCTTAGGTTACGGGTTCGGGGAGTTCTTCGGGTATGGCATAGGGTATGGGTTAGGGTTAGGGTTAGGGTTAGTGTTAGGGTGAGGGCTTTGTTTAGGGTACGTTTTAGGATTAGGGTACGTGTTAGGGTTAGGGTAGGGGTTAGGGTTAGGGTACGTGTTAGGTTTAGGGTAGTTATTAAACCTATCCCACTCTCTAGATACCCCTTAGCACATAAAGAATATTATTTGGGGGTCCAGCCATGGAGAAGAGTTTAGACACTAGGATAAGATAAGGAACACACCCTTTATAAAGAAGTCACATTAGGATTCTCTTTTTAAGCTGTTCCTTAAAACACTAGTGCTTAGGAAATCTATTGGAGGCAGAAGCAGTCAAGGGTAGCCTAGGGTTAGGGTTAGGCTTAGGGTTAGGGTTAGGGTACGGCTTAGGGTACGGGATCGGGGAGGGCTTCGGGTACGGCGTAGGGTATGGGTTAAGCTTATTGTTAGATTTAGTGTTAGGGTTAGGGCTCGGTTTAGGTTACGGGTTAGGATTAGGGTACTTGTTAGGGTTAGGGTAGTGGCTAGGGTTAGTGTACGTGTTAGGGTTAGGGTAGTGATTAAACCTATCCCACTCTCTAGATACCCCTTAGCACGTAAAGGAATATTATTTGGGGGTCCAGCCCTGGAGAAGAGTTTAGACACTAGGATAAGATAAGGAACACACCCATTATAAAGAAATCACATTAGGATTCTCTTTTTAAGCTCTTCTTTAAAACATTAGTGCTTAGGAAATCTATTGGAGGCAGAAGCAGTCAAAGGTAGCCTAGGGTTAGGTTTAGGCTTAGGGTTAGGCTTAGGGTAGGGCTTAGGGTACGGGTTCGGGGAGGGCTTCGGGTACGGCGTAGGGTATGGGTTAGGGTTAGGGTTAGGGTTAGTTTTAGGGTTAGGGCTCGGTTTACGGTACGGGTTAGGATTAGGGTACGTGTTAGGGTTAGGATAGGGGTAAGGGTTAGGGTACGCGTTAGGGTTAGGGTAGTTGTTAAACCTATCCCACTCTCTAGATACCCCTTAGCACGTAAAGGAATATTATTTGGGGGTCAAGCCATGGAGAAGAGTTTAGATACTAGGATAAGATAAGGAAAACACCCATTATAAAGAAAACACATTAGAATTCTCTTTTTAAGCTGCTCCTTAAAACACTAGTGCTTAGGAAACCTACTGGAGGCAGAAGCAGTCAAGGGTAGCCTAGGGTTAGGGTTAGGCTTAGGGTTAGGCTTAGGGTACGGTTTAGGTTACGGGTTCGGGGAGGGCTTCGGGTACGACGTAGGGTATGGGTTAGGGTCAGGGTTAGGGTTTGTGTTAGGGTTAGGGCTCGGTGTAGGGTAAGGGTTAGGATTAGGGTACGTGTTAGAGTTAGGAAAGGGGTAAGGGTTAGGGTACGCATTAGGGTTAGGGTAGTTATTAAACCTATCCCACTCTCTAGATACCCCTTAGCAAGTAAAGGAATATTATTTGGGGGTCCAGCCATGGAGAAGAGTTTAGACACTAAGATAATATAAGAAACACACACATTATAAAGAAATCACATTAAGAATCTTTTTTAAGCTGTTCCTTAAAACACTAGTTCTTAGGAAATCTATTGGAGGCAGAAGCAGTCAAGGGTAGCCTAGGGTTAGTTTAGGCTTACGGTTAGGCTTAGGGTACGGCTTAGGGTACGGGTTCGGGCAGGACTTCGGGTACTGCGTAGGGTATGGGTTAGGGTTAGGGTTAGGGTTAGTGTTAGGGTTAGGTCTCGGTTTAGGGTACGGTTTAGGATTAGGGTACGTGTTAGGGTTAGGGTAGGGGTTAGGGTTAGGGTACGCGTTAGCGTTAGGGTTGTTATTAAACCTATCCCACTCTCTAGATATCCCTTAGCACGTAAAGGAATATTATTTGGAGGTCCAGCCATGGAGAAGAGTTTAGACACTAGGATAAGATAAGGAACACACCCATTATGAAGAAATTACATTAGGAATCTTTTTTAAGCTGTTCCTTAAAACACTAGTTCTTAGGAAATCTATTGGAGGCAGAAGCAGTCAAGGGTAGCCTAGGGTTAGGGTTAGGTTTAGGGTACGGCTTAGGGTTTGGTTTCGGGTAGGGGTTCGGGCACGGCGTAGGGTATGGGTTAGGGTTAGGGTTAGGGTTAGTGTTAGGGTTAGGGCTCGGTTTAGGGTACGGGTTAGGATTAGGGTACGTGTTAGGGTTAGGATAGTGGTTAGGGTTAATGTACTTGTTAGGGTTAGGGTAGTTATTAAACCTATCCCATTCTCTAGATACCCCTCAGCACGTAAAGAATATTATTTGCGGGTCCAGCCATGGAGAAGAGTTTAGACACTAGGATAAGATATGGAACACACCCATTATAAAGAAATCACATTCGGATTCTCTTTTTATGCTGTTCCTTAAAACACTAGTGCTTAGGAAATCTATTGGAGGCAGAAGCAGTCAAGGGTAGCCTAGGGTTAGGGTTAGGCTTAGGGTTAGGGTTAGCGTACGGCTTAGGGTACGGGTTTGGGGAGGGCTTCGGGTACGGCGTAGGGTATGGGTTAGGGTTAGGGTTAGGGTTAGTGTTAGGGATAGGGCTCGGTTTACGTTACGGGTTAGGATTAAGGTACGTGTTAGGGTTAGGATAGTGGTTAGGGTTAATGTACGTGTTAGGGTTAGGGTAGTGATTAAACCTATCCCACTCTCTAGATACCCCTTAGCACGTAAAGGAATATTATTTGGGGGTCCAGCCATGGAGAAGAGTTTAGACACTAGGATAAGATAAGGAAAACACCCATTATAAAGAAAACACTTTAGAATTCTCTTTTTAAGCTGCTCCTTAAAACACTAGTGCTTAGGAAACCTATTGGAGGCAGAAGCAGTCAAGGGTAGCCTAGGGTTAGGGTTAGGCTTAGGGTTAGGCTTAGGGTACGGCTTAGGGTACGGGTTCGGGGAGGGCTTCGGGTACGACGTAGGGTATGGGTTAGGGTTAGGGTTAGGGTTAGTGTTAGGGTTAGGGCTCGGTGTAGGGTACGGGTTAGGATTAGGGTACGTGTTAGAGTTAGGAAAGGGGTAAGGGTTAGGGTATGCATTAGGGTTAGGGTAGTTATTAAACCTATCCCACTCTCTAGATACCCCTTAGCACGTAAAGGAATATTATTTGGGGGTCCAGCCATGGAGAAGAGTTTAGACACTAAGATAATATAAGGAACACACACATTATAAAGAAATCACATTAGGAATCTTTTTAAAGCTGTTCCTTAAAACACTAGTTCTTAGGAAATCTATTGGAGGCAGAAGCAGTCAAGGGTAGCCTAGGGTTAGGTTAGGCTTACGGTTAGGCTTAGGGTACGGCTTAGGGTACGGGTTCGGGGAGGACTTCAGGTATGGCGTAGGGTATGTGTTAGGGTTAGGGTTAGGGTTAGTGTTAGGGTTAGGGCTCGGTTTAGGGTACGGTTTAGGATTAGGGTACGTGTTAGGGTTAGGGTAGGGGTTAGGGTTAGGGTACGTGTTAGGTTTAGGGTAGTTATTAAACCTATCCCACTCTCTAGAAACCCCTTAGCACGTAAAGGAATATTATTTGGAGGTCCAGCCCTGGAGAAGAGTTTAGACACTAGGATAAGATAAGGAACACACCCATTATAAAGAAATCACATTAGGATTCTCTTTTTAAGCTGTTCCTTAAAACACTAGTGCTTAGGAAATCTATTGGAGGCAGAAGCAGTCAAGGGTAGCCTAGGGTTAGGGTTAGGCTTAGGGTTAGGGTTAGGGTACGGCTTAGGTTATGTGTTCGGGGAGGTCTTCGGGTATGGCGTAGGGTATGGGTTAGGGTTAGGGTTAGGGTTAGTGTTAGGGTTAGGGCTTTGTTTAGGGTACGGTTTAGGATTAGGGTACGTGTTAGGGTTAGGGTAGGGGTTAGGGTTAGGGTACGTGTTAGGGTTAGGGTATATATTAAACCTATCCCACTCTCTAGATACCCCTTAGAACATAAAGAATATTATTTGGGGGTCCAGCCATGGAGAAGAGTTTAGACACTAGGATAAGATATGGAACACACCCATTATAAAGAAATCACATTCGGATTCTCTTTTTATGCTGTTCCTTAAAACACTAGTGCTTAGGAAATCTATTGGAGGCAGAAGCAGTCAAGGGTAGCCTAGGGTTAGGGTTAGGCTTAGGGTTAGGGTTAGCGTACGGCTTAGGGTACGGGTTTGGGGAGGGCTTCGGGTACGGCGTAGGGTATGGGTTAGGGTTAGGGTTAGGGTTAGTGTTAGGGATAGGGCTCGGTTTACGGTACGGGTTAGGATTAAGGTACGTGTTAGGGTTAGGATAGTGGTTAGGGTTAATGTACGTGTTAGGGTTAGGGTAGTGATTAAACCTATCCCACTCTCTAGATACCCCTTAGCACGTAAAGGAATATTATTTGGGGGTCCAGCCATGGAGAAGAGTTTAGATACTAGGATAAGATAAGGAAAACACCCATTATAAAGAAAACACATTAGAATTCTCTTTTTAAGCTGCTCCTTAAAACACTAGTGCTTAGGAAACCTATTGGAGGCAGAAGCAGTCAAGGGTAGCCTAGGGTTAGGGTTAGGCTTAGGGTTAGGCTTAGGGTACGGCTTAGGGTACGGGTTCGGGGACGGCTTCGGGTACGACGTAGGGTATGGGTTAGGGTTAGGGTTAGGGTTAGTGTTAGGGTTAGGGCTCGGTGTAGGGTACGGGTTAGGATTATGGTACATGTTAGAGTTAGGAAAGGGGTAAGGGTTAGGGTATGCATTAGGGTTAGGGTAGTTATTAAACCTATCCCACTCTCTAGATACCCCTTAGCACGTAAAGGAATATTATTTGGGGGTCCAGCCATGGAGAAGAGTTTAGACACTAAGATAATATAAGGAACACACACATTATAAAGAAATCACATTAGGAATCTTTTTAAAGCTGTTCCTTAAAACACTAGTTCTTAGGAAATCTATTGGAGGCAGAAGCAGTCAAGGGTAGCCTAGGGTTAGGTTAGGCTTACGGTTAGGCTTAGGGTACGGCTTAGGGTACGGGTTCGGGGAGGACTTCAGGTATGGCGTAGGGTATGTGTTAGGGTTAGGGTTAGGGTTAGTGTTAGGGTTAGGGCTCGGTTTAGGGTACGGTATAGGATTAGGGTACGTGTTAGGGTTAGGGTAGGGGTTAGGGTTAGGGTACGTGTTAGGTTTAGGGTAGTTATTAAACCTATCCCACTCTCTAGAAACCCCTTAGCACGTAAAGGAATATTATTTGGAGGTCCAGCCCTGGAGAAGAGTTTAGACACTAGGATAAGATAAGGAACACACCCATTATAAAGAAATCACATTAGGATTCTCTTTTTAAGCTGTTCCTTAAAACACTAGTGCTTAGGAAATCTATTGGAGGCAGAAGCAGTCAAGGGTAGCCTAGGGTTAGGGTTAGGCTTAGGGTTAGGGTTAGGGTACGGCTTAGGTTATGTGTTCGGGGAGGTCTTCGGGTATGGCGTAGGGTATGGGTTAGGGTTAGGGTTAGGGTTAGTGTTAGGGTTAGGGCTTTGTTTAGGGTACGGTTTAGGATTAGGGTACGTGTTAGGGTTAGGGTAGGGGTTAGGGTTAGGGTACGTGTTAGGGTTAGGTTAGATATTAAACCTATCCCACTCTCTAGATACCCCTTAGAACATAAAGAATATTATTTGGGGGTCCAGCCATGGAGAAGAGTTTAGACACTAGGATAAGATATGGAACACACCCATTATAAAGAAATCACATTCGGATTCTCTTTTTATGCTGTTCCTTAAAACACTAGTGCTTAGGAAATCTATTGGAGGCAGAAGCAGTCAAGGGTAGCCTAGGGTTAGGGTTAGGCTTAGGGTTAGGGTTAGCGTACGGCTTAGGGTACGGGTTTGGGGAGGGCTTCGGGTACGGCGTAGGGTATGGGTTAGGGTTAGGGTTAGGGTTAGTGTTAGGGATAGGGCTCGGTTTACGGTACGGGTTAGGATTAAGGTACGTGTTAGGGTTAGGATAGTGGTTAGGGTTAATGTACGTGTTAGGGTTAGGGTAGTGATTAAACCTATCCCACTCTCTAGATACCCCTTAGCACGTAAAGGAATATTATTTGGGGGTCCAGCCATGGAGAAGAGTTTAGATACTAGGATAAGATAAGGAAAACACCCATTATAAAGAAAACACATTAGAATTCTCTTTTTAAGCTGCTCCTTAAAACACTAGTGCTTAGGAAACCTATTGGAGGCAGAAGCAGTCAAGGGGAGCCTAGGGTTAGGGTTAGGCTTAGGGTTAGGCTTAGGGTACGGCTTAGGGTACGGGTTCGGGGACGGCTTCGGGTACGACGTAGGGTATGGGTTAGGGTTAGGGTTAGGGTTAGTGTTAGGGTTAGGGCTCGGTGTAGGGTACGGGTTAGGATTAGGGTACATGTTAGAGTTAGGAAAGGGGTAAGGGTTAGGGTATGCATTAGGGTTAGGGTAGTTATTAAACCTATCCCACTCTCTAGATACCCCTTAGCACGTAAAGGAATATTATTTGGGGGTCCAGCCATGGAGAAGAGTTTAGACACTAAGATAATATAAGGAACACACACATTATAAAGAAATCACATTAGGAATCTTTTTAAAGCTGTTCCTTAAAACACTAGTTCTTAGGAAATCTATTGGAGGCAGAAGCAGTCAAGGGTAGCCTAGGGTTAGGTTAGGCTTACGGTTAGGCTTAGGGTACGGCTTAGGGTACGGGTTCGGGGAGGACTTCAGGTATGGCGTAGGGTATGTGTTAGGGTTAGGGTTAGGGTTAGTGTTAGGGTTAGGGCTCGGTTTAGGGTACGGTTTAGGATAAGGGTACGTGTTAGGGTTAGGGTAGGGGTTAGGGTTAGGGTACGTGTTAGGTTTAGGGTAGTTATTAAACCTATCCCACTCTCTAGAAACCCCTTAGCACGTAAAGGAATATTATTTGGAGGTCCAGCCATGGAGAAGAGTTTAGACACTAGGATAAGATAAGGAACACACCCATTATAAAGAAATCACATTAGGATTCTCTTTTTAAGCTGTTCCTTAAAACACTAGTGCTTAGGAAATCTATTGGAGGCAGAAGCAGTCAAGGGTAGCCTAGGGTTAGGGTTAGGCTTAGGGTTAGGGTTAGGGTACGGCTTAGGGTATGTGTTCGGGGAGGTCTTCGGGTATGGCGTAGGGTATGGGTTAGGGTTAGGGTTAGGGTTAGTGTTAGGGTTAGGGCTTTGTTTAGGGTACGGTTTAGGATTAGGGTATGTGTTAGGGTTAGGGTAGGGGTTAGGGTTAGGGTACGTGTTTGGGTTAGGGTAGATATTAAACCTATCCCACTCTCTAGATACCCCTTAGAACATAAAGAATATTATTTGGGGGTCCAGCCATGGAGAAGAGTTTAGACACTAGGATAAGATAAGGAACACACCCGTTATAAAGAAATCACATTAGGATTCTCTTTTTAAGCTGTTCCTTAAAACACTAGTGCTTAGGAAATCTATTGGAGGCAGAAGCAGTCAAGGGTAGCCTAGGGTTAGGGTTAGGCTTAGGGTTAGGGTTAGGGTACGGATTAGGGTACGGGATCGGGGAGGGATTCGGGTACGGCGTAGGGTATGGGTTAGGCTTAGTGTTAGTGTTAGTGTTAGGGTTAGGGCTCGGTTTAGGTTACGGGTTAGGATTAGGGTACTTGTTAGGGTTAGGGTAGTCGTTAGGGTTAGTGTACGTGTTAGGGTTAGGGTAGTAATTAAACCTATCCCACTCTCTAGAAACCCCTTAGCACGTAAAGGAATATTATTTGGAGGTCCAGCCCTGTAGAAGAGTTTAGACACTAGGATAAGATAAGGAACACACCCATTATAAAGAAATCACATTAGGATTCTCTTTTTAAGCTCTTCTTTAAAACATTAGTGCTTAGGAAATCTATTGGAGGCAGAAGCAGTCAATGGTAGCCTAGGGTTAGGGTTAGGCTTAGGGTTAGGGTTAGGGTACGGCTTACGGTACGGGTTCGGGGAGGGCTTCGGGTATGGCGTAGGGTATGGTTTAGGGTTATGGTTAGGGTTAGTGTTAGGGATAGGGCTCGGTTTAGGGTACGTGTTAGGATTAAGGTACGTGTTACGGTTAGGATAGTGGTTAGGGTTAATGTACGTGTTAGGGTTAGGGTAGTGATTAAACCTATCCCACTCTCTAGATACCCCTTAGCACGTAAAGGAATATTATTTGGGGGTCCAGCCATGGAGAAGAGTTTAGATACTAGGATAAGATAAGGAAAACACCCATTATAAAGAAATCACATTAGAATTCTCTTTTTAAGCTGTTCCTTAAAACACTAGTGCTTAGGAAACCTATTGGAGGCAGAAGCAGTCAAGGGTAGCCTAGGGTTAGGGTTAGGCTTAGGGTTAGGCTTAGGGTACGGCTTAGGGTACGGGTTCAGGGAGGGGTTCGGGCACGGCGTAGGGTATGGGTTAGGGTTAGGGTTAGGGTTAGTGTTAGGGTTAGGGCTCGGTTTAGGGTACGGTTTAGGATTACGGTACGTGTTAGGGTTAGGGTAGGGGTTAGGGTTAGGGTACGTGTTAGGTTTAGGGTAGTTATTAAACCTATCCCACTCTCTAGATACCCCTTAGCACGTAAAGGAATATTATTTGGAGGTCCAGCCATGGAGAAGAGTTTAGACACTAGGATAAGATAAGGAACACACCCATTATAAAGAAATCACCTTAGGATTCTCTTTTTAAGCTGTTCCTTAAAACACTAGTGCTTAGGAAATCTATTGGAGGCAGAAGCAGTCAAGGGTAGCCTAGGGTTAGGGTTAGGCTTAGGGTTAGGGTTAGGGTATGGCTTAGGGTACGGGTTCGGGGAGGTCTTCGGGTATGGCGTAGGGTATGGGTTAGCGTTAGGGTTAGGGTTAGTGTTAGGGATAGGGCTCGGTTTAGGGTACGGGTTAGGATTAAGGTACGTGTTAGGGTTAGGATAGTGGTTAGGGTTAATGTACGTGTTAGGGTTAGGGTAGTGATTAAACCTATCCCACTCTCTAGATACCCCTTAGCACGTAAAGGAATATGATTTGGGGGTCAAGCCATGGAGAAGAGTTTAGATACTAGGATAAGATAAGGAAAACACCCATTATAAAGAAAACACATTAGAATTCTCTTTTTAAGCTGCTCCTTAAAACACTAGTGCTTAGGAAACCTACTGGAGGCAGAAGCAGTCAAGGGTAGCCTAGGGTTAGGGTTAGGCTTAGGGTTAGGCTTAGGGTACGGCTTAGGTTACGGGTTCGGGGAGGGCTTCGGGTATGGCGTAGGGTATGTGTTAGGGTTAGGGTTAGGGTTAGTGTTAGGGTTAGGGCTCGGTTTAGGGTACGGTTTAGGATTAGGGTACGTGTTAGTGTTAGGGTAGGGGTTAGGGTTAGGGTACGTGTTAGAGTTAGGAAAGGGGTAAGAGTTAGGGTACGCATTAGGGTTAGGGTAGTTATTAAACCTATCCCACTCTCTACATATCCCTTAGCACGTAAAGGAATATTATTTGGGGGTCCAGCCATGGAGAAGAGTTTAGACACTAATATAATATAAGGAACACTCACATTATAAAGAAATCACATTAGGAATCGCTTTTTAAGCTGTTCCTTAAAACACTAGTTCTTAGGAAATCTATTGCAGGCAGAAGCAGTCAAGGGTAGCCTAGGGTTAGGTTAGGCTTACGGTTAGGCTTAGGGTACGGCTTAGGGTACTTGTTCGGGGAGGGCTTCGGGTACGGCGTAGCGTATGGTTTAGGGTTAGGGTTAGGGTTAGTGTTAGGGTTAGGGCTCGGTTGAGGTTACGGTTTAGGATTAGGGTACGTGTTACGGTTAGGGTAGGGGTTAGGATTAGGGTACGTGTTAGGGTTAGGGTAGTTATTAAACCTATCCCACTCTCTAGATACCCCTTAGCACGTAAAGGAATATTATTTCGAGGTCCAGCCATGGAGAAGAGTTTAGACACTAGAATAAGATAAGGAACACACCCATTATAAAGAAATCACATTAGGATTCTCTTTTTAAGCTGTTCCTTAAAACACTAGTGCTTAGGAAATCTATTGGAGGCAGAAGCAGTCAAGGGTAGCCTAGGTTTAGGGTTAGGCTTAGGGTTAGGCTTAGGGTATGGCTAAGGGTACGGGTTCGGGGAGGGCTTCGAGTACGGCGTAGCGTATGTGTTAGGGTTAGGGTTAGGGTTAGTGTTAGGGTTAGGGCTCGGTTTAGGGTACAGTTTAGGATTAGGGTACGTGTTAGGGTTAGGGTAGGGGTTAGGGTTAGGGTACGTGTTAGGGTTAGGGTAGTTATTAAACCTATCCCACTCTCTACATACCCCTTAGCATGTAAAGGAATATTATTTGGGGGTCCAGCCATGGAGAAGAGTTTAGACACTAGGATAAGATAAGGAACACTCCCATTATAAAGAAATCACATTAGGATTCTCTTTTTAAGCTGTTCCTTAAAACACTAGTGCTTAGGAAATCTATTGGAGGCAGAAGCAGTCAAGGGTAGCCTAGGGTTAGGGTTAGGCTTAGGGTTAGGCTTAGGGTACGGCATAGGGTACGGGTTCGGGGAGGGTTTCGGGTACGGCGTAGGGTATGGGATAGGGTTAGGGTTAGGGTTAGTGTTAGGGTTAGGGCTTTTTTTAGGGTACGGTTTAGGATTAGGGTACGTGTTAGGGTTAGTGTAGGGGTTAGGGTTAGGGTACGTGTTAGGGTTAGGGTAGTTATTAAACCTATCCCACTCTCTAGATACCCCTTAGCACATAAAGAATATTATTTGGGGGTCCAGCCATGGAGAAGAGTTTAGACACTAGGATAAGATAAGGAACACACCCGTTATAAAGAAATCACATTAGAATTCTCTTTTTAAGCTGTTCCTTAAAACACTAGTGCTTAGGAAACCTATTGGAGGCAGAAGCAGTCAAGGGTAGCCTAGGGTTAGGGTTAGGCTTAGGGTTAGGCTTAGGGTACGGCTTAGGGTACGGGTTCAGGGAGGGGTTCGGGCACGGCGTAGGGTATGGGTTAGGGTTAGGGTTAGGGTTAGTGTTAGGGTTAGGGCTCGGTTTAGGGTACGGTTTAGGATTAGGGTACGTGTTAGGGTTAGGGTAGGGGTTAGGGTTAGGGTACGTGTTAGGTTTAGGGTAGTAATTAAACCTATCCCGCTCTCTAGAAACCCCTTAGCACGTAAAGGAATATTATTTGGAGGTCCAGCCCTGGAGAAGAGTTTAGACACTAGGATAAGATAAGGAACACACCCATTATAAAGAAATCACATTAGGATTCTCTTTTTAAGCTCTTGTTTAAAACATTAGTGCTTAGGAATTCTATTGGAGGCAGAAGCAGTCAAGGGTAGCCTAGGGTTAGGGTTAGGCTTAGGGTTAGGCTTAGGGTACGGCTTAGGGTACGGGTTCGGGGAGGGCTTCGGGTACGACGTAGGGTATGGGTTAGGGTTAGGGTTAGGGTTAGTGTTAGGGTTAGGGCTCGGTGTAGGGTACGGGTTAGGATTAGGGTACGTGTTAGAGTTAGGAAAGGGGTAAGGGTTAGGGTATGCATTAGGGTTAGGGTAGTTATTAAACCTATCCCACTCTCTAGATACCCCTTAGCACGTAAAGGAATATTATTTGGGGGTCCAGCCATGGAGAAGAGTTTAGACACTAAGATAATATAAGGAACACACACATTATAAAGAAATCACATTAGGAATCTTTTTAAAGCTGTTCCTTAAAACACTAGTTCTTAGGAAATCTATTGGAGGCAGAAGCAGTCAAGGGTAGCCTAGGGTTAGGTTAGGCTTACGGTTAGGCTTAGGGTACGGCTTAGGGTACGGGTTCGGGGAGGACTTCAGGTATGGCGTAGGGTATGTGTTAGGGTTAGGGTTAGGGTTAGTGTTAGGGTTAGGGCTTTCTTTAGGGTACAGTTTAGGATTAGGGTACGTGTTAGTGTTAGGGTAGGGGTTAGGGTTAGGGTACGTGTTAGGGTTAGGGTAGTTATTAAACCTATCCCACTCTCTAGATACCCCTTAGAACATAAAGAATATTATTTGGGGGTCCAGCCATGGAGAAGAGTTTACACACTAGGATAAGATAAGGAACACACCCGTTATAAAGAAATCACATTAGGATTCTCTTTTTAAGCTGTTCCTTAAAACACTAGTGCTTAGGAAATCTATTGGAGGCAGAAGCAGTCAAGGGTAGCCTAGGGTTAGGGTTAGGCTTAGGGTTATGCTTAGGGTACGGCTTAGGGTACGGGTTCGGGGAGGGCTTCGGGTACGGCGTAGGGTATGTGTTAGGGTTAGGGTTAGGGTTAGTGTTAGGGTTAGGGCTCGGTTTAGGGTACGGTTTAGGATTAGGGTACGTGTTAGGGTTAGGGTAGGGGTTAGGGTTAGGGTACGTGTTAGGTTTAGGGTAGTAATTAAACCTATCCCACTCTCTAGAAACCCCTTAGCTCGTAAAGGAATATTATTTGGAGGTCCAGCCCTGGAGAAGAGTTTAGACACTAGGATAAGATAAGGAACACACCCATTATAAAGAAATCACATTAGGATTCTCTTTTTAAGCTCTTCTTTAAAACATTAGTGCTTAGGAAATCTATTGGAGGCAGAAGCAGTCAAGGGTAGCCTATGGTTAGGGTTAGGCTTAGGGTTAGGGTTAGGGTACGGCTTACGGTACGGGTTCGGGAAGGGCTTCGGGTATGGCGTAGGGTATGGTTTAGGGTTATGGTTAGGGTTAGTGTTAGGGATAGGGCTCGGTTTAGGGTACGTGTTAGGATTAAGGTACGTGTTACGGTTAGGATAGTGGTTAGGGTTAATGTACGTGTTAGGGTTAGGGTAGTGATTAAACCTATCCCACTCTCTAGATACCCCTTAGCACGTAAAGGAATATTATTTGGGGGTCCAGCCATGGAGAAGAGTTTAGATACTAGGATAAGATAAGGAAAACACCCATTATAAAGAAATCACATTAGAATTCTCTTTTTAAGCTGTTCCTTAAAACACTAGTGCTTAGGAAACCTATTGGAGGCAGAAACAGTCAAGGGTAGCCTAGGGTTAGGGTTAGGCTTAGGGTTAGGCTTAGGGTACGGCTTAGGGTACGGGTTCAGGGAGGGGTTCGGGCACGGCGTAGGGTATGGGTTAGGGTTAGTGTTAGGGTTAGTGTTAGGGTTAGGGCTCGGTTTAGGGTACGGTTTAGGATTAGGGTACGTGTTAGGGTTAGGGTAGGGGTTAGGGTTAGGGTACGTGTTAGGTTTAGGGTAGTTATTAAACCTATCCCACTCTCTAGATACCCCTTAGCACGTAAAGGAATATTATTTGGAGGTCCAGCCATGGAGAAGAGTTTAGACACTAGGATAAGATAAGGAACACACCCATTATAAAGAAATCACATTAGGATTCTCTTTTTAAGCTGTTCCTTAAAACACTAGTGCTTAGGAAATCTATTGGAGGCAGAAGCAGTCAAGGGTAGCCTAGGGTTAGGGTTAGGCTTAGGGTTAGGGTTAGGGTACTGCTTAGGATACGGGATCGGGGAGGGCTTCGGGTACGGCGTAGGGTATGGGTTAGGCTTAGTGTTAGTGTTAGTGTTAGGGTTAGGGCTCGGTTTAGGTTACGGGTTAGGATTAGGGTACTTGTTAGGGTTAGGGTAGTCGTTAGGGTTAGTGTACGTGTTAGGGTTAGGGTAGTTATTAAACCTATCCCACTCTCTAGACACCCCTTAGCACGTAAAGGAATATTATTTCGAGGTCCAGCCATGGAGAAGAGTTTAGACACTAGGATAAGATAAGGAACACACACATTATAAAGAAATCTCATTAGGATTCTCTTTTTAAGCTGTTCCTTAAAACACTAGTGCTTAGGAAATCTATTGGAGGCAGAAGCAGTCAAGGGTAGCCTAGGGTTAGGGTTAGGCTTAGGGTTAGGATTAGCGTTCGTCTTAGGGTACGGGTTCGGGGAGGGCTTCGGGTACGGCGTAGGGTATGGGTTAGGTTTAGGGTTAGGTTTAGTGTTAGGGTTAGGGCTCGGTTTAGGGTACGGGTTAGGATTAGGGTACGTGTTAGGTTTAGGGTAGGGGTTAGGGTTAGGGTACGTGTGAGGGTTAGGGTAGGGGTTAGGGTTAGGGTACGCGTTAGGGTTAGGGTAATTACTAAACCTATCACACTCTCTAGATACCCCTTAGCACGTAAAGGAATATTATTTGGGGGTCCAGCCATGAAGAAGCGTTTAGACACTAGGATAAGATAAGGAACACACCCATTATTAAGAAATCACATTAGGATTCTCTTTTTAAACTGTTCCTTTAAACAGTAGTGATTAGGAAACCTATTGGAGGCAGAAGCAGTCAAGGGTAGCCTAGGATTAGGGTTAGGCTTAGGGTTAGGCTTAGGGTACGGCTTAGGGTACGGGTTCGGGGAGGGCTTCGGGTACGACGTAGGGTATGGGTTAGGGTTAGGGTTAGGGTTAGTGTTAGGGTTAGGGCTCGGTTTAGGGTACGGTTTAGGATTAGGGTACGTGTTAGGGTTAGGGTAGGTGTTAGGGTTAGGGTACGTGTTAGGTTTAGGGTAGTAATTAAACCTATCCCACTCTCTAGAAACCCCTTAGCACGTAAAGGAATATTATTTGGAGGTCCAGCCCTGGAGAAGAGTTTAGACACTAGGATAAGATAAGGAACACACCCATTATATGGAAATCACATTAGGATTCTCTTTTTAAGCTCTTCTTTAAAACATTAGTGCTTAGGAAATCTATTGGAGGCAGAAGCAATCAAGGGTAGCCTAGGGTTAGGGTTAGGCTTAGGGTTAGGGTTAGTTTACGGCTTAGGGTACGTGTTCGGGGAGGGCTTCGGGTATGGCGTAGGGTATGGGTTAGGGTTAGGGTTAGGGTTAGTGTTAGGGTTAGGTCTCGGTTTAGGGTACGGTTTAGGATTAGGGTACGTGTTAGGGTTAGGGTAGGGGTTAGGGTTAGGGTACGCGTTAGCGTTAGGGTAGTTATTAAACCTACACCACTCTCTAGATACCCCTTAGCACGTAAAGGTATATTATTTGGAGGTCCAGCCATGGAGAAGAGTTTAGACACTAGGATAAGATAAGGAACACACCCATTATAAAGAAATCACATTAGGATTCTCTTTTTAAGCTGTTCCTTAAAACACTAGTGCTTAGGAAATCTATTGGAGGCAGAAGCAGTCAAGGGTAGCCTAGGGTTAGGGTTAGGCTTAGGGTTAGGGTTAGCGTACGGCTTAGGGTACGGGTTCGGGGAGGGCTTCCGGTACGGCGTAGGGTATGGGTTAGGGTTAGGGTTAGGGTTAGTGTTAGGGATAGGGCTCGGTTTAGGGTACGGGTTAGGATTAAGGTACGTGTTAGGGTTAGGATAGTGGTTAGGGTTAATGTACGTGTTAGGGTTAGGGTAGTGATTAAACCTATCCCACTCTCTAGATACCCCTTAGCACGTAAAGGAATATTATTTGGGGGTCAAGCCATGGAGAAGAGTTTAGATACTAGGATAAGATAAGGAAAACACCCATTATAAAGAAAACACATTAGAATTCTCTTTTTAAGCTGCTCCTTAAAACACTAGTGCTTAGGAAACCTACTGGAGGCAGAAGCAGTCAAGGGTAGCCTAGGGTTAGGGTTAGGCTTAGGGTCAGGCTTAGGGTACGGCTTAGGTTACGGGTTCGGGGAGGGCTTCGGGTACGACGTAGGGTATGGGTTAGGGTCAGGGTTAGGGTTTGTGTTAGGGTTAGGGCTCGGTGTAGGGTAAGGGTTAGGATTAGGGTACGTGTTAGAGTTAGGAAAGGGGTAAGGGTTAGGGTACGCATTAGGGTTAGGGTAGTTATTAAACCTATCCCACTCTCTAGATACCCCTTAGCAAGTAAAGGAATATTATTTGGGGGTCCAGCCATGGAGAAGAGTTTAGACACTAAGATAATATAAGAAACACACACATTATAAAGAAATCACATTAGGAATCTTTTTTAAGCTGTTCCTTAAAACACTAGTTCTTAGGAAATCTATTGGAGGCAGAAGCAGTCAAGGGTAGCCTAGGGTTAGTTTAGGCTTACGGTTAGGCTTAGGGTACGGCTTAGGGTACGGGTTCGGGCAGGACTTCGGGTACTGCGTAGGGTATGGGTTAGGGTTAGGGTTAGGGTTAGTGTTAGGGTTAGGTCACGGTTTAGGGTACGGTTTAGGATTAGGGTACGTGTTAGGGTTAGGGTAGGGGTTAGGGTTAGGGTACGCGTTAGCGTTAGGGTGGTTATTAAACCTATCCCACTCTCTAGATATCCCTTAGCACGTAAAGGAATATTATTTGGAGGTCCAGCCATGGAGAAGAGTTTAGACACTAGGATAAGATAAGGAACACACCCATTATGAAGAAATCACATTAGGAATCTTTTTTAAGCTGTTCCTTAAAACACTAGTTCTTAGGAAATCTATTGGAGGCAGAAGCAGTCAAGGGTAGCCTAGGGTTAGGGTTAGGTTTAGGGTACGGCTTAGGGTTTGGTTTCGGGTAGGGGTTCGGGCACGGCGTAGGGTATGGGTTAGGGTTAGGGTTAGGGTTAGTGTTAGGGTTAGGGCTCGGTTTAGGGTACGGGTTAGGATTAGGGTACGTGTTAGGGTTAGGATAGTGGTTAGGGTTAATGTACTTGTTAGGGTTAGGGTAGTTATTAAACCTATCCCATTCTCTAGATACCCCTCAGCACGTAAAGAATATTATTTGCGGGTCCAGCCATGGAGAAGAGTTTAGACACTAGGATAAGATATGGAACACACCCATTATAAAGAAATCACATTCGGATTCTCTTTTTATGCTGTTCCTTAAAACACTAGTGCTTAGGAAATCTATTGGAGGCAGAAGCAGTCAAGGGTAGCCTAGGGTTAGGGTTAGGCTTAGGGTTAGGGTTAGCGTACGGCTTAGGGTACGGGTTTGGGGAGGGCTTCGGGTACGGCGTAGGGTATGGGTTAGGGTTAGGGTTAGGGTTAGTGTTAGGGATAGGGCTCGGTTTACGGTACAGGTTAGGATTAAGGTACGTGTTAGGGTTAGGATAGTGGTTAGGGTTAATGTACGTGTTAGGGTTAGGGTAGTGATTAAACCTATCCCACTCTCTAGATACCCCTTAGCACGTAAAGGAATATTATTTGGGGGTCCAGCCATGGAGAAGAGTTTAGATACTAGGATAAGATAAGGAAAACACCCATTATAAAGAAAACACTTTAGAATTCTCTTTTTAAGCTGCTCCTTAAAACACTAGTGCTTAGGAAACCTATTGGAGGCAGAAGCAGTCAAGGGTAGCCTAGGGTTAGGGTTAGGCTTAGGGTTAGGCTTAGGGTACGGCTTAGGGTACGGGTTCGGGGAGGGCTTCGGGTACGACGTAGGGTATGGGTTAGGGTTAGGGTTAGGGTTAGTGTTAGGGTTAGGGCTCGGTGTAGGGTACGGGTTAGGATTAGGGTACGTGTAAGAGTTAGGAAAGGGGTAAGGGTTAGGGTATGCATTAGGGTTAGTGTAGTTATTAAACCTATCCCACTCTCTAGATACCCCTTAGCACGTAAAGGAATATTATTTGGGGGTCCAGCCATGGAGAAGAGTTTAGACACTAAGATAATATAAGGAACACACACATTATAAAGAAATCACATTAGGAATCTTTTTAAAGCTGTTCCTTAAAACACTAGTTCTTAGGAAATCTATTGGAGGCAGAAGCAGTCAAGGGTAGCCTAGGGTTAGGTTAGGCTTACGGTTAGGCTTAGGGTACGGCTTAGGGTACGGGTTCGGGGAGGACTTCAGGTATGGCGTAGGGTATGTGTTAGGGTTAGGGTTAGGGTTAGTGTTAGGGTTAGGGCTCGGTTTAGGGTACGGTTTAGGATTAGGGTACGTGTTAGGGTTAGGGTAGGGGTTAGGGTTAGGGTACGTGTTAGGTTTAGGGTAGTTATTAAACCTATCCCACTCTCTAGAAACCCCTTAGCACGTAAAGGAATATTATTTGGAGGTCCAGCCCTGGAGAAGAGTTTAGACACTAGGATAAGATAAGGAACACACCCATTATAAAGAAATCACATTAGGATTCTCTTTTTAAGCTGTTCCTTAAAACACTAGTGCTTAGGAAATCTATTGGAGGCAGAAGCAGTGAAGGGTAGCCTAGGGTTAGGGTTAGGCTTAGGGTTAGGGTTAGGGTACGGCTTAGGGTATGTGTTCGGGGAGGTCTTCGGGTATGGCGTAGTGTATGGGTTAGGGTTAGGGTTAGGGTTAGTGTTAGGGTTAGGGCTTTGTTTAGGGTACGGTTTAGGATTAGGGTACGTGTTAGGGTTAGGGTAGGGGTTAGGGTTAGGGTACGTGTTAGGGTTAGGGTAGATATTAAACCTATCCCACTCTCTAGATACCCCTTAGAACATAAAGAATATTATTTGGGGGTCCAGCCATGGAGAAGAGTTTAGACACTAGGATAAGATAAGGAACACACCCATTATAAAGAAATCACATTAGGATTCTCTTTTTAAGCTGTTCCTTAAAACACTAGTGCTTAGGAAATCTATTGGAGGCAGAAGCAGTCAAGGGTAGCCTAGGGTTAGGGTTAGGCTTAGGGTTAGGGTTAGGGTACGGCTTAGGGTACGTGTTCGGGGAGGGCTTCGGGTATGGCGTAGGGTATGGGTTAGGGTTAGGGTTAGGGTTAGTGTTAGGGTTAGGTCTCGGTTTAGGGTACGGTTTAGGATTAGGGTACGTGTTAGTGTTAGGGTAGGGGTTAGGGTTAGGGTACGCGTTAGCGTTAGGGTAATTATTAGGGTTAGGGTTAGGGTTAGGGTTAGGGTTAGGGTTAGGGTTAGGGTTAGGGTTAGGGTTAGGGTTAGGGTTAGGGTTAGTGTTAGGGATAGGGCTTTGTTTAGGGTACGGTTTAGGATTAGGGTACTTGTTAGGGTTAGGGTAGGGGTTAGGGTTAGGGTACGCGTTAGGGTTAGGGTAGTTACTAAACCTATCACACTCTCTAGATACCCCTTAGCACGTAAAGGAATATTATTTGGGGGTCCAGCCATGAAGAAGCGTTTAGACACTAGGATAAGATAAGGAACACACCCATTATTAAGAAATCACATTAGGATTCTCTTTTTAAGCTGTTCCTTTAAACAGTAGTGCTTAGGAAACCTATTGGAGGCAGAAGCAGTCAAGGGTAGCCTAGGGTTAGGGTTAGGCTTAGGGTTAGGCTTAGGGTACGGCTTAGGGTACGGGTTCGGGGAGGGCTTCGGGTACGACGTAGGGTATGGGTTAGGGTTAGGGTTAGTGTTAGGGTTAGGGCTCGGTGTAGGGTACGGGTTAGGATTAGGGTACGTGTTAGAGTTAGGAAAGGGGTAAGGGTTAGGGTACGCATTAGGGTTAGGGTAGTTATTAAAACTATCCCCCTCTCTAGATACCCCTTAGCACGTAAAGGAATATTATTTGGGGGTCCAGCCATGGAGAAGAGTTTAGACACTAAGATAATATAAGGAACACACACATTATAAAGAAATCACATTAGGAATCTTTTTAAAGCTGTTCCTTAAAACACTAGTTCTTAGGAAATCTATTGGAGGCAGAAGCAGTCAAGGGTAGCCTAGGGTTAGGTTAGGCTTACGGTTAGGCTTAGGGTACGGCTTAGGGTACGGGTTCGGGGAGGACTTCAGGTATGGCGTAGGGTATGTGTTAGGGTTAGGGTTAGGGTTAGTGTTAGGGTTAGGGCTCGGTTTAGGGTACGGTTTAGGATTAGGGTACGTGTTAGGGTTAGGGTAGGGGTTAGGGTTAGGGTACGTGTTAGGTTTAGGGTAGTTATTAAACCTATCCCACTCTCTAGAAACCCCTTAGCACGTAAAGGAATATTATTTGGAGGTCCAGCCCTGGAGAAGAGTTTAGACACTAGGATAAGATAAGGAACACACCCATTATAAAGAAATCACATTAGGATTCTCTTTTTAAGCTGTTCCTTAAAACACTAGTGCTTAGGAAATCTATTGGAGGCAGAAGCAGTGAAGGGTAGCCTAGGGTTAGGGTTAGGCTTAGGGTTAGGGTTAGGGTACGGCTTAGGGTATGTGTTCGGGGAGGTCTTCGGGTATGGCGTAGTGTATGGGTTAGGGTTAGGGTTAGGGTTAGTGTTAGGGTTAGGGCTTTGTTTAGGGTACGGTTTAGGATTAGGGTACGTGTTAGGGTTAGGGTAGGGGTTAGGGTTAGGGTACGTGTTAGGGTTAGGGTAGATATTAAACCTATCCCACTCTCTAGATACCCCTTAGAACATAAAGAATATTATTTGGGGGTCCAGCCATGGAGAAGAGTTTAGACACTAGGATAAGATAAGGAACACACCCATTATAAAGAAATCACATTAGGATTCTCTTTTTAAGCTGTTCCTTAAAACACTAGTGCTTAGGAAATCTATTGGAGGCAGAAGCAGTCAAGGGTAGCCTAGGGTTAGGGTTAGGCTTAGGGTTAGGGTTAGGGTACGGCTTAGGGTACGTGTTCGGGGAGGGCTTCGGGTATGGCGTAGGGTATGGGTTAGGGTTAGGGTTAGGGTTAGTGTTAGGGTTAGGTCTCGGTTTAGGGTACGGTTTAGGATTAGGGTACGTGTTAGTGTTAGGGTAGGGGTTAGAGTTAGGGTACGCGTTAGCGTTAGGGTAATTATTAGGGTTAGGGTTAGGGTTAGGGTTAGGGTTAGGGTTAGGGTTAGGGTTAGGGTTAGGGTTAGGGTTAGGGTTAGGGTTAGTGTTAGGGATAGGGCTTTGTTTAGGGTACGGTTTAGGATTAGGGTACTTGTTAGGGTTAGGGTAGGGGTTAGGGTTAGGGTACGCGTTAGGGTTAGGGTAGTTACTAAACCTATCACACTCTCTAGATACCCCTTAGCACGTAAAGGAATATTATTTGGGGGTCCAGCCATGAAGAAGCGTTTAGACACTAGGATAAGATAAGGAACACACCCATTATTAAGAAATCACATTAGGATTCTCTTTTTAAGCTGTTCCTTTAAACAGTAGTGCTTAGGAAACCTATTGGAGGCAGAAGCAGTCAAGGGTAGCCTAGGGTTAGTTTAGGCTTAGGGTTAGGCTTAGGTTACGGGTTCGGGGAGTTCTTCGGGTATGGCATAGGGTATGGGTTAGGGTTAGGGTTAGGGTTAGTGTTAGGGTGAGGGCTTTGTTTAGGGTACGTTTTAGGATTAGGGTACGTGTTAGGGTTAGGGTAGGGGTTAGGGTTAGGGTACGTGTTAGGTTTAGGGTAGTTATTAAACCTATCCCACTCTCTAGATACCCCTTAGCACATAAAGAATATTATTTGGGGGTCCAGCCATGGAGAAGAGTTTAGACACTAGGATAAGATAAGGAACACACCCTTTATAAAGAAGTCACATTAGGATTCTCTTTTTAAGCTGTTCCTTAAAACACTAGTGCTTAGGAAATCTATTGGAGGCAGAAGCAGTCAAGGGTAGCCTAGGGTTAGGGTTAGGCTTAGGGTTAGGGTTAGGGTACGGCTTAGGGTACGGGATCGGGGAGGGCTTCGGGTACGGCGTAGGGTATGGGTTAAGCTTATTGTTAGATTTAGTGTTAGGGTTAGGGCTCGGTTTAGGTTACGGGTTAGGATTAGGGTACTTGTTAGGGTTAGGGTAGTGGCTAGGGTTAGTGTACGTGTTAGGGTTAGGGTAGTGATTAAACCTATCCCACTCTCTAGATACCCCTTAGCACGTAAAGGAATATTATTTGGGGGTCCAGCCCTGGAGAAGAGTTTAGACACTAGGATAAGATAAGGAACACACCCATTATAAAGAAATCACATTAGGATTCTCTTTTTAAGCTCTTCTTTAAAACATTAGTGCTTAGGAAATCTATTGGAGGCAGAAGCAGTCAAAGGTAGCCTAGGGTTAGGTTTAGGCTTAGGGTTAGGCTTAGGGTAGGGCTTAGGGTACGGGTTCGGGGAGGGCTTCGGGTACGGCGTAGGGTATGGGTTAGGGTTAGGGTTAGGGTTAGTTTTAGGGTTAGGGCTCGGTTTACGGTACGGGTTAGGATTAGGGTACGTTTTAGGGTTAGGATAGGGGTAAGGGTTAGGGTACGCGTTAGGGTTAGGGTAGTTGTTAAACCTATCCCACTCTCTAGATACCCCTTAGCACGTAAAGGAATATTATTTGGGGGTCAAGCCATGGAGAAGAGTTTAGATACTAGGATAAGATAAGGAAAACACCCATTATAAAGAAAACACATTAGAATTCTCTTTTTAAGCTGCTCCTTAAAACACTAGTGCTTAGGAAACCTACTGGAGGCAGAAGCAGTCAAGGGTAGCCTAGGGTTAGGATTAGGCTTAGGGTTAGGCTTAGGGTACGGTTTAGGTTACGGGTTCGGGGAGGGCTTCGGGTACGACGTAGGGTATGGGTTAGGGTCAGGGTTAGGGTTTGTGTTAGGGTTAGGGCTCGGTGTAGGGTAAGGGTTAGGATTAGGGTACGTGTTAGAGTTAGGAAAGGGGTAAGGGTTAGGGTACGCATTAGGGTTAGGGTAGTTATTAAACCTATCCCACTCTCTAGATACCCCTTAGCAAGTAAAGGAATATTATTTGGGGGTCCAGCCATGGAGAAGAGTTTAGACACTAAGATAATATAAGAAACACACACATTATAAAGAAATCACATTAAGAATCTTTTTTAAGCTGTTCCTTAAAACACTAGTTCTTAGGAAATCTATTGGAGGCAGAAGCAGTCAAGGGTAGCCTAGGGTTAGTTTAGGCTTACGGTTAGGCTTAGGGTACGGCTTAGGGTACGGGTTCGGGCAGGACTTCGGGTACTGCGTAGGGTATGGGTTAGGGTTAGGGTTAGGGTTAGTGTTAGGGTTAGGTCTCGGTTTAGGGTACGGTTTAGGATTAGGGTACGTGTTAGGGTTAGGGTAGGGGTTAGGGTTAGGGTACGCGTTAGGGTTAGGGCAGTTACTAAACCTATCACACTCTCTAGATACCCCTTAGCACGTAAAGGAATATTATTTGGGGGTCCAGCCATGAAGAAGCGTTTAGACACTAGGATAAGATAAGGAACACACCCATTATTAAGAAATCACATTAGGATTCTCTTTTTAAGCTGTTCCTTTAAACAGTAGTGCTTAGGAAACCTATTGGAGGCAGAAGCAGTCAAGGGTAGCCTAGGGTTAGGGTTAGGCTTAGGGTTAGGCTTAGGGTACGGCTTAGGGTACGGGTTCGGGGAGGGCTTCGGGTACGACGTAGGGTATGGGTTAGGGTTAGGGTTAGTGTTAGGGTTAGGGCTCGGTGTAGGGTACGGGTTAGGATTAGGGTACGTGTTAGAGTTAGGAAAGGGGTAAGGGTTAGGGTACGCATTAGGGTTAGGGTAGTTATTAAAACTATCCCCCTCTCTAGATACCCCTTAGCACGTAAAGGAATATTATTTGGGGGTCCAGCCATGGAGAAGAGTTTAGACACTAAGATAATATAAGGAACACACACATTATAAAGAAATCACATTAGGAATCACTTTTTAAGCTGTTCCTTAAAACACTAGTTCTTAGGAAATCTATTGGAGGCAGAAGCAGTCAAGGGTAGCCTAGGGTTAGGTTAGGCTTACGGTTAGGCTTAGGGTACGGCTTAGGGTACGGGTTCGGGGAGGACTTCGGGTACGGCGTAGGGTTTGAGTTAGGGTTAGGGTTAGGGTTAGTGTTAGGGTTAGGGCTCGCTTGAGGTTATGGTTTAGGATTAGGGTACGTGTTAGGGTTAGGGTAGGGGTTAGGATTAGGGTACGTGTTAGGGTTAGGGTAGTTATTAAACCTATCCCACTCTCTAGATACCCCTTAGCATGTAAAGGAATATTATTTGGGGGTCCAGCCATGGAGAAGAGTTTAGACACTAGGATAAGATAAGGAACACACCCATTATAAAGAAATCACATTAGGATTCTCTTTTTAAGCTGTTCCTTAAAACACTAGTGCTTAGGAAATCTATTGGAGGCAGAAGCAGTCAAGGGTAGCCTAGGGTTAGGGTTAGGCTTAGGGTTATGCTTAGGGTACGGCTTAGGGTACGGGTTCGGGGAGGGCTTCGGGTACGGCGTAGGGTATGTGTTAGGGTTAGGGTTAGGGTTAGTGTTAGGGTTAGGGCTCGGTTTAGGTTACGGTTTAGGATTAGGGTACGTGTTAGGGTTAGGGTAGGGGTTAGGGTTAGGGTACGTGTTAGGTTTAGGGTAGTAATTAAACCTATCCCACTCTCTAGAAACCCCTTAGCACGTAAAGGAATATTATTTGGAGGTCCAGCCCTGGAGAAGAGTTTAGACACTAGGATAAGATAAGGAACACACCCATTATAAAGAAATCACATTAGGATTCTCTTTTTAAGCTCTTCTTTAAAACATTAGTGCTTAGGAAATCTATTGGAGGCAGAAGCAGTCAAGGGTAGCCTAGGGTTAGGGTTAGGCTTAGGGTTAGGGTTAGGGTACTGCTTAGGGTACGGGATCGGGGAGGGCTTCGGGTACGGCGTAGGGTATGGGTTAGGCTTAGTGTTAGTGTTAGTGTTAGGGTTAGGGCTCGGTTTAGGTTACGGGTTAGGATTAGGGTACTTGTTAGGGTTAGGGTAGTCGTTAGGGTTAGTGTACGTGTTAGGGTTAGGGTAGTTATTAAACCTATCCCACTCTCTAGATACCCCTTAGCACGTAAAGGAATATTATTTGGGGGTCCAGCCCTGGAGAAGAGTTTAGACACTAGGATAAGATAAGGAACACACCCATTATAAAGAAATCTCATTAGGATTCTCTTTTTAAGCTGTTCCTTAAAACACTAGTGTTTAGGAAATCTATTGGATGCAAAAGCAGTCAAGGGTAGCCTAGGGTTAGTTTAGGCTTAGGGTTAGGCTTAGGTTACGGGTTCGGGGAGTTCTTCGGGTATGGCATAGGGTATGGGTTAGGGTTAGGGTTAGGGTTAGTGTTAGGGTGAGGGCTTTGTTTAGGGTACGTTTTAGGATTAGGGTACGTGTTAGGGTTAGGGTAGGGGTTAGGGTTAGGGTACGTGTTAGGTTTAGGGTAGTTATTAAACCTATCCCACTCTCTAGATACCCCTTAGCACATAAAGAATATTATTTGGGGGTCCAGCCATGGAGAAGAGTTTAGACACTAGGATAAGATAAGGAACACACCCTTTATAAAGAAGTCACATTAGGATTCTCTTTTTAAGCTGTTCCTTAAAACACTAGTGCTTAGGAAATCTATTGGAGGCAGAAGCAGTCAAGGGTAGCCTAGGGTTAGGGTTAGGCTTAGGGTTAGGGTTAGGGTACGGCTTAGGGTACGGGATCGGGGAGGGCTTCGGGTACGGCGTAGGGTATGGGTTAAGCTTATTGTTAGATTTAGTGTTAGGGTTAGGGCTCGCTTTAGGTTACGGGTTAGGATTAGGGTACTTGTTAGGGTTAGGGTAGTGGCTAGGGTTAGTGTACGTGTTAGGGTTAGGGTAGTGATTAAACCTATCCCACTCTCTAGATACCCCTTAGCACGTAAAGGAATATTATTTGGGGGTCCAGCCCTGGAGAAGAGTTTAGACACTAGGATAAGATAAGGAACACACCCATTATAAAGAAATCACATTAGGATTCTCTTTTTAAGCTCTTCTTTAAAACATTAGTGCTTAGGAAATCTATTGGAGGCAGAAGCAGTCAAAGGTAGCCTAGGGTTAGGTTTAGGCTTAGGGTTAGGCTTAGGGTAGGGCTTAGGGTACGGGTTCGGGGAGGGCTTCGGGTACGGCGTAGGGTATGGGTTAGGGTTAGGGTTAGGGTTAGTTTTAGGGTTAGGGCTCGGTTTACGGTACGGGTTAGGATTAGGGTACGTGTTAGGGTTAGGATAGGGGTAAGGGTTAGGGTACGCGTTAGGGTTAGGGTAGTTGTTAAACCTATCCCACTCTCTAGATACCCCTTAGCACGTAAAGGAATATTATTTGGGGGTCAAGCCATGGAGAAGAGTTTAGATACTAGGATAAGATAAGGAAAACACCCATTATAAAGAAAACACATTAGAATTCTCTTTTTAAGCTGCTCCTTAAAACACTAGTGCTTAGGAAACCTACTGGAGGCAGAAGCAGTCAAGGGTAGCCTAGGGTTAGGGTTAGGCTTAGGGTTAGGCTTAGGGTACGGTTTAGGTTACGGGTTCGGGGAGGGCTTCGGGTACGACGTAGGGTATGGGTTAGGGTCAGGGTTAGGGTTTGTGTTAGGGTTAGGGCTCGGTGTAGGGTAAGGGTTAGGATTAGGGTACGTGTTAGAGTTAGGAAAGGGGTAAGGGTTAGGGTACGCATTAGGGTTAGGGTAGTTATTAAACCTATCCCACTCTCTAGATACCCCTTAGCAAGTAAAGGAATATTATTTGGGGGTCCAGCCATGGAGAAGAGTTTAGACACTAAGATAATATAAGAAACACACACATTATAAAGAAATCACATTAAGAATCTTTTTTAAGCTGTTCCTTAAAACACTAGTTCTTAGGAAATCTATTGGAGGCAGAAGCAGTCAAGGGTAGCCTAGGGTTAGTTTAGGCTTACGGTTAGGCTTAGGGTACGGCTTAGGGTACGGGTTCGGGCAGGACTTCGGGTACTGCGTAGGGTATGGGTTAGGGTTAGGGTTAGGGTTAGTGTTAGGGTTAGGTCTCGGTTTAGGGTACGGTTTAGGATTAGGGTACGTGTTAGGGTTAGGGTAGGGGTTAGGGTTAGGGTACGCGTTAGCGTTAGGGTGGTTATTAAACCTATCCCACTCTCTAGATATCCCTTAGCACGTAAAGGAATATTATTTGGAGGTCCAGCCATGGAGAAGAGTTTAGACACTAGGATAAGATAAGGAACACACCCATTATGAAGAAATTACATTAGGAATCTTTTTTAAGCTGTTCCTTAAAACACTAGTTCTTAGGAAATCTATTGGAGGCAGAAGCAGTCAAGGGTAGCCTAGGGTTAGGGTTAGGTTTAGGGTACGGCTTAGGGTTTGGTTTCGGGTAGGGGTTCGGGCACGGCGTAGGGTATGGGTTAGGGTTAGGGTTAGGGTTAGTGTTAGGGTTAGGGCTCGGTTTAGGGTACGGGTTAGGATTAGGGTACGTGTTAGGGTTAGGATAGTGGTTAGGGTTAATGTACTTGTTAGGGTTAGGGTAGTTATTAAACCTATCCCATTCTCTAGATACCCCTCAGCACGTAAAGAATATTATTTGCGGGTCCAGCCATGGAGAAGAGTTTAGACACTAGGATAAGATATGGAACACACCCATTATAAAGAAATCACATTCGGATTCTCTTTTTATGCTGTTCCTTAAAACACTAGTGCTTAGGAAATCTATTGGAGGCAGAAGCAGTCAAGGGTAGCCTAGGGTTAGGGTTAGGCTTAGGGTTAGGGTTAGCGTACGGCTTAGGGTACGGGTTTGGGGAGGGCTTCGGGTACGGCGTAGGGTATGGGTTAGGGTTAGGGTTAGGGTTAGTGTTAGGGATAGGGCTCGGTTTACGTTACGGGTTAGGATTAAGGTACGTGTTAGGGTTAGGATAGTGGTTAGGGTTAATGTACGTGTTAGGGTTAGGGTAGTGATTAAACCTATCCCACTCTCTAGATACCCCTTAGCACGTAAAGGAATATTATTTGGGGGTCCAGCCATGGAGAAGAGTTTAGATACTAGGATAAGATAAGGAAAACACCCATTATAAAGAAAACACATTAGAATTCTCTTTTTAAGCTGCTCCTTAAAACACTAGTGCTTAGGAAACCTATTGGAGGCAGAAGCAGTCAAGGGTAGCCTAGGGTTAGGGTTAGGCTTAGGGTTAGGCTTAGGGTACGGCTTAGGGTACGGGTTCGGGGACGGCTTCGGGTACGACGTAGGGTATGGGTTAGGGTTAGGGTTAGGGTTAGTGTTAGGGTTAGGGCTCGGTGTAGGGTACGGGTTAGGATTATGGTACATGTTAGAGTTAGGAAAGGGGTAAGGGTTAGGGTATGCATTAGGGTTAGGGTAGTTATTAAACCTATCCCACTCTCTAGATACCCCTTAGCACGTAAAGGAATATTATTTGGGGGTCCAGCCATGGAGAAGAGTTTAGACACTAAGATAATATAAGGAACACACACATTATAAAGAAATCACATTAGGAATCTTTTTAAAGCTGTTCCTTAAAACACTCGTTCTTAGGAAATCTATTGGAGGCAGAAGCAGTCAAGGGTAGCCTAGGGTTAGGTTAGGCTTACGGTTAGGCTTAGGGTACGGCTTAGGGTACGGGTTCGGGGAGGACTTCAGGTATGGCGTAGGGTATGTGTTAGGGTTAGGGTTAGGGTTAGTGTTAGGGTTAGGGCTCGGTTTAGGGTACGGTTTAGGATTAGGGTACGTGTTAGGGTTAGGGTAGGGGTTAGGGTTAGGGTACGTGTTAGGTTTAGGGTAGTTATTAAACCTATCCCACTCTCTAGAAACCCCTTAGCACGTAAAGGAATATTATTTGGAGGTCCAGCCCTGGAGAAGAGTTTAGACACTAGGATAAGATAAGGAACACACCCATTATAAAGAAATCACATTAGGATTCTCTTTTTAAGCTGTTCCTTAAAACACTAGTGCTTAGGAAATCTATTGGAGGCAGAAGCAGTCAAGGGTAGCCTAGGGTTAGGGTTAGGCTTAGGGTTAGGGTTAGGGTACGGCTTAGGTTATGTGTTCGGGGAGGTCTTCGGGTATGGCGTAGGGTATGGGTTAGGGTTAGGGTTAGGGTTAGTGTTAGGGTTAGGGCTTTGTTTAGGGTACGGTTTAGGATTAGGGTACGTGTTAGGGTTAGGGTAGGGGTTAGGGTTAGGGTACGTGTTAGGGTTAGGTTAGATATTAAACCTATCCCACTCTCTAGATACCCCTTAGAACATAAAGAATATTATTTGGGGGTCCAGCCATGGAGAAGAGTTTAGACACTAGGATAAGATATGGAACACACCCATTATAAAGAAATCACATTCGGATTCTCTTTTTATGCTGTTCCTTAAAACACTAGTGCTTAGGAAATCTATTGGAGGCAGAAGCAGTCAAGGGTAGCCTAGGGTTAGGGTTAGGCTTAGGGTTAGGGTTAGCGTACGGCTTAGGGTACGGGTTTGGGGAGGGCTTCGGGTACGGCGTAGGGTATGGGTTAGGGTTAGGGTTAGGGTTAGTGTTAGGGATAGGGCTCGGTTTACGGTACGGGTTAGGATTAAGGTACGTGTTAGGGTTAGGATAGTGGTTAGGGTTAATGTACGTGTTAGGGTTAGGGTAGTGATTAAACCTATCCCACTCTCTAGATACCCCTTAGCACGTAAAGGAATATTATTTGGGGGTCCAGCCATGGAGAAGAGTTTAGATACTAGGATAAGATAAGGAAAACACCCATTATAAAGAAAACACATTAGAATTCTCTTTTTAAGCTGCTCCTTAAAACACTAGTGCTTAGGAAACCTATTGGAGGCAGAAGCAGTCAAGGGGAGCCTAGGGTTAGGGTTAGGCTTAGGGTTAGGCTTAGGGTACGGCTTAGGGTACGGGTTCGGGGACGGCTTCGGGTACGACGTAGGGTATGGGTTAGGGTTAGGGTTAGGGTTAGTGTTAGGGTTAGGGCTCGGTGTAGGGTACGGGTTAGGATTAGGGTACATGTTAGAGTTAGGAAAGGGGTAAGGGTTAGGGTATGCATTAGGGTTAGGGTAGTTATTAAACCTATCCCACTCTCTAGATACCCCTTAGCACGTAAAGGAATATTATTTGGGGGTCCAGCCATGGAGAAGAGTTTAGACACTAAGATAATATAAGGAACACACACATTATAAAGAAATCACATTAGGAATCTTTTTAAAGCTGTTCCTTAAAACACTAGTTCTTAGGAAATCTATTGGAGGCAGAAGCAGTCAAGGGTAGCCTAGGGTTAGGTTAGGCTTACGGTTAGGCTTAGGGTACGGCTTAGGGTACGGGTTCGGGGAGGACTTCAGGTATGGCGTAGGGTATGTGTTAGGGTTAGGGTTAGGGTTAGTGTTAGGGTTAGGGCTCGGTTTAGGGTACGGTTTAGGATAAGGGTACGTGTTAGGGTTAGGGTAGGGGTTAGGGTTAGGGTACGTGTTAGGTTTAGGGTAGTTATTAAACCTATCCCACTCTCTAGAAACCCCTTAGCACGTAAAGGAATATTATTTGGAGGTCCAGCCATGGAGAAGAGTTTAGACACTAGGATAAGATAAGGAACACACCCATTATAAAGAAATCACATTAGGATTCTCTTTTTAAGCTGTTCCTTAAAACACTAGTGCTTAGGAAATCTATTGGAGGCAGAAGCAGTCAAGGGTAGCCTAGGGTTAGGGTTAGGCTTAGGGTTAGGGTTAGGGTACGGCTTAGGGTATGTGTTCGGGGAGGTCTTCGGGTATGGCGTAGGGTATGGGTTAGGGTTAGGGTTAGGGTTAGTGTTAGGGTTAGGGCTTTGTTTAGGGTACGGTTTAGGATTAGGGTATGTGTTAGGGTTAGGGTAGGGGTTAGGGTTAGGGTACGTGTTTGGGTTAGGGTAGATATTAAACCTATCCCACTCTCTAGATACCCCTTAGAACATAAAGAATATTATTTGGGGGTCCAGCCATGGAGAAGAGTTTAGACACTAGGATAAGATAAGGAACACACCCGTTATAAAGAAATCACATTAGGATTCTCTTTTTAAGCTGTTCCTTAAAACACTAGTGCTTAGGAAATCTATTGGAGGCAGAAGCAGTCAAGGGTAGCCTAGGGTTAGGGTTAGGCTTAGGGTTAGGGTTAGGGTACGGATTAGGGTACGGGATCGGGGAGGGATTCGGGTACGGCGTAGGGTATGGGTTAGGCTTAGTGTTAGTGTTAGTGTTAGGGTTAGGGCTCGGTTTAGGTTACGGGTTAGGATTAGGGTACTTGTTAGGGTTAGGGTAGTCGTTAGGGTTAGTGTACGTGTTAGGGTTAGGGTAGTAATTAAACCTATCCCACTCTCTAGAAACCCCTTAGCACGTAAAGGAATATTATTTGGAGGTCCAGCCCTGTAGAAGAGTTTAGACACTAGGATAAGATAAGGAACACACCCATTATAAAGAAATCACATTAGGATTCTCTTTTTAAGCTCTTCTTTAAAACATTAGTGCTTAGGAAATCTATTGGAGGCAGAAGCAGTCAAGGGTAGCCTAGGGTTAGGGTTAGGCTTAGGGTTAGGGTTAGGGTACGGCTTACGGTACGGGTTCGGGGAGGGCTTCGGGTATGGCGTAGGGTATGGTTTAGGGTTATGGTTAGGGTTAGTGTTAGGGATAGGGCTCGGTTTAGGGTACGTGTTAGGATTAAGGTACGTGTTACGGTTAGGATAGTGGTTAGGGTTAATGTACGTGTTAGGGTTAGGGTAGTGATTAAACCTATCCCACTCTCTAGATACCCCTTAGCACGTAAAGGAATATTATTTGGGGGTCCAGCCATGGAGAAGAGTTTAGATACTAGGATAAGATAAGGAAAACACCCATTATAAAGAAATCACATTAGAATTCTCTTTTTAAGCTGTTCCTTAAAACACTAGTGCTTAGGAAACCTATTGGAGGCAGAAGCAGTCAAGGGTAGCCTAGGGTTAGGGTTAGGCTTAGGGTTAGGCTTAGGGTACGGCTTAGGGTACGGGTTCAGGGAGGGGTTCGGGCACGGCGTAGGGTATGGGTTAGGGTTAGGGGTAGGGTTAGTGTTAGGGTTAGGGCTCGGTTTAGGGTACGGTTTAGGATTACGGTACGTGTTAGGGTTAGGGTAGGGGTTAGGGTTAGGGTACGTGTTAGGTTTAGGGTAGTTATTAAACCTATCCCACTCTCTAGATACCCCTTAGCACGTAAAGGAATATTATTTGGAGGTCCAGCCATGGAGAAGAGTTTAGACACTAGGATAAGATAAGGAACACACCCATTATAAAGAAATCACCTTAGGATTCTCTTTTTAAGCTGTTCCTTAAAACACTAGTGCTTAGGAAATCTATTGGAGGCAGAAGCAGTCAAGGGTAGCCTAGGGTTAGGGTTAGGCTTAGGGTTAGGGTTAGGGTATGGCTTAGGGTACGGGTTCGGGGAGGTCTTCGGGTATGGCGTAGGGTATGGGTTAGCGTTAGGGTTAGGGTTAGTGTTAGGGATAGGGCTCGGTTTAGGGTACGGGTTAGGATTAAGGTACGTGTTAGGGTTAGGATAGTGGTTAGGGTTAATGTACGTGTTAGGGTTAGGGTAGTGATTAAACCTATCCCACTCTCTAGATACCCCTTAGCACGTAAAGGAATATTATTTGGGGGTCAAGCCATGGAGAAGAGTTTAGATACTAGGATAAGATAAGGAAAACACCCATTATAAAGAAAACACATTAGAATTCTCTTTTTAAGCTGCTCCTTAAAACACTAGTGCTTAGGAAACCTACTGGAGGCAGAAGCAGTCAAGGGTAGCCTAGGGTTAGGGTTAGGCTTAGGGTTAGGCTTAGGGTACGGCTTAGGTTACGGGTTCGGGGAGGGCTTCGGGTATGGCGTAGGGTATGTGTTAGGGTTAGGGTTAGGGTTAGTGTTAGGGTTAGGGCTCGGTTTAGGGTACGGTTTAGGATTAGGGTACGTGTTAGTGTTAGGGTAGGGGTTAGGGTTAGGGTACGTGTTAGAGTTAGGAAAGGGGTAAGAGTTAGGGTACGCATTAGGGTTAGGGTAGTTATTAAACCTATCCCACTCTCTACATACCCCTTAGCACGTAAAGGAATATTATTTGGGGGTCCAGCCATGGAGAAGAGTTTAGACACTAATATAATATAAGGAACACTCACATTATAAAGAAATCACATTAGGAATCGCTTTTTAAGCTGTTCCTTAAAACACTAGTTCTTAGGAAATCTATTGCAGGCAGAAGCAGTCAAGGGTAGCCTAGGGTTAGGTTAGGCTTACGGTTAGGCTTAGGGTACGGCTTAGGGTACTTGTTCGGGGAGGGCTTCGGGTACGGCGTAGCGTATGGTTTAGGGTTAGGGTTAGGGTTAGTGTTAGGGTTAGGGCTCGGTTGAGGTTACGGTTTAGGATTAGGGTACGTGTTACGGTTAGGGTAGGGGTTAGGATTAGGGTACGTGTTAGGGTTAGGGTAGTTATTAAACCTATCCCACTCTCTAGATACCCCTTAGCATGTAAAGGAATATTATTTGGGGGTCCAGCCATGGAGAAGAGTTTAGACACTAGAATAAGATAAGGAACACACCCATTATAAAGAAATCACATTAGGATTCTCTTTTTAAGCTGTTCCTTAAAACACTAGTGCTTAGGAAATCTATTGGAGGCAGAAGCAGTCAAGGGTAGCCTAGGTTTAGGGTTAGGCTTAGGGTTAGGCTTAGGGTATGGTTTAGGGTACGGGTTCGGGGAGGGCTTCGAGTACGGCGTAGCGTATGTGTTAGGGTTAGGGTTAGGGTTAGTGTTAGGGTTAGGGCTCGGTTTAGGGTACAGTTTAGGATTAGGGTACGTGTTAGGGTTAGGGTAGGGGTTAGGGTTAGGGTACGTGTTAGGGTTAGGGTAGTTATTAAACCTATCCCACTCTCTACATACCCCTTAGCATGTAAAGGAATATTATTTGGGGGTCCAGCCATGGAGAAGAGTTTAGACACTAGGATAAGATAAGGAACACTCCCATTATAAAGAAATCACATTAGGATTCTCTTTTTAAGCTGTTCCTTAAAACACTAGTGCTTAGGAAATCTATTGGAGGCAGAAGCAGTCAAGGGTAGCCTAGGGTTAGGGTTAGGCTTAGGGTTAGGCTTAGGGTACGGCATAGGGTACGGGTTCGGGGAGGGTTTCGGGTACGGCGTAGGGTATGGGATAGGGTTAGGGTTAGGGTTAGTGTTAGGGTTAGGGCTTTTTTTAGGGTACGGTTTAGGATTAGGGTACGTGTTAGGGTTAGTGTAGGGGTTAGGGTTAGGGTACGTGTTAGGGTTAGGGTAGTTATTAAACCTATCCCACTCTCTAGATACCCCTTAGCACATAAAGAATATTATTTGGGGGTCCAGCCATGGAGAAGAGTTTAGACACTAGGATAAGATAAGGAACACACCCGTTATAAAGAAATCACATTAGAATTCTCTTTTTAAGCTGTTCCTTAAAACACTAGTGCTTAGGAAACCTATTGGAGGCAGAAGCAGTCAAGGGTAGCCTAGGGTTAGGGTTAGGCTTAGGGTTAGGCTTAGGGTACGGCTTAGGGTACGGGTTCAGGGAGGGGTTCGGGCACGGCGTAGGGTATGGGTTAGGGTTAGGGTTAGGGTTAGTGTTAGGGTTAGGGCTCGGTTTAGGGTACGGTTTAGGATTAGGGTACGTGTTAGGGTTAGGGTAGGGGTTAGGGTTAGGGTACGTGTTAGGTTTAGGGTAGTAATTAAACCTATCCCACTCTCTAGAAACCCCTTAGCACGTAAAGGAATATTATTTGGAGGTCCAGCCCTGGAGAAGAGTTTAGACACTAGGATAAGATAAGGAACACACCCATTATAAAGAAATCACATTAGGATTCTCTTTTTAAGCTCTTGTTTAAAACATTAGTGCTTAGGAATTCTATTGGAGGCAGAAGCAGTCAAGGGTAGCCTAGGGTTAGGGTTAGGCTTAGGGTTAGGCTTAGGGTACGGCTTAGGGTACGGGTTCGGGGAGGGCTTCGGGTACGACGTAGGGTATGGGTTAGGGTTAGGGTTAGGGTTAGTGTTAGGGTTAGGGCTCGGTGTAGGGTACGGGTTAGGATTAGGGTACGTGTTAGAGTTAGGAAAGGGGTAAGGGTTAGGGTATGCATTAGGGTTAGGGTAGTTATTAAACCTATCCCACTCTCTAGATACCCCTTAGCACGTAAAGGAATATTATTTGGGGGTCCAGCCATGGAGAAGAGTTTAGACACTAAGATAATATAAGGAACACACACATTATAAAGAAATCACATTAGGAATCTTTTTAAAGCTGTTCCTTAAAACACTAGTTCTTAGGAAATCTATTGGAGGCAGAAGCAGTCAAGGGTAGCCTAGGGTTAGGTTAGGCTTACGGTTAGGCTTAGGGTACGGCTTAGGGTACGGGTTCGGGGAGGACTTCAGGTATGGCGTAGGGTATGTGTTAGGGTTAGGGTTAGGGTTAGTGTTAGGGTTAGGGCTTTCTTTAGGGTACAGTTTAGGATTAGGGTACGTGTTAGTGTTAGGGTAGGGGTTAGGGTTAGGGTACGTGTTAGGGTTAGGGTAGTTATTAAACCTATCCCACTCTCTAGATACCCCTTAGAACATAAAGAATATTATTTGGGGGTCCAGCCATGGAGAAGAGTTTACACACTAGGATAAGATAAGGAACACACCCGTTATAAAGAAATCACATTAGGATTCTCTTTTTAAGCTGTTCCTTAAAACACTAGTGCTTAGGAAATCTATTGGAGGCAGAAGCAGTCAAGGGTAGCCTAGGGTTAGGGTTAGGCTTAGGGTTAGGGTTAGGGTACGGCTTAGGGTACGGGATCGGGGAGGCCTTCGGGTACGGCGTAGGGTATGGGTTAGGCTTAGTGTTAGTGTTAGTGTTAGGGTTAGGGCTCGGTTTAGGTTACAGGTTAGGATTAGGGTACTTGTTAGGGTTAGGGTAGTCGTTAGGGTTAGTGTACGTGTTAGGGTTAGGGTAGTGATTAAACCTATCCCACTCTCTAGATACCCCTTAGCACGTAAAGGAATATTATTTGGGGGTCCAGCCCTGGAGAAGAGTTTAGACACTAGGATAAGATAAGGAACACACCCATTATAAAGAAATCACATTAGGATTCTCTTTTTAAGCTGTTCCTTAAAACACTAGTGCTTAGGAAATCTATTGGAGGCAGAAGCAGTCAAGGGTAGCCTAAGGTTAGGGTTAGGCGTAGGGTTAGGGTTAGGGTACGGCTTAGGGTACGGGTTCGGGGAGGTCTTCGGGTATGGCGTAGGGTATGGGTTAGCGTTAGGGTTAGGGTTAGTGTTAGGGTTAGGGCTTTCTTTAGTGTACAGTTTAGGATTAGGGTACGTGTTAGTGTTAGGGTAGGGGTTAGGGTTAGGGTACGTGTTAGGGTTAGGGTAGTTATTAAACCTATTCCACTCTCTAGATACCCCTTAGAACATAAAGAATATTATTTGGGGGTCCAGCCATGGAGAAGAGTTTAGACACTAGGATAAGATAAGGAACACACCCGTTATAAAGAAATCACATTAGGATTCTCTTTTTAAGCTGTTCCTTAAAACACTAGTGCTTAGGAAATCTATTGGAGGCAGAAGCAGTCAAGGGTAGCCTAGGGTTAGGGTTAGGCTTAGGGTTAGGGTTAGGGTACGGCTTAGGGTACGGGTTCGGGGAGGGCTTCGGGTATGGCGTAGGGTATGGGTTAGGCTTAGTGTTAGTGTTAGTGTTAGGGTTAGGGCTCGGTTTAGGTTACGGGTTAGGATTAGGGTACTTGTTAGGGTTAGGGTAGTCGTTAGGGTTAGTGTACGTGTTAGGGTTAGGGTAGTGATTAAACCTATCCCACTCTCTAGATACCCCTTAGCACGTAAAGGAATATTATTTGGGGGTCCAGCCCTGGAGAAGAGTTTAGACACTAGGATAAGATAAGGAACACACCCATTATAAAGAAATCACATTAGGATTCTCTTTTTAAGCTCTTCTTTAAAACATTAGTGCTTAGGAAATCTATTGGAGGCAGAAGCAGTCAAGGGTAGCCTAGGGATAGGGTTAGGCTTAGGGTTAGGGTTAGGGTACGGCTTAGGGTACGGGTTCGTGGAGGGCTTTGGGTATGGCGTAGGGTATGGGTTAGGTTTAGGGTTAGGGTTAGTGTTAGGGATAGGGCTCGGTTTATGGTACGTGTTAGGATTAAGGTACGTGTTAGGGTTAGGATAGTGGTTAGGGTTAATGTACGTGTTAGGGTTAGGGTAGTGATTAAACCTATCCCACTCTCTAGATACCCCTTAGCACGTAAAGGAATATTATTTGGGGATCCAGCCATGGAGAACAGTTTAGATACTAGGATAAGATAAGGAAAACACCCATTATAAAGAAATCACATTAGAATTCTCTTTTTAAGCTGTGCCTTAAAACACTAGTGTTTAGGAAACCTATTGGAGGCAGAAGCAGTCAAGGGTAGCCTAGGGTTAGGGTTAGGCTTAGGGTTAGGCTTAGGGTACGGCTTAGGTTACGGGTTCGGGGAGGGCTTCGGGTACGACGTAGGGTATGGGTTAGGGTTAGGGTTAGGGTTAGTGTTAGGGTTAGGGCTCGGTTTAGGGTACGGGTTAGGATTAGGGTACGTGTTAGAGTTAGGAAAGGGGTAAGAGTTAGGGTACGCATTAGGGTTAGGGTAGTTATTAAACCTATCCCACTCTCTACATACCCCTTAGCACGTAAAGGAATATTATTTGGGGGTCCAGCCATGGAGAAGAGTTTAGACACTAATATAATATAAGGAACACTCACATTATAAAGAAATCACATTAGGAATCGCTTTTTAAGCTGTTCCTTAAAACACTAGTTCTTAGGAAATCTATTGCAGGCAGAAGCAGTCAAGGGTAGCCTAGGGTTAGGTTAGGCTTACGGTTAGGCTTAGGGTACGGCTTAGGGTACTTGTTCGGGGAGGGCTTCGGGTACGGCGTAGCGTATGGTTTAGGGTTAGGGTTAGGGTTAGTGTTAGGGTTAGGGCTCGGTTGAGGTTACGGTTTAGGATTAGGGTACGTGTTACGGTTAGGGTAGGGGTTAGGATTAGGGTACGTGTTAGGGTTAGGGTAGTTATTAAACCTATCCCACTCTCTAGATACCCCTTAGCATGTAAAGGAATATTATTTGGGGGTCCAGCCATGGAGAAGAGTTTAGACACTAGGATAAGATAAGGAACACACCCATTATAAAGAAATCACATTAGGATTCTCTTTTTAAGCTGTTCCTTAAAACACTAGTGCTTAGGAAATCTATTGGAGGCAGAAGCAGTCAAGGGTAGCCTAGGTTTAGGGTTAGGCTTAGGGTTAGGCTTAGGGTATGGCTTAGGGTACGGGTTCGGGGAGGGCTTCGAGTACGGCGTAGCGTATGTGTTAGGGTTAGGGTTAGGGTTAGTGTTAGGGTTAGGGCTCGGTTTAGGGTACAGTTTAGGATTAGGGTACGTGTTAGGGTTAGGGTAGGGGTTAGGGTTAGGGTACGTGTTAGGGTTAGGGTAGTTATTAAACCTATCCCACTCTCTACATACCCCTTAGCATGTAAAGGAATATTATTTGGGGGTCCAGCCATGGAGAAGAGTTTAGACACTAGGATAAGATAAGGAACACTCCCATTATAAAGAAATCACATTAGGATTCTCTTTTTAAGCTGTTCCTTAAAACACTAGTGCTTAGGAAATCTATTGGAGGCAGAAGCAGTCAAGGGTAGCCTAGGGTTAGGGTTAGGCTTAGGGTTAGGCTTAGGGTACGGCATAGGGTACGGGTTCGGGGAGGGTTTCGGGTACGGCGTAGGGTATGGGATAGGGTTAGGGTTAGGGTTAGTGTTAGGGTTAGGGCTTTTTTTAGGGTACGGTTTAGGATTAGGGTACGTGTTAGGGTTAGTGTAGGGGTTAGGGTTAGGGTACGTGTTAGGGTTAGGGTAGTTATTAAACCTATCCCACTCTCTAGATACCCCTTAGCACATAAAGAATATTATTTGGGGGTCCAGCCATGGAGAAGAGTTTAGACACTAGGATAAGATAAGGAACACACCCGTTATAAAGAAATCACATTAGAATTCTCTTTTTAAGCTGTTCCTTAAAACACTAGTGCTTAGGAAACCTATTGGAGGCAGAAGCAGTCAAGGGTAGCCTAGGGTTAGGGTTAGGCTTAGGGTTAGGCTTAGGGTACGGCTTAGGGTACGGGTTCAGGGAGGGGTTCGGGCACGGCGTAGGGTATGGGTTAGGGTTAGGGTTAGGGTTAGTGTTAGGGTTAGGGCTCGGTTTAGGGTACGGTTTAGGATTAGGGTACGTGTTAGGGTTAGGGTAGGGGTTAGGGTTAGGGTACGTGTTAGGTTTAGGGTAGTAATTAAACCTATCCCACTCTCTAGAAACCCCTTAGCACGTAAAGGAATATTATTTGGAGGTCCAGCCCTGGAGAAGAGTTTAGACACTAGGATAAGATAAGGAACACACCCATTATAAAGAAATCACATTAGGATTCTCTTTTTAAGCTCTTGTTTAAAACATTAGTGCTTAGGAATTCTATTGGAGGCAGAAGCAGTCAAGGGTAGCCTAGGGTTAGGGTTAGGCTTAGGGTTAGGCTTAGGGTACGGCTTAGGGTACGGGTGCGGGGAGGGCTTCGGGTACGACGTAGGGTATGGGTTAGGGTTAGGGTTAGGGTTAGTGTTAGGGTTAGGGCTCGGTGTAGGGTACGGGTTAGGATTAGGGTACGTGTTAGAGTTAGGAAAGGGGTAAGGGTTAGGGTATGCATTAGGGTTAGGGTAGTTATTAAACCTATCCCACTCTCTAGATACCCCTTAGCACGTAAAGGAATATTATTTGGGGGTCCAGCCATGGAGAAGAGTTTAGACACTAAGATAATATAAGGAACACACACATTATAAAGAAATCACATTAGGAATCTTTTTAAAGCTGTTCCTTAAAACACTAGTTCTTAGGAAATCTATTGGAGGCAGAAGCAGTCAAGGGTAGCCTAGGGTTAGGTTAGGCTTACGGTTAGGCTTAGGGTACGGCTTAGGGTACGGGTTCGGGGAGGACTTCAGGTATGGCGTAGGGTATGTGTTAGGGTTAGGGTTAGGGTTAGTGTTAGGGTTAGGGCTCGGTTTAGGGTACGGTTTAGGATTAGGGTACGTGTTAGGGTTAGGGTAGGGGTTAGGGTTAGGGAAGTGTTAGGTTTAGGGTAGTTATTAAACCTATCCCAATCTCTAGAAACCCCTTAGCACGTAAAGGAATATTATTTGGAGGTCCAGCCCTGGAGAAGAGTTTAGACACTAGGATAAGATAAGGAACACACCCATTATAAAGAAATCACATTAGGATTCTCTTTTTAAGCTGTTCCTTAAAACACTAGTGCTTAGGAAATCTATTGGAGGCAGAAGCAGTCAAGGGTAGCCTAGGGTTAGGGTTAGGCTTAGGGTTAGGGTTAGGGTACGGCTTAGGTTATGTGTTAGGGGAGGTCTTCGGGTATGGCGTAGGGTATGGGTTAGGGTTAGGGTTAGGGTTAGTGTTAGGGTTAGGGCTTTGTTTAGGGTACGGTTTAGGATTAGGGTACGAGTTAGGGTTAGGGTAGGGGTTAGGGTTAGGGTACGTGTTAGGGTTAGGGTAGATATTAAACCTATCCCACTCTCTAGATACCCCTTAGCACGTAAAGGAATATTATTTGGGGGTCCAGCCATGGAGAAGAGTTTAGACACTAAGATAATATAAGGAACAGACACATTATAAAGAAATCACATTAGGAATCTTTTTAAAGCTGTTCCTTAAAACACTAGTTCTTAGGAAATCTATTGGAGGCAGAAGCAGTCAAGGGTAGCCTAGGGTTAGGTTAGGCTTACGGTTAGGCTTAGGGTACGGCTTAGGGTACGGGTTCGGGGAGGACTTCAGGTATGGCGTAGGGTATGTGTTAGGGTTAGGGTTAGGGTTAGTGTTAGGGTTAGGGCTCGGTTTAGGGTACGGTTTAGGATTAGGGTACGTGTTAGGGTTAGGGTAGGGGTTAGGGTTAGGGTACGTGTTAGGTTTAGGGTAGTTATTAAACCTATCCCACTCTCTAGAAACCCCTTAGCACGTAAAGGAATATTATTTGGAGGTCCAGCCCTGGAGAAGAGTTTAGACACTAGGATAAGATAAGGAACACACCCATTATAAAGAAATCACATTAGGATTCTCTTTTTAAGCTGTTCCTTAAAACACTAGTGCTTAGGAAATCTATTGGAGGCAGAAGCAGTCAAGGGTAGCCTAGGGTTAGGGTTAGGCTTAGGGTTAGGGTTAGGGTACGGCTTAGGGTATGTGTTCGGGGAGGTCTTCGGGTATGGCGTAGGGTATGGGTTAGGGTTAGGGTTAGGGTTAGTGTTAGGGTTAGGGCTTTGTTTAGGGTACGGTTTAGGATTAGGGTATGTGTTAGGGTTAGGGTAGGGGTTAGGGTTAGGGTACGTGTTAGGGTTAGGGTAGATATTAAACCTATCCCACTCTCTAGATACCCCTTAGAACATAAAGAATATTATTTGGGGGTCCAGCCATGGAGAAGAGTTTAGACACTAGGATAAGATAAGGAACACACCCGTTATAAAGAAATCACATTAGGATTCTCTTTTTAAGCTGTTCCTTAAAACACTAGTGCTTAGGAAATCTATTGGAGGCAGAAGCAGTCAAGGGGAGCCTAGGGTTAGGGTTAGGCTTAGGGTTAGGGTTAGGGTACGGATTAGGGTACGGGATCGGGGAGGGATTCGGGTACGGCGTAGGGTATGGGTTAGGCTTATTGTTAGTGTTAGTGTTAGGGTTAGGGCTCGGTTTAGGTTACGGGTTAGGATTAGGGTACTTGTTAGGGTTAGGGTAGTCGTTAGGGTTAGTGTACGTGTTAGGGTTAGGGTAGTAATTAAACCTATCCCACTCTCTAGAAACCCCTTAGCACGTAAAGGAATATTATTTGGAGGTCCAGCCCTGTAGAAGAGTTTAGACACTAGGATAAGATAAGGAACACACCCATTATAAAGAAATCACATTAGGATTCTCTTTTTAAGCTCTTCTTTAAAACATTAGTGCTTAGGAAATCTATTGGAGGCAGAAGCAGTCAAGGGTAGCCTAGGGTTAGGGTTAGGCTTAGGGTTAGGGTTAGGGTACGGCTTACGGTACGGGTTCGGGGAGGGCTTCGGGTATGGCGTAGGGTATGGTTTAGGGTTATGGTTAGGGTTAGTGTTAGGGATAGGGCTCGGTTTAGGGTACGTGTTAGGATTAAGGTACGTGTTACGGTTAGGATAGTGGTTAGGGTTAATGTACGTGTTAGGGTTAGGGTAGTGATTAAACCTATCCCACTCTCTAGATACCCCTTAGCACGTAAAGGAATATTATTTGGGGGTCCAGCCATTGAGAAGAGTTTAGATACTAGGATAAGATAAGGAAAACACCCATTATAAAGAAATCACATTAGAATTCTCTTTTTAAGCTGTTCCTTAAAACACTAGTGCTTAGGAAACCTATTGGAGGCAGAAGCAGTCAAGGGTAGCCTAGGGTTAGGGTTAGGCTTAGGGTTAGGCTTAGGGTACGGCTTAGGGTACGGGTTCAGGGAGGGGTTCGGGCACGGCGTAGGGTATGGGTTAGGGTTAGGGTTAGGGTTAGTGTTAGGGTTAGGGCTCGGTTTAGGGTACGGTTTAGGATTAGGGTACGTGTTAGGGTTAGGGTAGGGGTTAGGGTTAGGGTACGTGTTAGGTTTAGGGTAGTTATTAAACCTATCCCACTCTCTAGATACCCCTTAGCACGTAAAGGAATATTATTTGGAGGTCCAGCCATGGAGAAGAGTTTAGACACTAGGATAAGATAAGGAACACACCCATTATAAAGAAATCACATTAGGATTCTCTTTTTAAGCTGTTCCTTAAAACACTAGTGCTTAGGAAATCTATTGGAGGCAGAAGCAGTCAAGGGTAGCCTAGGGTTAGGTTTAGGCTTAGGGTTAGGGTTAGGGTACGGCTTAGGGTACGGGTTCGGGGAGGTCTTCGGGTATGGCGTAGGGTATGTGTTAGGGTTAGGGTTAGGGTTAGTGTTAGGGTTAGGGCTCGGTTTAGGGTACGGTTTAGGATTAGGGTACGTGTTAGGGTTAGGGTAGGGGTTAGGGTTAGGGTACGTGTTAGGTTTAGGGTAGTTATTAAACCTATCCCACTCTCTAGAAACCCCTTAGCACGTAAAGGAATATTATTTGGAGGTCCAGCCCTGGAGAAGAGTTTAGACACTAGGATAAGATAAGGAACACACCCATTATAAAGAAATCACATTAGGATTCTCTTTTTAAGCTGTTCCTTAAAACACTAGTGCTTAGGAAATCTATTGGAGGCAGAAGCAGTCAAGGGTAGCCTAGGGTTAGGGTTAGGCTTAGGGTTAGGGTTAGGGTACGGCTTAGGGTATGTGTTCGGGGAGGTCTTCGGGTATGGCGTAGGGTATGGGTTAGGGTTAGGGTTAGGGTTAGTGTTAGGGTTAGGGCTTTGTTTAGGGTACGGTTTAGGATTAGGGTATGTGTTAGGGTTAGGGTAGGGGTTAGGGTTAGGGTACGTGTTAGGGTTAGGGTAGATATTAAACCTATCCCACTCTCTAGATACCCCTTAGAACATAAAGAATATTATTTGGGGGTCCAGCCATGGAGAAGAGTTTAGACACTAGGATAAGATAAGGAACACACCCGTTATAAAGAAATCACATTAGGATTCTCTTTTTAAGCTGTTCCTTAAAACACTAGTGCTTAGGAAATCTATTGGAGGCAGAAGCAGTCAAGGGGAGCCTAGGGTTAGGGTTAGGCTTAGGGTTAGGGTTAGGGTACGGATTAGGGTACGGGATCGGGGAGGGATTCGGGTACGGCGTAGGGTATGGGTTAGGCTTATTGTTAGTGTTAGTGTTAGGGTTAGGGCTCGGTTTAGGTTACGGGTTAGGATTAGGGTACTTGTTAGGGTTAGGGTAGTCGTTAGGGTTAGTGTACGTGTTAGGGTTAGGGTAGTAATTAAACCTATCCCACTCTCTAGAAACCCCTTAGCACGTAAAGGAATATTATTTGGAGGTCCAGCCCTGTAGAAGAGTTTAGACACTAGGATAAGATAAGGAACACACCCATTATAAAGAAATCACATTAGGATTCTCTTTTTAAGCTCTTCTTTAAAACATTAGTGCTTAGGAAATCTATTGGAGGCAGAAGCAGTCAAGGGTAGCCTAGGGTTAGGGTTAGGCTTAGGGTTAGGGTTAGGGTACGGCTTACGGTACGGGTTCGGGGAGGGCTTCGGGTATGGCGTAGGGTATGGTTTAGGGTTATGGTTAGGGTTAGTGTTAGGGATAGGGCTCGGTTTAGGGTACGTGTTAGGATTAAGGTACGTGTTACGGTTAGGATAGTGGTTAGGGTTAATGTACGTGTTAGGGTTAGGGTAGTGATTAAACCTATCCCACTCTCTAGATACCCCTTAGCACGTAAAGGAATATTATTTGGGGGTCCAGCCATTGAGAAGAGTTTAGATACTAGGATAAGATAAGGAAAACACCCATTATAAAGAAATCACATTAGAATTCTCTTTTTAAGCTGTTCCTTAAAACACTAGTGCTTAGGAAACCTATTGGAGGCAGAAGCAGTCAAGGGTAGCCTAGGGTTAGGGTTAGGCTTAGGGTTAGGCTTAGGGTACGGCTTAGGGTACGGGTTCAGGGAGGGGTTCGGGCACGGCGTAGGGTATGGGTTAGGGTTAGGGTTAGGGTTAGTGTTAGGGTTAGGGCTCGGTTTAGGGTACGGTTTAGGATTAGGGTACGTGTTAGGGTTAGGGTAGGGGTTAGGGTTAGGGTACGTGTTAGGTTTAGGGTAGTTATTAAACCTATCCCACTCTCTAGATACCCCTTAGCACGTAAAGGAATATTATTTGGAGGTCCAGCCATGGAGAAGAGTTTAGACACTAGGATAAGATAAGGAACACACCCATTATAAAGAAATCACATTAGGATTCTCTTTTTAAGCTGTTCCTTAAAACACTAGTGCTTAGGAAATCTATTGGAGGCAGAAGCAGTCAAGGGTAGCCTAGGGTTAGGTTTAGGCTTAGGGTTAGGGTTAGGGTACGGCTTAGGGTACGGGTTCGGGGAGGTCTTCGGGTATGGCGTAGGGTATGGGTTAGGGTAAGGGTTAGGGTTAGTGTTAGGGTTAGGGCTTTGTTTAGGGTACGGTTTAGGATTAGGGTACGTGTTAGGGTTAGGGTAGGGGTTAGGCTTAGGGTACGTGTTAGGGTTAGGGTAGATATTAAACCTATCCCACTCTCTAGATACCCCTTAGAACATAAAGAATATTATTTGGGGGTCCAGCCATGGAGAAGAGTTTACACACTAGGATAAGATAAGGAACACACCCGTTATAAAGAAATCACATTAGGATTCTCTTTTTAAGCTGTTCCTTAAAACACTAGTGCTTAGGAAATCTATTGGAGGCAGAAGCAGTCAAGGGTAGGCTAGGGTTAGGGTTAGGCTTAGGGTTAGGGTTAGGGTACTGCTTAGGGTACGGGATCGGGGAGGGCTTCGGGTACGGCGTAGGGTATGGGTTAGGCTTAGTGTTAGTGTTAGTGTTAGGGTTAGGGCTCGGTTTAGGTTACGGGTTAGGATTAGGGTACTTGTTAGGGTTAGGGTAGTCGTTAGGGTTAGTGTACGTGTTAGGGTTAGGGTAGTTATTAAACCTATCCCACTCTCTAGATACCCCTTAGCACGTAAAGGAATATTATTTCGAGGTCCAGCCATGGAGAAGAGTTCAGACACTAGGATAAGATAAGGAACACACACATTATAAAGAAATCTCATTAGGATTCTCTTTTTAAGCTGTTCCTTAAAACACTAGTGCTTAGGAAATCTATTGGAGGCAGAAGCAGTCAAGGGTAGCCTAGGGTTAGTGTTAGGCTTAGGGTTAGGATTAGCGTTCGTCTTAGGGTACGGGTTCGGGGAGGGCTTCGGGTACGGCGTAGGGTATGGGTTAGGTTTAGGGTTAGGGTTAGTGTTAGGGTTAGGGCTCGGTTTAGGGTACGGGATAGGATTAGGGTACGTGTTAGGTTTAGGGTAGGGGTTAGGGTTAGGGTACGTGTGCGGGTTAGGGTAGGGGTTAGGGTTAGGGTACGCGTTAGGGTTAGGGTAGTTACTAAACCTATCACACTCTCTAGATACCCCTTAGCACGTAAAGGAATATTATTTGGGGGTCCAGCCATGAAGAAGCGTTTAGACACTAGGATAAGATAAGGAACACACCCATTATTAAGAAATCACATTAGGATTCTCTTTTTAAGCTGTTCCTTTAAACAGTAGTGCTTAGGAAACCTATTGGAGGCAGAAGCAGTCAAGGGTAGCCTAGGGTTAGGGTTAGGCTTAGGGTTAGGCTTAGGGTACGGCTTAGGGTACGGGTTCGGGGAGGGCTTCGGGTACGACGTAGGGTATGGGATAGGGTTAGGGTTAGGGTTAGTGTTAGGGTTAGGGCTCGGTGTAGGGTACGGGTTAGGATTAGGGTACGTGTTAGAGTTAGGAAAGGGGTAAGGGTTAGGGTACGCATTAGGGTTAGGGTAGTTATTAAAACTATCCCCCTCTCTAGATACCCCTTAGCACGTAAAGGAATATTATTTGGGGGTCCAGCCATGGAGAAGAGTTTAGACACCAAGATAATATAAGGAACACACACATTATAAAGAAATCACATTAGGAATCACTTTTTAAGCTGTTCCTTAAAACACTAGTTCTTAGGAAATCTATTGGAGGCAGAAGCAGTCAAGGGTAGCCTAGGGTTAGGTTAGGCTTACGGTTAGGCTTAGGGTACGGCTTAGGGTACGGGTTCGGGGAGGACTTCGGGTACGGCGTAGGGTTTGGGTTAGGGTTAGGGTTAGGGTTAGTGTTAGGGTTAGGGCTCGCTTGAGGTTATGGTTTAGGATTAGGGTACGTGTTAGGGTTAGGGTAGGGGTTAGGATTAGGGTACGTGTTAGGGTTAGGGTAGTTATTAAACCTATCCCACTCTCTAGATACCCCTTAGCATGTAAAGGAATATTATTTGGGGGTCCAGCCATGGAGAAGAGTTTAGACACTAGGATAAGATAAGGAACACACCCATTATAAAGAAATCACATTAGGATTCTCTTTTTAAGCTGTTCCTTAAAACACTAGTGCTTAGGAAATCTATTGGAGGCAGAAGCAGTCAAGGGTAGCCTAGGGTTAGGGTTAGGCTTAGGGTTAGGGTTAGGGTACGGCTTACGGTACGGGTTCGGGGAGGGCTTCGGGTATGGCGTAGGGTATGGGTTAGGGTTATGGTTAGGGTTAGTGTTAGGGATAGGGCTCGGTTTAGGGTACGTGTTAGGATTATGGTACGTGTTACGGTTAGGATAGTGGTTAGGGTTAATGTACGTGTTAGGGTTAGGGTAGTGATTAAACCTATCCCACTCTCTAGATACCCCTTAGCACGTAAAGGAATATTATTTGGGGGTCCAGCCATGGAGAAGAGTTTAGATACTAGGATAAGATAAGGAAAACACCCATTATAAAGAAATCACATTAGAATTCTCTTTTTAAGCTGTTCCTTAAAACACTAGTGCTTAGGAAACCTATTGGAGGCAGAAGCAGTCAAGGGTAGCCTAGGGTTAGGGTTAGGCTTAGGGTTAGGCTTAGGGTACGGCTTAGGGTACGGGTTCAGGGAGGGGTTCGGGCACGGCGTAGGGTATGGGTTAGGGTTAGGGTTAGGGTTAGTTTTAGGGTTAGGGCTCGGTTTAGGGTACGGTTTAGGATTAGGGTACGTGTTAGGGTTAGGGTAGGGGTTAGGGTTAGGGTACGTGTTAGGTTTAGGGTAGTTATTAAACCTATCCCACTCTCTAGATACCCCTTAGCACGTAAAGGAATATTATTTGGAGGTCCAGCCATGGAGAAGAGTTTAGACACTAGGATAAGATAAGGAACACACCCATTATAAAGAAATCACATTAGGATTCTCTTTTTAAGCTGTTCCTTAAAACACTAGTGCTTAGGAAATCTATTGGAGGCAGAAGCAGTCAAGGGTAGCCTAGGGTTAGGTTTAGGCTTAGGGTTAGGGTTAGGGTACGGCTTAGGGTACGGGTTCGGGGAGGTCTTCGGGTATGGCGTAGGGTATGGGTTAGGGTTAGGGTTAGGGTTAGTGTTAGGGTTACGGCTTTGTTTAGGGTACGGTTTAGGATTAGGGTACTTGTTAGGGTTAGGGTAGGGGTTAGGGTTAGGGTACGTGTTAGGGTTAGGGTAGATATTAAACCTATCCCACTCTCTAGATACCCCTTAGAACATAAAGAATATTATTTGGGGGTCCAGCCATGGAGAAGAGTTTAGACACTAGGATAAGATAAGGAACACACCCGTTATAAAGAAATCACATTAGGATTCTCTTTTTAAGCTGTTCCTTAAAACACTAGTGCTTAGGAAATCTATTGGAGGCAGAAGCAGTCAAGGGTAGCCTAGGGTTAGGGTTAGGCTTAGGGTTAGGGTTAGGGTACGGCTTACGGTACGGGTTCGGGGAGGGCTTCGGGTATGGCGTAGGGTATGGGTTAGGGTTATGGTTAGGGTTAGTGTTAGGGATAGGGCTCGGTTTAGGGTACGTGTTAGGATTAAGGTACGTGTTACGGTTAGGATAGTGGTTAGGGTTAATGTACGTGTTAGGGTTAGGGTAGTGATTAAACCTATCCCACTCTCTAGATACCCCTTAGCACGTAAAGGAATATTATTTGGGGGTCCAGCCATGGAGAAGAGTTTAGATACTAGGATAAGATAAGGAAAACACCCATTATAAAGAAATCACATTAGAATTCTCTTTTTAAGCTGTTCCTTAAAACACTAGTGCTTAGGAAACCTATTGGAGGCAGAAGCAGTCAAGGGTAGCCTAGGGTTAGGGTTAGGCTTAGGGTTAGGCTTAGGGTACGGCTTAGGGTACGGGTTCAGGGAGGGGTTCGGGCACGGCGTAGGGTATGGGTTAGGGTTAGGGTTAGGGTTAGTTTTAGGGTTAGGGCTCGGTTTAGGGTACGGTTTAGGATTAGGGTACGTGTTAGGGTTAGGGTAGGGGTTAGGGTTAGGGTACGTGTTAGGTTTAGGGTAGTTATTAAACCTATCCCACTCTCTAGATACCCCTTAGCACGTAAAGGAATATTATTTGGAGGTCCAGCCATGGAGAAGAGTTTAGACACTAGGATAAGATAAGGAACACACCCATTATAAAGAAATCACATTAGGATTCTCTTTTTAAGCTGTTCCTTAAAACACTAGTGCTTAGGAAATCTATTGGAGGCAGAAGCAGTCAAGGGTAGCCTAGGGTTAGGTTTAGGCTTAGGGTTAGGGTTAGGGTACGGCTTAGGGTACGGGTTCGGGGAGGTCTTCGGGTATGGCGTAGGGTATGGGTTAGGGTTAGGGTTAGGGTTAGTGTTAGGGTTACGGCTTTGTTTAGGGTACGGTTTAGGATTAGGGTACTTGTTAGGGTTAGGGTAGGGGTTAGGGTTAGGGTACGTGTTAGGGTTAGGGTAGATATTAAACCTATCCCACTCTCTAGATACCCCTTAGAACATAAAGAATATTATTTGGGGGTCCAGCCATGGAGAAGAGTTTAGACACTAGGATAAGATAAGGAACACACCCGTTATAAAGAAATCACATTAGGATTCTCTTTTTAAGCTGTTCCTTAAAACACTAGTGCTTAGGAAATCTATTGGAGGCAGAAGCAGTCAAGGGTAGCCTAGGGTTAGGGTTAGGCTTAGGGTTAGGGTTAGGGTACTGCTTAGGGTACGGGATCGGGGAGGGCTTCGGGTACGGCGTAGGGTATGGGTTAGGCTTAGTGTTAGTGTTAGTGTTAGGGTTAGGGCTCGGTTTAGGTTACGGGTTAGGATTAGGGTACTTGTTAGGGTTAGGGTAGTCGTTAGGGTTAGTGTACGTGTTAGGGTTAGGGTAGTTATTAAACCTATCCCACTCTCTAGATACCCCTTAGCACGTAAAGGAATATTATTTGGGGGTCCAGCCCTGGAGAAGAGTTTAGACACTAGGATAAGATAAGGAACACACCCATTATAAAGAAATCTCATTAGGATTCTCTTTTTAAGCTGTTCCTTAAAACACTAGTGTTTAGGAAATCTATTGGATGCAGAAGCAGTCAAGGGTAGCCTAGGGTTAGTTTAGGCTTAGGGTTAGGCTTAGGTTACGGGTTCGGGGAGGTCTTCGGGTATGGCGTAGGGTATGGGTTAGGGTTAGGGTTAGGGTTAGTTTTAGGGTTAGGGCTCGGTTTAGGGTACGGGTTAGGATTAGGGTACGTGTTAGGGTTAGGATAGGGGTAAGGGTTAGGGTACGCGTTAGGGTTAGGGTAGTTGTTAAACCTATCCCACTCTCTAGATACCCCTTAGCACGTAAAGGAATATTATTTTGGGGTTCAGCCATGGAGAAGAGTTTAGACACTAGGATAAGATAAGGAACACACCCATTATAAAGAAATCACATTAGGATTCTCTTTTTAAGCTGTTCCTTAAAACACTAGTGCTTAGGAAATCTATTGGAGGCAGAAGCAGTCAAGGGTAGCCTAAGGTTAGGGTTAGGCGTAGGGTTAGGGTTAGGGTACGGCTTAGGGTACGGGTTCGGGGAGGTCTTCGGGTATGGCGTAGGGTATGGGTTAGCGTTAGGGTTAGGGTTAGTGTTAGGGTTAGGGCTTTCTTTAGTGTACAGTTTAGGATTAGGGTACGTGTTAGTGTTAGGGTAGGGGTTAGGGTTAGGGTACGTGTTAGGGTTAGGGTAGTTATTAAACCTATTCCACTCTCTAGATACCCCTTAGAACATAAAGAATATTATTTGGGGGTCCAGCCATGGAGAAGAGTTTAGACACTAGGATAAGATAAGGAACACACCCGTTATAAAGAAATCACATTAGGATTCTCTTTTTAAGCTGTTCCTTAAAACACTAGTGCTTAGGAAATCTATTGGAGGCAGAAGCAGTCAAGGGTAGCCTAGGGTTAGGGTTAGGCTTAGGGTTAGGGTTAGGGTACGGCTTAGGGTACGGGTTCGGGGAGGGCTTCGGGTATGGCGTAGGGTATGGGTTAGGCTTAGTGTTAGTGTTAGTGTTAGGGTTAGGGCTCGGTTTAGGTTACGGGTTAGGATTAGGGTACTTGTTAGGGTTAGGGTAGTCGTTAGGGTTAGTGTACGTGTTAGGGTTAGGGTAGTGATTAAACCTATCCCACTCTCTAGATACCCCTTAGCACGTAAAGGAATATTATTTGGGGGTCCAGCCCTGGAGAAGAGTTTAGACACTAGGATAAGATAAGGAACACACCCATTATAAAGAAATCACATTAGGATTCTCTTTTTAAGCTCTTCTTTAAAACATTAGTGCTTAGGAAATCTATTGGAGGCAGAAGCAGTCAAGGGTAGCCTAGGGATAGGGTTAGGCTTAGGGTTAGGGTTAGGGTACGGCTTAGGGTACGGGTTCGTGGAGGGCTTCGGGTATGGCGTAGGGTATGGGTTAGGTTTAGGGTTAGGGTTAGTGTTAGGGATAGGGCTCGGTTTATGGTACGTGTTAGGATTAAGGTACGTGTTAGGGTTAGGATAGTGGTTAGGGTTAATGTACGTGTTAGGGTTAGGGTAGTGATTAAACCTATCCCACTCTCTAGATACCCCTTAGCACGTAAAGGAATATTATTTGGGGATCCAGCCATGGAGAACAGTTTAGATACTAGGATAAGATAAGGAAAACACCCATTATAAAGAAATCACATTAGAATTCTCTTTTTAAGCTGTTCCTTAAAACACTAGTGTTTAGGAAACCTATTGGAGGCAGAAGCAGTCAAGGGTAGCCTAGGGTTAGGGTTAGGCTTAGGGTACGGCTTAGGGTACGGGTTTGGGGAGAGCTTCGGGTACGACGTAGGGTATGGGTTAGGGTTAGGGTTAGGGTTAGTGTTAGGGTTAGGGCTCGGTGTAGGGTACGGGTTAGGATTAGGGTACGTGTTAGAGTTAGGAAAGGGGTAAGGGTTAGGGTATGCATTAGGGTTAGGGTAGTTATTAAACCTATCCCACTCTCTAGATACCCCTTAGCACGTAAAGGAATATTATTTGGGGGTCCAGCCATGGAGAAGAGTTTAGACACTAAGATAATATAAGGAACAGACACATTATAAAGAAATCACATTAGGAATCTTTTTAAAGCTGTTCCTTAAAACACTAGTTCTTAGGAAATCTATTGGAGGCAGAAGCAGTCAAGGGTAGCCTAGGGTTAGGTTAGGCTTACGGTTAGGCTTAGGGTACGGCTTAGGGTACGGGTTCGGGGAGGACTTCAGGTATGGCGTAGGGTATGTGTTAGGGTTAGGGTTAGGGTTAGTGTTAGGGTTAGGGCTCGGTTTAGGGTACGGTTTAGGATTAGGGTACGTGTTAGGGTTAGGGTAGGGGTTAGGGTTAGGGTACGTGTTAGGTTTAGGGTAGTTATTAAACCTATCCCACTCTCTAGAAACCCCTTAGCACGTAAAGGAATATTATTTGGAGGTCCAGCCCTGGAGAAGAGTTTAGACACTAGGATAAGATAAGGAACACACCCATTATAAAGAAATCACATTAGGATTCTCTTTTTAAGCTGTTCCTTAAAACACTAGTGCTTAGGAAATCTATTGGAGGCAGAAGCAGTCAAGGGTAGCCTAGGGTTAGGGTTAGGCTTAGGGTTAGGGTTAGGGTACGGCTTAGGGTATGTGTTCGGGGAGGTCTTCGGGTATGGCGTAGGGTATGGGTTAGGGTTAGGGTTAGGGTTAGTGTTAGGGTTAGGGCTTTGTTTAGGGTACGGTTTAGGATTAGGGTATGTGTTAGGGTTAGGGTAGGGGTTAGGGTTAGGGTACGTGTTAGGGTTAGGGTAGATATTAAACCTATCCCACTCTCTAGATACCCCTTAGAACATAAAGAATATTATTTGGGGGTCCAGCCATGGAGAAGAGTTTAGACACTAGGATAAGATAAGGAACACACCCGTTATAAAGAAATCACATTAGGATTCTCTTTTTAAGCTGTTCCTTAAAACACTAGTGCTTAGGAAATCTATTGGAGGCAGAAGCAGTCAAGGGGAGCCTAGGGTTAGGGTTAGGCTTAGGGTTAGGGTTAGGGTACGGATTAGGGTACGGGATCGGGGAGGGATTCGGGTACGGCGTAGGGTATGGGTTAGGCTTATTGTTAGTGTTAGTGTTAGGGTTAGGGCTCGGTTTAGGTTACGGGTTAGGATTAGGGTACTTGTTAGGGTTAGGGTAGTCGTTAGGGTTAGTGTACGTGTTAGGGTTAGGGTAGTAATTAAACCTATCCCACTCTCTAGAAACCCCTTAGCACGTAAAGGAATATTATTTGGAGGTCCAGCCCTGTAGAAGAGTTTAGACACTAGGATAAGATAAGGAACACACCCATTATAAAGAAATCACATTAGGATTCTCTTTTTAAGCTCTTCTTTAAAACATTAGTGCTTAGGAAATCTATTGGAGGCAGAAGCAGTCAAGGGTAGCCTAGGGTTAGGGTTAGGCTTAGGGTTAGGGTTAGGGTACGGCTTACGGTACGGGTTCGGGGAGGGCTTCGGGTATGGCGTAGGGTATGGTTTAGGGTTATGGTTAGGGTTAGTGTTAGGGATAGGGCTCGGTTTAGGGTACGTGTTAGGATTAAGGTACGTGTTACGGTTAGGATAGTGGTTAGGGTTAATGTACGTGTTAGGGTTAGGGTAGTGATTAAACCTATCCCACTCTCTAGATACCCCTTAGCACGTAAAGGAATATTATTTGGGGGTCCAGCCATGCAGAAGAGTTTAGATACTAGGATAAGATAAGGAAAACACCCATTATAAAGAAATCACATTAGAATTCTCTTTTTAAGCTGTTCCTTAAAACACTAGTGCTTAGGAAACCTATTGGAGGCAGAAGCAGTCAAGGGTAGCCTAGGGTTAGGGTTAGGCTTAGGGTTAGGCTTAGGGTACGGCTTAGAGTACGGGTTCAGGGAGGGGTTCGGGCACGGCGTAGGGTATGGGTTAGGGTTAGGGTTAGGGTTAGTGTTAGGGTTAGGGCTCGGTTTAGGGTACGGTTTAGGATTAGGGTACGTGTTAGGGTTAGGGTAGGGGTTAGGGTTAGGGTACGTGTTAGGTTTAGGGTAGTTATTAAACCTATCCCACTCTCTAGATACCCCTTAGCACGTAAAGGAATATTATTTGGAGGTCCAGCCATGGAGAAGAGTTTAGACACTAGGATAAGATAAGGAACACACCCATTATAAAGAAATCACATTAGGATTCTCTTTTTAAGCTGTTCCTTAAAACACTAGTGCTTAGGAAATCTATTGGAGGCAGAAGCAGTCAAGGGTAGCCTAGGGTTAGGTTTAGGCTTAGGGTTAGGGTTAGGGTACGGCTTAGGGTACGGGTTCGGGGAGGTCTTCGGGTATGGCGTAGGGTATGGGTTAGGGTAAGGGTTAGGGTTAGTGTTAGGGTTAGGGCTTTGTTTAGGGTACGGTTTAGGATTAGGGTACGTGTTAGGGTTAGGGTAGGGGTTAGGCTTAGGGTACGTGTTAGGGTTAGGGTAGATATTAAACCTATCCCACTCTCTAGATACCCCTTAGAACATAAAGAATATTATTTGGGGGTCCAGCCATGGAGAAGAGTTTACACACTAGGATAAGATAAGGAACACACCCGTTATAAAGAAATCACATTAGGATTCTCTTTTTAAGCTGTTCCTTAAAACACTAGTGCTTAGGAAATCTATTGGAGGCAGAAGCAGTCAAGGGTAGGCTAGGGTTAGGGTTAGGCTTAGGGTTAGGGTTAGGGTACTGCTTAGGGTACGGGATCGGGGAGGGCTTCGGGTACGGCGTAGGGTAAGGGTTAGGCTTAGTGTTAGTGTTAGTGTTAGGGTTAGGGCTCGGTTTAGGTTACGGGTTAGGATTAGGGTACTTGTTAGGGTTAGGGTAGTCGTTAGGGTTAGTGTACGTGTTAGGGTTAGGGTAGTTATTAAACCTATCCCACTCTCTAGATACCCCTTAGCACGTAAAGGAATATTATTTCGAGGTCCAGCCATGGAGAAGAGTTCAGACACTAGGATAAGATAAGGAACACACACATTATAAAGAAATCTCATTAGGATTCTCTTTTTAAGCTGTTCCTTAAAACACTAGTGCTTAGGAAATCTATTGGAGGCAGAAGCAGTCAAGGGTAGCCTAGGGTTAGTGTTAGGCTTAGGGTTAGGATTAGCGTTCGTCTTAGGGTACGGGTTCGGGGAGGGCTTCGGGTACGGCGTAGGGTATGGGTTAGGTTTAGGGTTAGGGTTAGTGTTAGGGTTAGGGCTCGGTTTAGGGTACGGGATAGGATTAGGGTACGTGTTAGGTTTAGGGTAGGGGTTAGGGTTAGGGTACGTGTGCGGGTTAGGGTAGGGGTTAGGGTTAGGGTACGCGTTAGGGTTAGGGTAGTTACTAAACCTATCACACTCTCTAGATACCCCTTAGCACGTAAAGGAATATTATTTGGGGGTCCAGCCATGAAGAAGCGTTTAGACACTAGGATAAGATAAGGAACACACCCATTATTAAGAAATCACATTAGGATTCTCTTTTTAAGCTGTTCCTTTAAACAGTAGTGCTTAGGAAACCTATTGGAGGCAGAAGCAGTCAAGGGTAGCCTAGGGTTAGGGTTAGGCTTAGGGTTAGGCTTAGGGTACGGCTTAGGGTACGGGTTCGGGGAGGGCTTCGGGTACGACGTAGGGTATGGGATAGGGTTAGGGTTAGGGTTAGTGTTAGGGTTAGGGCTCGGTGTAGGGTACGGGTTAGGATTAGGGTACGTGTTAGAGTTAGGAAAGGGGTAAGGGTTAGGGTACGCATTAGGGTTAGGGTAGTTATTAAAACTATCCCCCTCTCTAGATACCCCTTAGCACGTAAAGGAATATTATTTGGGGGTCCAGCCATGGAGAAGAGTTTAGACACCAAGATAATATAAGGAACACACACATTATAAAGAAATCACATTAGGAATCACTTTTTAAGCTGTTCCTTAAAACACTAGTTCTTAGGAAATCTATTGGAGGCAGAAGCAGTCAAGGGTAGCCTAGGGTTAGGTTAGGCTTACGGTTAGGCTTAGGGTACGGCTTAGGGTACGGGTTCGGGGAGGACTTCGGGTACGGCGTAGGGTTTGGGTTAGGGTTAGGGTTAGGGTTAGTGTTAGGGTTAGGGCTCGCTTGAGGTTATGGTTTAGGATTAGGGTACGTGTTAGGGTTAGGGTAGGGGTTAGGATTAGGGTACGTGTTAGGGTTAGGGTAGTTATTAAACCTATCCCACTCTCTAGATACCCCTTAGCATGTAAAGGAATATTATTTGGGGGTCCAGCCATGGAGAAGAGTTTAGACACTAGGATAAGATAAGGAACACACCCATTATAAAGAAATCACATTAGGATTCTCTTTTTAAGCTGTTCCTTAAAACACTAGTGCTTAGGAAATCTATTGGAGGCAGAAGCAGTCAAGGGTAGCCTAGGGTTAGGGTTAGGCTTAGGGTTAGGGTTAGGGTACGGCTTACGGTACGGGTTCGGGGAGGGCTTCGGGTATGGCGTAGGGTATGGGTTAGGGTTATGGTTAGGGTTAGTGTTAGGGATAGGGCTCGGTTTAGGGTACGTGTTAGGATTAAGGTACGTGTTACGGTTAGGATAGTGGTTAGGGTTAATGTACGTGTTAGGGTTAGGGTAGTGATTAAACCTATCCCACTCTCTAGATACCCCTTAGCACGTAAAGGAATATTATTTGGGGGTCCAGCCATGGAGAAGAGTTTAGATACTAGGATAAGATAAGGAAAACACCCATTATAAAGAAATCACATTAGAATTCTCTTTTTAAGCTGTTCCTTAAAACACTAGTGCTTAGGAAACCTATTGGAGGCAGAAGCAGTCAAGGGTAGCCTAGGGTTAGGGTTAGGCTTAGGGTTAGGCTTAGGGTACGGCTTAGGGTACGGGTTCAGGGAGGGGTTCGGGCACGGCGTAGGGTATGGGTTAGGGTTAGGGTTAGGGTTAGTTTTAGGGTTAGGGCTCGGTTTAGGGTACGGTTTAGGATTAGGGTACGTGTTAGGGTTAGGGTAGGGGTTAGGGTTAGGGTACGTGTTAGGTTTAGGGTAGTTATTAAACCTATCCCACTCTCTAGATACCCCTTAGCACGTAAAGGAATATTATTTGGAGGTCCAGCCATGGAGAAGAGTTTAGACACTAGGATAAGATAAGGAACACACCCATTATAAAGAAATCACATTAGGATTCTCTTTTTAAGCTGTTCCTTAAAACACTAGTGCTTAGGAAATCTATTGGAGGCAGAAGCAGTCAAGGGTAGCCTAGGGTTAGGTTTAGGCTTAGGGTTAGGGTTAGGGTACGGCTTAGGGTACGGGTTCGGGGAGGTCTTCGGGTATGGCGTAGGGTATGGGTTAGGGTTAGGGTTAGGGTTAGTGTTAGGGTTACGGCTTTGTTTAGGGTACGGTTTAGGATTAGGGTACTTGTTAGGGTTAGGGTAGGGGTTAGGGTTAGGGTACGTGTTAGGGTTAGGGTAGATATTAAACCTATCCCACTCTCTAGATACCCCTTAGAACATAAAGAATATTATTTGGGGGTCCAGCCATGGAGAAGAGTTTAGACACTAGGATAAGATAAGGAACACACCCGTTATAAAGAAATCACATTAGGATTCTCTTTTTAAGCTGTTCCTTAAAACACTAGTGCTTAGGAAATCTATTGGAGGCAGAAGCAGTCAAGGGTAGCCTAGGGTTAGGGTTAGGCTTAGGGTTAGGGTTAGGGTACGGCTTACGGTACGGGTTCGGGGAGGGCTTCGGGTATGGCGTAGGGTATGGGTTAGGGTTATGGTTAGGGTTAGTGTTAGGGATAGGGCTCGGTTTAGGGTACGTGTTAGGATTAAGGTACGTGTTACGGTTAGGATAGTGGTTAGGGTTAATGTACGTGTTAGGGTTAGGGTAGTGATTAAACCTATCCCACTCTCTAGATACCCCTTAGCACGTAAAGGAATATTATTTGGGGGTCCAGCCATGGAGAAGAGTTTAGATACTAGGATAAGATAAGGAAAACACCCATTATAAAGAAATCACATTAGAATTCTCTTTTTAAGCTGTTCCTTAAAACACTAGTGCTTAGGAAACCTATTGGAGGCAGAAGCAGTCAAGGGTAGCCTAGGGTTAGGGTTAGGCTTAGGGTTAGGCTTAGGGTACGGCTTAGGGTACGGGTTCAGGGAGGGGTTCGGGCACGGCGTAGGGTATGGGTTAGGGTTAGGGTTAGGGTTAGTTTTAGGGTTAGGGCTCGGTTTAGGGTACGGTTTAGGATTAGGGTACGTGTTAGGGTTAGGGTAGGGGTTAGGGTTAGGGTACGTGTTAGGTTTAGGGTAGTTATTAAACCTATCCCACTCTCTAGATACCCCTTAGCACGTAAAGGAATATTATTTGGAGGTCCAGCCATGGAGAAGAGTTTAGACACTAGGATAAGATAAGGAACACACCCATTATAAAGAAATCACATTAGGATTCTCTTTTTAAGCTGTTCCTTAAAACACTAGTGCTTAGGAAATCTATTGGAGGCAGAAGCAGTCAAGGGTAGCCTAGGGTTAGGTTTAGGCTTAGGGTTAGGGTTAGGGTACGGCTTAGGGTACGGGTTCGGGGAGGTCTTCGGGTATGGCGTAGGGTATGGGTTAGGGTTAGGGTTAGGGTTAGTGTTAGGGTTACGGCTTTGTTTAGGGTACGGTTTAGGATTAGGGTACTTGTTAGGGTTAGGGTAGGGGTTAGGGTTAGGGTACGTGTTAGGGTTAGGGTAGATATTAAACCTATCCCACTCTCTAGATACCCCTTAGAACATAAAGAATATTATTTGGGGGTCCAGCCATGGAGAAGAGTTTAGACACTAGGATAAGATAAGGAACACACCCGTTATAAAGAAATCACATTAGGATTCTCTTTTTAAGCTGTTCCTTAAAACACTAGTGCTTAGGAAATCTATTGGAGGCAGAAGCAGTCAAGGGTAGCCTAGGGTTAGGGTTAGGCTTAGGGTTAGGGTTAGGGTACTGCTTAGGGTACGGGATCGGGGAGGGCTTCGGGTACGGCGTAGGGTATGGGTTAGGCTTAGTGTTAGTGTTAGTGTTAGGGTTAGGGCTCGGTTTAGGTTACGGGTTAGGATTAGGGTACTTGTTAGGGTTAGGGTAGTCGTTAGGGTTAGTGTACGTGTTAGGGTTAGGGTAGTTATTAAACCTATCCCACTCTCTAGATACCCCTTAGCACGTAAAGGAATATTATTTGGGGGTCCAGCCCTGGAGAAGAGTTTAGACACTAGGATAAGATAAGGAACACACCCATTATAAAGAAATCTCATTAGGATTCTCTTTTTAAGCTGTTCCTTAAAACACTAGTGTTTAGGAAATCTATTGGATGCAGAAGCAGTCAAGGGTAGCCTAGGGTTAGTTTAGGCTTAGGGTTAGGCTTAGGTTACGGGTTCGGGGAGGTCTTCGGGTATGGCGTAGGGTATGGGTTAGGTTTAGGGTTAGGGTTAGTTTTAGGGTTAGGGCTCGGTTTAGGGTACGGGTTAGGATTAGGGTACGTGTTAGGGTTAGGATAGGGGTAAGGGTTAGGGTACGCGTTAGGGTTAGGGTAGTTGTTAAACCTATCCCACTCTCTAGATACCCCTTAGCACGTAAAGGAATATTATTTTGGGGTTCAGCCATGGAGAAGAGTTTAGACACTAGGATAAGATAAGGAACACACCCATTATAAAGAAATCACATTAGGATTCTCTTTTTAAGCTGTTCCTTAAAACACTAGTGCTTAGGAAATCTATTGGAGGCAGAAGCAGTCAAGGGTAGCCTAGGGTTAGGGTTAGGCTTAGGGTTAGGCTTAGGGTATGGCTTAGGGTACGGGTTCAGGGAGGGCTTCGGGTATGGCGTAGGGTATGTGTTAGGGTTAGGGTTAGGGTTAGTGTTAGGGTTAGGGCTCGGTTTAGGGTACGGTTTAGGATTAGGGTACGTGTTAGGGTTAGGGTAGGGGTTAGGGTTAGGGTACGTGTTAGGTTTAGGGTAGTTATTAAACCTATCCCACTCTCTAGAAACCCCTTAGCACGTAAAGGAATATTATTTGGAGGTCCAGCCATGGAGAAGAGTTTAGACACTAGGATAAGATAAGGAACACACCCATTATAAAGAAATCACATTAGGATTCTCTTTTTAAGCTGTTCCTTAAAACACTAGTGCTTAGGAAATCTATTGGAGGCAGAAGCAGTCAAGGGTAGCCTAGGGTTAGGGTTAGGCTTAGGGTTAGGGTTAGGGTACGGCTTAGGGTACGGGTTCGGGGAGGTCTTCGGGTATGGCGTAGGGTATGGGTTAGCGTTAGGGTTAGGGTTAGTGTTAGGGTTAGGGCTTTCTTTAGGGTACAGTTTAAGATTAGGGTACGTGTTAGTGTTAGGGTAGGGGTTAGGGTTAGGGTACGTGTTAGGGTTAGGGTAGTTATTAAACCTATCCCACTCTCTAGATACCCCTTAGAACATAAAGAATATTATTTGGGGGTCCAGCCATGGAGAAGAGTTTACACACTAGGATAAGATAAGGAACACACCCGTTATAAAGAAATCACATTAGGATTCTCTTTTTAAGCTGTTCCTTAAAACACTAGTGCTTAGGAAATCTATTGGAGGCAGAAGCAGTCAAGGATAGCCTAGGGTTAGGGTTAGGCTTAGGGTTAGGGTTAGGGTACGGCTTAGGTTACGGGATCGGGGAGGCCTTCGGGTACGGCGTAGGGTATGGGTTAGGCTTAGTGTTAGTGTTAGTGTTAGGGTTAGGGCTCGGTTTAGGTTACGGGTTAGGATTAGGGTACTTGTTAGGGTTAGGGTAGTCGTTAGGGTTAGTGTACGTGTTAGGGTTAGGGTAGTGATTAAACCTATCCCACTCTCTAGATACCCCTTAGCACGTAAAGGAATATTATTTGGGGGTCCAGCCCTGGAGAAGAGTTTAGACACTAGGATAAGATAAGGAACACACCCATTATAAAGAAATCACATTAGGATTCTCTTTTTAAGCTGTTCCTTAAAACACTAGTGCTTAGGAAATCTATTGGAGGCAGAAGCAGTCAAGGGTAGCCTAAGGTTAGGGTTAGGCGTAGGGTTAGGGTTAGGGTACGGCTTAGGGTACGGGTTCGGGGAGGTCTTCGGGTATGGCGTAGGGTATGGGTTAGCGTTAGGGTTAGGGTTAGTGTTAGGGTTAGGGCTTTCTTTAGTGTACAGTTTAGGATTAGGGTACGTGTTAGTGTTAGGGTAGGGGTTAGGGTTAGGGTACGTGTTAGGGTTAGGGTAGTTATTAAACCTATTCCACTCTCTAGATACCCCTTAGAACATAAAGAATATTATTTGGGGGTCCAGCCATGGAGAAGAGTTTAGACACTAGGATAAGATAAGGAACACACCCGTTATAAAGAAATCACATTAGGATTCTCTTTTTAAGCTGTTCCTTAAAACACTAGTGCTTAGGAAATCTATTGGAGGCAGAAGCAGTCAAGGGTAGCCTAGGGTTAGGGTTAGGCTTAGGGTTAGGGTTAGGGTACGGCTTAGGGTACGGGTTCGGGGAGGGCTTCGGGTATGGCGTAGGGTATGGGTTAGGCTTAGTGTTAGTGTTAGTGTTAGGGTTAGGGCTCGGTTTAGGTTACGGGTTAGGATTAGGGTACTTGTTAGGGTTAGGGTAGTCGTTAGGGTTAGTGTACGTGTTAGGGTTAGGGTAGTGATTAAACCTATCCCACTCTCTAGATACCCCTTAGCACGTAAAGGAATATTATTTGGGGGTCCAGCCCTGGAGAAGAGTTTAGACACTAGGATAAGATAAGGAACACACCCATTATAAAGAAATCACATTAGGATTCTCTTTTTAAGCTCTTCTTTAAAACATTAGTGCTTAGGAAATCTATTGGAGGCAGAAGCAGTCAAGGGTAGCCTAGGGATAGGGTTAGGCTTAGGGTTAGGGTTAGGGTACGGCTTAGGGTACGGGTTCGTGGAGGGCTTCGGGTATGGCGTAGGGTATGGGTTAGGTTTAGGGTTAGGGTTAGTGTTAGGGATAGGGCTCGGTTTATGGTACGTGTTAGGATTAAGGTACGTGTTAGGGTTAGGATAGTGGTTAGGGTTAATGTACGTGTTAGGGTTAGGGTAGTGATTAAACCTATCCCACTCTCTAGATACCCCTTAGCACGTAAAGGAATATTATTTGGGGATCCAGCCATGGAGAACAGTTTAGATACTAGGATAAGATAAGGAAAACACCCATTATAAAGAAATCACATTAGAATTCTCTTTTTAAGCTGTTCCTTAAAACACTAGTGCTTAGGAAACCTATTGGAGGCAGAAGCAGTCAAGGGTAGCCTAGGGTTAGGGTTAGGCTTAGGGTTAGGCTTAGGGTACGGCTTAGGGTACGGGTTCAGGGAGGGGTTCGGGCACGGCGTAGGGTATGGGTTAGGGTTAGGGTTAGGGTTAGTTTTAGGGTTAGGGCTCGGTTTAGGGTACGGTTTAGGATTAGGGTACGTGTTAGGGTTAGGGTAGGGGTTAGGGTTAGGGTACGTGTTAGGTTTAGGGTAGTTATTAAACCTATCCCACTCTCTAGATACCCCTTAGCACGTAAAGGAATATTATTTGGAGGTCCAGCCATGGAGAAGAGTTTAGACACTAGGATAAGATAAGGAACACACCCATTATAAAGAAATCACATTAGGATTCTCTTTTTAAGCTGTTCCTTAAAACACTAGTGCTTAGGAAATCTATTGGAGGCAGAAGCAGTCAAGGGTAGCCTAGGGTTAGGTTTAGGCTTAGGGTTAGGGTTAGGGTACGGCTTAGGGTACGGGTTCGGGGAGGTCTTCGGGTATGGCGTAGGGTATGGGTTAGGGTTAGGGTTAGGGTTAGTGTTAGGGTTACGGCTTTGTTTAGGGTACGGTTTAGGATTAGGGTACTTGTTAGGGTTAGGGTAGGGGTTAGGGTTAGGGTACGTGTTAGGGTTAGGGTAGATATTAAACCTATCCCACTCTCTAGATACCCCTTAGAACATAAAGAATATTATTTGGGGGTCCAGCCATGGAGAAGAGTTTAGACACTAGGATAAGATAAGGAACACACCCGTTATAAAGAAATCACATTAGGATTCTCTTTTTAAGCTGTTCCTTAAAACACTAGTGCTTAGGAAATCTATTGGAGGCAGAAGCAGTCAAGGGTAGCCTAGGGTTAGGGTTAGGCTTAGGGTTAGGGTTAGGGTACCCGCTTACGGTACGGGTTCGGGGAGGGCTTCGGGTATGGCGTAGGGTATGGGTTAGGGTTATGGTTAGGGTTAGTGTTAGGGATAGGGCTCGGTTTAGGGTACGTGTTAGGATTAAGGTACGTGTTACGGTTAGGATAGTGGTTAGGGTTAATGTACGTGTTAGGGTTAGGGTAGTGATTAAACCTATCCCACTCTCTAGATACCCCTTAGCACGTAAAGGAATATTATTTGGGGGTCCAGCCATGGAGAAGAGTTTAGATACTAGGATAAGATAAGGAAAACACCCATTATAAAGAAATCACATTAGAATTCTCTTTTTAAGCTGTTCCTTAAAACACTAGTGCTTAGGAAACCTATTGGAGGCAGAAGCAGTCAAGGGTAGCCTAGGGTTAGGGTTAGGCTTAGGGTTAGGCTTAGGGTACGGCTTAGGGTACGGGTTCAGGGAGGGGTTCGGGCACGGCGTAGGGTATGGGTTAGGGTTAGGGTTAGGGTTAGTTTTAGGGTTAGGGCTCGGTTTAGGGTACGGTTTAGGATTAGGGTACGTGTTAGGTTTAGGGTAGGGGTTAGGGTTAGGGTACGTGTTAGGTTTAGGGTAGTTATTAAACCTATCCCACTCTCTAGATACCCCTTAGCACGTAAAGGAATATTATTTGGAGGTCCAGCCATGGAGAAGAGTTTAGACACTAGGATAAGATAAGGAACACACCCATTATAAAGAAATCACATTAGGATTCTCTTTTTAAGCTGTTCCTTAAAACACTAGTGCTTAGGAAATCTATTGGAGGCAGAAGCAGTCAAGGGTAGCCTAGGGTTAGGTTTAGGCTTAGGGTTAGGGTTAGGGTACGGCTTAGGGTACGGGTTCGGGGAGGTCTTCGGGTATGGCGTAGGGTATGGGTTAGGGTTAGGGTTAGGGTTAGTGTTAGGGTTACGGCTTTGTTTAGGGTACGGTTTAGGATTAGGGTACTTGTTAGGGTTAGGGTAGGGGTTAGGGTTAGGGTACGTGTTAGGGTTAGGGTAGATATTAAACCTATCCCACTCTCTAGATACCCCTTAGAACATAAAGAATATTATTTGGGGGTCCAGCCATGGAGAAGAGTTTAGACACTAGGATAAGATAAGGAACACACCCGTTATAAAGAAATCACATTAGGATTCTCTTTTTAAGCTGTTCCTTAAAACACTAGTGCTTAGGAAATCTATTGGAGGCAGAAGCAGTCAAGGGTAGCCTAGGGTTAGGGTTAGGCTTAGGGTTAGGGTTAGGGTACTGCTTAGGGTACGGGATCGGGGAGGGCTTCGGGTACGGCGTAGGGTATGGGTTAGGCTTAGTGTTAGTGTTAGTGTTAGGGTTAGGGCTCGGTTTAGGTTACGGGTTAGGATTAGGGTACTTGTTAGGGTTAGGGTAGTCGTTAGGGTTAGTGTACGTGTTAGGGTTAGGGTAGTTATTAAACCTATCCCACTCTCTAGATACCCCTTAGCACGTAAAGGAATATTACTTGGGGGTCCAGCCCTGGAGAAGAGTTTAGACACTAGGATAAGATAAGGAACACACCCATTATAAAGAAATCTCATTAGGATTCTCTTTTTAAGCTGTTCCTTAAAACACTAGTGTTTAGGAAATCTATTGGATGCAGAAGCAGTCAAGGGTAGCCTAGGGTTAGTTTAGGCTTAGGGTTAGGCTTAGGTTACGGGTTCGGGGAGGTCTTCGGGTATGGCGTAGGGTATGGGTTAGGGTTAGGGTTAGGGTTAGTTTTAGGGTTAGGGCTCGGTTTAGGGTACGGGTTAGGATTAGGGTACGTGTTAGGGTTAGGATAGGGGTAAGGGTTAGGGTACGCGTTAGGGTTAGGGTAGTTGTTAAACCTATCCCACTCTCTAGATACCCCTTAGCACGTAAAGGAATATTATTTTGGGGTTCAGCCATGGAGAAGAGTTTAGACACTAGGATAAGATAAGGAACACACCCATTATAAAGAAATCACATTAGGATTCTCTTTTTAAGCTGTTCCTTAAAACACTAGTGCTTAGGAAATCTATTGGAGGCAGAAGCAGTCAAGGGTAGCCTAGGGTTAGGGTTAGGCTTAGGGTTAGGCTTAGGGTATGGCTTAGGGTACGGGTTCAGGGAGGGCTTCGGGTATGGCGTAGGGTATGTGTTAGGGTTAGGGTTAGGGTTAGTGTTAGGGTTAGGGCTCGGTTTAGGGTACGGTTTAGGATTAGGGTACGTGTTAGGGTTAGGGTAGGGGTTAGGGTTAGGGTACGTGTTAGGTTTAGGGTAGTTATTAAACCTATCCCACTCTCTAGAAACCCCTTAGCACGTAAAGGAATATTATTTGGAGGTCCAGCCATGGAGAAGAGTTTAGACACTAGGATAAGATAAGGAACACACCCATTATAAAGAAATCACATTAGGATTCTCTTTTTAAGCTGTTCCTTAAAACACTAGTGCTTAGGAAATCTATTGGAGGCAGAAGCAGTCAAGGGTAGCCTAGGGTTAGGGTTAGGCTTAGGGTTAGGGTTAGGGTACGGCTTAGGGTACGGGTTCGGGGAGGTCTTCGGGTATGGCGTAGGGTATGGGTTAGCGTTAGGGTTAGGGTTAGTGTTAGGGTTAGGGCTTTCTTTAGGGTACAGTTTAAGATTAGGGTACGTGTTAGTGTTAGGGTAGGGGTTAGGGTTAGGGTACGTGATAGGGTTAGGGTAGTTATTAAACCTATCCCACTCTCTAGATACCCCTTAGAACATAAAGAATATTATTTGGGGGTCCAGCCATGGAGAAGAGTTTACACACTAGGATAAGATAAGGAACACACCCGTTATAAAGAAATCACATTAGGATTCTCTTTTTAAGCTGTTCCTTAAAACACTAGTGCTTAGGAAATCTATTGGAGGCAGAAGCAGTCAAGGATAGCCTAGGGTTAGGGTTAGGCTTAGGGTTAGGGTTAGGGTACGGCTTAGGTTACGGGATCGGGGAGGCCTTCGGGTACGGCGTAGGGTATGGGTTAGGCTTAGTGTTAGTGTTAGTGTTAGGGTTAGGGCTCGGTTTAGGTTACGGGTTAGGATTAGGGTACTGGTTAGGGTTAGGGTAGTCGTTAGGGTTAGTGTACGTGTTAGGGTTAGGGTAGTGATTAAACCTATCCCACTCTCTAGATACCCCTTAGCACGTAAAGGAATATTATTTGGGGGTCCAGCCCTGGAGAAGAGTTTAGACACTAGGATAAGATAAGGAACACACCCATTATAAAGAAATCACATTAGGATTCTCTTTTTAAGCTGTTCCTTAAAACACTAGTGCTTAGGAAATCTATTGGAGGCAGAAGCAGTCAAGGGTAGCCTAAGGTTAGGGTTAGGCGTAGGGTTAGGGTTAGGGTACGGCTTAGGGTACGGGTTCGGGGAGGTCTTCGGGTATGGCGTAGGGTATGGGTTAGCGTTAGGGTTAGGGTTAGTGTTAGGGTTAGGGCTTTCTTTAGTGTACAGTTTAGGATTAGGGTACGTGTTAGTGTTAGGGTAGGGGTTAGGGTTAGGGTACGTGTTAGGGTTAGGGTAGTTATTAAACCTATTCCACTCTCTAGATACCCCTTAGAACATAAAGAATATTATTTGGGGGTCCAGCCATGGAGAAGAGTTTAGACACTAGGATAAGATAAGGAACACACCCGTTATAAAGAAATCACATTAGGATTCTCTTTTTAAGCTGTTCCTTAAAACACTAGTGCTTAGGAAATCTATTGGAGGCAGAAGCAGTCAAGGGTAGCCTAGGGTTAGGGTTAGGCTTAGGGTTAGGGTTAGGGTACGGCTTAGGGTACGGGTTCGGGGAGGGCTTCGGGTATGGCGTAGGGTATGGGTTAGGCTTAGTGTTAGTGTTAGTGTTAGGGTTAGGGCTCGGTTTAGGTTACGGGTTAGGATTAGGGTACTTGTTAGGGTTAGGGTAGTCGTTAGGGTTAGTGTACGTGTTAGGGTTAGGGTAGTGATTAAACCTATCCCACTCTCTAGATACCCCTTAGCACGTAAAGGAATATTATTTGGGGGTCCAGCCCTGGAGAAGAGTTTAGACACTAGGATAAGATAAGGAACACACCCATTATAAAGAAATCACATTAGGATTCTCTTTTTAAGCTCTTCTTTAAAACATTAGTGCTTAGGAAATCTATTGGAGGCAGAAGCAGTCAAGGGTAGCCTAGGGATAGGGTTAGGCTTAGGGTTAGGGTTAGGGTACGGCTTAGGGTACGGGTTCGTGGAGGGCTTCGGGTATGGCGTAGGGTATGGGTTAGGTTTAGGGTTAGGGTTAGTGTTAGGGATAGGGCTCGGTTTATGGTACGTGTTAGGATTAAGGTACGTGTTAGGGTTAGGATAGTGGTTAGGGTTAATGTACGTGTTAGGGTTAGGGTAGTGATTAAACCTATCCCACTCTCTAGATACCCCTTAGCACGTAAAGGAATATTATTTGGGGATCCAGCCATGGAGAACAGTTTAGATACTAGGATAAGATAAGGAAAACACCCATTATAAAGAAATCACATTAGAATTCTCTTTTTAAGCTGTTCCTTAAAACACTAGTGTTTAGGAAACCTATTGGAGGCAGAAGCAGTCAAGGGTAGCCTAGGGTTAGGGTTAGGCTTAGGGTTAGGCTTAGGGTACGGCTTAGGGTACGGGTTCGGGGAGGGCTTCGGGTACGACGTAGGGTATGGGTTAGGGTTAGGGTTAGGGTTAGTGTTAGGGTTAGGGCTCGGTTTAGGGTACGGGTTAGGATTAGGGTACGTGTTAGAGTTAGGAAAGGGGTAAGAGTTAGGGTACGCATTAGGGTTAGGGTAGTTATTAAACCTATCCCACTCTCTACATACCCCTTAGCACGTAAAGGAATATTATTTGGGGGTCCAGCCATGGAGAAGAGTTTAGACACTAATATAATATAAGGAACACTCACATTATAAAGAAATCACATTAGGAAACGCTTTTTAAGCTGTTCCTTAAAACACTAGTTCTTAGGAAATCTATTGCAGGCAGAAGCAGTCAAGGGTAGCCTAGGGTTAGGTTAGGCTTACGGTTAGGCTTAGGGTACGGCTTAGGGTACTTGTTCGGGGAGGGCTTCGGGTACGGCGTAGCGTATGGTTTAGGGTTAGGGTTAGGGTTAGTGTTAGGGTTAGGGCTCGGTTGAGGTTACGGTTTAGGATTAGGGTACGTGTTACGGTTAGGGTAGGGGTTAGGATTAGGGTACGTGTTAGGGTTAGGGTAGTTATTAAACCTATCCCACTCTCTAGATACCCCTTAGCATGTAAAGGAATATTATTTGGGGGTCCAGCCATGGAGAAGAGTTTAGACACTAGGATAAGATAAGGAACACACCCATTATAAAGAAATCACATTAGGATTCTCTTTTTAAGCTGTTCCTTAAAACACTAGTGCTTAGGAAATCTATTGGAGGCAGAAGCAGTCAAGGGTAGCCTAGGGTTAGGGTTAGGCTTAGGGTTAGGCTTAGGGTACGGCGTAGGGTACGGGTTCGGGGAGGGTTTCGGGTACGGCGTAGGGTATGGGATAGGGTTAGGGTTAGGGTTAGTGTTAGGGTTAGGGCTTTTTTTAGGGTACGGTTTAGGATTAGGGTACGTGTTAGGGTTAGTGTAGGGGTTAGGGTTAGGGTACGTGTTAGGGTTAGGGTAGTTATTAAACCTATCCCACTCTCTAGATACCCCTTAGCACATAAAGAATATTATTTGGGGGTCCAGCCATGGAGAAGAGTTTAGACACTAGGATAAGATAAGGAACACACCCGTTATAAAGAAATCACATTAGAATTGTCTTTTTAAGCTGTTACTTAAAACACTAGTGCTTAGGAAATCTATTGGAGGCAGAAGCAGTCAAGGGTAGCCTAGGGTTAGGGTTAGGCTTAGGGTTAGGGTTAGGGTACGGCTTAGGGTACGGGATCGGGGAGGGCTTCGGGTATGGCGTAGGGTATGGGTTAGGCTTAGTGTAAGTGTTAGTCTTAAGGTTAGGGCTCGGTTTAGGTTACGGGTTAGGATTAGGGTACTTGTTAGGGTTAGGGTAGTCGTTAGGGTTAGTGTACGTGTTAGGGTTAGGGTAGTGATTAAACCTATCCCACTCTCTACATACCCCTTAGCACGTAAAGGAACATTATTTGGGGGTCCAGCCCTGGAGAAGAGTTTAGACACTAGGATAAGATAAGGAACACACCCATTATAAAGAAATCACATTAGGATTCTCTTTTAAAGCTCTTGTTTAAAACATTAGTGCTTAGGAATTCTATTGGAGGCAGAAGCAGTCAAGGGTAGCCTAGGGTTAGGGTTAGGCTTAGGGTTAGGGTTAGGGTACGGCTTAGGTTACGGGATCGGGGAGGCCTTCGGGTACGGCGTAGGGTATGGGTTAGGCTTAGTGTTAGTGTTAGTGTTAGGGTTAGGGCTCGGTTTAGGTTACGGGTTAGGATTAGGGTACTTGTTAGGGTTAGGGTAGTCGTTAGGGTTAGTGTACGTGTTAGGGTTAGGGTAGTGATTAAACCTATCCCACTCTCTAGATACCCCTTAGCACGTAAAGGAATATTATTTGGGGGTCCAGCCCTGGAGAAGAGTTTAGACACTAGGATAAGATAAGGAACACACCCATTATAAAGAAATCACATTAGGATTCTCTTTTTAAGCTGTTCCTTAAAACACTAGTGCTTAGGAAATCTATTGGAGGCAGAAGCAGTCAAGGGTAGCCTAAGGTTAGGGTTAGGCGTAGGGTTAGGGTTAGGGTACGGCTTAGGGTACGGGTTCGGGGAGGTCTTCGGGTATGGCGTAGGGTATGGGTTAGCGTTAGGGTTAGGGTTAGTGTTAGGGTTAGGGCTTTCTTTAGTGTACAGTTTAGGATTAGGGTACGTGTTAGTGTTAGGGTAGGGGTTAGGGTTAGGGTACGTGTTAGGGTTAGGGTAGTTATTAAACCTATTCCACTCTCTAGATACCCCTTAGAACATAAAGAATATTATTTGGGGGTCCAGCCATGGAGAAGAGTTTAGACACTAGGATAAGATAAGGAACACACCCGTTATAAAGAAATCACATTAGGATTCTCTTTTTAAGCTGTTCCTTAAAACACTAGTGCTTAGGAAATCTATTGGAGGCAGAAGCAGTCAAGGGTAGCCTAGGGTTAGGGTTAGGCTTAGGGTTAGGGTTAGGGTACGGCTTAGGGTACGGGTTCGGGGAGGGCTTCGGGTATGGCGTAGGGTATGGGTTAGGCTTAGTGTTAGTGTTAGTGTTAGGGTTAGGGCTCGGTTTAGGTTACGGGTTAGGATTAGGGTACTTGTTAGGGTTAGGGTAGTCGTTAGGGTTAGTGTACGTGTTAGGGTTAGGGTAGTGATTAAACCTATCCCACTCTGTAGATACCCCTTAGCACGTAAAGGAATATTATTTGGGGGTCCAGCCCTGGAGAAGAGTTTAGACACTAGGATAAGATAAGGAACACACCCATTATAAAGAAATCACATTAGGATTCTCTTTTTAAGCTCTTCTTTAAAACATTAGTGCTTAGGAAATCTATTGGAGGCAGAAGCAGTCAAGGGTAGCCTAGGGATAGGGTTAGGCTTAGGGTTAGGGTTAGGGTACGGCTTAGGGTACGGGTTCGTGGAGGGCTTCGGGTATGGCGTAGGGTATGGGTTAGGTTTAGGGTTAGGGTTAGTGTTAGGGATAGGGCTCGGTTTATGGTACGTGTTAGGATTAAGGTACGTGTTAGGGTTAGGATAGTGGTTAGGGTTAATGTACGTGTTAGGGTTAGGGTAGTGATTAAACCTATCCCACTCTCTAGATACCCCTTAGCACGTAAAGGAATATTATTTGGGGATCCAGCCATGGAGAACAGTTTAGATACTAGGATAAGATAAGGAAAACACCCATTATAAAGAAATCACATTAGAATTCTCTTTTTAAGCTGTTCCTTAAAACACTAGTGTTTAGGAAACCTATTGGAGGCAGAAGCAGTCAAGGGTAGCCTAGGGTTAGGGTTAGGCTTAGGGTTAGGCTTAGGGTACGGCTTAGGGTACGGGTTCGGGGAGGGCTTCGGGTACGACGTAGGGTATGGGTTAGGGTTAGGGTTAGGGTTAGTGTTAGGGTTAGGGCTCGGTTTAGGGTACGGGTTAGGATTAGGGTACGTGTTAGAGTTAGGAAAGGGGTAAGAGTTAGGGTACGCATTAGGGTTAGGGTAGTTATTAAACCTATCCCACTCTCTACATACCCCTTAGCACGTAAAGGAATATTATTTGGGGGTCCAGCCATGGAGAAGAGTTTAGACACTAATATAATATAAGGAACACTCACATTATAAAGAAATCACATTAGGAATCGCTTTTTAAGCTGTTCCTTAAAACACTAGTTCTTAGGAAATCTATTGCAGGCAGAAGCAGTCAAGGGTAGCCTAGGGTTAGGTTAGGCTTACGGTTAGGCTTAGGGTACGGCTTAGGGTACTTGTTCGGGGAGGGCTTCGGGTACGGCGTAGCGTATGGTTTAGGGTTAGGGTTAGGGTTAGTGTTAGGGTTAGGGCTCGGTTGAGGTTACGGTTTAGGATTAGGGTACGTGTTACGGTTAGGGTAGGGGTTAGGATTAGGGTACGTATTAGGGTTAGGGTAGTTATTAAACCTATCCCACTCTCTAGATACCCCTTAGCATGTAAAGGAATATTATTTGGGGGTCCAGCCATGGAGAAGAGTTTAGACACTAGGATAAGATAAGGAACACACCCATTATAAAGAAATCACATTAGGATTCTCTTTTTAAGCTGTTCCTTAAAACACTAGTGCTTAGGAAATCTATTGGAGGCAGAAGCAGTCAAGGGTAGCCTAGGTTTAGGGTTAGGCTTAGGGTTAGGCTTAGGGTATGGCTTAGGGTACGGGTTCGGGGAGGGCTTCGGGTACGGCGTAGCGTATGTGTTAGGGTTAGGGTTAGGGTTAGTGTTAGGGTTAGGGCTCGGTTTAGGGTACAGTTTAGGATTAGGGTACGTGTTAGGGTTAGGGTAGGGGTTAGGGTTAGGGTACGTGTTAGGGTTAGGGTAGTTATTAAACCTATCCCACTCTCTACATACCCCTTAGCATGTAAAGGAATATTATTTGGGGGTCCAGCCAAGGAGAAGAGTTTAGACACTAGGATAAGATAAGGAACACTCCCATTATAAAGAAATCACATTAGGATTCTCTTTTTAAGCTGTTCCTTAAAACACTAGTGCTTAGGAAATCTATTGGAGGCAGAAGCAGTCAAGGGTAGCCTAGGGTTAGGGTTAGGCTTAGGGTTAGGCTTAGGGTACGGCGTAGGGTACGGGTTCGGGGAGGGTTTCGGGTACGGCGTAGGGTATGGGATAGGGTTAGGGTTAGGGTTAGTGTTAGGGTTAGGGCTTTTTTTAGGGTACGGTTTAGGATTAGGGTACGTGTTAGGGTTAGTGTAGGGGTTAGGGTTAGGGTACGTGTTAGGGTTAGGGTAGTTATTAAACCTATCCCACTCTCTAGATACCCCTTAGCACATAAAGAATATTATTTGGGGGTCCAGCCATGGAGAAGAGTTTAGACACTAGGATAAGATAAGGAACACACCCGTTATAAAGAAATCACATTAGAATTCTCTTTTTAAGCTGTTACTTAAAACACTAGTGCTTAGGAAATCTATTGGAGGCAGAAGCAGTCAAGGGTAGCCTAGGGTTAGGGTTAGGCTTAGGGTTAGGGTTAGGGTACGGCTTAGGGTACGGGATCGGGGAGGGCTTCGGGTATGGCGTAGGGTATGGGTTAGGCTTAGTGTAAGTGTTAGTCTTAAGGTTAGGGCTCGGTTTAGGTTACGGGTTAGGATTAGGGTACTTGTTAGGGTTAGGGTAGTCGTTAGGGTTAGTGTACGTGTTAGGGTTAGGGTAGTGATTAAACCTATCCCACTCTCTACATACCCCTTAGCACGTAAAGGAACATTATTTGGGGGTCCAGCCCTGGAGAAGAGTTTAGACACTAGGATAAGATAAGGAACACACCCATTATAAAGAAATCACATTAGGATTCTCTTTTAAAGCTCTTGTTTAAAACATTAGTGCTTAGGAATTCTATTGGAGGCAGAAGCAGTCAAGGGTAGCCTAGGGTTAGGGTTAGGCTTAGGGTTAGGGTTAGGGTACGGCTTAGGTTACGGGATCGGGGAGGCCTTCGGGTACGGCGTAGGGTATGGGTTAGGCTTAGTGTTAGTGTTAGTGTTAGGGTTAGGGCTCGGTTTAGGTTACGGGTTAGGATTAGGGTACTTGTTAGGGTTAGGGTAGTCGTTAGGGTTAGTGTACGTGTTAGGGTTAGGGTAGTGATTAAACCTATCCCACTCTCTAGATACCCCTTAGCACGTAAAGGAATATTATTTGGGGGTCCAGCCCTGGAGAAGAGTTTAGACACTAGGATAAGATAAGGAACACACCCATTATAAAGAAATCACATTAGGATTCTCTTTTTAAGCTGTTCCTTAAAACACTAGTGCTTAGGAAATCTATTGGAGGCAGAAGCAGTCAAGGGTAGCCTAAGGTTAGGGTTAGGCGTAGGGTTAGGGTTAGGGTACGGCTTAGGGTACGGGTTCGGGGAGGTCTTCGGGTATGGCGTAGGGTATGGGTTAGCGTTAGGGTTAGGGTTAGTGTTAGGGTTAGGGCTTTCTTTAGTGTACAGTTTAGGATTAGGGTACGTGTTAGTGTTAGGGTAGGGGTTAGGGTTAGGGTACGTGTTAGGGTTAGGGTAGTTATTAAACCTATTCCACTCTCTAGATACCCCTTAGAACATAAAGAATATTATTTGGGGGTCCAGCCATGGAGAAGAGTTTAGACACTAGGATAAGATAAGGAACACACCCGTTATAAAGAAATCACATTAGGATTCTCTTTTTAAGCTGTTCCTTAAAACACTAGTGCTTAGGAAATCTATTGGAGGCAGAAGCAGTCAAGGGTAGCCTAGGGTTAGGGTTAGGCTTAGGGTTAGGGTTAGGGTACGGCTTAGGGTACGGGTTCGGGGAGGGCTTCGGGTATGGCGTAGGGTATGGGTTAGGCTTAGTGTTAGTGTTAGTGTTAGGGTTAGGGCTCGGTTTAGGTTACGGGTTAGGATTAGGGTACTTGTTAGGGTTAGGGTAGTCGTTAGGGTTAGTGTACGTGTTAGGGTTAGGGTAGTGATTAAACCTATCCCACTCTGTAGATACCCCTTAGCACGTAAAGGAATATTATTTGGGGGTCCAGCCCTGGAGAAGAGTTTAGACACTAGGATAAGATAAGGAACACACCCATTATAAAGAAATCACATTAGGATTCTCTTTTTAAGCTCTTCTTTAAAACATTAGTGCTTAGGAAATCTATTGGAGGCAGAAGCAGTCAAGGGTAGCCTAGGGATAGGGTTAGGCTTAGGGTTAGGGTTAGGGTACGGCTTAGGGTACGGGTTCGTGGAGGGCTTCGGGTATGGCGTAGGGTATGGGTTAGGTTTAGGGTTAGGGTTAGTGTTAGGGATAGGGCTCGGTTTATGGTACGTGTTAGGATTAAGGTACGTGTTAGGGTTAGGATAGTGGTTAGGGTTAATGTACGTGTTAGGGTTAGGGTAGTGATTAAACCTATCCCACTCTCTAGATACCCCTTAGCACGTAAAGGAATATTATTTGGGGATCCAGCCATGGAGAACAGTTTAGATACTAGGATAAGATAAGGAAAACACCCATTATAAAGAAATCACATTAGAATTCTCTTTTTAAGCTGTTCCTTAAAACACTAGTGTTTAGGAAACCTATTGGAGGCAGAAGCAGTCAAGGGTAGCCTAGGGTTAGGGTTAGGCTTAGGGTTAGGCTTAGGGTACGGCTTAGGGTACGGGTTCGGGGAGGGCTTCGGGTACGACGTAGGGTATGGGTTAGGGTTAGGGTTAGGGTTAGTGTTAGGGTTAGGGCTCGGTTTAGGGTACGGGTTAGGATTAGGGTACGTGTTAGAGTTAGGAAAGGGGTAAGAGTTAGGGTACGCATTAGGGTTAGGGTAGTTATTAAACCTATCCCACTCTCTACATACCCCTTAGCACGTAAAGGAATATTATTTGGGGGTCCAGCCATGGAGAAGAGTTTAGACACTAATATAATATAAGGAACACTCACATTATAAAGAAATCACATTAGGAATCGCTTTTTAAGCTGTTCCTTAAAACACTAGTTCTTAGGAAATCTATTGCAGGCAGAAGCAGTCAAGGGTAGCCTAGGGTTAGGTTAGGCTTACGGTTAGGCTTAGGGTACGGCTTAGGGTACTTGTTCGGGGAGGGCTTCGGGTACGGCGTAGCGTATGGTTTAGGGTTAGGGTTAGGGTTAGTGTTAGGGTTAGGGCTCGGTTGAGGTTACGGTTTAGGATTAGGGTACGTGTTACGGTTAGGGTAGGGGTTAGGATTAGGGTACGTATTAGGGTTAGGGTAGTTATTAAACCTATCCCACTCTCTAGATACCCCTTAGCATGTAAAGGAATATTATTTGGGGGTCCAGCCATGGAGAAGAGTTTAGACACTAGGATAAGATAAGGAACACACCCATTATAAAGAAATCACATTAGGATTCTCTTTTTAAGCTGTTCCTTAAAACACTAGTGCTTAGGAAATCTATTGGAGGCAGAAGCAGTCAAGGGTAGCCTAGGTTTAGGGTTAGGCTTAGGGTTAGGCTTAGGGTATGGCTTAGGGTACGGGTTCGGGGAGGGCTTCGGGTACGGCGTAGCGTATGTGTTAGGGTTAGGGTTAGGGTTAGTGTTAGGGTTAGGGCTCGGTTTAGGGTACAGTTTAGGATTAGGGTACGTGTTAGGGTTAGGGTAGGGGTTAGGGTTAGGGTACGTGTTAGGGTTAGGGTAGTTATTAAACCTATCCCACTCTCTACATACCCCTTAGCATGTAAAGGAATATTATTTGGGGGTCCAGCCAAGGAGAAGAGTTTAGACACTAGGATAAGATAAGGAACACTCCCATTATAAAGAAATCACATTAGGATTCTCTTTTTAAGCTGTTCCTTAAAACACTAGTGCTTAGGAAATCTATTGGAGGCAGAAGCAGTCAAGGGTAGCCTAGGGTTAGGGTTAGGCTTAGGGTTAGGCTTAGGGTACGGCGTAGGGTACGGGTTCGGGGAGGGTTTCGGGTACGGCGTAGGGTATGGGATAGGGTTAGGGTTAGGGTTAGTGTTAGGGTTAGGGCTTTTTTTAGGGTACGGTTTAGGATTAGGGTACGTGTTAGGGTTAGTGTAGGGGTTAGGGTTAGGGTACGTGTTAGGGTTAGGGTAGTTATTAAACCTATCCCACTCTCTAGATACCCCTTAGCACATAAAGAATATTATTTGGGGGTCCAGCCATGGAGAAGAGTTTAGACACTAGGATAAGATAAGGAACACACCCGTTATAAAGAAATCACATTAGAATTCTCTTTTTAAGCTGTTACTTAAAACACTAGTGCTTAGGAAATCTATTGGAGGCAGAAGCAGTCAAGGGTAGCCTAGGGTTAGGGTTAGGCTTAGGGTTAGGGTTAGGGTACGGCTTAGGGTACGGGATCGGGGAGGGCTTCGGGTATGGCGTAGGGTATGGGTTAGGCTTAGTGTAAGTGTTAGTCTTAAGGTTAGGGCTCGGTTTAGGTTACGGGTTAGGATTAGGGTACTTGTTAGGGTTAGGGTAGTCGTTAGGGTTAGTGTACGTGTTAGGGTTAGGGTAGTGATTAAACCTATCCCACTCTCTACATACCCCTTAGCACGTAAAGGAACATTATTTGGGGGTCCAGCCCTGGAGAAGAGTTTAGACACTAGGATAAGATAAGGAACACACCCATTATAAAGAAATCACATTAGGATTCTCTTTTTAAGCTCTTGTTTAAAACATTAGTGCTTAGGAATTCTATTGGAGGCAGAAGCAGTCAAGGGTAGCCTAGGGTTAGGGTTAGGCTTAGGGTTAGGGTTAGTGTACGGCTTAGGGTTCCGGTTCGGGGAGGGCTTCGGGTATGGCGGAGGGTATGGGTTAGGGTTAGGTTTAGGGTTAGTGTTAGGGATAGGGCTCGGTTTAGGGTACGTGTTAGGATTAAGGTACGTGTTAGGGTTAGGATAGTGGTTAGGGTTAATGTACGTGTTAGGGTTAGGGTAGTGATTAAACCTATCCCACTCTCTAGATACCCCTTAGCACGTAAAGGAATATTATTTGGGGGTCCTGCCATGGAGAAGTTTTAGATACTAGGATAAGATAAGGAACACACCCATTATAAAGAAATCACATTAGGATTCTCTTTTTAAGCTCTTCCTTAAAACACTAGTGCTTAGGAAATCTATTGGAGGCAGAAGCAGTCAAGGGTAGCCTAGGGTTAGGGATAGGCTTAGGGTTAGGGTTAGGGTACGGCTTAGGGTACGGGTTCGGGGAGGTCTTCGGGTATGGCGTAGGGTATGGGTTAGCGTTAGGGTTAGGGTTAGTGTTAGGGTTAGGGCTTTCTTTAGGGTAGAGTTTAGGATTAGGGTACGTGTTAGTGTTAGGGTAGGGGTTAGGGTTAGGGTACGTGTTAGGGTTAGGGTAGTTATTAAACCTATCCCACTCTCTAGATACACCTTAGAACATAACGAATATTATTTGGGGGTCCAGCCATGGAGAAGAGTTTACACACTAGGATAAGATAAGGAACACACCCGTTATAAAGAAATCACATTAGGATTCTCTTTTTAAGCTGTTCCTTAAAACACTAGTGCTTAGGAAATCTATTGGAGGCAGAAGCAGTCAAGGGTAGCCTAGGGTTAGGGTTAGGCTTAGGGTTAGGGTTAGGGTACGGCTTAGGGTACGGGATCGGGGAGGGCTTCGGGTACGGCGTAGGGTATGGGTTAGGCTTAGTGTTAGTGTTAGTGTTAGGTTTAGGGCTCGGTTTAGGTTACGGGTTAGGATTAGGGTACTTGTTAGGGTTAGGGTAGTCGTTAGGGTTAGTGTACGTGTTAGGGTTAGGGTAGTGATTAAACCTATCCCACTCTCTAGATACCCCTTAGCACGTAAAGGAATATTATTTGGGGGTCCAGCCCTGGAGAAGAGTTTAGACACTAGGATAAGATAAGGAACACACCCATTATAAAGAAATCACATTAGGATTCTCTTTTTAAGCTCTTCTTTAAAACATTAGTGCTTAGGAAATCTATTGGAGGCAGAAGCAGTCAAGGGTAGCCTAGGGATAGGGTTAGGCTTAGGGTTAGGGTTAGGGTACGGCTTAGGGTACGGGTTCGTGGAGGGCTTCGGGTATGGCATAGGGTATGGGTTAGGTTTAGGGTTAGGGTTAGTGTTAGGGATAGGGCTCGGTTTATGGTACGTGTTAGGATTAAGGTACGTGTTAGGGTTAGGATAGTGGTTAGGGTTAATGTACGTGTTAGGGTTAGGGTAGTGATTAAACCTATCCCACTCTCTAGATACCCCTTAGCACGTAAAGGAATATTATTTGGGGATCCAGCCATGGAGAACAGTTTAGATACTAGGATAAGATAAGGAAAACACCCATTATAAAGAAATCACATTAGAATTCTCTTTTTAAGCTGTTCCTTAAAACACTAGTGTTTAGGAAACCTATTGGAGGCAGAAGCAGTCAAGGGTAGCCTAGGGTTAGGGTTAGGCTTAGGGTTAGGCTTAGGGTACGGCTTAGGGTACGGGTTCGGGGAGGGCTTCGGGTACGACGTAGGGTATGGGTTAGGGTTAGGGTTAGGGTTAGTGTTAGGGTTAGGGCTCGGTTTAGGGTACGGGTTAGGATTAGGGTACGTGTTAGAGTTAGGAAAGGGGTAAGAGTTAGGGTACGCATTAGGGTTAGGGTAGTTATTAAACCTATCCCACTCTCTACATACCCCTTAGCACGTAAAGGAATATTATTTGGGGGTCCAGCCATGGAGAAGAGTTTAGACACTAATATAATATAAGGAACACTCACATTATAAAGAAATCACATTAGGAAACGCTTTTTAAGCTGTTCCTTAAAACACTAGTTCTTAGGAAATCTATTGCAGGCAGAAGCAGTCAAGGGTAGCCTAGGGTTAGGTTAGGCTTACGGTTAGGCTTAGGGTACGGCTTAGGGTACTTGTTCGGGGAGGGCTTCGGGTACGGCGTAGCGTATGGTTTAGGGTTAGGGTTAGGGTTAGTGTTAGGGTTAGGGCTCGGTTGAGGTTACGGTTTAGGATTAGGGTACGTGTTACGGTTAGGGTAGGGGTTAGGATTAGGGTACGTGTTAGGGTTAGGGTAGTTATTAAACCTATCCCACTCTCTAGATACCCCTTAGCATGTAAAGGAATATTATTTGGGGGTCCAGCCATGGAGAAGAGTTTAGACACTAGGATAAGATAAGGAACACACCCATTATAAAGAAATCACATTAGGATTCTCTTTTTAAGCTGTTCCTTAAAACACTAGTGCTTAGGAAATCTATTGGAGGCAGAAGCAGTCAAGGGTAGCCTAGGGTTAGGGTTAGGCTTAGGGTTAGGCTTAGGGTACGGCGTAGGGTACGGGTTCGGGGAGGGTTTCGGGTACGGCGTAGGGTATGGGATAGGGTTAGGGTTAGGGTTAGTGTTAGGGTTAGGGCTTTTTTTAGGGTACGGTTTAGGATTAGGGTACGTGTTAGGGTTAGTGTAGGGGTTAGGGTTAGGGTACGTGTTAGGGTTAGGGTAGTTATTAAACCTATCCCACTCTCTAGATACCCCTTAGCACATAAAGAATATTATTTGGGGGTCCAGCCATGGAGAAGAGTTTAGACACTAGGATAAGATAAGGAACACACCCGTTATAAAGAAATCACATTAGAATTGTCTTTTTAAGCTGTTACTTAAAACACTAGTGCTTAGGAAATCTATTGGAGGCAGAAGCAGTCAAGGGTAGCCTAGGGTTAGGGTTAGGCTTAGGGTTAGGGTTAGGGTACGGCTTAGGGTACGGGATCGGGGAGGGCTTCGGGTATGGCGTAGGGTATGGGTTAGGCTTAGTGTAAGTGTTAGTCTTAAGGTTAGGGCTCGGTTTAGGTTACGGGTTAGGATTAGGGTACTTGTTAGGGTTAGGGTAGTCGTTAGGGTTAGTGTACGTGTTAGGGTTAGGGTAGTGATTAAACCTATCCCACTCTCTACATACCCCTTAGCACGTAAAGGAACATTATTTGGGGGTCCAGCCCTGGAGAAGAGTTTAGACACTAGGATAAGATAAGGAACACACCCATTATAAAGAAATCACATTAGGATTCTCTTTTAAAGCTCTTGTTTAAAACATTAGTGCTTAGGAATTCTATTGGAGGCAGAAGCAGTCAAGGGTAGCCTAGGGTTAGGGTTAGGCTTAGGGTTAGGGTTAGGGTACGGCTTAGGTTACGGGATCGGGGAGGCCTTCGGGTACGGCGTAGGGTATGGGTTAGGCTTAGTGTTAGTGTTAGTGTTAGGGTTAGGGCTCGGTTTAGGTTACGGGTTAGGATTAGGGTACTTGTTAGGGTTAGGGTAGTCGTTAGGGTTAGTGTACGTGTTAGGGTTAGGGTAGTGATTAAACCTATCCCACTCTCTAGATACCCCTTAGCACGTAAAGGAATATTATTTGGGGGTCCAGCCCTGGAGAAGAGTTTAGACACTAGGATAAGATAAGGAACACACCCATTATAAAGAAATCACATTAGGATTCTCTTTTTAAGCTGTTCCTTAAAACACTAGTGCTTAGGAAATCTATTGGAGGCAGAAGCAGTCAAGGGTAGCCTAAGGTTAGGGTTAGGCGTAGGGTTAGGGTTAGGGTACGGCTTAGGGTACGGGTTCGGGGAGGTCTTCGGGTATGGCGTAGGGTATGGGTTAGCGTTAGGGTTAGGGTTAGTGTTAGGGTTAGGGCTTTCTTTAGTGTACAGTTTAGGATTAGGGTACGTGTTAGTGTTAGGGTAGGGGTTAGGGTTAGGGTACGTGTTAGGGTTAGGGTAGTTATTAAACCTATTCCACTCTCTAGATACCCCTTAGAACATAAAGAATATTATTTGGGGGTCCAGCCATGGAGAAGAGTTTAGACACTAGGATAAGATAAGGAACACACCCGTTATAAAGAAATCACATTAGGATTCTCTTTTTAAGCTGTTCCTTAAAACACTAGTGCTTAGGAAATCTATTGGAGGCAGAAGCAGTCAAGGGTAGCCTAGGGTTAGGGTTAGGCTTAGGGTTAGGGTTAGGGTACGGCTTAGGGTACGGGTTCGGGGAGGGCTTCGGGTATGGCGTAGGGTATGGGTTAGGCTTAGTGTTAGTGTTAGTGTTAGGGTTAGGGCTCGGTTTAGGTTACGGGTTAGGATTAGGGTACTTGTTAGGGTTAGGGTAGTCGTTAGGGTTAGTGTACGTGTTAGGGTTAGGGTAGTGATTAAACCTATCCCACTCTGTAGATACCCCTTAGCACGTAAAGGAATATTATTTGGGGGTCCAGCCCTGGAGAAGAGTTTAGACACTAGGATAAGATAAGGAACACACCCATTATAAAGAAATCACATTAGGATTCTCTTTTTAAGCTCTTCTTTAAAACATTAGTGCTTAGGAAATCTATTGGAGGCAGAAGCAGTCAAGGGTAGCCTAGGGATAGGGTTAGGCTTAGGGTTAGGGTTAGGGTACGGCTTAGGGTACGGGTTCGTGGAGGGCTTCGGGTATGGCGTAGGGTATGGGTTAGGTTTAGGGTTAGGGTTAGTGTTAGGGATAGGGCTCGGTTTATGGTACGTGTTAGGATTAAGGTACGTGTTAGGGTTAGGATAGTGGTTAGGGTTAATGTACGTGTTAGGGTTAGGGTAGTGATTAAACCTATCCCACTCTCTAGATACCCCTTAGCACGTAAAGGAATATTATTTGGGGATCCAGCCATGGAGAACAGTTTAGATACTAGGATAAGATAAGGAAAACACCCATTATAAAGAAATCACATTAGAATTCTCTTTTTAAGCTGTTCCTTAAAACACTAGTGTTTAGGAAACCTATTGGAGGCAGAAGCAGTCAAGGGTAGCCTAGGGTTAGGGTTAGGCTTAGGGTTAGGCTTAGGGTACGGCTTAGGGTACGGGTTCGGGGAGGGCTTCGGGTACGACGTAGGGTATGGGTTAGGGTTAGGGTTAGGGTTAGTGTTAGGGTTAGGGCTCGGTTTAGGGTACGGGTTAGGATTAGGGTACGTGTTAGAGTTAGGAAAGGGGTAAGAGTTAGGGTACGCATTAGGGTTAGGGTAGTTATTAAACCTATCCCACTCTCTACATACCCCTTAGCACGTAAAGGAATATTATTTGGGGGTCCAGCCATGGAGAAGAGTTTAGACACTAATATAATATAAGGAACACTCACATTATAAAGAAATCACATTAGGAATCGCTTTTTAAGCTGTTCCTTAAAACACTAGTTCTTAGGAAATCTATTGCAGGCAGAAGCAGTCAAGGGTAGCCTAGGGTTAGGTTAGGCTTACGGTTAGGCTTAGGGTACGGCTTAGGGTACTTGTTCGGGGAGGGCTTCGGGTACGGCGTAGCGTATGGTTTAGGGTTAGGGTTAGGGTTAGTGTTAGGGTTAGGGCTCGGTTGAGGTTACGGTTTAGGATTAGGGTACGTGTTACGGTTAGGGTAGGGGTTAGGATTAGGGTACGTATTAGGGTTAGGGTAGTTATTAAACCTATCCCACTCTCTAGATACCCCTTAGCATGTAAAGGAATATTATTTGGGGGTCCAGCCATGGAGAAGAGTTTAGACACTAGGATAAGATAAGGAACACACCCATTATAAAGAAATCACATTAGGATTCTCTTTTTAAGCTGTTCCTTAAAACACTAGTGCTTAGGAAATCTATTGGAGGCAGAAGCAGTCAAGGGTAGCCTAGGTTTAGGGTTAGGCTTAGGGTTAGGCTTAGGGTATGGCTTAGGGTACGGGTTCGGGGAGGGCTTCGGGTACGGCGTAGCGTATGTGTTAGGGTTAGGGTTAGGGTTAGTGTTAGGGTTAGGGCTCGGTTTAGGGTACAGTTTAGGATTAGGGTACGTGTTAGGGTTAGGGTAGGGGTTAGGGTTAGGGTACGTGTTAGGGTTAGGGTAGTTATTAAACCTATCCCACTCTCTACATACCCCTTAGCATGTAAAGGAATATTATTTGGGGGTCCAGCCAAGGAGAAGAGTTTAGACACTAGGATAAGATAAGGAACACTCCCATTATAAAGAAATCACATTAGGATTCTCTTTTTAAGCTGTTCCTTAAAACACTAGTGCTTAGGAAATCTATTGGAGGCAGAAGCAGTCAAGGGTAGCCTAGGGTTAGGGTTAGGCTTAGGGTTAGGCTTAGGGTACGGCGTAGGGTACGGGTTCGGGGAGGGTTTCGGGTACGGCGTAGGGTATGGGATAGGGTTAGGGTTAGGGTTAGTGTTAGGGTTAGGGCTTTTTTTAGGGTACGGTTTAGGATTAGGGTACGTGTTAGGGTTAGTGTAGGGGTTAGGGTTAGGGTACGTGTTAGGGTTAGGGTAGTTATTAAACCTATCCCACTCTCTAGATACCCCTTAGCACATAAAGAATATTATTTGGGGGTCCAGCCATGGAGAAGAGTTTAGACACTAGGATAAGATAAGGAACACACCCGTTATAAAGAAATCACATTAGAATTCTCTTTTTAAGCTGTTACTTAAAACACTAGTGCTTAGGAAATCTATTGGAGGCAGAAGCAGTCAAGGGTAGCCTAGGGTTAGGGTTAGGCTTAGGGTTAGGGTTAGGGTACGGCTTAGGGTACGGGATCGGGGAGGGCTTCGGGTATGGCGTAGGGTATGGGTTAGGCTTAGTGTAAGTGTTAGTCTTAAGGTTAGGGCTCGGTTTAGGTTACGGGTTAGGATTAGGGTACTTGTTAGGGTTAGGGTAGTCGTTAGGGTTAGTGTACGTGTTAGGGTTAGGGTAGTGATTAAACCTATCCCACTCTCTACATACCCCTTAGCACGTAAAGGAACATTATTTGGGGGTCCAGCCCTGGAGAAGAGTTTAGACACTAGGATAAGATAAGGAACACACCCATTATAAAGAAATCACATTAGGATTCTCTTTTTAAGCTCTTGTTTAAAACATTAGTGCTTAGGAATTCTATTGGAGGCAGAAGCAGTCAAGGGTAGCCTAGGGTTAGGGTTAGGCTTAGGGTTAGGGTTAGTGTACGGCTTAGGGTTCCGGTTCGGGGAGGGCTTCGGGTATGGCGGAGGGTATGGGTTAGGGTTAGGTTTAGGGTTAGTGTTAGGGATAGGGCTCGGTTTAGGGTACGTGTTAGGATTAAGGTACGTGTTAGGGTTAGGATAGTGGTTAGGGTTAATGTACGTGTTAGGGTTAGGGTAGTGATTAAACCTATCCCACTCTCTAGATACCCCTTAGCACGTAAAGGAATATTATTTGGGGGTCCTGCCATGGAGAAGTTTTAGATACTAGGATAAGATAAGGAACACACCCATTATAAAGAAATCACATTAGGATTCTCTTTTTAAGCTCTTCCTTAAAACACTAGTGCTTAGGAAATCTATTGGAGGCAGAAGCAGTCAAGGGTAGCCTAGGGTTAGGGATAGGCTTAGGGTTAGGGTTAGGGTACGGCTTAGGGTACGGGTTCGGGGAGGTCTTCGGGTATGGCGTAGGGTATGGGTTAGCGTTAGGGTTAGGGTTAGTGTTAGGGTTAGGGCTTTCTTTAGGGTAGAGTTTAGGATTAGGGTACGTGTTAGTGTTAGGGTAGGGGTTAGGGTTAGGGTACGTGTTAGGGTTAGGGTAGTTATTAAACCTATCCCACTCTCTAGATACACCTTAGAACATAACGAATATTATTTGGGGGTCCAGCCATGGAGAAGAGTTTACACACTAGGATAAGATAAGGAACACACCCGTTATAAAGAAATCACATTAGGATTCTCTTTTTAAGCTGTTCCTTAAAACACTAGTGCTTAGGAAATCTATTGGAGGCAGAAGCAGTCAAGGGTAGCCTAGGGTTAGGGTTAGGCTTAGGGTTAGGGTTAGGGTACGGCTTAGGGTACGGGATCGGGGAGGGCTTCGGGTACGGCGTAGGGTATGGGTTAGGCTTAGTGTTAGTGTTAGTGTTAGGTTTAGGGCTCGGTTTAGGTTACGGGTTAGGATTAGGGTACTTGTTAGGGTTAGGGTAGTCGTTAGGGTTAGTGTACGTGTTAGGGTTAGGGTAGTGATTAAACCTATCCCACTCTCTAGATACCCCTTAGCACGTAAAGGAATATTATTTGGGGGTCCAGCCCTGGAGAAGAGTTTAGACACTAGGATAAGATAAGGAACACACCCATTATAAAGAAATCACATTAGGATTCTCTTTTTAAGCTGTTCCTTAAAACACTAGTGTTTAGGAAATCTATTGGATGCAGAAGCAGTCAAGGGTAGCCTAGGGTTAGTTTAGGCTTAGGGTTAGGCTTAGGTTACGGGTTCGGGGAGGGCTTCGTGTACGGCGTAGGTTATGGGTTAGGGTTAGGGTTAGGCTTAGTGTTAGGGTTAGGGCTCCGTTTAGGGTACGGGTTAGGATTAGGGTACGTGTGAGGGTTAGGGTAGGGGTTAGGGTTAGGGTACGCGTTAGCGTTAGGGTAGTTATTAAACCTATCCCACTCTCTAGATACCCCTTAGCACGTAAAGGAATATTATTTGGAGGTCCAGCCATGGAGAAGAGTTTAGACACTAGTATAAGATAAGGAACACACCCATTATAAAGAAGTCACATTAGGATTCTCTTTTTAGGCTGTTCCTTAAAACACTAGTGCTTAGGAAATCTATTGGAGGCAGAAGCAGTCAAGGGTAGCCTAGGGTTAGGGTTAGGCTTACGGTTAGGCTTAGGGTACGGCTTAGGGTACGGGTTCGGGGAGGGCTTCGGGTATGGCGTAGGGTATGTGTTAGGGTTAGTGTTAGGGTTAGTATTAGGGTTAGGGCTCGGTTTAGGGTACGGTTTAAGATTAGGGTACGTGTTAGGGTTAGGGTAGGGGTTAGGGTTAGGGTACGTGTTAGGTTTAGGGTAGTTATTAAACCTATCCCACTCTCTAGATACCCCTTAGCACGTAAAGGAATATTATTTGGAGGTCCAGCCATGGAGAAGAGTTTAGACACTAGGATAAGATAAGGAACACACCCATTATAAAGAAATCACATTAGGATTCTCTTTTTAAGCTGTTCCTTAAAACACTAGTGCTTAGGAAATCTATTGGAGGCAGAAGCAGTCAAGGGTAGCCTAGGGTTAGGGTTAGGCTTAGGGTTAGGGTTAGGGTACGGCTTAGGGTACGGATTCGGGGAGGTCTTCGGGTATGGCATAGGGTATGGGTTAGGGTTAGGGTTAGGGTTAGTGTTAGGGTGAGGGCTTTGTTTAGGGTACGTTTTAGGATTAGGGTACGTGTTAGGGTTAGGGTAGGGGTTAGGGTTAGGGTACGTGTTAGGTTTAGGGTAGTTATTAAACCTATCCCACTCTCTAGATACCCCTTAGCACATAAAGAATATTATTTGGGGGTCCAGCCATGGAGAAGAGTTTAGACACTAGGATAAGATAAGGAACACACCCTTTATAAAGAAGTCACATTAGGATTCTCTTTTTAAGCTGTTCCTTAAAACACTAGTGCTTAGGAAATCTATTGGAGGCAGAAGCAGTCAAGGGTAGCCTAGGGTTAGGGTTAGGCTTAGGGTTAGGGTTAGGGTACGGCTTAGGGTACGGGATCGGGGAGGGCTTCGGGTACGGCGTAGGGTTTGAGTTAAGCTTATTGTTAGATTTAGTGTTAGGGTTAGGGCTCGGTTTAGGTTACGGGTTAGGATTAGGGTACTTGTTAGGGTTAGGGTAGTGGCTAGGGTTAGTGTACGTGTTAGGGTTAGGGTAGTGATTAAACCTATCCCACTCTCTAGAAACCCCTTAGCACGTAAAGGAATATTATTTGGGGGTCCAGCCCTGGAGAAGAGTTTAGACACTTGGATAAGATAAGGAACACACCCATTATAAAGAAATCACATTAGGATTCTCTTTTTAAGCTCTTCTTTAAAACATTAGTGCTTAAGAAATCTATTGGAGGCAGAAGCAGTCAAGGGTAGCCTAGGGTTAGGTTTAGGCTTAGGGTTAGGCTTAGGGTAGGGCTTAGGGTACGGGTTCGGGGAGGGCTTCAGGTACGGCGTAGGGTATGGGTTAGGGTTAGGGTTAGGGTTAGTTTTAGGGTTAGGGCTCGGTTTAGGGTACGGGATAGGATTAGGGTACGTGTTAGGGTTAGGATAGGGGTAAGGGTTAGGGTACGCGTTAGGGTTAGGGTAGTTGTTAAACCTATCCCACTCTCTAGATACCCCTTAGCACGTAAAGGAATATTATTTTGGGGTTCAGCCATGGAGAAGAGTTTAGACACTAGGATAAGATAAGGAACACACCCATTATAAAGAAATCACATTAGGATTCTCTTTTTAAGCTGTTCCTTAAAACACTAGTGCTTAGGAAATCTATTGGAGGCAGAAGCAGTCAAGGGTAGCCTAGGGTTAGGGTTAGGCTTAGGGTTAGGGTTAGGGTACGGCTTAGGGTACGGGTTCGGAGAGGGTTAGGGTTAGGGTTAGGGTTAGTTTTAGGGTTAGGGCTCGGTTTAGGGTACGGGTTAGGATTAGGGTACGTGTTAGGGTTAGGATAGGGGTAAGGGTTAGGGTACGCGTTAGGTTTAGGGTAGTTGTTAAACCTATCCCACTCTCCAGATACCCCTTAGCATGTAAAGGAATATTATTTGGGGGTCCAGCCATGGAGAAGAGTTTAGACACTAGGATAAGATAAGGAACACACCCATTATAAAGAAATCACATTAGGATTCTCTTTTTAAGCTGTTCCTTAAAACACTAGTGCTTAGGAAATCTATTGGAGGCAGAAGCAGTCAAGGGTAGCCTAGGGTTAGGGTTAGGCTTAGGGTTAGGCTTAGGGTACGGCTTAGGGTACGGGTTCGGGGAGGGCTTCGGGTACGACGTAGGGTATGGGTTAGGGTTAGGGTTAGGGTTAGTGTTAGGGTTAGGGCTCGGTTTAGGGTACGGGTTAGGATTAGGGTACGTGTTAGAGTTAGGAAAGGGGTAAGGGTTAGGGTACGCATTAGGGTTAGGGTAGTTATTAAACCTATCCCACTCTCTACATACCCCTTAGCACGTAAAGGAATATTATTTGGGGGTCCAGCCATGGAGAAGAGTTTAGACACTAATATAATATAAGGAACACTCACATGATAAAGAAATCACATTAGGAATCGCTTTTTAAGCTGTTCCTTAAAACACTAGTTCTTAGGAAATCTATTGGAGGCAGAAGCAGTCAAGGGTAGCCTAGGGTTAGGTTAGGCTTACGGTTAGGCTTAGGGTACGGCTTAGGGTACGGGTTCGGGGAGGTCTTCGGGTATGGCGTAGGGTATGGGTTAGCGTTAGGGTTAGGGTTAGTGTTAGGGTTAGGGCTTTCTTTAGGGTAGAGTTTAGGATTAGGGTACGTGTTAGTGTTAGGGTAGGGGTTAGGGTTAGGGTACGTGTTAGGGTTAGGGTAGTTATTAAACCTATCCCACTCTCTAGATACCCCTTAGAACATAAAGAATATTATTTGGGGGTCCAGCCATGGAGAAGAGTTTACACACTAGGATAAGATAAGGAACACACCCGTTATAAAGAAATCACATTAGGATTCTCTTTTTAAGCTGTTCCTTAAAACACTAGTGCTTAGGAAATCTATTGGAGGCAGAAGCAGTCAAGGGTAGCCTAGGGTTAGGGTTAGGCTTAGGGTTAGGGTTAGGGTACGGCTTAGGGTACGGGATCGGGGAGGGCTTCGGGTACGGCGTAGGGTATGGGTTAGGCTTAGTGTTAGTGTTAGTGTTAGGTTTAGGGCTCGGTTTAGGTTACGGGTTAGGATTAGGGTACTTGTTAGGGTTAGGGTAGTCGTTAGGGTTAGTGTACGTGTTAGGGTTAGGGTAGTGATTAAACCTATCCCACTCTCTAGATACCCCTTAGCACGTAAAGGAATATTATTTGGGGGTCCAGCCCTGGAGAAGAGTTTAGACACTAGGATAAGATAAGGAACACACCCATTATAAAGAAATCACATTAGGATTCTCTTTTTAAGCTGTTCCTTAAAACACTAGTGTTTAGGAAATCTATTGGATGCAGAAGCAGTCAAGGGTAGTCTAGGGTTAGTTTAGGCTTAGGGTTAGGCTTAGGTTAGGGGTTCGGGGAGGGCTTCGTGTACGGCGTAGGTTATGGGTTAGGGTTAGGGTTAGGCTTAGTGTTAGGGTTAGGGCTCCGTTTAGGGTACGGGTTAGGATTAGGGTACGTGTGAGGGTTAGGGTAGGGGTTAGGGTTAGGGTACGCGTTAGCGTTAGGGTAGTTATTAAACCTATCCCACTCTCTAGATACCCCTTAGCACGTAAAGGAATATTATTTGGAGGTCCAGCCATGGAGAAGAGTTTAGACACTAGTATAAGATAAGGAACACACCCATTATAAAGAAGTCACATTAGGATTCTCTTTTTAGGCTGTTCCTTAAAACACTAGTGCTTAGGAAATCTATTGGAGGCAGAAGCAGTCAAGGGTAGCCTAGGGTTAGGGTTAGGCTTACGGTTAGGCTTAGGGTACGGCTTAGGGTACGGATTCGGGGAGGGCTTCGGGTATGGCGTAGGGTATGTGTTAGGGTTAGTGTTAGGGTTAGTATTAGGGTTAGGGCTCGGTTTAGGGTACGGTTTAGGATTAGGGTACGTGTTAGGTTTAGGGTAGTTATTAAACCTATCCCACTCTCTAGATACCCCTTAGCACGTAAAGAAATATTATTTGGAGGTCCAGCCATGGAGAAGAGTTTAGACACTAGGATAAGATAAGGAACACACCCATTATAAAGAAATCACATTAGGATTCTCTTTTTAAGCTGTTCCTTAAAACACTAGTGCTTAGGAAATCTATTGGAGGCAGAAGCAGTCAAGGGTAGCCTAGGGTTAGGGTTAGGCTTAGGGTTAGGGTTAGGGTACGGCTCAGGGTACGGGATCGGGGAGGGCTTCGGGTACGGCGTAGGGTATGGGTTAAGCTTATTGTTAGATTTAGTGTTAGGGTTAGGGCTCGGTTTAGGTTACGGGTTAGGATTAGGGTACTTGTTAGGGTTAGGGTAGTGGCTAGGGTTAGTGTACGTGTTAGGGTTAGGGTAGTGATTAAACCTATCCCACTCTCTAGATACCCCTTAGCACGTAAAGGAATATTATTTGGGGGTCCAGCCCTGGAGAAGAGTTTAGACACTAGGATAAGATAAGGAACACACCCATTATAAAGAAATCACATTAGGATTCTCTTTTTAAGCTCTTCTTTAAAACATTAGTGCTTAGGAAATCTATTAGAGGCAGAAGCAGTCAAGGGTAGCCTAGGGTTAGGTTTAGGCTTAGGGTTAGGCTTAGGGTAGGGCTTAGGGTACGGGTTCGGGGAGGGCTTCGGGTACGGCGTAGGGTATGGGTTAGGGTTAGGGTTAGGGTTAGTTTTAGGGTTAGGGCTCGGTTTAGGGTACGGGTTAGGATTAGGGTACGTGTTAGGGTTAGGATAGGGGTAAGGGTTAGGATACGCGTTAGGGTTAGGGTAGTTGTTAAACCTATCCCACTCTCTAGATACCCCTTAGCACGTAAAGGAATATTATTTTGGGGTTCAGCCATGGAGAAGAGTTTAGACACTAGGATAAGATAAGGAACACACCCATTATAAAGAAATCACATTAGGATTCTCTTTTTAAGCTGTTCCTTAAAACACTAGTGCTTAGGAAATCTATTGGAGGCAGAAGCAGTCAAGGGTAGCCTAGGGTTAGGGTTAGGCTTAGGGTTAGGCTTAGGGTACGGCTTAGGGTACGGGTTCGGGGAGGGCTTCGGGTACGACGTAGGGTATGGGTTAGGGTTAGGGTTAGGGTTAGTGTTAGGGTTAGGGCTCGGTTTAGGGTACGGGTTAGGATTAGGGTACGTGTTAGAGTTAGGAAAGGGGTAAGGGTTAGGGTACGCATTAGGGTTAGGGTAGTTATTAAACCTATCCCACTCTCTACATACCCCTTAGCACGTAAAGGAATATTATTTGGGGGTCCAGCCATGGAGAAGAGTTTAGACACTAATATAATATAAGGAACACTCACATGATAAAGAAATCACATTAGGAATCGCTTTTTAAGCTGTTCCTTAAAACACTAGTTCTTAGGAAATCTATTGGAGGCAGAAGCAGTCAAGGGTAGCCTAGGATTAGGTTAGGCTTACGGTTAGGCTTAGGGTACGGCTTAGGGTACTTGTTCGGGGAGGGCTTCGGGTACGGCGTAGCGTATGTGTTAGGGTTAGGGTTAGGGTTAGTGTTAGGGTTAGGGCTCGGTTTAGGGTACGGTTTAGGATTAGGGTACGTGTTAGGGTTAGGGTAGGGGTTAGGGTTAGGGTACGTGTTAGGTTTAGGGTAGTTATTAAACCTATCCCACTCTCTAGAAACCCCTTAGCACGTAAAGGAATATTATTTGGAGGTCCAGCCATGGAGAAGAGTTTAGACACTAGGATAAGATAAGGAACACACCCATTATAAAGAAATCACATTAGGATTCTCTTTTTAAGCTGTTCCTTAAAACACTAGTGCTTAGGAAATCTATTGGAGGCAGAAGCAGTCAAGGGTAGCCTAGGGTTAGGGATAGGCTTAGGGTTAGGGTTAGGGTACGGCTTAGGGTACGGGTTCGGGGAGGTCTTCGGGTATGGCGTAGGGTATGGGTTAGCGTTAGGGTTAGGGTTAGTGTTAGGGTTAGGGCTTTCTTTAGGGTAGAGTTTAGGATTAGGGTACGTGTTAGTGTTAGGGTAGGGGTTAGGGTTAGGGTACGTGTTAGGATTAGGGTAGTTATTAAACCTATCCCACTCTCTAGATACCCCTTAGAACATAAAGAATATTATTTGGGGGTCCAGCCATGGAGAAGAGTTTACACACTAGGATAAGATAAGGAACACACCCGTTATAAAGAAATCACATTAGGATTCTCTTTTTAAGCTGTTCCTTAAAACACTAGTGCTTAGGAAATCTATTGGAGGCAGAAGCAGTCAAGGGTAGCCTAGGGTTAGGGTTAGGCTTAGGGTTAGGGTTAGGGTACGGCTTAGGGTACGGGATCGGGGAGGGCTTCGGGTACGGCGTAGGGTATGGGTTAGGCTTAGTGTTAGTGTTAGTGTTAGGTTTAGGGCTCGGTTTAGGTTACGGGTTAGGATTAGGGTACTTGTTAGGGTTAGGGTAGTCGTTAGGGTTAGTGTACGTGTTAGGGTTAGGGTAGTGATTAAACCTATCCCACTCTCTAGATACCCCTTAGCACGTAAAGGAATATTATTTGGGGGTCCAGCCCTGGAGAAGAGTTTAGACACTAGGATAAGATAAGGAACACACCCATTATAAAGAAATCACATTAGGATTCTCTTTTTAAGCTGTTCCTTAAAACACTAGTGTTTAGGAAATCTATTGGATGCAGAAGCCGTCAAGGGTAGTCTAGGGTTAGTTTAGGCTTAGGGTTAGGCTTAGGTTAGGGGTTCGGGGAGGGCTTCGTGTACGGCGTAGGTTATGGGTTAGGGTTAGGGTTAGGCTTAGTGTTAGGGTTAGGGCTCCGTTTAGGGTACGGGTTAGGATTAGGGTACGTGTGAGGGTTAGGGTAGGGGTTAGGGTTAGGGTACGCGTTAGCGTTAGGGTAGTTATTAAACCTATCCCACTCTCTAGATACCCCTTAGCACGTAAAGGAATATTATTTGGAGGTCCAGCCATGGAGAAGAGTTTAGACACTAGTATAAGATAAGGAACACACCCATTATAAAGAAGTCACATTAGGATTCTCTTTTTAGGCTGTTCCTTAAAACACTAGTGCTTAGGAAATCTATTGGAGGCAGAAGCAGTCAAGGGTAGCCTAGGGTTAGGGTTAGGCTTACGGTTAGGCTTAGGGTACGGCTTAGGGTACGGGTTCGGGGAGGGCTTCGGGTATGGCGTAGGGTATGTGTTAGGGTTAGTGTTAGGGTTAGTATTAGGGTTAGGGCTCGGTTTAGGGTACGGTTTAGGATTAGGGTACGTGTTAGGGTTAGGGTAGGGGTTAGGGTTAGGGTACGTGTTAGGTTTAGGGTAGTTATTAAACCTATCCCACTCTCTAGATACCCCTTAGCACGTAAAGAAATATTATTTGGAGGTCCAGCCATGGAGAAGAGTTTAGACACTAGGATAAGATAAGGAACACACCCATTATAAAGAAATCACATTAGGATTCTCTTTTTAAGCTGTTCCTTAAAACACTAGTGCTTAGGAAATCTATTGGAGGCAGAAGCAGTCAAGGGTAGCCTAGGGTTAGGGTTAGGCTTAGGGTTAGGGTTAGGGTACGGCTCAGGGTACGGGATCGGGGAGGGCTTCGGGTACGGCGTAGGGTATGGGTTAAGCTTATTGTTAGATTTAGTGTTAGGGTTAGGGCTCGGTTTAGGTTACGGGTTAGGATTAGGGTACTTGTTAGGGTTAGGGTAGTGGCTAGGGTTAGTGTACGTGTTAGGGTTAGGGTAGTGATTAAACCTATCCCACTCTCTAGATACCCCTTAGCACGTAAAGGAATATTATTTGGGGGTCCAGCCCTGGAGAAGAGTTTAGACACTAGGATAAGATAAGGAACACACCCATTATAAAGAAATCACATTAGGATTCTCTTTTTAAGCTCTTCTTTAAAACATTAGTGCTTAGGAAATCTATTAGAGGCAGAAGCAGTCAAGGGTAGCCTAGGGTTAGGTTTAGGCTTAGGGTTAGGCTTAGGGTAGGGCTTAGGGTACGGGTTCGGGGAGGGCTTCGGGTACGGCATAGGGTATGGGTTAGGGTTAGGGTTAGGGTTAGTTTTAGGGTTAGGGCTCGGTTTAGGGTACGGGTTAGGATTAGGGTACGTGTTAGGGTTAGGATAGGGGTAAGGGTTAGGATACGCGTTAGGGTTAGGGTAGTTATTAAACCTATCCCACTCTCTAGATACCCCTTAGCATGTAAAGGAATATTATTTGGGGGTCCAGCCATGGAGAAGAGTTTAGACACTAGGATAAGATAAGGAACACACCCATTATAAAGAAATCACATTAGGATTCTCTTTTTAAGCTGTTCCTTAAAACACTAGTGCTTAGGAAATCTATTGGAGGCAGAAGCAGTCAAGGGTAGCCTAGGGTTAGGGTTAGGCTTAGGGTTAGGCTTAGGGTACGGCGTAGGGTACGGGTTCGGGGAGGGCTTCGGGTACGGCGTAGGGTATGTGTTAGGGTTAGGGTTAGGGTTAGTGTTAGGGTTAGGGCTCGGTTTAGGGTACGGTTTAGGATTAGGGTACGTGTTAGGGTTAGGGTAGGGGTTAGGGTTAGGGTACGTGTTAGGTTTAGGGTAGTTATTAAACCTATCCCACTCTCTAGAAACCCCTTAGCACGTAAAGGAATATTATTTGGAGGTCCAGCCATGGAGAAGAGTTTAGACACTAGGATAAGATAAGGAACACACCCATTATAAAGAAATCACATTAGGATTCTCTTTTTAAGCTGTTCCTTAAAACACTAGTGCTTAGGAAATCTATTGGAGGCAGAAGCAGTCAAGGGTAGCCTAGGGTTAGGGATAGGCTTAGGGTTAGGGTTAGGGTACGGCTTAGGGTACGGGTTCGGGGAGGTCTTCGGGTATGGCGTAGGGTATGGGTTAGCGTTAGGGTTAGGGTTAGTGTTAGGGTTAGGGCTTTCTTTAGGGTAGAGTTTAGGATTAGGGTACGTGTTAGTGTTAGGGTAGGGGTTAGGGTTAGGGTACGTGTTAGGATTAGGGTAGTTATTAAACCTATCCCACTCTCTAGATACCCCTTAGAACATAAAGAATATTATTTGGGGGTCCAGCCATGGAGAAGAGTTTACACACTAGGATAAGATAAGGAACACACCCGTTATAAAGAAATCACATTAGGATTCTCTTTTTAAGCTGTTCCTTAAAACACTAGTGCTTAGGAAATCTATTGGAGGCAGAAGCAGTCAAGGGTAGCCTAGGGTTAGGGTTAGGCTTAGGGTTAGGGTTAGGGTACGGCTTAGGGTACGGGATCGGGGAGGGCTTCGGGTACGGCGTAGGGTATGGGTTAGGCTTAGTGTTAGTGTTAGTGTTAGGTTTAGGGCTCGGTTTAGGTTACGGGTTAGGATTAGGGTACTTGTTAGGGTTAGGGTAGTCGTTAGGGTTAGTGTACGTGTTAGGGTTAGGGTAGTGATTAAACCTATCCCACTCTCTAGATACCCCTTAGCACGTAAAGGAATATTATTTGGGGGTCCAGCCATGGAGAAGAGTTTAGACACTAGGATAAGATAAGGAACACACCCATTATAAAGAAATCACATTAGGATTCTCTTTTTAAGCTGTTCCTTAAAACACTAGTGTTTAGGAAATCTATTGGATGCAGAAGCAGTCAAGGGTAGTCTAGGGTTAGTTTAGGCTTAGGGTTAGGCTTAGGTTAGGGGTTCGGGGAGGGCTTCGTGTACGGCGTAGGTTATGGGTTAGGGTTAGGGTTAGGCTTAGTGTTAGGGTTAGGGCTCCGTTTAGGGTACGGGTTAGGATTAGGGTACGTGTGAGGGTTAGGGTAGGGGTTAGGGTTAGGGTACGCGTTAGCGTTAGGGTAGTTATTAAACCTATCCCACTCTCTAGATACCCCTTAGCACGTAAAGGAATATTATTTGGAGGTCCAGCCATGGAGAAGAGTTTAGACACTAGTATAAGATAAGGAACACACCCATTATAAAGAAGTCACATTAGGATTCTCTTTTTAGGCTGTTCCTTAAAACACTAGTGCTTAGGAAATCTATTGGAGGCAGAAGCAGTCAAGGGTAGCCTAGGGTTAGGGTTAGGCTTACGGATAGGCTTAGGGTTCGGCTTAGGGTACGGGTTCGGGGAGGGCTTCGGGTATGGCGTAGGGTATGTGTTAGGGTTAGTGTTAGGGTTAGTATTAGGGTTAGGGCTCGGTTTAGGGTACGGTTTAGGATTAGGGTACGTGTTAGGGTTAGGGTAGGGGTTAGGGTTAGGGTACGTGTTAGGTTTAGGGTAGTTATTAAACCTATCCCACTCTCTAGATACCCCTTAGCACATAAAGAATATTATTTGGGGGTCCAGCCATGGAGAAGAGTTTAGACACTAGGATAAGATAAGGAACACACCCATTATAAAGAAATCACATTAGGATTCTCTTTTTAAGCTGTTCCTTAAAACACTAGTGCTTAGGAAATCTATTGGAGGCAGAAGCAGTCAAGGGTAGCCTAGGGTTAGGGTTAGGCTTACGGTTAGGCTTAGGGTACGGCTTAGGGTACGGGTTCGGGGAGGTCTTCGGGTATGGCATAGGGTATGGGTTAGGGTTAGGGTTAGGGTTAGTGTTACGGTGAGGGCTTTGTTTAGGGTACGTTTTAGGATTAGGGTACGTGTTAGGGTTAGGGTAGAGGTTAGGGTTAGGGTACGTGTTAGGTTTAGGGTAGTTATTAAACCTATCCCACTCTCTAGATACCCCTTAGCACATAAAGAATATTATTTGGGGGTCCAGCCATGGAGAAGAGTTTAGACACTAGGATAAGATAAGGAACACACCCTTTATAAAGAAGTCACATTAGGATTCTCTTTTTAAGCTGTTCCTTAAAACACTAGTGCTTAGGAAATCTATTGGAGGCAGAAGCAGTCAAGGGTAGCCTAGGGTTAGGGTTAGGCTTAGGGTTAGGGTTAGGGTACGGCTTAGGGTACGGGATCGGGGAGGGCTTCGGGTACGGCGTAGGGTATGAGTTAAGCTTATTGTTAGATTTAGTGTTAGGGTTAGGGCTCGGTTTAGGTTACGGGTTAGGATTAGGGTACTTGTTAGGGTTAGGGTAGTGGCTAGGGTTAGTGTACGTGTTAGGGTTAGGGTAGTGATTAAACCTATCCCACTCTCTAGAAACCCCTTAGCACGTAAAGGAATATTATTTGGGGGTCCAGCCCTGGAGAAGAGTTTAGACACTTGGATAAGATAAGGAACACACCCATTATAAAGAAATCACATTAGGATTCTCTTTTTAAGCTCTTCTTTAAAACATTAGTGCTTAAGAAATCTATTGGAGGCAGAAGCAGTCAAGGGTAGCCTAGGGTTAGGTTTAGGCTTAGGGTTAGGCTTAGGGTAGGGCTTAGGGTACGGGTTCGGGGAGGGCTTCAGGTACGGCGTAGGGTATGGGTTAGGGTTAGGGTTAGGGTTAGTTTTAGGGTTAGGGCTCGGTTTAGGGTACGGGATAGGATTAGGGTACGTGTTAGGGTTAGGATAGGGGTAAGGGTTAGGGTACGCGTTAGGGTTAGGGTAGTTGTTAAACCTATCCCACTCTCTAGATACCCCTTAGCACGTAAAGGAATATTATTTTGGGGTTCAGCCATGGAGAAGAGTTTAGACACTAGGATAAGATAAGGAACACACCCATTATAAAGAAATCACATTAGGATTCTCTTTTTAAGCTGTTCCTTAAAACACTAGTGCTTAGGAAATCTATTGGAGGCAGAAGCAGTCAAGGGTAGCCTAGGGTTAGGGTTAGGCTTAGGGTTAGGCTTAGGGTATGGCTTAGGGTACGGGTTCAGGGAGGGCTTCGGGTATGGCGTAGGGTATGAGTTAGGGTTAGGGTTAGGGTTAGTGTTAGGGTTAGGGCTCGGTTTAGGGTACGGTTTAGGATTAGGGTACGTGTTAGGGTTAGGGTAGGGGTTAGGGTTAGGGTACGTGTTAGGTTTAGGGTAGTTATTAAACCTATCCCACTCTCTAGAAACCCCTTAGCACGTAAAGGAATATTATTTGGAGGTCCAGCCATGGAGAAGAGTTTAGACACTAGGATAAGATAAGGAACACACCCATTACAAAGAAATCACATTAGGATTCTCTTTTTAAGCTGTTCCTTAAAACACTAGTGCTTAGGAAATCTATTGGAGGCAGAAGCAGTCAAGGGTAGCCTAGGGTTAGGGTTAGGCTTAGGGTTAGGGTTAGGGTACGGCTTAGGGTACGGGTTCGGAGAGGGTTAGGGTTAGGGTTAGGGTTAGTTTTAGGGTTAGGGCTCGGTTTAGGGTACGGGTTAGGATTAGGGTACGTGTTAGGGTTAGGATAGGGGTAAGGGTTAGGGTACGCGTTAGGGTTAGGGTAGTTGTTAAACCTATCCCACTCTCTAGATACCCCTTAGCACGTAAAGGAATATTATTTTGGGGTTCAGCCATGGAGAAGAGTTTAGACACTAGGATAAGATAAGGAACACACCCATTATAAAGAAATCACATTAGGATTCTCTTTTTAAGCTGTTCCTTAAAACACTAGTGCTTAGGAAATCTATTGGAGGCAGAAGCAGTCAAGGGTAGCCTAGGGTTAGGGTTAGGCTTAGGGTTAGGCTTAGGGTACGGCTTAGGGTACGGGTTCGGGGAGGGCTTCGGGTACGACGTAGGGTATGGGTTAGGGTTAGGGTTAGGGTTAGTGTTAGGGTTAGGGCTCGGTTTAGGGTACGGGTTAGGATTAGGGTACGTGTTAGAGTTAGGAAAGGGGTAAGGGTTAGGGTACGCATTAGGGTTAGGGTAGTTATTAAACCTATCCCACTCTCTACATACCCCTTAGCACGTAAAGGAATATTATTTGGGGGTCCAGCCATGGAGAAGAGTTTAGACACTAATATAATATAAGGAACACTCACATGATAAAGAAATCACATTAGGAATCGCTTTTTAAGCTGTTCCTTAAAACACTAGTTCTTAGGAAATCTATTGGAGGCAGAAGCAGTCAAGGGTAGCCTAGGGTTAGGTTAGGCTTACGGTTAGGCTTAGGGTACGGCTTAGGGTACTTGTTCGGGGAGGGCTTCGGGTACGGCGTAGCGTATGTGTTAGGGTTAGGGTTAGGGTTAGTGTTAGGGTTAGGGCTCGGTTTAGGGTACAGTTTAGGATTAGGGTACGTGTTAGGGTTAGGGTAGGTGTTAGGGTTAGGGTACGTGTTAGGGTTAGGGTAGTTATTAAACCTATCCCACTCTCCAGATACCCCTTAGCATGTAAAGGAATATTATTTGGGGGTCCAGCCATGGAGAAGAGTTTAGACACTAGGATAAGATAAGGAACACACCCATTATAAAGAAATCACATTAGGATTCTCTTTTTAAGCTGTTCCTTAAAACACTAGTGCTTAGGAAATCTATTGGAGGCAGAAGCAGTCAAGGGTAGCCTAGGGTTAGGGTTAGGCTTAGGGTTAGGCTTAGGGTACGGCGTAGGGTACGGGTTCGGGGAGGGCTTCGGGTACGGCGTAGGGTATGTGTTAGGGTTAGGGTTAGGGTTAGTGTTAGGGTTAGGGCTCGGTTTAGGGTACGGTTTAGGATTAGGGTACGTGTTAGGGTTAGGGTAGGGGTTAGGGTTAGGGTACGTGTTAGGTTTAGGGTAGTTATTAAACCTATCCCACTCTCTAGAAACCCCTTAGCACGTAAAGGAATATTATTTGGAGGTCCAGCCATGGAGAAGAGTTTAGATACTAGGATAAGATAAGGAACACACCCATTATAAAGAAATCACATTAGGATTCTCTTTTTAAGCTGTTCCTTAAAACACTAGTGCTTAGGAAATCTATTGGAGGCAGAAGCAGTCAAGGGTAGCCTAGGGTTAGGGATAGGCTTAGGGTTAGGGTTAGGGTACGGCTTAGGGTACGGGTTCGGGGAGGTCTTCGGGTATGGCGTAGGGTATGGGTTAGCGTTAGGGTTAGGGTTAGTGTTAGGGTTAGGGCTTTCTTTAGGGTAGAGTTTAGGATTAGGGTACGTGTTAGTGTTAGGGTAGGGGTTAGGGTTAGGGTACGTGTTAGGGTTAGGGTAGTTATTAAACCTATCCCACTCTCTAGATACCCCTTAGAACATAAAGAATATTATTTGGGGGTCCAGCCATGGAGAAGAGTTTACACACTAGGATAAGATAAGGAACACACCCGTTATAAAGAAATCACATTAGGATTCTCTTTTTAAGCTGTTCCTTAAAACACTAGTGCTTAGGAAATCTATTGGAGGCAGAAGCAGTCAAGGGTAGCCTAGGGTTAGGGTTAGGCTTAGGGTTAGGGTTAGGGTACGGCTTAGGGTACGGGATCGGGGAGGGCTTCGGGTACGGCATAGGGTATGGGTTAGGCTTAGTGTTAGTGTTAGTGTTAGGTTTAGGGCTCGGTTTAGGTTACGGGTTAGGATTAGGGTACTTGTTAGGGTTAGGGTAGTCGTTAGGGTTAGGGTACGTGTTAGGGTTAGGGTAGTGATTAAACCTATCCCACTCTCTAGATACCCCTTAGCACGTAAACGAATATTATTTGGGGGTCCAGCCCTGGAGAAGAGTTTAGACACTAGGATAAGATAAGGAACACACCCATTATAAAGAAATCACATTAGGATTCTCTTTTTAAGCTGTTCCTTAAAACACTAGTGTTTAGGAAATCTATTGGATGCAGAAGCAGTCAAGGGTAGTCTAGGGTTAGTTTAGGCTTAGGGTTAGGCTTAGGTTAGGGGTTCGGGGAGGGCTTCGTGTACGGCGTAGGTTATGGGTTAGGGTTAGGGTTAGGCTTAGTGTTAGGGTTAGGGCTCCGTTTAGGGTACGGGTTAGGATTAGGGTACGTGTGAGGGTTAGGGTAGGGGTTAGGGTTAGGGTACGCGTTAGTGTTAGGGTAGTTATTAAACCTATCCCACTCTCTAGATACCCCTTAGCACGTAAAGGAATATTATTTGGAGGTCCAGCCATGGAGAAGAGTTTAGACACTAGTATAAGATAAGGAACACACCCATTATAAAGAAGTCACATTAGGATTCTCTTTTTAGGCTGTTCCTTAAAACACTAGTGCTTAGGAAATCTATTGGAGGCAGAAGCAGTCAAGGGTAGCCTAGGGTTAGGGTTAGGCTTACGGTTAGGCTTAGGGTACGGCTTAGGGTACGGGTTCGGGGAGGGCTTCGGGTATGGCGTAGGGTATGTGTTAGGGTTAGTGTTAGGGTTAGTATTAGGGTTAGGGCTCGGTTTAGGGTACGGTTTAGGATTAGGGTACGTGTTAGGGTTAGGGTAGGGGTTAGGGTTAGGGTACGTGTTAGGTTTAGGGTAGTTATTAAACCTATCCCACTCTCTAGATACCCCTTAGCACGTAAAGAAATATTATTTGGAGGTCCAGCCATGGAGAAGAGTTTAGACACTAGGATAAGATAAGGAACACACCCATTATAAAGAAATCACATTAGGATTCTCTTTTTAAGCTGTTCCTTAAAACACTAGTGCTTAGGAAATCTATTGGAGGCAGAAGCAGTCAAGGGTAGCCTAGGGTTAGGGTTAGGCTTAGGGTTAGGGTTAGGGTACGGCTCAGGGTACGGGATCGGGGAGGGCTTCGGGTACGGCGTAGGGTATGGGTTAAGCTTATTGTTAGATTTAGTGTTAGGGTTAGGGCTCGGTTTAGGTTACGGGTTAGGATTAGGGTACTTGTTAGGGTTAGGGTAGTGGCTAGGGTTAGTGTACGTGTTAGGGTTAGGGTAGTGATTAAACCTATCCCACTCTCTAGATACCCCTTAGCACGTAAAGGAATATTATTTGGGGGTCCAGCCCTGGAGAAGAGTTTAGACACTAGGATAAGATAAGGAACACACCCATTATAAAGAAATCACATTAGGATTCTCTTTTTAAGCTCTTCTTTAAAACATTAGTGCTTAGGAAATCTATTAGAGGCAGAAGCAGTCAAGGGTAGCCTAGGGTTAGGTTTAGGCTTAGGGTTAGGCTTAGGGTAGGGCTTAGGGTACGGGTTCGGGGAGGGCTTCGGGTACGGCGTAGGGTATGGGTTAGGGTTAGGGTTAGGGTTAGTTTTAGGGTTAGGGCTCGGTTTAGGGTACGGGTTAGGATTAGGGTACGTGTTAGGGTTAGGATAGGGGTAAGGGTTAGGATACGCGTTAGGGTTAGGGTAGTTGTTAAACCTATCCCACTCTCTAGATACCCCTTAGCACGTAAAGGAATATTATTTTGGGGTTCAGCCATGGAGAAGAGTTTAGACACTAGGATAAGATAAGGAACACACCCATTATAAAGAAATCACTTTAGGATTCTCTTTTTAAGCTGTTCCTTAAAACACTAGTGCTTAGGAAATCTATTGGAGGCAGAAGCAGTCAAGGGTAGCCTAGGGTTAGGGTTAGGCTTAGGGTTAGGCTTAGGGTACGGCTTAGGGTACGGGTTCGGGGAGGGCTTCGGGTACGACGTAGGGTATGGGTTAGGGTTAGGGTTAGGGTTAGTGTTAGGGTTAGGGCTCGGTTTAGGGTACGGGTTAGGATTAGGGTACGTGTTAGAGTTAGGAAAGGGGTAAGGGTTATGGTACGCATTAGGGTTAGGGTAGTTATTAAACCTATCCCACTCTCTACATACCCCTTAGCACGTAAAGGAATATTATTTGGGGGTCCAGCCATGGAGAAGAGTTTAGACACTAATATAATATAAGGAACACTCACATGATAAAGAAATCACATTAGGAATCGCTTTTTAAGCTGTTCCTTAAAACACTAGTTCTTAGGAAATCTATTGGAGGCAGAAGCAGTCAAGGGTAGCCTAGGATTAGGTTAGGCTTACGGTTAGGCTTAGGGTACGGCTTAGGGTACTTGTTCGGGGAGGGCTTCGGGTACGGCGTAGCGTATGTGTTAGGGTTAGGGTTAGGGTTAGTGTTAGGGTTAGGGCTCGGTTTAGGGTACGGTTTAGGATTAGGGTACGTGTTAGGGTTAGGGTAGGGGTTAGGGTTAGGGTACGTGTTAGGTTTAGGGTAGTTATTAAACCTATCCCACTCTCTAGAAACCCCTTAGCACGTAAAGGAATATTATTTGGAGGTCCAGCCATGGAGAAGAGTTTAGACACTAGGATAAGATAAGGAACACACCCATTATAAAGAAATCACATTAGGATTCTCTTTTTAAGCTGTTCCTTAAAACACTAGTGCTTAGGAAATCTATTGGAGGCAGAAGCAGTCAAGGGTAGCCTAGGGTTAGGGATAGGCTTAGGGTTAGGGTTAGGGTACGGCTTAGGGTACGGGTTCGGGGAGGTCTTCGGGTATGGCGTAGGGTATGGGTTAGCGTTAGGGTTAGGGTTAGTGTTAGGGTTAGGGCTTTCTTTAGGGTAGAGTTTAGGATTAGGGTACGTGTTAGTGTTAGGGTAGGGGTTAGGGTTAGGGTACGTGTTAGGATTAGGGTAGTTATTAAACCTATCCCACTCTCTAGATACCCCTTAGAACATAAAGAATATTATTTGGGGGTCCAGCCATGGAGAAGAGTTTACACACTAGGATAAGATAAGGAACACACCCGTTATAAAGAAATCACATTAGGATTCTCTTTTTAAGCTGTTCCTTAAAACACTAGTGCTTAGGAAATCTATTGGAGGCAGAAGCAGTCAAGGGTAGCCTAGGGTTAGGGTTAGGCTTAGGGTTAGGGTTAGGGTACGGCTTAGGGTACGGGATCGGGGAGGGCTTCGGGTACGGCGTAGGGTATGGGTTAGGCTTAGTGTTAGTGTTAGTGTTAGGTTTAGGGCTCGGTTTAGGTTACGGGTTAGGATTAGGGTACTTGTTAGGGTTAGGGTAGTCGTTAGGGTTAGTGTACGTGTTAGGGTTAGGGTAGTGATTAAACCTATCCCACTCTCTAGATACCCCTTAGCACGTAAAGGAATATTATTTGGGGGTCCAGCCCTGGAGAAGAGTTTAGACACTAGGATAAGATAAGGAACACACCCATTATAAAGAAATCACATTAGGATTCTCTTTTTAAGCTGTTCCTTAAAACACTAGTGTTTAGGAAATCTATTGGATGCAGAAGCAGTCAAGGGTAGTCTAGGGTTAGTTTAGGCTTAGGGTTAGGCTTAGGTTAGGGGTTCGGGGAGGGCTTCGTGTACGGCGTAGGTTATGGGTTAGGGTTAGGGTTAGGCTTAGTGTTAGGGTTAGGGCTCCGTTTAGGGTACGGGTTAGGATTAGGGTACGTGTGAGGGTTAGGGTAGGGGTTAGGGTTAGGGTACGCGTTAGTGTTAGGGTAGTTATTAAACCTATCCCACTCTCTAGATACCCCTTAGCACGTAAAGGAATATTATTTGGAGGTCCAGCCATGGAGAAGAGTTTAGACACTAGTATAAGATAAGGAACACACCCATTATAAAGAAGTCACATTAGGATTCTCTTTTTAGGCTGTTCCTTAAAACACTAGTGCTTAGGAAATCTATTGGAGGCAGAAGCAGTCAAGGGTAGCCTAGGGTTAGGGTTAGGCTTACGGTTAGGCTTAGGGTACGGCTTAGGGTACGGGTTCGGGGAGGGCTTCGGGTATGGCGTAGGGTATGTGTTAGGGTTAGTGTTAGGGTTAGTATTAGGGTTAGGGCTCGGTTTAGGGTACGGTTTAGGATTAGGGTACGTGTTAGGGTTAGGGTAGGGGTTAGGGTTAGGGTACGTGTTAGGTTTAGGGTAGTTATTAAACCTATCCCACTCTCTAGATACCCCTTAGCACGTAAAGAAATATTATTTGGAGGTCCAGCCATGGAGAAGAGTTTAGACACTAGGATAAGATAAGGAACACACCCATTATAAAGAAATCACATTAGGATTCTCTTTTTAAGCTGTTCCTTAAAACACTAGTGCTTAGGAAATCTATTGGAGGCAGAAGCAGTCAAGGGTAGCCTAGGGTTAGGGTTAGGCTTAGGGTTAGGGTTAGGGTACGGCTCAGGGTACGGGATCGGGGAGGGCTTCGGGTACGGCGTAGGGTATGGGTTAAGCTTATTGTTAGATTTAGTGTTAGGGTTAGGGCTCGGTTTAGGTTACGGGTTAGGATTAGGGTACTTGTTAGGGTTAGGGTAGTGGCTAGGGTTAGTGTACGTGTTAGGGTTAGGGTAGTGATTAAACCTATCCCACTCTCTAGATACCCCTTAGCACGTAAAGGAATATTATTTGGGGGTCCAGCCCTGGAGAAGAGTTTAGACACTAGGATAAGATAAGGAACACACCCATTATAAAGAAATCACATTAGGATTCTCTTTTTAAGCTCTTCTTTAAAACATTAGTGCTTAGGAAATCTATTAGAGGCAGAAGCAGTCAAGGGTAGCCTAGGGTTAGGTTTAGGCTTAGGGTTAGGCTTAGGGTAGGGCTTAGGGTACGGGTTCGGGGAGGGCTTCGGGTACGGCGTAGGGTATGGGTTAGGGTTAGGGTTAGGGTTAGTTTTAGGGTTAGGGCTCGGTTTAGGGTACGGGTTAGGATTAGGGTACGTGTTAGGGTTAGGATAGGGGTAAGGGTTAGGATACGCGTTAGGGTTAGGGTAGTTGTTAAACCTATCCCACTCTCTAGATACCCCTTAGCACGTAAAGGAATATTATTTTGGGGTTCAGCCATGGAGAAGAGTTTAGACACTAGGATAAGATAAGGAACACACCCTTTATAAAGAAATCACATTAGGATTCTCTTTTTAAGCTGTTCCTTAAAACACTAGTGCTTAGGAAATCTATTGGAGGCAGAAGCAGTCAAGGGTAGCCTAGGGTTAGGGTTAGGCTTAGGGTTAGGCTTAGGGTACGGCTTAGGGTACGGGTTCGGGGAGGGCTTCGGGTACGACGTAGGGTATGGGTTAGGGTTAGGGTTAGGGTTAGTGTTAGGGTTAGGGCTCGGTTTAGGGTACGGGTTAGGATTAGGGTACGTGTTAGAGTTAGGAAAGGGGTAAGGGTTATGGTACGCATTAGGGTTAGGGTAGTTATTAAACCTATCCCACTCTCTACATACCCCTTAGCACGTAAAGGAATATTATTTGGGGGTCCAGCCATGGAGAAGAGTTTAGACACTAATATAATATAAGGAACACTCACATGATAAAGAAATCACATTAGGAATCGCTTTTTAAGCTGTTCCTTAAAACACTAGTTCTTAGGAAATCTATTGGAGGCAGAAGCAGTCAAGGGTAGCCTAGGATTAGGTTAGGCTTACGGTTAGGCTTAGGGTACGGCTTAGGGTACTTGTTCGGGGAGGGCTTCGGGTACGGCGTAGCGTATGTGTTAGGGTTAGGGTTAGGGTTAGTGTTAGGGTTAGGGCTCGGTTTAGGGTACGGTTTAGGATTAGGGTACGTGTTAGGGTTAGGGTAGGGGTTAGGGTTAGGGTACGTGTTAGGTTTAGGGTAGTTATTAAACCTATCCCACTCTCTAGAAACCCCTTAGCACGTAAAGGAATATTATTTGGAGGTCCAGCCATGGAGAAGAGTTTAGACACTAGGATAAGATAAGGAACACACCCATTATAAAGAAATCACATTAGGATTCTCTTTTTAAGCTGTTCCTTAAAACACTAGTGCTTAGGAAATCTATTGGAGGCAGAAGCAGTCAAGGGTAGCCTAGGGTTAGGGATAGGCTTAGGGTTAGGGTTAGGGTACGGCTTAGGGTACGGGTTCGGGGAGGTCTTCGGGTATGGCGTAGGGTATGGGTTAGCGTTAGGGTTAGGGTTAGTGTTAGGGTTAGGGCTTTCTTTAGGGTAGAGTTTAGGATTAGGGTACGTGTTAGTGTTAGGGTAGGGGTTAGGGTTAGGGTACGTGTTAGGATTAGGGTAGTTATTAAACCTATCCCACTCTCTAGATACCCCTTAGAACATAAAGAATATTATTTGGGGGTCCAGCCATGGAGAAGAGTTTACACACTAGGATAAGATAAGGAACACACCCGTTATAAAGAAATCACATTAGGATTCTCTTTTTAAGCTGTTCCTTAAAACACTAGTGCTTAGGAAATCTATTGGAGGCAGAAGCAGTCAAGGGTAGCCTAGGGTTAGGGTTAGGCTTAGGGTTAGGGTTAGGGTACGGCTTAGGGTACGGGATCGGGGAGGGCTTCGGGTACGGCGTAGGGTATGGGTTAGGCTTAGTGTTAGTGTTAGTGTTAGGTTTAGGGCTCGGTTTAGGTTACGGGTTAGGATTAGGGTACTTGTTAGGGTTAGGGTAGTCGTTAGGGTTAGTGTACGTGTTAGGGTTAGGGTAGTGATTAAACCTATCCCACTCTCTAGATACCCCTTAGCACGTAAAGGAATATTATTTGGGGGTCCAGCCCTGGAGAAGAGTTTAGACACTAGGATAAGATAAGGAACACACCCATTATAAAGAAATCACATTAGGATTCTCTTTTTAAGCTGTTCCTTAAAACACTAGTGTTTAGGAAATCTATTGGATGCAGAAGCCGTCAAGGGTAGTCTAGGGTTAGTTTAGGCTTAGGGTTAGGCTTAGGTTAGGGGTTCGGGGAGGGCTTCGTGTACGGCGTAGGTTATGGGTTAGGGTTAGGGTTAGGCTTAGTGTTAGGGTTAGGGCTCCGTTTAGGGTACGGGTTAGGATTAGGGTACGTGTGAGGGTTAGGGTAGGGGTTAGGGTTAGGGTACGCGTTAGCGTTAGGGTAGTTATTAAACCTATCCCACTCTCTAGATACCCCTTAGCACGTAAAGGAATATTATTTGGAGGTCCAGCCATGGAGAAGAGTTTAGACACTAGTATAAGATAAGGAACACACCCATTATAAAGAAGTCACATTAGGATTCTCTTTTTAGGCTGTTCCTTAAAACACTAGTGCTTAGGAAATCTATTGGAGGCAGAAGCAGTCAAGGGTAGCCTAGGGTTAGGGTTAGGCTTAGGGTTAGGGTTAGGGTACGGCTCAGGGTACGGGATCGGGGAGGGCTTCGGGTACGGCGTAGGGTATGGGTTAAGCTTATTGTTAGATTTAGTGTTAGGGTTAGGGCTCGGTTTAGGTTACGGGTTAGGATTAGGGTACTTGTTAGGGTTAGGGTAGTGGCTAGGGTTAGTGTACGTGTTAGGGTTAGGGTAGTGATTAAACCTATCCCACTCTCTAGATACCCCTTAGCACGTAAAGGAATATTATTTGGGGGTCCAGCCCTGGAGAAGAGTTTAGACACTAGGATAAGATAAGGAACACACCCATTATAAAGAAATCACATTAGGATTCTCTTTTTAAGCTCTTCTTTAAAACATTAGTGCTTAGGAAATCTATTAGAGGCAGAAGCAGTCAAGGGTAGCCTAGGGTTAGGTTTAGGCTTAGGGTTAGGCTTAGGGTAGGGCTTAGGGTACGGGTTCGGGGAGGGCTTCGGGTACGGCGTAGGGTATGGGTTAGGGTTAGGGTTAGGGTTAGTTTTAGGGTTAGGGCTCGGTTTAGGGTACGGGTTAGGATTAGGGTACGTGTTAGGGTTAGGATAGGGGTAAGGGTTAGGATACGCGTTAGGGTTAGGGTAGTTATTAAACCTATCCCACTCTCTAGATACCCCTTAGCATGTAAAGGAATATTATTTGGGGGTCCAGCCATGGAGAAGAGTTTAGACACTAGGATAAGATAAGGAACACACCCATTATAAAGAAATCACATTAGGATTCTCTTTTTAAGCTGTTCCTTAAAACACTAGTGCTTAGGAAATCTATTGGAGGCAGAAGCAGTCAAGGGTAGCCTAGGGTTAGGGTTAGGCTTAGGGTTAGGCTTAGGGTACGGCGTAGGGTACGGGTTCGGGGAGGGCTTCGGGTACGGCGTAGGGTATGTGTTAGGGTTAGGGTTAGGGTTAGTGTTAGGGTTAGGGCTCGGTTTAGGGTACGGTTTAGGATTAGGGTACGTGTTAGGGTTAGGGTAGGGGTTAGGGTTAGGGTACGTGTTAGGTTTAGGGTAGTTATTAAACCTATCCCACTCTCTAGAAACCCCTTAGCACGTAAAGGAATATTATTTGGAGGTCCAGCCATGGAGAAGAGTTTAGACACTAGGATAAGATAAGGAACACACCCATTATAAAGAAATCACATTAGGATTCTCTTTTTAAGCTGTTCCTTAAAACACTAGTGCTTAGGAAATCTATTGGAGGCAGAAGCAGTCAAGGGTAGCCTAGGGTTAGGGATAGGCTTAGGGTTAGGGTTAGGGTACGGCTTAGGGTACGGGTTCGGGGAGGTCTTCGGGTATGGCGTAGGGTATGGGTTAGCGTTAGGGTTAGGGTTAGTGTTAGGGTTAGGGCTTTCTTTAGGGTAGAGTTTAGGATTAGGGTACGTGTTAGTGTTAGGGTAGGGGTTAGGGTTAGGGTACGTGTTAGGATTAGGGTAGTTATTAAACCTATCCCACTCTCTAGATACCCCTTAGAACATAAAGAATATTATTTGGGGGTCCAGCCATGGAGAAGAGTTTACACACTAGGATAAGATAAGGAACACACCCGTTATAAAGAAATAACATTAGGATTCTCTTTTTAAGCTGTTCCTTAAAACACTAGTGCTTAGGAAATCTATTGGAGGCAGAAGCAGTCAAGGGTAGCCTAGGGTTAGGGTTAGGCTTAGGGTTAGGGTTAGGGTACGGCTTAGGGTACGGGATCGGGGAGGGCTTCGGGTACGGCGTAGGGTATGGGTTAGGCTTAGTGTTAGTGTTAGTGTTAGGTTTAGGGCTCGGTTTAGGTTACGGGTTAGGATTAGGGTACTTGTTAGGGTTAGGGTAGTCGTTAGGGTTAGTGTACGTGTTAGGGTTAGGGTAGTGATTAAACCTATCCCACTCTCTAGATACCCCTTAGCACGTAAAGGAATATTATTTGGGGGTCCAGCCATGGAGAAGAGTTTAGACACTAGGATAAGATAAGGAACACACCCATTATAAAGAAATCACATTAGGATTCTCTTTTTAAGCTGTTCCTTAAAACACTAGTGTTTAGGAAATCTATTGGATGCAGAAGCAGTCAAGGGTAGTCTAGGGTTAGTTTAGGCTTAGGGTTAGGCTTAGGTTAGGGGTTCGGGGAGGGCTTCGTGTACGGCGTAGGTTATGGGTTAGGGTTAGGGTTAGGCTTAGTGTTAGGGTTAGGGCTCCGTTTAGGGTACGGGTTAGGATTAGGGTACGTGTGAGGGTTAGGGTAGGGGTTAGGGTTAGGGTACGCGTTAGCGTTAGGGTAGTTATTAAACCTATCCCACTCTCTAGATACCCCTTAGCACGTAAAGGAATATTATTTGGAGGTCCAGCCATGGAGAAGAGTTTAGACACTAGTATAAGATAAGGAACACACCCATTATAAAGAAGTCACATTAGGATTCTCTTTTTAGGCTGTTCCTTAAAACACTAGTGCTTAGGAAATCTATTGGAGGCAGAAGCAGTCAAGGGTAGCCTAGGGTTAGGGTTAGGCTTACGGATAGGCTTAGGGTACGGCTTAGGGTACGGGTTCGGGGAGGGCTTCGGGTATGGCGTAGGGTATGTGTTAGGGTTAGTGTTAGGGTTAGTATTAGGGTTAGGGCTCGGTTTAGGGTACGGTTTAGGATTAGGGTACGTGTTAGGGTTAGGGTAGGGGTTAGGGTTAGGGTACGTGTTAGGTTTAGGGTAGTTATTAAACCTATCCCACTCTCTAGATACCCCTTAGCACGTAAAGGAATATTATTTGGAGGTCCAGCCATGGAGAAGAGTTTAGACACTAGGATAAGATAAGGAACACACCCATTATAAAGAAATCACATTAGGATTCTCTTTTTAAGCTGTTCCTTAAAACACTAGTGCTTAGGAAATCTATTGGAGGCAGAAGCAGTCAAGGGTAGCCTAGGGTTAGGGTTAGGCTTACGGTTAGGCTTAGGGTACGGCTTAGGGTACGGGTTCGGGGAGGTCTTCGGGTATGGCATAGGGTATGGGTTAGGGTTAGGGTTAGGGTTAGTGTTAGGGTGAGGGCTTTGTTTAGGGTACGTTTTAGGATTAGGGTACGTGTTAGGGTTAGGGTAGGGGTTAGGGTTAGGGTACGTGTTAGGTTTAGGGTAGTTATTAAACCTATCCCACTCTCTAGATACCCCTTAGCACATAAAGAATATTATTTGGGGGTCCAGCCATGGAGAAGAGTTTAGACACTAGGATAAGATAAGGAACACACCCTTTATAAAGAAGTCACATTAGGATTCTCTTTTTAAGCTGTTCCTTAAAACACTAGTGCTTAGGAAATCTATTGGAGGCAGAAGCACTCAAGGGTAGCCTAGGGTTAGGGTTAGGCTTAGGGTTAGGGTTAGGGTACGGCTTAGGGTACGGGATCGGGGAGGGCTTCGGGTACGGCGTAGGGTATGAGTTAAGCTTATTGTTAGATTTAGTGTTAGGGTTAGGGCTCGGTTTAGGTTACGGGTTAGGATTAGGGTACTTGTTAGGGTTAGGGTAGTGGCTAGGGTTAGTGTACGTGTTAGGGTTAGGGTAGTGATTAAACCTATCCCACTCTCTAGAAACCCCTTAGCACGTAAAGGAATATTATTTGGGGGTCCAGCCCTGGAGAAGAGTTTAGACACTTGGATAAGATAAGGAACACACCCATTATAAAGAAATCACATTAGGATTCTCTTTTTAAGCTCTTCTTTAAAACATTAGTGCTTAAGAAATCTATTGGAGGCAGAAGCAGTCAAGGGTAGCCTAGGGTTAGGTTTAGGCTTAGGGTTAGGCTTAGGGTAGGGCTTAGGGTACGGGTTCGGGGAGGGCTTCAGGTACGGCGTAGGGTATGGGTTAGGGTTAGGGTTAGGGTTAGTTTTAGGGTTAGGGCTCGGTTTAGGGTACGGGATAGGATTAGGGTACGTGTTAGGGTTAGGATAGGGGTAAGGGTTAGGGTACGCGTTAGGGTTAGGGTAGTTTTTAAACCTATCCCACTCTCTAGATACCCCTTAGCACGTAAAGGAATATTATTTTGGGGTTCAGCCATGGAGAAGAGTTTAGACACTAGGATAAGATAAGGAACACACCCATTATAAAGAAATCACATTAGGATTCTCTTTTTAAGCTGTTCCTTAAAACACTAGTGCTTAGGAAATCTATTGGAGGCAGAAGCAGTCAAGGGTAGCCTAGGGTTAGGGTTAGGCTTAGGGTTAGGCTTAGGGTATGGCTTAGGGTACGGGTTCAGGGAGGGCTTCGGGTATGGCGTAGGGTATGAGTTAGGGTTAGGGTTAGGGTTAGGGCTCGGTTTAGGGTACGGTTTAGGATTAGGGTACGTGTTAGGGTTAGGGTAGGGGTTAGGGTTAGGGTACGTGTTAGGTTTAGGGTAGTTATTAAACCTATCCCACTCTCTAGAAACCCCTTAGCACGTAAAGGAATATTATTTGGAGGTCCAGCCATGGAGAAGAGTTTAGACACTAGGATAAGATAAGGAACACACCCATTACAAAGAAATCACATTAGGATTCTCTTTTTAAGCTGTTCCTTAAAACACTAGTGCTTAGGAAATCTATTGGAGGCAGAAGCAGTCAAGGGTAGCCTAGGGTTAGGGTTAGGCTTAGGGTTAGGGTTAGGGTACGGCTTAGGGTACGGGTTCGGAGAGGGTTAGGGTTAGGGTTAGGGTTAGTTTTAGCGTTAGGGCTCGGTTTAGGGTACGGGTTAGGATTAGGGTACGTGTTAGGGTTAGGATAGGGGTAAGGGTTAGGGTACGCGTTAGGGTTAGGGTAGTTGTTAAACCTATCCCACTCTCTAGATACCCCTTAGCACGTAAAGGAATATTATTTTGGGGTTCAGCCATGGAGAAGAGTTTAGACACTAGGATAAGATAAGGAACACACCCATTATAAAGAAATCACATTAGGATTCTCTTTTTAAGCTGTTCCTTAAAACACTAGTGCTTAGGAAATCTATTGGAGGCAGAAGCAGTCAAGGGTAGCCTAGGGTTAGGGTTAGGCTTAGGGTTAGGCTTAGGGTACGGCTTAGGGTACGGGTTCGGGGAGGGCTTCGGGTACGACGTAGGGTATGGGTTAGGGTTAGGGTTAGGGTTAGTGTTAGGGTTAGGGCTCGGTTTAGGGTACGGGTTAGGATTAGGGTACGTGTTAGAGTTAGGAAAGGGGTAAGGGTTAGGGTACGCATTAGGGTTAGGGTAGTTATTAAACCTATCCCACTCTCTACATACCCCTTAGCACGTAAAGGAATATTATTTGGGGGTCCAGCCATGGAGAAGAGTTTAGACACTAATATAATATAAGGAACACTCACATGATAAAGAAATCACATTAGGAATCGCTTTTTAAGCTGTTCCTTAAAACACTAGTTCTTAGGAAATCTATTGGAGGCAGAAGCAGTCAAGGGTAGCCTAGGGTTAGGTTAGGCTTACGGTTAGGCTTAGGGTACGGCTTAGGGTACTTGTTCGGGGAGGGCTTCGGGTACGGTGTAGCGTATGTGTTAGGGTTAGGGTTAGGGTTAGTGTTAGGGTTAGGGCTCGGTTTAGGGTACAGTTTAGGATTAGGGTACGTGTTAGGGTTAGGGTAGGTGTTAGGGTTAGGGTACGTGTTAGGGTTAGGGTAGTTATTAAACCTATCCCACTCTCCAGATACCCCTTAGCATGTAAAGGAATATTATTTGGGGGTCCAGCCATGGAGAAGAGTTTAGACACTAGGATAAGATAAGGAACACACCCATTATAAAGAAATCACATTAGGATTCTCTTTTTAAGCTGTTCCTTAAAACACTAGTGCTTAGGAAATCTATTGGAGGCAGAAGCAGTCAAGGGTAGCCTAGGGTTAGGGTTAGGCTTAGGGTTAGGCTTAGGGTACGGCGTAGGGTACGGGTTCGGGGAGGGCTTCGGGTACGGCGTAGGGTATGTGTTAGGGTTAGGGTTAGGGTTAGTGTTAGGGTTAGGGCTCGGTTTAGGGTACGGTTTAGGATTAGGGTACGTGTTAGGGTTAGGGTAGGGGTTAGGGTTAGGGTACGTGTTAGGTTTAGGGTAGTTATTAAACCTATCCCACTCTCTAGAAACCCCTTAGCACGTAAAGGAATATTATTTGGAGGTCCAGCCATGGAGAAGAGTTTAGATACTAGGATAAGATAAGGAACACACCCATTATAAAGAAATCACATTAGGATTCTCTTTTTAAGCTGTTCCTTAAAACACTAGTGCTTAGGAAATCTATTGGAGGCAGAAGCAGTCAAGGGTAGCCTAGGGTTAGGGATAGGCTTAGGGTTAGGGTTAGGGTACGGCTTAGGGTACGGGTTCGGGGAGGTCTTCGGGTATGGCGTAGGGTATGGGTTAGTGTTAGGGTTAGGGTTAGTGTTAGGGTTAGGGCTTTCTTTAGGGTAGAGTTTAGGATTAGGGTACGTGTTAGTGTTAGGGTAGGGGTTAGGGTTAGGGTACGTGTTAGGGTTAGGGTAGTTATTAAACCTATCCCACTCTCTAGATACCCCTTAGAACATAAAGAATATTATTTGGGGGTCCAGCCATGGAGAAGAGTTTACACACTAGGATAAGATAAGGAACACACCCGTTATAAAGAAATCACATTAGGATTCTCTTTTTAAGCTGTTCCTTAAAACACTAGTGCTTAGGAAATCTATTGGAGGCAGAAGCAGTCAAGGGTAGCCTAGGGTTAGGGTTAGGCTTAGGGTTAGGGTTAGGGTACGGCTTAGGGTACGGGATCGGGGAGGGCTTCGGGTACGGCGTAGGGTATGGGTTAGGCTTAGTGTTAGTGTTAGTGTTAGGTTTAGGGCTCGGTTTAGGTTACGGGTTAGGATTAGGGTACTTGTTAGGGTTAGGGTAGTCGTTAGGGTTAGTGTACGTGTTAGGGTTAGGGTAGTGATTAAACCTATCCCACTCTCTAGATACCCCTTAGCACGTAAAGGAATATTATTTGGGGGTCCAGCCCTGGAGAAGAGTTTAGACACTAGGATAAGATAAGGAACACACCCATTATAAAGAAATCACATTAGGATTCTCTTTTTAAGCTGTTCCTTAAAACACTAGTGTTTAGGAAATCTATTGGATGCAGAAGCAGTCAAGGGTAGTCTAGGGTTAGTTTAGGCTTAGGGTTAGGCTTAGGTTAGGGGTTCGGGGAGGGCTTCGTGTACGGCGTAGGTTATGGGTTAGGGTTAGGGTTAGGCTTAGTGTTAGGGTTAGGGCTCCGTTTAGGGTACGGGTTAGGATTAGGGTACGTGTGAGGGTTAGGGTAGGGGTTAGGGTTAGGGTACGCGTTAGTGTTAGGGTAGTTATTAAACCTATCCCACTCTCTAGATACCCCTTAGCACGTAAAGGAATATTATTTGGAGGTCCAGCCATGGAGAAGAGTTTAGACACTAGTATAAGATAAGGAACACACCCATTATAAAGAAGTCACATTAGGATTCTCTTTTTAGGCTGTTCCTTAAAACACTAGTGCTTAGGAAATCTATTGGAGGCAGAAGCAGTCAAGGGTAGCCTAGGGTTAGGGTTAGGCTTACGGTTAGGCTTAGGGTACGGCTTAGGGTACGGGTTCGGGGAGGGCTTCGGGTATGGCGTAGGGTATGTGTTAGGGTTAGTGTTAGGGTTAGTATTAGGGTTAGGGCTCGGTTTAGGGTACGGTTTAGGATTAGGGTACGTGTTAGGGTTAGGGTAGGGGTTAGGGTTAGGGTACGTGTTAGGTTTAGGGTAGTTATTAAACCTATCCCACTCTCTAGATACCCCTTAGCACGTAAAGAAATATTATTTGGAGGTCCAGCCATGGAGAAGAGTTTAGACACTAGGATAAGATAAGGAACACACCCATTATAAAGAAATCACATTAGGATTCTCTTTTTAAGCTGTTCCTTAAAACACTAGTGCTTAGGAAATCTATTGGAGGCAGAAGCAGTCAAGGGTAGCCTAGGGTTAGGGTTAGGCTTAGGGTTAGGGTTAGGGTACGGCTCAGGGTACGGGATCGGGGAGGGCTTCGGGTACGGCGTAGGGTATGGGTTAAGCTTATTGTTAGATTTAGTGTTAGGGTTAGGGCTCGGTTTAGGTTACGGGTTAGGATTAGGGTACTTGTTAGGGTTAGTGTAGTGGCTAGGGTTAGTGTACGTGTTAGGGTTAGGGTAGTGATTAAACCTATCCCACTCTCTAGATACCCCTTAGCACGTAAAGGAATATTATTTGGGGGTCCAGCCCTGGAGAAGAGTTTAGACACTAGGATAAGATAAGGAACACACCCATTATAAAGAAATCACATTAGGATTCTCTTTTTAAGCTCTTCTTTAAAACATTAGTGCTTAGGAAATCTATTAGAGGCAGAAGCAGTCAAGGGTAGCCTAGGGTTAGGTTTAGGCTTAGGGTTAGGCTTAGGGTAGGGCTTAGGGTACGGGTTCGGGGAGGGCTTCGGGTACGGCGTAGGGTATGGGTTAGGGTTAGGGTTAGGGTTAGTTTTAGGGTTAGGGCTCGGTTTAGGGTACGGGTTAGGATTAGGGTACGTGTTAGGGTTAGGATAGGGGTAAGGGTTAGGATACGCGTTAGGGTTAGGGTAGTTGTTAAACCTATCCCACTCTCTAGATACCCCTTAGCACGTAAAGGAATATTATTTTGGGGTTCAGCCATGGAGAAGAGTTTAGACACTAGGATAAGATAAGGAACACACCCATTATAAAGAAATCACATTAGGATTCTCTTTTTAAGCTGTTCCTTAAAACACTAGTGCTTAGGAAATCTATTGGAGGCAGAAGCAGTCAAGGGTAGCCTAGGGTTAGGGATAGGCTTAGGGTTAGGGTTAGGGTACGGCTTAGGGTACGGGTTCGGGGAGGTCTTCGGGTATGGCGTAGGGTATGGGTTAGCGTTAGGGTTAGGGTTAGTGTTAGGGTTAGGGCTTTCTTTAGGGTAGAGTTTAGGATTAGGGTACGTGTTAGTGTTAGGGTAGGGGTTAGGGTTAGGGTACGTGTTAGGGTTAGGGTAGTTATTAAACCTATCCCACTCTCTAGATACCCCTTAGAACATAAAGAATATTATTTGGGGGTCCAGCCATGGAGAAGAGTTTACACACTAGGATAAGATAAGGAACACACCCGTTATAAAGAAATCACATTAGGATTCTCTTTTTAAGCTGTTCCTTAAAACACTAGTGCTTAGGAAATCTATTGGAGGCAGAAGCAGTCAAGGGTAGCCTAGGGTTAGGGTTAGGCTTAGGGTTAGGGTTAGGGTACGGCTTAGGGTACGGGATCGGGGAGGGCTTCGGGTACGGCGTAGGGTATGGGTTAGGCTTAGTGTTAGTGTTAGTGTTAGGTTTAGGGCTCGGTTTAGGTTACGGGTTAGGATTAGGGTACTTGTTAGGGTTAGGGTAGTCGTTAGGGTTAGTGTACGTGTTAGGGTTAGGGTAGTGATTAAACCTATCCCACTCTCTAGATACCCCTTAGCACGTAAAGGAATATTATTTGGGGGTCCAGCCCTGGAGAAGAGTTTAGACACTAGGATAAGATAAGGAACACACCCATTATAAAGAAATCACATTAGGATTCTCTTTTTAAGCTGTTCCTTAAAACACTAGTGTTTAGGAAATCTATTGGATGCAGAAGCAGTCAAGGGTAGTCTAGGGTTAGTTTAGGCTTAGGGTTAGGCTTAGGTTAGGGGTTCGGGGAGGGCTTCGTGTACGGCGTAGGTTATGGGTTAGGGTTAGGGTTAGGCTTAGTGTTAGGGTTAGGGCTCCGTTTAGGGTACGGGTTAGGATTAGGGTACGTGTGAGGGTTAGGGTAGGGGTTAGGGTTAGGGTACGCGTTAGTGTTAGGGTAGTTATTAAACCTATCCCACTCTCTAGATACCCCTTAGCACGTAAAGGAATATTATTTGGAGGTCCAGCCATGGAGAAGAGTTTAGACACTAGTATAAGATAAGGAACACACCCATTATAAAGAAGTCACATTAGGATTCTCTTTTTAGGCTGTTCCTTAAAACACTAGTGCTTAGGAAATCTATTGGAGGCAGAAGCAGTCAAGGGTAGCCTAGGGTTAGGGTTAGGCTTACGGTTAGGCTTAGGGTACGGCTTAGGGTACGGGTTCGGGGAGGGCTTCGGGTATGGCGTAGGGTATGTGTTAGGGTTAGTGTTAGGGTTAGTATTAGGGTTAGGGCTCGGTTTAGGGTACGGTTTAGGATTAGGGTACGTGTTAGGGTTAGGGTAGGGGTTAGGGTTAGGGTACGTGTTAGGTTTAGGGTAGTTATTAAACCTATCCCACTCTCTAGATACCCCTTAGCACGTAAAGAAATATTATTTGGAGGTCCAGCCATGGAGAAGAGTTTAGACACTAGGATAAGATAAGGAACACACCCATTATAAAGAAATCACATTAGGATTCTCTTTTTAAGCTGTTCCTTAAAACACTAGTGCTTAGGAAATCTATTGGAGGCAGAAGCAGTCAAGGGTAGCCTAGGGTTAGGGTTAGGCTTAGGGTTAGGGTTAGGGTACGGCTCAGGGTACGGGATCGGGGAGGGCTTCGGGTACGGCGTAGGGTATGGGTTAAGCTTATTGTTAGATTTAGTGTTAGGGTTAGGGCTCGGTTTAGGTTACGGGTTAGGATTAGGGTACTTGTTAGGGTTAGTGTAGTGGCTAGGGTTAGTGTACGTGTTAGGGTTAGGGTAGTGATTAAACCTATCCCACTCTCTAGATACCCCTTAGCACATAAAGGAATATTATTTGGGGGTCCAGCCCTGGAGAAGAGTTTAGACACTAGGATAAGATAAGGAACACACCCATTATAAAGAAATCACATTAGGATTCTCTTTTTAAGCTCTTCTTTAAAACATTAGTGCTTAGGAAATCTATTAGAGGCAGAAGCAGTCAAGGGTAGCCTAGGGTTAGGTTTAGGCTTAGGGTTAGGCTTAGGGTAGGGCTTAGGGTACGGGTTCGGGGAGGGCTTCGGGTACGGCGTAGGGTATGGGTTAGGGTTAGGGTTAGGGTTAGTTTTAGGGTTAGGGCTCGGTTTAGGGTACGGGTTAGGATTAGGGTACGTGTTAGGGTTAGGATAGGGGTAAGGGTTAGGATACGCGTTAGGGTTAGGGTAGTTGTTAAACCTATCCCACTCTCTAGATACCCCTTAGCACGTAAAGGAATATTATTTTGGGGTTCAGCCATGGAGAAGAGTTTAGACACTAGGATAAGATAAGGAACACACCCATTATAAAGAAATCACATTAGGATTCTCTTTTTAAGCTGTTCCTTAAAACACTAGTGCTTAGGAAATCTATTGGAGGCAGAAGCAGTCAAGGGTAGCCTAGGGTTAGGGTTAGGCTTAGGGTTAGGCTTAGGGTACGGCTTAGGGTACGGGTTCGGGGAGGGCTTCGGGTACGACGTAGGGTATGGGTTAGGGTTAGGGTTAGGGTTAGTGTTAGGGTTAGGGCTCGGTTTAGGGTACGGGTTAGGATTAGGGTACGTGTTAGAGTTAGGAAAGGGGTAAGGGTTAGGGTACGCATTAGGGTTAGGGTAGTTATTAAACCTATCCCACTCTCTACATACCCCTTAGCACGTAAAGGAATATTATTTGGGGGTCCAGCCATGGAGAAGAGTTTAGACACTAATATAATATAAGGAACACTCACATGATAAAGAAATCACATTAGGAATCGCTTTTTAAGCTGTTCCTTAAAACACTAGTTCTTAGGAAATCTATTGGAGGCAGAAGCAGTCAAGGGTAGCCTAGGATTAGGTTAGGCTTACGGTTAGGCTTAGGGTACGGCTTAGGGTACTTGTTCGGGGAGGGCTTCGGGTACGGCGTAGCGTATGTGTTAGGGTTAGGGTTAGGGTTAGTGTTAGGGTTAGGGCTCGGTTTAGGGTACAGTTTAGGATTAGGGTACGTGTTAGGGTTAGGGTAGGTGTTAGGGTTAGGGTACGTGTTAGGGTTAGGGTAGTTATTAAACCTATCCCACTCTCTAGATACCCCTTAGCATGTAAAGGAATATTATTTGGGGGTCCAGCCATGGAGAAGAGTTTAGACACTAGGATAAGATAAGGAACACACCCATTATAAAGAAATCACATTAGGATTCTCTTTTTAAGCTGTTCCTTAAAACACTAGTGCTTAGGAAATCTATTGGAGGCAGAAGCAGTCAAGGGTAGCCTAGGGTTAGGGTTAGGCTTAGGGTTAGGCTTAGGGTACGGCGTAGGGTACGGGTTCGGGGAGGGCTTCGGGTACGGCGTAGGGTATGTGTTAGGGTTAGGGTTAGGGTTAGTGTTAGGGTTAGGGCTCGGTTTAGGGTACGGTTTAGGATTAGGGTACGTGTTAGGGTTAGGGTAGGGGTTAGGGTTAGGGTACGTGTTAGGTTTAGGGTAGTTATTAAACCTATCCCACTCTCTAGAAACCCCTTAGCACGTAAAGGAATATTATTTGGAGGTCCAGCCATGGAGAAGAGTTTAGACACTAGGATAAGATAAGGAACACACCCATTATAAAGAAATCACATTAGGATTCTCTTTTTAAGCTGTTCCTTAAAACACTAGTGCTTAGGAAATCTATTGGAGGCAGAAGCAGTCAAGGGTAGCCTAGGGTTAGGGTTAGGCTTAGGGTTAGGGTTAGGGTACGGCTCAGGGTACGGGATCGGGGAGGGCTTCGGGTACGGCGAGGGTATGGGTTAAGCTTATTGTTAGATTTAGTGTTAGGGTTAGGGCTCGGTTTATGTTACGGGTTAGGATTAGGGTACTTGTTAGGGTTAGTGTAGTGGCTAGGGTTAGTGTACGTGTTAGGGTTAGGGTAGTGATTAAACCTATCCCACTCTGTAGATACCCCTTAGCACGTAAAGGAATATTATTTGGGGGTCCAGCCCTGGAGAAGAGTTTAGACACTAGGATAAGATAAGGAACACACCCATTATAAAGAAATCACATTAGGATTCTCTTTTTAAGCTCTTCTTTAAAACATTAGTGCTTAGGAAATCTATTAGAGGCAGAAGCAGTCAAGGGTAGCCTAGGGTTAGGTTTAGGCTTAGGGTTAGGCTTAGGGTAGGGCTTAGGGTACGGGTTCGGGGAGGGCTTCGGGTACGGCGTAGGGTATGGGTTAGGGTTAGGGTTAGGGTTAGTTTTAGGGTTAGGGCTCGGTTTAGGGTACGGGTTAGGATTAGGGTACGTGTTAGGGTTAGGATAGGGGTAAGGGTTAGGATACGCGTTAGGGTTAGGGTAGTTGTTAAACCTATCCCACTCTCTAGATACCCCTTAGCACGTAAAGGAATATTATTTTGGGGTTCAGCCATGGAGAAGAGTTTAGACACTAGGATAAGATAAGGAACACACCCATTATAAAGAAATCACATTAGGATTCTCTTTTTAAACTGTTCCTTAAAACACTAGTGCTTAGGAAATCTATTGGAGGCAGAAGCAGTCAAGGGTAGCCTAGGGTTAGGGTTAGGCTTAGGGTTAGGCTTAGGGTACGGCTTAGGGTACGGGTTCGGGGAGGGCTTCGGGTACGACGTAGGGTATGGGTTAGGGTTAGGGTTAGGGTTAGTGTTAGGGTTAGGGCTCGGTTTAGGGTACGGGTTAGGATTAGGGTACGTGTTAGAGTTAGGAAAAGGGTAAGGGTTAGGGTACGCATTAGGGTTAGGGTAGTTATTAAACCTATCCCACTCTCTACATACCCCTTAGCACGTAAAGGAATATTATTTGGGGGTCCAGCCATGGAGAAGAGTTTAGACACTAATATAATATAAGGAACACTCACATGATAAAGAAATCACATTAGGAATCGCTTTTTAAGCTGTTCCTTAAAACACTAGTTCTTAGGAAATCTATTGGAGGCAGAAGCAGTCAAGGGTAGCCTAGGATTAGGTTAGGCTTACGGTTAGGCTTAGGGTACGGCTTAGGGTACTTGTTCGGGGAGGGCTTCGGGTACGGCGTAGCGTATGTGTTAGGGTTAGGGTTAGGGTTAGTGTTAGGGTTAGGGCTCGGTTTAGGGTACAGTTTAGGTTTAGGGTACGTGTTAGGGTTAGGGTAGGTGTTAGGGTTAGGGTACGTGTTAGGGTTAGGGTAGTTATTAAACCTATCCCACTCTCTAGATACCCCTTAGCATGTAAAGGAATATTATTTGGGGGTCCAGCCATGGAGAAGAGTTTAGACACTAGGATAAGATAAGGAACACACCCATTATAAAGAAATCACATTAGGATTCTCTTTTTAAGCTGTTCCTTAAAACACTAGTGCTTAGGAAATCTATTGGAGGCAGAAGCAGTCAAGGGTAGCCTAGGGTTAGGGTTAGGCTTAGGGTTAGGCTTAGGGTACGGCGTAGGGTACGGGTTCGGGGAGGGCTTCGGGTACGGCGTAGGGTATGTGTTAGGGTTAGGGTTAGGGTTAGTGTTAGGGTTAGGGCTCGGTTTAGGGTACGGTTTAGGATTAGGGTACGTGTTAGGGTTAGGGTAGGGGTTAGGGTTAGGGTACGTGTTAGGTTTAGGGTAGTTATTAAACCTATCCCACTCTCTAGAAACCCCTTAGCACGTAAAGGAATATTATTTGGAGGTCCAGCCATGGAGAAGAGTTTAGACACTAGGATAAGATAAGGAACACACCCATTATAAAGAAATCACATTAGGATTCTCTTTTTAAGCTGTTCCTTAAAACACTAGTGCTTAGGAAATCTATTGGAGGCAGAAGCAGTCAAGGGTAGCCTAGGGTTAGGGATAGGCTTAGGGTTAGGGTTAGGGTACGGCTTAGGGTACGGGTTCTGGGAGGTCTTCGGGTATGGCGTAGGGTATGGGTTAGCGTTAGGGTTAGGGTTAGTGTTAGGGTTAGGGCTTTCTTTAGGGTAGAGTTTAGGATTAGGGTACGTGTTAGTGTTAGGGTAGGGGTTAGGGTTAGGGTACGTGTTAGGATTAGGGTAGTTATTAAACCTATCCCACTCTCTAGATACCCCTTAGAACATAAAGAATATTATTTGGGGGTCCAGCCATGGAGAAGAGTTTACACACTAGGATAAGATAAGGAACACACCCGTTATAAAGAAATCACATTAGGATTCTCTTTTTAAGCTGTTCCTTAAAACACTAGTGCTTAGGAAATCTATTGGAGGCAGAAGCAGTCAAGGGTAGCCTAGGGTTAGGGTTAGGCTTAGGGTTAGGGTTAGGGTACGGCTTAGGGTACGGGATCGGGGAGGGCTTCGGGTACGGCGTAGGGTATGGGTTAGGCTTAGTGTTAGTGTTAGTGGTAGGTTTAGGGCTCGGTTTAGGTTACGGGTTAGGATTAGGGTACTTGTTAGGGTTAGGGTAGTCGTTAGGGTTAGTGTACGTGTTAGGGTTAGGGTAGTGATTAAACCTATCCCACTCTCTAGATACCCCTTAGCACGTAAAGGAATATTATTTGGGGGTCCAGCCCTGGAGAAGAGTTTAGACACTAGGATAAGATAAGGAACACACCCATTATAAAGAAATCACATTAGGATTCTCTTTTTAAGCTGTTCCTTAAAACACTAGTGTTTAGGAAATCTATTGGATGCAGAAGCAGTCAAGGGTAGTCTAGGGTTAGTTTAGGCTTAGAGTTAGGCTTAGGTTAGGGGTTCGGGGAGGGCTTCGTGTACGGCGTAGGTTATGGGTTAGGGTTAGGGTTAGGCTTAGTGTTAGGGTTAGGCCTCCGTTTAGGGTACGGGTTAGGATTAGGGTACGTGTGAGGGTTAGGGTAGGGGTTAGGGTTAGGGTACGCGTTAGCGTTAGGGTAGTTATTAAACCTATCCCACTCTCTAGATACCCCTTAGCACGTAAAGGAATATTATTTGGAGGTCCAGCCATGGAGAAGAGTTTAGACACTAGTATAAGATAAGGAACACACCCATTATAAAGAAGTCACATTAGGATTCTCTTTTTAGGCTGTTCCTTAAAACACTAGTGCTTAGGAAATCTATTGGAGGCAGAAGCAGTCAAGGGTAGCCTAGGGTTAGGGTTAGGCTTACGGATAGGCTTAGGGTACGGCTTAGGGTACGGGTTCGGGGAGGGCTTCGGGTATGGCGTAGGGTATGTGTTAGGGTTAGTGTTAGGGTTAGTATTAGGGTTAGGGCTCGGTTTAGGGTACGGTTTAGGATTAGGGTACGTGTTAGGGTTAGGGTAGGGGTTAGGGTTAGGGTACGTGTTAGGTTTAGGGTAGTTATTAAACCTATCCCACTCTCTAGATACCCCTTAGCACGTAAAGGAATATTATTTGGAGGTCCAGCCATGGAGAAGAGTTTAGACACTAGGATAAGATAAGGAACACACCCATTATAAAGAAATCACATTAGGATTCTCTTTTTAAGCTGTTCCTTAAAACACTAGTGCTTAGGAAATCTATTGGAGGCAGAAGCAGTCAAGGGTAGCCTAGGGTTAGGGTTAGGCTTAGGGTTAGGGTTAGGGTACGGCTCAGGGTACGGGATCGGGGAGGGCTTCGGGTACGGCGTAGGGTATGGGTTAAGCTTATTGTTAGATTTAGTGTTAGGGTTAGGGCTCGGTTTAGGTTACGGGTTAGGATTAGGGTACTTGTTAGGGTTAGGGTAGTGGCTAGGGTTAGTGTACGTGTTAGGGTTAGGGTAGTGATTAAACCTATCCCACTCTCTAGATACCCCTTAGCACGTAAAGGAATATTATTTGGGGGTCCAGCCCTGGAGAAGAGTTTAGACACTAGGATAAGATAAGGAACACACCCATTATAAAGAAATCACATTAGGATTCTCTTTTTAAGCTCTTCTTTAAAACATTAGTGCTTAGGAAATCTATTAGAGGCAGAAGCAGTCAAGGGTAGCCTAGGGTTAGGTTTAGGCTTAGGGTTAGGCTTAGGGTAGGGCTTAGGGTACGGGTTCGGGGAGGGCTTCGGGTACGGCGTAGGGTATGGGTTAGGGTTAGGGTTAGGGTTAGTTTTAGGGTTAGGGCTCGGTTTAGGGTACGGGTTAGGATTAGGGTACGTGTTAGGGTTAGGATAGGGGTAAGGGTTAGGGTACGCGTTAGGGTTAGGGTAGTTGTTAAACCTATCCCACTCTCTAGATACCCCTTAGCACGTAAAGGAATATTATTTTGGGGTTCAGCCATGGAGAAGAGTTTAGACACTAGGATAAGATAAGGAACACACCCATTATAAAGAAATCACATTAGGATTCTCTTTTTAAGCTGTTCCTTAAAACACTAGTGCTTAGGAAATCTATTGGAGGCAGAAGCAGTCAAGGGTAGCCTAGGGTTAGGGTTAGGCTTAGGGTTAGGCTTAGGGTATGGCTTAGGGTACGGGTTCAGGGAGGGCTTCGGGTATGGCGTAGGGTATGTGTTAGGTTTAGGGTTAGGGTTAGTGTTAGGGTTAGGGCTCGGTTTAGGGTACGGTTTAGGATTAGGGTACGTGTTAGGGTTAGGGTAGGGGTTAGGGTTAGGGTACGTGTTAGGTTTAGGGTAGTTATTAAACCTATCCCACTCTCTAGAAACCCCTTAGCACGTAAAGGAATATTATTTGGAGGTCCAGCCATGGAGAAGAGTTTAGACACTAGGATAAGATAAGGAACACACCCATTATAAAGAAATCACATTAGGATTCTCTTTTTAAGCTGTTCCTTAAAACACTAGTGCTTAGGAAATCTATTGGAGGCAGAAGCAGTCAAGGGTAGCCTAGGGTTAGGGTTAGGCTTAGGGTTAGGGTTAGGGTACGGCTTAGGGTACGGGTTCAGAGAGGGTTAGGGTTAGGGTTAGGGTTAGTTTTAGGGTTAGGGCTCGGTTTAGGGTACGGGTTAGGATTAGGGTACGTGTTAGGGTTAGGATAGGGGTAAGGGTTAGGGTACGCGTTAGGGTTAGGGTAGTTGTTAAACCTATCCCACTCTCTAGATACCCCTTAGCACGTAAAGGAATATTATTTTGGGGTTCAGCCATGGAGAAGAGTTTAGACACTAGGATAAGATAAGGAACACACCCATTATAAAGAAATCACATTAGGATTCTCTTTTTAAGCTGTTCCTTAAAACACTAGTGCTTAGGAAATCTATTGGAGGCAGAAGCAGTCAAGGGTAGCCTAGGGTTAGGGTTAGGCTTAGGGTTAGGCTTAGGGTACGGCTTAGGGTACGGGTTCGGGGAGGGCTTCGGGTACGACGTAGGGTATGGGTTAGGGTTAGGGTTAGGGTTAGTGTTAGGGTTAGGGCTCGGTTTAGGGTACGGGTTAGGATTAGGGTACGTGTTAGAGTTAGGAAAGGGGTAAGGGTTAGGGTACGCATTAGGGTTAGGGTAGTTATTAAACCTATCCCACTCTCTACATACCCCTTAGCACGTAAAGGAATATTATTTGGGGGTCCAGCCATGGAGAAGAGTTTAGACACTAATATAATATAAGGAACACTCACATGATAAAGAAATCACATTAGGAATCGCTTTTTAAGCTGTTCCTTAAAACACTAGTTCTTAGGAAATCTATTGGAGGCAGAAGCAGTCAAGGGTAGCCTAGGGTTAGGGTTAGGCTTAGGGTTAGGCTTAGGGTATGGCTTAGGGTACGGGTTCGGGGAGGGCTTCGGGTACGGCGTAGCGTATGTGTTTGGGTTAGCCTTAGGGTTAGTGTTAGGGTTAGGGCTCGGTTTAGGGTACAGTTTAGGATTAGGGTACGTGTTAGGGTTAGGGTAGGGGTTAGGGTTAGGGTACGTGTTAGGGTTAGGGTAGTTATTAAACCTATCCCACTCTCTAGATACCCCTTAGCATGTAAAGGAATATTATTTGGGGGTCCAGCCATGGAGAAGAGTTTAGACACTAGGATAAGTTAAGGAACACACCCATTATAAAGAAATCACATTAGGATTCTCTTTTTAAGCTGTTCCTTAAAACACTAGTGCTTAGGAAATCTATTGGAGGCAGAAGCAGTCAAGGGTAGCCTAGGGTTAGGGTTAGGCTTAGGGTTAGGGTTAGGGTACGGCTTAGGGTACGGGATCGGGGAGGGCTTCGGGTACGGCGTAGGGTATGGGTTAGGCTTAGTGTTAGTGTTAGTGTTAGGGTTAGGGCTCGGTTTAGGTTATGGGTTAGGATTAGGGTACTTGTTAGGGTTAGGGTAGTGGCTAGGGTTAGTGTACGTGTTAGGGTTAGGGTAGTGATTAAACCTATCCCACTCTCTAGATACCCCTTAGCACGTAAAGGAATATTATTTGGGGGTCCAGCCCTGGAGAAGAGTTTAGACACTAGGATAAGTTAAGGAACACACCCATTATAAAGAAATCACATTAGGATTCTCTTTTTAAGCTGTTCCTTAAAACACTAGTGCTTAGGAAATCTATTGGAGGCAGAAGCAGTCAAGGGTAGCCTAGGTTTAGGGTTAGGCTTAGGGTTAGGCTTAGGGTATGGCTTAGGGTACGGGTTCGGGGAGGGCTTCGGGTACGGCGTAGGGTATGTGTTTGGGTTAGTGTTAGGGTTAGTTTTAGGGTTAGGGCTCGGTTTAGGGTACGGTTTAGGATTAGGGTACGTGTTAGGGTTAGGGTAGGGGTTAGGGTTAGGGTACGTGTTAGGTTTAGGGTAGTTATTAAAACTATCCCACTCTCTAGAAACCCCTTAGCACGTAAAAGAATATTATTTGGAGGTCCAGCCATGGAGAAGAGTTTAGACACTAGGATAAGATAAGGAACACACCCATTATAAAGAAATCACATTAGGATTCTCTTTTTAAGCTGTTCCTTAAAACACTAGTGCTTAGGAAATCTATTGGAGGCAGAAGCAGTCAAGGGTAGCCTAGGGTTAGGGTTAGGCTTAGGGTTAGGGTTAGGGTACGGCTTAGGGTACGGGTTCGGGGAGGTCTTCGGGTATGGCGTAGTGTATGGGTTAGCGTTAGGGTTAGGGTTAGTGTTAGGGTTAGGGCTTTCTTTAGGGTACAGTTTAGGATTAGGGTACGTGTTAGTGTTAGGGTAGGGGTTAGGGTTAGGGTACGTGTTAGGGTTAGGGTAGTTATTAAACCTATCCCACTCTCTAGATACCCCTTAGCATGTAAAGGAATATTATTTGGGGGTCCAGCCATGGAGAAGAGTTTAGACAATAGGATAAGATAAGGAACACACCCATTATAAAGAAATCACATTAGGATTCTCTTTTTAAGCTGTTCCTTAAAACACTAGTGCTTAGGAAATCTATTGGAGGCAGAAGCAGTCAAGGGTAGCCTAGGGTTAGGGATAGGCTTAGGGTTAGGGTTAGGGTACTGCTTAGGGTACGGGTTCGGGGAGGTCTTCGGGTATGGCGTAGGGTATGGGTTAGCGTTAGGGTTAGGGTTAGTGTTAGGGTTAGGGCTTTCTTTAGGGTACAGTTTAGGATTAGGGTACGTGTTAGTGTTAGGGTAGGGGTTAGGGTTAGGGTACGTGTTAGGGTTAGGGTAGTTATTAAACCTATCCCACTCTCTAGATACCCCTTAGAACATAAAGAATATTATTTGGGGGTCCAGCCATGGAGAAGAGTTTACACACTAGGATAAGATAAGGAACACACCCGTTATAAATAAATCACATTAGGATTCTCTTTTTAAGCTGTTCCTTAAAACACTAGTGCTTAGGAAATCTATTGGAGGCAGAAGCAGTCAAGGGTAGCCTAGGGTTAGGGTTAGGCTTAGGGTTAGGGTTAGGGTACGGCTTAGGGTACGGGATCGGGGAGGGCTTCGGGTACGGCGTAGGGTATGGGTTAGGCTTAGTGTTAGTGTTAGTGTTAGGTTTAGGGCTCGGTTTAGGTTACGGGTTAGGATTAGGGTACTTGTTAGGGTTAGGGTAGTCGTTAGGGTTAGTGTACGTGTTAGGGTTAGGGTAGTGATTAAACCTATCCCACTCTCTAGATACCCCTTAGCACGTAAAGGAATATTATTTGGGGGTCCAGCCCTGGAGAAGAGTTTAGACACTAGGATAAGATAAGGAACACACCCATTATAAAGAAATCACATTAGGATTCTCTTTTTAAGCTGTTCCTTAAAACACTAGTGTTTAGGAAATCTATTGGATGCAGAAGCAGTCAAGGGTAGTCTAGGGTTAGTTTAGGCTTAGAGTTAGGCTTAGGTTAGGGGTTCGGGGAGGGCTTCGTGTACGGCGTAGGTTATGGGTTAGGGTTAGGGTTAGGCTTAGTGTTAGGGTTAGGGCTCCGTTTAGGGTACGGGTTAGGATTAGGGTACGTGTGAGGGTTAGGGTAGGGGTTAGGGTTAGGGTACGCATTAGCGTTAGGGTAGTTATTAAACCTATCCCACTCTCTAGATACCCCTTAGCACGTAAAGGAATATTATTTGGAGGTCCAGCCATGGAGAAGAATTTAGACACTAGTATAAGATAAGGAACACACCCATTATAAAGAAGTCACATTAGGATTCTCTTTTTAGGCTGTTCCTTAAAACACTAGTGCTTAGGAAATCTATTGGAGGCAGAAGCAGTCAAGGGTAGCCTAGGGTTAGGGTTAGGCTTACGGATAGGCTTAGGGTACGGCTTAGGGTACGGGTTCGGGGAGGGCTTCGGGTATGGCGTAGGGTATGTGTTAGGGTTAGTGTTAGGGTTAGTATTAGGGTTAGGGCTCGGTTTAGGGTACGGTTTAGGATTAGGGTACGTGTTAGGGTTAGGGTAGGGGTTAGGGTTAGGGTACGTGTTAGGTTTAGGGTAGTTATTAAACCTATCCCACTCTCTAGATACCCCTTAGCACGTAAAGGAATATTATTTGGAGGTCCAGCCATGGAGAAGAGTTTAGACACTAGGATAAGATAAGGAACACACCCATTATAAAGAAATCACATTAGGATTCTCTTTTTAAGCTGTTCCTTAAAACACTAGTGCTTAGGAAATCTATTGGAGGCAGAAGCAGTCAAGGGTAGCCTAGGGTTAGGGTTAGGCTTAGGGTTAGGGTTAGGGTACGGCTCAGGGTACGGGATCGGGGAGGGCTTCGGGTACGGCGTAAGGTATGGGTTAAGCTTATTGTTAGATTTAGTGTTAGGGTTAGGGCTCGGTTTAGGTTACGGGTTAGGATTAGGGTACTTGTTAGGGTTAGGGTAGTGGCTAGGGTTAGTGTACGTGTTAGGGTTAGGGTAGTGATTAAACCTATCCCACTCTCTAGATACCCCTTAGCACGTAAAGGAATATTATTTGGGGGTCCAGCCCTGGAGAAGAGTTTAGACACTAGGATAAGATAAGGAACACACCCATTATAAAGAAATCACATTAGGATTCTCTTTTTAAGCTCTTCTTTAAAACATTAGTGCTTAGGAAATCTATTAGAGGCAGAAGCAGTCAAGGGTAGCCTAGGGTTAGGTTTAGGCTTAGGGTTAGGCTTAGGGTAGGGCTTAGGGTACGGGTTCGGGGAGGGCTTCGGGTACGGTGTAGGGTATGGGTTAGGGTTAGGGTTAGGGTTAGTTTTAGGGTTAGGGCTCGGTTTAGGGTACGGGTTAGGATTAGGGTACGTGTTAGGGTTAGGATAGGGGTAAGGGTTAGGGTACGCGTTAGAGTTAGGGTAGTTGTTAAACCTATCCCACTCTCTAGATACCCCTTAGCACGTAAAGGAATATTATTTTGGGGTTCAGCCATGGAGAAGAGTTTAGACACTAGGATAAGATAAGGAACACACCCATTATAAAGAAATCACATTAGGATTCTCTTTTTAAGCTGTTCCTTAAAACACTAGTGCTTAGGAAATCTATTGGAGGCAGAAGCAGTCAAGGGTAGCCTAGGGTTAGGGTTAGGCTTAGGGTTAGGCTTAGGGTATGGCTTAGGGTACGGGTTCAGGGAGGGCTTCGGGTATGGCGTAGGGTATGTGTTAGGTTTAGGGTTAGGGTTAGTGTTAGGGTTAGGGCTCGGTTTAGGGTACGGTTTAGGATTAGGGTACGTGTTAGGGTTAGGGTAGGGGTTAGGGTTAGGGTACGTGTTAGGTTTAGGGTAGTTATTAAACCTATCCCACTCTCTAGAAACCCCTTAGCACGTAAAGGAATATTATTTGGAGGTCCAGCCATGGAGAAGAGTTTAGACACTAGGATAAGATAAGGAACACACCCATTATAAAGAAATCACATTAGGATTCTCTTTTTAAGCTGTTCCTTAAAACACTAGTGCTTAGGAAATCTATTGGAGGCAGAAGCAGTCAAGGGTAGCCTAGGGTTAGGGTTAGGCTTAGGGTTAGGGTTAGGGTACGGCTTAGGGTACGGGTTCGGAGAGGGTTAGGGTTAGGGTTAGGGTTACTTTTAGGGTTAGGGCTCGGTTTAGGGTACGGGTTAGGATTAGGGTACGTGTTAGAGTTAGGAAAGGGGTAAGGGTTAGGGTACGCATTAGGGTTAGGGTAGTTATTAAACCTATCCCACTCTCTACATACCCCTTAGCACGTAAAGGAATATTATTTGGGGGTCCAGCCATGGAGAAGTGTTTAGACACTAATATAATATAAGGAACACTCACATGATAAAGAAATCACATTAGGAATCGCTTTTTAAGCTGTTCCTTAAAACACTAGTTCTTAGGAAATCTATTGGAGGCAGAAGCAGTCAAGGGTAGCCTAGGGTTAGGTTAGGCTTAGGGTACGGCTTAGGGTACTTGTTCGGGGAGGGCTTCGGGTACGGCGTAGCGTATGGTTTAGGGTTAGGGTTAGGGTTAGTGTTAGGGTTAGGGCTCGGTTGAGGTTACGGTTTAGGATTAGGGTACGTGTTAGGGTTAGGGTAGGGGTTAGGATTAGGGTACGTGTTAGGGTTAGGGTAGTTATTAAACCTATCCCACTCTCTAGATACCCCTTAGCATGTAAAGGAATATTATTTGGGGGTCCAGCCATGGAGAAGAGTTTAGACACTAGGAGAAGATAAGGAACACACCCATTATAAAGAAATCACATTAGGATTCTCTTTTTAAGCTGTTCCTTAAAACACTAGTGCTTAGGAAATCTATTGGAGGCAGAAGCAGTCAAGGGTAGCCTAGGGTTAGGGTTAGGCTTAGGGTTAGGGTTAGGGTACGGCTTAGGGTACGGGATCGGGGAGGGCTTCGGGTACGGCGTAGGGTATGGGTTAGGCTTAGTGTTAGTGTTAGTGTTAGGTTTAGGGCTCGGTTTAGGTTACGGGTTAGGATTAGGGTACTTGTTAGGGTTAGGGTAGTCGTTAGGGTTAGTGTACGTGTTAGGGTTAGGGTAGTGATTAAACCTATCCCACTCTCTAGATACCCCTTAGCACGTAAAGGAATATTATTTGGGGGTCCAGCCCTGGAGAAGAGTTTAGACACTAGGATAAGATAAGGAACACACCCATTATAAAGAAATCACATTAGGATTCTCTTTTTAAGCTGTTCCTTAAAACACTAGTGTTTAGGAAATCTATTGGATGCAGAAGCAGTCAAGGGTAGTCTAGGGTTAGTTTAGGCTTAGAGTTAGGCTTAGGTTAGGGGTTCGGGGAGGGCTTCGTGTACGGCGTAGGTTATGGGTTAGGGTTAGGGTTAGGCTTAGTGTTAGGGTTAGGGCTCCGTTTAGGGTACGGGTTAGGATTAGGGTACGTGTGAGGGTTAGGGTAGGGGTTAGGGTTAGGGTACGCGTTAGCGTTAGGGTAGTTATTAAACCTATCCCACTCTCTAGATACCCCTTAGCACGTAAAGGAATATTATTTGGAGGTCCAGCCATGGAGAAGAATTTAGACACTAGTATAAGATAAGGAACACACCCATTATAAAGAAGTCACATTAGGATTCTCTTTTTAGGCTGTTCCTTAAAACACTAGTGCTTAGGAAATCTATTGGAGGCAGAAGCAGTCAAGGGTAGCCTAGGGTTAGGGTTAGGCTTACGGATAGGCTTAGGGTACGGCTTAGGGTACGGGTTCGGGGAGGGCTTCGGGTATGGCGTAGGGTATGTGTTAGGGTTAGTGTTAGGGTTAGTATTAGGGTTAGGGCTCGGTTTAGGGTACGGTTTAGGATTAGGGTACGTGTTAGGGTTAGGGTAGGGGTTAGGGTTAGGGTACGTGTTAGGTTTAGGGTAGTTATTAAACCTATCCCACTCTCTAGATACCCCTTAGCACGTAAAGGAATATTATTTGGAGGTCCAGCCATGGAGAAGAGTTTAGACACTAGGATAAGATAAGGAACACACCCATTATAAAGAAATCACATTAGGATTCTCTTTTTAAGCTGTTCCTTAAAACACTAGTGCTTAGGAAATCTATTGGAGGCAGAAGCAGTCAAGGGTAGCCTAGGGTTAGGGTTAGGCTTAGGGTTAGGGTTAGGGTACGGCTCAGGGTACGGGATCGGGGAGGGCTTCGGGTACGGCGTAAGGTATGGGTTAAGCTTATTGTTAGATTTAGTGTTAGGGTTAGGGCTCGGTTTAGGTTACGGGTTAGGATTAGGGTACTTGTTAGGGTTAGGGTAGTGGCTAGGGTTAGTGTACGTGTTAGGGTTAGGGTAGTGATTAAACCTATCCCACTCTCTAGATACCCCTTAGCACGTAAAGGAATATTATTTGGGGGTCCAGCCCTGGAGAAGAGTTTAGACACTAGGATAAGATAAGGAACACACCCATTATAAAGAAATCACATTAGGATTCTCTTTTTAAGCTCTTCTTTAAAACATTAGTGCTTAGGAAATCTATTAGAGGCAGAAGCAGTCAAGGGTAGCCTAGGGTTAGGTTTAGGCTTAGGGTTAGGCTTAGGGTAGGGCTTAGGGTACGGGTTCGGGGAGGGCTTCGGGTACGGTGTAGGGTATGGGTTAGGGTTAGGGTTAGGGTTAGTTTTAGGGTTAGGGCTCGGTTTAGGGTACGGGTTAGGATTAGGGTACGTGTTAGGGTTAGGATAGGGGTAAGGGTTAGGGTACGCGTTAGGGTTAGGGTAGTTGTTAAACCTATCCCACTCTCTAGATACCCCTTAGCACGTAAAGGAATATTATTTTGGGGTTCAGCCATGGAGAAGAGTTTAGACACTAGGATAAGATAAGGAACACACCCATTATAAAGAAATCACATTAGGATTCTCTTTTTAAGCTGTTCCTTAAAACACTAGTGCTTAGGAAATCTATTGGAGGCAGAAGCAGTCAAGGGTAGCCTAGGGTTAGGGTTAGGCTTAGGGTTAGGCTTAGGGTATGGCTTAGGGTACGGGTTCAGGGAGGGCTTCGGGTATGGCGTAGGGTATGTGTTAGGTTTAGGGTTAGGGTTAGTGTTAGGGTTAGGGCTCGGTTTAGGGTACGGTTTAGGATTAGGGTACGTGTTAGGGTTAGGGTAGGGGTTAGGGTTAGGGTACGTGTTAGGTTTAGGGTAGTTATTAAACCTATCCCACTCTCTAGAAACCCCTTAGCACGTAAAGGAATATTATTTGGAGGTCCAGCCATGGAGAAGAGTTTAGACACTAGGATAAGATAAGGAACACACCCATTATAAAGAAATCACATTAGGATTCTCTTTTTAAGCTGTTCCTTAAAACACTAGTGCTTAGGAAATCTATTGGAGGCAGAAGCAGTCAAGGGTAGCCTAGGGTTAGGGTTAGGCTTAGGGTTAGGGTTAGGGTACGGCTTAGGGTACGGGTTCGGAGAGGGTTAGGGTTAGGGTTAGGGTTACTTTTAGGGTTAGGGCTCGGTTTAGGGTACGGGTTAGGATTAGGGTACGTGTTAGAGTTAGGAAAGGGGTAAGGGTTAGGGTACGCATTAGGGTTAGGGTAGTTATTAAACCTATCCCACTCTCTACATACCCCTTAGCACGTAAAGGAATATTATTTGGGGGTCCAGCCATGGAGAAGTGTTTAGACACTAATATAATATAAGGAACACTCACATGATAAAGAAATCACATTAGGAATCGCTTTTTAAGCTGTTCCTTAAAACACTAGTTCTTAGGAAATCTATTGGAGGCAGAAGCAGTCAAGGGTAGCCTAGGGTTAGGTTAGGCTTAGGGTACGGCTTAGGGTACTTGTTCGGGGAGGGCTTCGGGTACGGCGTAGCGTATGGTTTAGGGTTAGGGTTAGGGTTAGTGTTAGGGTTAGGGCTCGGTTGAGGTTACGGTTTAGGATTAGGGTACGTGTTAGGGTTAGGGTAGGGGTTAGGATTAGGGTACGTGTTAGGGTTAGGGTAGTTATTAAACCTATCCCACTCTCTAGATACCCCTTAGCATGTAAAGGAATATTATTTGGGGGTCCAGCCATGGAGAAGAGTTTAGACACTAGGAGAAGATAAGGAACACACCCATTATAAAGAAATCACATTAGGATTCTCTTTTTAAGCTGTTCCTTAAAACACTAGTGCTTAGGAAATCTATTGGAGGCAGAAGCAGTCAAGGGTAGCCTAGGGTTAGGGTTAGGCTTAGGGTTAGGGTTAGGGTACGGCTTAGGGTACGGGATCGGGGAGGGCTTCGGGTACGGCGTAGGGTATGGGTTAGGCTTAGTGTTAGTGTTAGTGTTAGGGTTAGGGCTCGGTTTAGGTTATGGGTTAGGATTAGGGTACTTGTTAGGGTTAGGGTAGTGGCTAGGGTTAGTGTACGTGTTAGGGTTAGGGTAGTGATTAAACCTATCCCACTCTCTAGATACCCCTTAGCACGTAAAGGAATATTATTTGGGGGTCCAGCCCTGGAGAAGAGTTTAGACACTAGGATAAGTTAAGGAACACACCCATTATAAAGAAATCACATTAGGATTCTCTTTTTAAGCTGTTCCTTAAAACACTAGTGTTTAGGAAATCTATTGGAGGCAGAAGCAGTCAAGGGTAGCCTAGGGTTAGTTTAGGCTTAGGGTTAGGCTTAGGGTACGGGTTCGGGGAGGGCTTCGTGTACGGCGTAGGTTATGGGTTAGGGTTAGGATTAGGCTTAGTGTTAGGGTTAGGGCTCCGTTTAGGGTACGGTTTAGGATTAGGGTACGTGTTAGGGTTAGGGTAGGGGTTAGGGTTAGGGTACGTGTTAGGTTTAGGGTAGTTATTAAACCTATCCCACTCTCTAGATACCCCTTAGCACGTAAAGGAATATTATTTGGAGGTCCAGCCATGGAGAAGAGTTTAGACACTAGGATAAGATAAGGAACACACCCATTATAAAGAAATCACATTAGGATTCTCTTTTTAAGCTGTTCCTTAAAACACTAGTGCTTAGGAAATCTATTGGACCAGAAGCAGTCAAGGGTAGCCTAGGGTTAGGGTTAGGCTTACGGTTAGGGTTAGGGTACGGCTCAGGGTACGGGTTCGGGGAGGTCTTCGGGTATGGCGTAGGGTATGGGTTAGGGTTAGGTTTAGGGTTAGTGTTAGGGTGAGGGCTTTGTTTAGGGTACGTTTTAGGATTAGGGTACGTGTTAGGGTTAGGGTAGGGGTTAGGGTTAGGGTACGTGTTAGGTTTAGGGTAGTTATTAAACCTATCCCACTCTCTAGATACCCCTTAGCACATAAAGAATATTATTTGGGGGTCCAGCCAAGGCGAAGAGTTTAGACACTAGGATAAGATAAGGAACACACCGTTTATAAAGAAGTCACATTAGGATTCTCTTTTTAAGCTGTTACTTAAAACACTAGTGCTTAGGAAATCTATTGGAGGCAGAAGCAGTCAAGGGTAGCCTAGGGTTAGGGTTAGGCTTAGGGTTAGGGTTAGGGTACGGCTTAGGGTACGGGATCGGGGAGGGCTTCGGGTACGGCGTATGGTATGGGTTAGGGTTAGGGTTAGGGTTAGTTTTAGGGTTAGGGCTCGGTTTAGGGTACGGGTTAGGATTAGGGTACGTGTTAGGGTTAGGATAGGGGTAAGGGTTAGGGTACGCGTTAGGGTTAGGGTAGTTGTTAAACCTATCCCACTCTCTACATACCCCTTAGCACGTAAAGGAATATTATTTTGGGGTTCAGCCATGGAGAAGAGTTTAGACACTAGGATAAGATAAGGAACACACCCATTATAAAGAAATCACATTAGGATTCTCTTTTTAAGCTGTTCCTTAAAACACTAGTGCTTAGGAAATCTATTGGAGGCAGAAGCAGTCAAGGGTAGCCTAGGGTTAGGGTTAGGCTTAGGGTTAGGCTTAGGGTATGGCTTAGGGTACGGGTTCGGGGAGGGCTTCGGGTACGGCGTAGGGTATGTGTTTGGGTTAGTGTTAGGGTTAGTTTTAGGGTTAGGGCTCGGTTTAGGGTACGGTTTAGGATTAGGGTACGTGTTAGGGTTAGGGTAGGGGTTAGGGTTAGGGTACGTGTTAGGTTTAGGGTAGTTATTAAACCTATCCCACTCTCTAGAAACCCCTTAGCACGTAAAAGAATATTATTTGGAGGTCCAGCCATGGAGAAGAGTTTAGACACTAGGATAAGATAAGGAACACACCCATTATAAAGAAATCACATTAGGATTCTCTTTTTAAGCTGTTCCTTAAAACACTAGTGCTTAGGAAATCTATTGGAGGCAGAAGCAGTCAAGGGTAGCCTAGGGTTAGGGTTAGGCTTAGGGTTAGGGTTAGGGTACGGCTTAGGGTACGGGTTCGGGGAGGTCTTCGGGTATGGCGTAGTGTATGGGTTAGCGTTAGGGTTAGGGTTAGTGTTAGGGTTAGGGCTTTCTTTAGGGTACAGTTTAGGATTAGGGTACGTGTTAGTGTTAGGGTAGGGGTTAGGGTTAGGGTACGTGTTAGGGTTAGGGTAGTTATTAAACCTATCCCACTCTCTAGATACCCCTTAGCATGTAAAGGAATATTATTTGGGGGTCCAGCCATGGAGAAGAGTTTAGACAATAGGATAAGATAAGGAACACACCCATTATAAAGAAATCACATTAGGATTCTCTTTTTAAGCTGTTCCTTAAAACACTAGTGCTTAGGAAATCTATTGGAGGCAGAAGCAGTCAAGGGTAGCCTAGGGTTAGGGATAGGCTTAGGGTTAGGGTTAGGGTACTGCTTAGGGTACGGGTTCGGGGAGGTCTTCGGGTATGGCGTAGGGTATGGGTTAGCGTTAGGGTTAGGGTTAGTGTTAGGGTTAGGGCTTTCTTTAGGGTACAGTTTAGGATTAGGGTACGTGTTAGTGTTAGGGTAGGGGTTAGGGTTAGGGTACGTGTTAGGGTTAGGGTAGTTATTAAACCTATCCCACTCTCTAGATACCCCTTAGAACATAAAGAATATTATTTGGGGGTCCAGCCACGGAGAAGAGTTTACACACTAGGATAAGATAAGGAACACACCCGTTATAAATAAATCACATTAGGATTCTCTTTTTAAGCTGTTCCTTAAAACACTAGTGCTTAGGAAATCTATTGGAGGCAGAAGCAGTCAAGGGTAGCCTAGGGTTAGGGTTAGGCTTAGGGTTAGGGTTAGGGTACGGCTTAGGGTACGGGATCGGGGAGGGCTTCGGGTACGGCGTAGGGTATGGGTTAGGCTTAGTGTTAGTGTTAGTGTTAGGGTTAGGGCTCGGTTTAGGTTACGGGTTAGGATTAGGGTACTTGTTAGGGTTAGGGTAGTCGTTAGGGTTAGTGTACGTGTTAGGTTTAGGGTAGTTATTAAACCTATCCCACTCTCTAGATACCCCTTAGCACGTAAAGGAATATTATTTGGAGGTCCAGCCATGGAGAAGAGTTTAGACACTAGGATAAGATAAGGAACACACCCATTATAAAGAAATCACATTAGGATTCTCTTTTTAAGCTGTTCCTTAAAACACTAGTGCTTAGGAAATCTATTGGACCAGAAGCAGTCAAGGGTAGCCTAGGGTTAGGGTTAGGCTTAGGGTTAGGGTTAGGGTACGGCTCAGGGTACGGGTTCGGGGAGGTCTTCGGGTATGGCGTAGGGTATGGGTTAGGGTTAGGTTTAGGGTTAGTGTTAGGGTGAGGGCTTTGTTTAGGGTACGTTTTAGGATTAGGGTACGTGTTAGGGTTAGGGTAGGGGTTAGGGTTAGGGTACGTGTTAGGTTTAGGGTAGTTATTAAACCTATCCCACTCTCTAGATACCCCTTAGCACATAAAGAATATTATTTGGGGGTCCAGCCAAGGCGAAGAGTTTAGACACTAGGATAAGATAAGGAACACACCCTTTATAAAGAAGTCACATTAGGATTCTCTTTTTAAGCTGTTACTTAAAACACTAGTGCTTAGGAAATCTATTGGAGGCAGAAGCAGTCAAGGGTAGCCTAGGGTTAGGGTTAGGCTTAGGGTTAGGGTTAGGGTACGGCTTAGGGTACGGGATCGGGGAGGGCTTCGGGTACGGCGTATGGTATGGGTTAGGGTTAGGGTTAGGGTTAGTTTTAGGGTTAGGGCTCGGTTTAGGGTACGGGTTAGGATTAGGGTACGTGTTAGGGTTAGGATAGGGGTAAGGGTTAGGGTACGCGTTAGGGTTAGGGTAGTTGTTAAACCTATCCCACTCTCTAGATACCCCTTAGCACGTAAAGGAATATTATTTTGGGGTTCAGCCATGGAGAAGAGTTTAGACACTAGGATAAGATAAGGAACACACCCATTATAAAGAAATCACATTAGGATTCTCTTTTTAAGCTGTTCCTTAAAACACTAGTGTTTAGGAAATCTATTGGATGCAGAAGCCGTCAAGGGTACTCTAGGGTTAGTTTAGGCTTAGGGTTAGGCTTAGGTTAGGGGTTCGGGGAGGGCTTCGTGTACGGCGTAGGTTATGGGTTAGGGTTAGGGTTAGGCTTAGTGTTAGGGTTAGGGCTCCGTTTAGGGTACGGGTTAGGATTAGGGTACGTGTGAGGGTTAGGGTAGGGGTTAGGGTTAGGGTACGCGTTAGCGTTAGGGTAGTTATTAAACCTATCCCACTCTCTAGATACCCCTTAGCACGTAAAGGAATATTATTTGGAGGTCCAGCCATGGAGAAGAGTTTAGACACTAGTATAAGATAAGGAACACACCCATTATAAAGAAGTCACATTAGGATTCTCTTTTTAGGCTGTTCCTTAAAACACTAGTGCTTAGGAAATCTATTGGAGGCAGAAGCAGTCAAGGGTAGCCTAGGGTTAGGGTTAGGCTTACGGTTAGGCTTAGGGTACGGCTTAGGGTACGGGTTCGGGGAGGGCTTCGGGTATGGCGTAGGGTATGTGTTAGGGTTAGTGTTAGGGTTAGTATTAGGGTTAGGGCTCGGTTTAGGGTACGGTTTAGGATTAGGGTACGTGTTAGGGTTAGGGTAGGGGTTAGGGTTAGGGTACGTGTTAGGTTTAGGGTAGTTATTAAACCTATCCCACTCTCTAGATACCCCTTAGCACGTAAAGAAATATTATTTGGAGGTCCAGCCATGGAGAAGAGTTTAGACACTAGGATAAGATAAGGAACACACCCATTATAAAGAAATCACATTAGGATTCTCTTTTTAAGCTGTTCCTTAAAACACTAGTGCTTAGGAAATCTATTGGAGGCAGAAGCAGTCAAGGGTAGCCTAGGGTTAGGGTTAGGCTTAGGGTTAGGGTTAGGGTACGGCTCAGGGTACGGGATCGGGGAGGGCTTCGGGTACGGCGTAGGGTATGGGTTAAGCTTATTGTTAGATTTAGTGTTAGGGTTAGGGCTCGGTTTAGGTTACGGGTTAGGATTAGGGTACTTGTTAGGGTTAGGGTAGTGGCTAGGGTTAGTGTACGTGTTAGGGTTAGGGTAGTGATTAAACCTATCCCACTCTCTAGATACCCCTTAGCACGTAAAGGAATATTATTTGGGGGTCCAGCCCTGGAGAAGAGTTTAGACACTAGGATAAGATAAGGAACACACCCATTATAAAGAAATCACATTAGGATTCTCTTTTTAAGCTCTTCTTTAAAACATTAGTGCTTAGGAAATCTATTAGAGGCAGAAGCAGTCAAGGGTAGCCTAGGGTTAGGTTTAGGCTTAGGGTTAGGCTTAGGGTAGGGCTTAGGGTACGGGTTCGGGGAGGGCTTCGGGTACGGCGTAGGGTATGGGTTAGGGTTAGGGTTAGGGTTAGTTTTAGGGTTAGGGCTCGGTTTAGGGTACGGGTTAGGATTAGGGTACGTGTTAGGGTTAGGATAGGGGTAAGGGTTAGGATACGCGTTAGGGTTAGGGTAGTTATTAAACCTATCCCACTCTCTAGATACCCCTTAGCATGTAAAGGAATATTATTTGGGGGTCCAGCCATGGAGAAGAGTTTAGACACTAGGATAAGATAAGGAACACACCCATTATAAAGAAATCACATTAGGATTCTCTTTTTAAGCTGTTCCTTAAAACACTAGTGCTTAGGAAATCTATTGGAGGCAGAAGCAGTCAAGGGTAGCCTAGGGTTAGGGTTAGGCTTAGGGTTAGGCTTAGGGTACGGCGTAGGGTACGGGTTCGGGGAGGGCTTCGGGTACGGCGTAGGGTATGTGTTAGGGTTAGGGTTAGGGTTAGTGTTAGGGTTAGGGCTTTGTTTAGGGTACGGTTTAGGATTAGGGTACGTGTTAGGGTTAGGGTAGGGGTTAGGGTTAGGGTACGTATTAGGTTTAGGGTAGTTATTAAACCTATCCCACTCTCTAGAAACCCCTTAGCACGTAAAGGAATATTATTTGGAGGTCCAGCCATGGAGAAGAGTTTAGACACTAGGATAAGATAAGGAACACACCCATTATAAAGAAATCACATTAGGATTCTCTTTTTAAGCTGTTCCTTAAAACACTAGTGCTTAGGAAATCTATTGGAGGCAGAAGCAGTCAAGGGTAGCCTAGGGTTAGGGATAGGCTTAGGGTTAGGGTTAGGGTACGGCTTAGGGTACGGGTTCGGGGAGGTCTTCGGGTATGGCGTAGGGTATGGGTTAGCGTTAGGGTTAGGGTTAGTGTTAGGGTTAGGGCTTTCTTTAGGGTAGAGTTTAGGATTAGGGTACGTGTTAGTGTTAGGGTAGGGGTTAGGGTTAGGGTACGTGTTAGGATTAGGGTAGTTATTAAACCTATCCCACTCTCTAGATACCCCTTAGAACATAAAGAATATTATTTGGGGGTCCAGCCATGGAGAAGAGTTTACACACTAGGATAAGATAAGGAACACACCCGTTATAAAGAAATCACATTAGGATTCTCTTTTTAAGCTGTTCCTTAAAACACTAGTGCTTAGGAAATCTATTGGAGGCAGAAGCAGTCAAGGGTAGCCTAGGGTTAGGGTTAGGCTTAGGGTTAGGGTTAGGGTACGGCTTAGGGTACGGGATCGGGGAGGGCTTCGGGTACGGCGTAGGGTATGGGTTAGGCTTAGTGTTAGTGTTAGTGTTAGGTTTAGGGCTCGGTTTAGGTTACGGGTTAGGATTAGGGTACTTGTTAGGGTTAGGGTAGTCGTTAGGGTTAGTGTACGTGTTAGGGTTAGGGTAGTGATTAAACCTATCCCACTCTCTAGATACCCCTTAGCACGTAAAGGAATATTATTTGGGGGTCCAGCCATGGAGAAGAGTTTAGACACTAGGATAAGATAAGGAACACACCCATTATAAAGAAATCACATTAGGATTCTCTTTTTAAGCTGTTCCTTAAAACACTAGTGTTTAGGAAATCTATTGGATGCAGAAGCAGTCAAGGGTAGTCTAGGGTTAGTTTAGGCTTAGGGTTAGGCTTAGGTTAGGGGTTCGGGGAGGGCTTCGTGTACGGCGTAGGTTATGGGTTAGGGTTAGGGTTAGGCTTAGTGTTAGGGTTAGGGCTCCGTTTAGGGTACGGGTTAGGATTAGGGTACGTGTGAGGGTTAGGGTAGGGGTTAGGGTTAGGGTACGCGTTAGCGTTAGGGTAGTTATTAAACCTATCCCACTCTCTAGATACCCCTTAGCACGTAAAGGAATATTATTTGGAGGTCCAGCCATGGAGAAGAGTTTAGACACTAGTATAAGATAAGGAACACACCCATTATAAAGAAGTCACATTAGGATTCTCTTTTTAGGCTGTTCCTTAAAACACTAGTGCTTAGGAAATCTATTGGAGGCAGAAGCAGTCAAGGGTAGCCTAGGGTTAGGGTTAGGCTTACGGATAGGCTTAGGGTACGGCTTAGGGTACGGGTTCGGGGAGGGCTTCGGGTATGGCGTAGGGTATGTGTTAGGGTTAGTGTTAGGGTTAGTATTAGGGTTAGGGCTCGGTTTCGGGTACGGTTTAGGATTAGGGTACGTGTTAGGGTTAGGGTAGGGGTTAGGGTTAGGGTACGTGTTAGGTTTAGGGTAGTTATTAAACCTATCGAACTCTCTAGATACCCCTTAGCACGTAAAGGAATATTATATGGAGGTCCAGCCATGGAGAAGAGTTTAGACACTAGGATAAGATAAGGAACACACCCATTATAAAGAAATCACATTAGGATTCTCTTTTTAAGCTGTTCCTTAAAACACTAGTGCTTAGGAAATCTATTGGAGGCAGAAGCAGTCAAGGGTAGCCTAGGGTTAGGGTTAGGCTTACGGTTAGGCTTAGGGTACGGCTTAGGGTACGGGTTCGGGGAGGTCTTCGGGTATGGCATAGGGTATGGGTTAGGGTTAGGGTTAGGGTTAGTGTTAGGGTGAGGGCTTTGTTTAGGGTACGTTTTAGGATTAGGGTACGTGTTAGGGTTAGGGTAGGGGTTAGGGTTAGGGTACGTGTTAGGTTTAGGGTAGTTATTAAACCTATCCCACTCTCTAGATACCCCTTAGCACATAAAGAATATTATTTGGGGGTCCAGCCATGGAGAAGAGTTTAGACACTAGGATAAGATAAGGAACACACCCTTTATAAAGAAGTCACATTAGGATTCTCTTTTTAAGCTGTTCCTTAAAACACTAGTGCTTAGGAAATCTATTGGAGGCAGAAGCAGTCAAGGGTAGCCTAGGGTTAGGGTTAGGCTTAGGGTTAGGGTTATGGTACGGCTTAGGGTACGGGATCGGGGAGGGCTTCGGGTACGGCGTAGGGTATGAGTTAAGCTTATTGTTAGATTTAGTGTTAGGGTTAGGGCTCGGTTTAGGTTACGGGTTAGGATTAGGGTACTTGTTAGGGTTAGGGTAGTGGCTAGGGTTAGTGTACGTGTTAGGGTTAGGGTAGTGATTAAACCTATCCCACTCTCTAGAAACCCCTTAGCACGTAAAGGAATATTATTTGGGGGTCCAGCCCTGGAGAAGAGTTTAGACACTTGGATAAGATAAGGAACACACCCATTATAAAGAAATCACATTAGGATTCTCTTTTTAAGCTCTTCTTTAAAACATTAGTGCTTAGGAAATCTATTAGAGGCAGAAGCAGTCAAGGGTAGCCTAGGGTTAGGTTTAGGCTTAGGGTTAGGCTTAGGGTAGGGCTTAGGGTACGGGTTCGGGGAGGGCTTCGGGTACGGTGTAGGGTATGGGTTAGCGTTAGGGTTAGGGTTAGTTTTAGGGTTAGGGCTCGGTTTAGGGTACGGGTTAGGATTAGGGTACGTGTTAGGGTTAGGATAGGGGTAAGGGTTAGGGTACGCGTTAGGGTTAGGGTAGTTGTTAAACCTATCCCACTCTCTAGATACCCCTTAGCACGTAAAGGAATATTATTTTGGGGTTCAGCCATGGAGAAGAGTTTAGACACTAGGATAAGATAAGGAACACACCCATTATAAAGAAATCACATTAGGATTCTCTTTTTAAGCTGTTCCTTAAAACACTAGTGCTTAGGAAATCTATTGGAGGCAGAAGCAGTCAAGGGTAGCCTAGGGTTAGGGTTAGGCTTAGGGTTAGGCTTAGGGTATGGCTTAGGGTACGGGTTCAGGGAGGGCTTCGGGTATGGCGTAGGGTATGTGTTAGGTTTAGGGTTAGGGTTAGTGTTAGGGTTAGGGCTCGGTTTAGGGTACGGTTTAGGATTAGGGTACGTGTTAGGGTTAGGGTAGGGGTTAGGGTTAGGGTACGTGTTAGGTTTAGGGTAATTATTAAACCTATCCCACTCTCTAGAAACCCCTTAGCACGTAAAGGAATATTATTTGGAGGTCCAGCCATGGAGAAGAGTTTAGACACTAGGATAAGATAAGGAACACACCCATTATAAAGAAATCACATTAGGATTCTCTTTTTAAGCTGTTCCTTAAAACACTAGTGCTTAGGAAATCTATTGGAGGCAGAAGCAGTCAAGGGTAGCCTAGGGTTAGGGTTAGGCTTAGGGTTAGGGTTAGGGTACGGCTTAGGGTACGGGTTCGGAGAGGGTTAGGGTTAGGGTTAGGGTTAGTTTTAGGGTTAGGGCTCGGTTTAGGGTACGGGTTAGGATTAGGGTACGTGTTAGAGTTAGGAAAGGGGTAAGGGTTAGGGTACGCATTAGGGTTAGGGTAGTTATTAAACCTATCCCACTCTCTACATACCCCTTAGCACGTAAAGGAATATTATTTGGGGGTCCAGCCATGGAGAAGTGTTTAGACACTAATATAATATAAGGAACACTCACATGATAAAGAAATCACATTAGGAATCGCTTTTTAAGCTGTTCCTTAAAACACTAGTTCTTAGGAAATCTATTGGAGGCAGAAGCAGTCAAGGGTAGCCTAGGGTTAGGTTAGGCTTAGGGTACGGCTTAGGGTACTTGTTCGGGGAGGGCTTCGGGTACGGCGTAGCGTATGGTTTAGGGTTAGGGTTAGGGTTAGTGTTAGGGTTAGGGCTCGGTTGAGGTTACGGTTTAGGATTAGGGTACGTGTTAGGGTTAGGGTAGGGGTTAGGATTAGGGTACGTGTTAGGGTTAGGGTAGTTATTAAACCTATCCCACTCTCTAGATACCCCTTAGCATGTAAAGGAATATTATTTGGGGGTCCAGCCATGGAGAAGAGTTTAGACACTAGGAGAAGATAAGGAACACACCCATTATAAAGAAATCACATTAGGATTCTCTTTTTAAGCTGTTCCTTAAAACACTAGTGCTTAGGAAATCTATTGGAGGCAGAAGCAGTCAAGGGTAGCCTAGGGTTAGGGTTAGGCTTAGGGTTAGGGTTAGGGTACGGCTTAGGGTACGGGATCGGGGAGGGCTTCGGGTACGGCGTAGGGTATGGGTTAGGCTTAGTGTTAGTGTTAGTGTTAGGGTTAGGGCTCGGTTTAGGTTATGGGTTAGGATTAGGGTACTTGTTAGGGTTAGGGTAGTGGCTAGGGTTAGTGTACGTGTTAGGGTTAGGGTAGTGATTAAACCTATCCCACTCTCTAGATACCCCTTAGCACGTAAAGGAATATTATTTGGGGGTCCAGCCCTGGAGAAGAGTTTAGACACTAGGATAAGTTAAGGAACACACCCATTATAAAGAAATCACATTAGGATTCTCTTTTTAAGCTGTTCCTTAAAACACTAGTGTTTAGGAAATCTATTGGAGGCAGAAGCAGTCAAGGGTAGCCTAGGGTTAGTTTAGGCTTAGGGTTAGGCTTAGGGTATGGGTTCGGGGAGGGCTTCGTGTACGGCGTAGGTTATGGGTTAGGGTTAGGATTAGGCTTAGTGTTAGGATTAGGGCTCCGTTTAGGGTACGGTTTAGGATTAGGGTACGTGTTAGGGTTAGGGTAGGGGTTAGGGTTAGGGTACGTGTTAGGTTTAGGGTAGTTATTAAACCTATCCCACTCTCTAGATACCCCTTAGCACGTAAAGGAATATTATTTGGAGGTCCAGCCATGGAGAAGAGTTTAGACACTAGGATAAGATAAGGAACACACCCATTATAAAGAAATCACATTAGGATTCTCTTTTTAAGCTGTTCCTTAAAACACTAGTGCTTAGGAAATCTATTGGACCAGAAGCAGTCAAGGGTAGCCTAGGGTTAGGGTTAGGCTTAGGGTTAGGGTTAGGGTACGGCTCAGGGTACGGGTTCGGGGAGGTCTTCGGGTATGGCGTAGGGTATGGGTTAGGGTTAGGTTTAGGGTTAGTGTTAGGGTGAGGGCTTTGTTTAGGGTACGTTTTAGGATTAGGGTACGTGTTAGGGTTAGGGTAGGGGTTAGGGTTAGGGTACGTGTTAGGTTTAGGGTAGTTATTAAACCTATCCCACTCTCTAGATACCCCTTAGCACATAAAGAATATTATTTGGGGGTCCAGCCAAGGCGAAGAGTTTAGACACTAGGATAAGATAAGGAACACACCCTTTATAAAGAAGTCACATTAGGATTCTCTTTTTAAGCTGTTACTTAAAACACTAGTGCTTAGGAAATCTATTGGAGGCAGAAGCAGTCAAGGGTAGCCTAGGGTTAGGGTTAGGCTTAGGGTTAGGGTTAGGGTACGGCTTAGGGTACGGGATCGGGGAGGGCTTCGGGTACGGCGTATGGTATGGGTTAGGGTTAGGGTTAGGGTTAGTTTTAGGGTTAGGGCTCGGTTTAGGGTACGGGTTAGGATTAGGGTACGTGTTAGGGTTAGGATAGGGGTAAGGGTTAGGGTACGCGTTAGGGTTAGGGTAGTTGTTAAACCTATCCCACTCTCTACATACCCCTTAGCACGTAAAGGAATATTATTTTGGGGTTCAGCCATGGAGAAGAGTTTAGACACTAGGATAAGATAAGGAACACACCCATTATAAAGAAATCACATTAGGATTCTCTTTTTAAGCTGTTCCTTAAAACACTAGTGCTTAGAAAATCTATTGGAGGCAGAAGCAGTCAAGGGTAGCCTAGGTTTAGGGTTAGGCTTAGGGTTAGGCTTAGGGTATGGCTTAGGGTACGGGTTCGGGGAGGGCTTCGGGTACGGCGTAGGGTATGTGTTTGGGTTAGTGTTAGGGTTAGTTTTAGGGTTAGGGCTCGGTTTAGGGTACGGTTTAGGATTAGGGTACGTGTTAGGGTTAGGGTAGGGGTTAGGGTTAGGGTACGTGTTAGGTTTAGGGTAGTTATTAAACCTATCCCACTCTCTAGAAACCCCTTAGCACGTAAAAGAATATTATTTGGAGGTCCAGCCATGGAGAAGAGTTTAGACACTAGGATAAGATAAGGAACACACCCATTATAAAGAAATCACATTAGGATTCTCTTTTTAAGCTGTTCCTTAAAACACTAGTGCTTAGGAAATCTATTGGAGGCAGAAGCAGTCAAGGGTAGCCTAGGGTTAGGGTTAGGCTTAGGGTTAGGGTTAGGGTACGGCTTAGGGTACGGGTTCGGGGAGGTCTTCGGGTATGGCGTAGTGTATGGGTTAGCGTTAGGGTTAGGGTTAGTGTTAGGGTTAGGGCTTTCTTTAGGGTACAGTTTAGGATTAGGGTACGTGTTAGTGTTAGGGTAGGGGTTAGGGTTAGGGTACGTGTTAGGGTTAGGGTAGTTATTAAACCTATCCCACTCTCTAGATACCACTTAGCATGTAAAGGAATATTATTTGGGGGTCCAGCCATGGAGAAGAGTTTAGACAATAGGATAAGATAAGGAACACACCCATTATAAAGAAATCACATTAGGATTCTCTTTTTAAGCTGTTCCTTAAAACACTAGTGCTTAGGAAATCTATTGGAGGCAGAAGCAGTCAAGGGTAGCCTAGGGTTAGGGATAGGCTTAGGGTTAGGGTTAGGGTACTGCTTAGGGTACGGGTTCGGGGAGGTCTTCGGGTATGGCGTAGGGTATGGGTTAGCGTTAGGGTTAGGGTTAGTGTTAGGGTTAGGGCTTTCTTTAGGGTACAGTTTAGGATTAGGGTACGTGTTAGTGTTAGGGTAGGGGTTAGGGTTAGGGTACGTGTTAGGGTTAGGGTAGTTATTAAACCTATCCCACTCTCTAGATACCCCTTAGAACATAAAGAATATTATTTGGGGGTCCAGCCACGGAGAAGAGTTTACACACTAGGATAAGATAAGGAACACACCCGTTATAAATAAATCACATTAGGATTCTCTTTTTAAGCTGTTCCTTAAAACACTAGTGCTTAGGAAATCTATTGGAGGCAGAAGCAGTCAAGGGTAGCCTAGGGTTAGGGTTAGGCTTAGGGTTAGGGTTAGGGTACGGCTTAGGGTACGGGATCGGGGAGGGCTTCGGGTACGGCGTAGGGTATGGGTTAGGCTTAGTGTTAGTGTTAGTGTTAGGGTTAGGGCTCGGTTTAGGTTACGGGTTAGGATTAGGGTACTTGTTAGGGTTAGGGTAGTCGTTAGGGTTAGTGTACGTGTTAGGTTTAGGGTAGTTATTAAACCTATCCCACTCTCTAGATACCCCTTAGCACGTAAAGGAATATTATTTGGAGGTCCAGCCATGGAGAAGAGTTTAGACACTAGGATAAGATAAGGAACACACCCATTATAAAGAAATCACATTAGGATTCTCTTTTTAAGCTGTTCCTTAAAACACTAGTGCTTAGGAAATCTATTGGACCAGAAGCAGTCAAGGGTAGCCTAGGGTTAGGGTTAGGCTTAGGGTTAGGGTTAGGGTACGGCTCAGGGTACGGGTTCGGGGAGGTCTTCGGGTATGGCGTAGGGTATGGGTTAGGGTTAGGTTTAGGGTTAGTGTTAGGGTGAGGGCTTTGTTTAGGGTACGTTTTAGGATTAGGGTACGTGTTAGGGTTAGGGTAGGGGTTAGGGTTAGGGTACGTGTTAGGTTTAGGGTAGTTATTAAACCTATCCCACTCTCTAGATACCCCTTAGCACATAAAGAATATTATTTGGGGGTCCAGCCAAGGCGAAGAGTTTAGACACTAGGATAAGATAAGGAACACACCCTTTATAAAGAAGTCACATTAGGATTCTCTTTTTAAGCTGTTACTTAAAACACTAGTGCTTAGGAAATCTATTGGAGGCAGAAGCAGTCAAGGGTAGCCTAGGGTTAGGGTTAGGCTTAGGGTTAGGGTTAGGGTACGGCTTAGGGTACGGGATCGGGGAGGGCTTCGGTTACGGCGTATGGTATGGGTTAGGGTTAGGGTTAGGGTTAGTTTTAGGGTTAGGGCTCGGTTTAGGGTACGGGTTAGGATTAGGGTACGTGTTAGGGTTAGGATAGGGGTAAGGGTTAGGGTACGCGTTAGGGTTAGGGTAGTTGTTAAACCTATCCCACTCTCTAGATACCCCTTAGCACGTAAAGGAATATTATTTTGGGGTTCAGCCATGGAGAAGAGTTTAGACACTAGGATAAGATAAGGAACACACCCATTATAAAGAAATCACATTAGGATTCTCTTTTTAAGCTGTTCCTTAAAACACTAGTGCTTAGGAAATCTATTGGAGGCAGAAGCAGTCAAGGGTAGCCTAGGTTTAGGGTTAGGCTTAGGGTTAGGCTTAGGGTATGGCTTAGGGTACGGGTTCGGGGAGGGCTTCGGGTACGGCGTAGGGTATGTGTTTGGGTTAGTGTTAGGGTTAGTTTTAGGGTTAGGGCTCGGTTTAGGGTACGGTTTAGGATTAGGGTACGTGTTAGGGTTAGGGTAGGGGTTAGGGTTAGGGTACGTGTTAGGTTTAGGGTAGTTATTAAACCTATCCCACTCTCTAGAAACCCCTTAGCACGTAAAAGAATATTATTTGGAGGTCCAGCCATGGAGAAGAGTTTAGACACTAGGATAAGATAAGGAACACACCCATTATAAAGAAATCACATTAGGATTCTCTTTTTAAGCTGTTCCTTAAAACACTAGTGCTTAGGAAATCTATTGGAGGCAGAAGCAGTCAAGGGTAGCCTAGGGTTAGGGTTAGGCTTAGGGTTAGGGTTAGGGTACGGCTTAGGGTACGGGTTCGGGGAGGTCTTCGGGTATGGCGTAGTGTATGGGTTAGCGTTAGGGTTAGGGTTAGTGTTAGGGTTAGGGCTTTCTTTAGGGTACAGTTTAGGATTAGGGTACGTGTTAGTGTTAGGGTAGGGGTTAGGGTTAGGGTACGTGTTAGGGTTAGGGTAGTTATTAAACCTATCCCACTCTCTAGATACCCCTTAGCATGTAAAGGAATATTATTTGGGGGTCCAGCCATGGAGAAGAGTTTAGACAATAGGATAAGATAAGGAACACACCCATTATAAAGAAATCACATTAGGATTCTCTTTTTAAGCTGTTCCTTAAAACACTAGTGCTTAGGAAATCTATTGGAGGCAGAAGCAGTCAAGGGTAGCCTAGGGTTAGGGATAGGCTTAGGGTTAGGGTTAGGGTACTGCTTAGGGTACGGGTTCGGGGAGGTCTTCGGGTATGGCGTAGGGTATGGGTTAGCGTTAGGGTTAGGGTTAGTGTTAGGGTTAGGGCTTTCTTTAGGGTACAGTTTAGGATTAGGGTACGTGTTAGTGTTAGGGTAGGGGTTAGGGTTAGGGTACGTGTTAGGGTTAGGGTAGTTATTAAACCTATCCCACTCTCTAGATACCCCTTAGAACATAAAGAATATTATTTGGGGGTCCAGCCACGGAGAAGAGTTTACACACTAGGATAAGATAAGGAACACACCCGTTATAAATAAATCACATTAGGATTCTCTTTTTAAGCTGTTCCTTAAAACACTAGTGCTTAGGAAATCTATTGGAGGCAGAAGCAGTCAAGGGTAGCCTAGGGTTAGGGTTAGGCTTAGGGTTAGGGTTAGGGTACGGCTTAGGGTACGGGATCGGGGAGGGCTTCGGGTACGGCGTAGGGTATGGGTTAGGCTTAGTGTTAGTGTTAGTGTTAGGGTTAGGGCTCGGTTTAGGTTACGGGTTAGGATTAGGGTACTTGTTAGGGTTAGGGTAGTCGTTAGGGTTAGTGTACGTGTTAGGTTTAGGGTAGTTATTAAACCTATCCCACTCTCTAGATACCCCTTAGCACGTAAAGGAATATTATTTGGAGGTCCAGCCATGGAGAAGAGTTTAGACACTAGGATAAGATAAGGAACACACCCATTATAAAGAAATCACATTAGGATTCTCTTTTTAAGCTGTTCCTTAAAACACTAGTGCTTAGGAAATCTATTGGACCAGAAGCAGTCAAGGGTAGCCTAGGGTTAGGGTTAGGCTTAGGGTTAGGGTTAGGGTACGGCTCAGGGTACGGGTTCGGGGAGGTCTTCGGGTATGGCGTAGGGTATGGGTTAGGGTTAGGTTTAGGGTTAGTGTTAGGGTGAGGGCTTTGTTTAGGGTACGTTTTAGGATTAGGGTACGTGTTAGGGTTAGGGTAGGGGTTAGGGTTAGGGTACGTGTTAGGTTTAGGGTAGTTATTAAACCTATCCCACTCTCTAGATACCCCTTAGCACATAAAGAATATTATTTGGGGGTCCAGCCAAGGCGAAGAGTTTAGACACTAGGATAAGATAAGGAACACACCCTTTATAAAGAAGTCACATTAGGATTCTCTTTTTAAGCTGTTACTTAAAACACTAGTGCTTAGGAAATCTATTGGAGGCAGAAGCAGTCAAGGGTAGCCTAGGGTTAGGGTTAGGCTTAGGGTTAGGGTTAGGGTACGGCTTAGGGTACGGGATCGGGGAGGGCTTCGGGTACGGCGTATGGTATGGGTTAGGGTTAGGGTTAGGGTTAGTTTTAGGGTTAGGGCTCGGTTTAGGGTACGGGTTAGGATTAGGGTACGTGTTAGGGTTAGGATAGGGGTAAGGGTTAGGGTACGCGTTAGGGTTAGGGTAGTTGTTAAACCTATCCCACTCTCTAGATACCCCTTAGCACGTAAAGGAATATTATTTTGGGGTTCAGCCATGGAGAAGAGTTTAGACACTAGGATAAGATAAGGAACACACCCATTATAAAGAAATCACATTAGGATTCTCTTTTTAAGCTGTTCCTTAAAACACTAGTGCTTAGGAAATCTATTGGAGGCAGAAGCAGTCAAGGGTAGCCTAGGGTTAGGGTTAGGCTTAGGGTACGGCTTAGGGTACGGCTTAGGGTACGGGTTAGGGGAGGGTTTCGGGTACGGCGTAGGGTATGGGTTAGGGTTAGGGTTAGGGTTAGTTTTAGGGTTAGGGCTCGGTTTAGGGTATTGGTTAGGATTAGGGTACGTGTTAGTGTTAGGGTAGGGGTTAGGGTTATGGTACGCGTTAGTGTTAGGGTAGTTATTAAACCTATCCCAGTCTCTAGATACCCCTTAGCACGTAAAGGAATATTATTTGGAGGTCCAGCCATGGAGAAGAGTTTAGACACTAGGATAAGATAAGGAACACACCCATTATAAAGAAATCACATTAGGATTCTCTTTTTAAATTGTTCCTTAAAACACTAGTGCTTAGGAAATCTATTGGAGGCAGAAGCAGTCAAGGGTAGCCTAGGGTTAGGGTTAGGCTTAGGGTACGGCTTAGGGTACGGCTTAGGGTACGGGTTCGGGGAGGGCTTCGGGTACGGCGTAGGGTATGGGTTAGGGTTAGGGTTAGGGTTAGTGTTAGGGTTAGGGCTCGGTTTAGGGTATTGGTTAGAATTAGGGTATGTGTTAGGGTTAGGGTAGGGGTTAGGGTTAGGGTACGCGTTAGTGTTAGGGTAGTTATTAAACCTATCCCACTCTCTAGATACCCCTTAGCACGTAAAGGAATATTATTTGGAGGTCCAGCCATGGAGAAGAGTTTAGACACTAGGATAAGATAAGGACACACCCATATAAAGAAATCACATTAGGATTCTCTTTTTAAGCTGTTCCTTAAAACACTAGTGCTTAGGAAATCTATTGGAGGCAGAAGCATTCAAGAGTAGCCTAGGGTTAGGGTTAGGCTTAGGGTACGGCTTAGGGTACGGCTTAGGGTACGGGTTCGGGGAAGGGTTCGGGAACGGCGTAGAGTATGGGTTAGGGTTAGGGTTAGGGTTAGTGTTAGGGTTAGGGCTCGGTTTAGGGTATTGTTTAGGATTAGGGTATGTGTTAGGGTTAGGGTAGGGGTTAGGGTTAGGGTACGCGTTAGTGTTAGGGTAGTTATTAAACATAACCCACTCTCTAGATACCCCTTAGCACGTAAAGGAATATTATTTGGAGATCCAGCCATGGAGAAGAGTTTAGACACTAGGATAAGATAAGGAACACACCCATTATAAAGAAATCACATTAGGATTCTCTTTTTAAGCTGTTCCTTAAAACACTAGTGCTTAGGAAATCTATTGGAGGCAGAAGCAGTCAAGGGTAGCCGAGGGTTAGGGTTAGGCTTGGTGTTAGGCTTAGGGTACGGCTTAGGGTACGGGTTCGGGGAGGGGTTCGGGTACGGCGTAGGGTATGGGTTAGGGTTAGGGTTAGGGTTAGTGTTACGGTTAGGGCTCCGTTTAGGGTACGTGTTAGGAGTAGGGTACATGTTAGGGTTAGGGTAGGGGTTAGGGTTAGGGTACGCGTTAGGGTTAGGGTACTTATTAAACCTATCCCACTCTCTAGATACACCTTAGCACGTAAAGGAATATTATTTGGGGGTCCAGCCATGGAGAAGAGTTTAGACACTAGGATAAGATAAGGAACACACCCATTATAAAGAAATCACAATAGGATTCTCTTTTTAAGCTGTTCCTTAAAACACTAGTGCTTAGGAAATCTATTGGAGGCAGAAGCAGTCAAGGGTAGCCGAGGGTTAGGGTTAGGCTTAGGGTACGGCTTAGGGTACAGCTTAGGGTACGGGTTCGGGGAGGGCTTCGGGTAAGGCGTAGGGTATGGGATAGGGTTAGGGTTAGGGTTAGTGTTAGGGTTAGGGCTCGGTTTAGGGTACGGGTTAGGATTAGGGTACATGTTAGGGTTAGGGTAGGGGTTAGGGTTAGGGTACGCGTTAGGGTTAGGGTAGTTATTAAACCTATCCCACTCTCTAGATACCCCTTAGCACGTAAAGGAATATTATTTGGAGTTCCAGCCATGGAGAAGAGTTTAGACACTAGGATAAGATAAGGAACACACCCATTATAAAGAAATCACATTAGGATTCTCTTTTTAAGCTGTTCCTTAAAACACTAGTGCTTAGGAAATCTATTGGAGGCAGAAGCAGTCAAGGGTAGCCTAGGGTTAGGGTTAGGCTTAGGGTACAGCTTAGGGTACGGCTTAGGGTACGGGTTCGGGGAGGGTTTCGGGTACGGCGTAGGATATGGGTTAGGGTTAGGGTTAGGGTTAGTGTTAGGGTTAGGGCTCGGTTTAGGGTATTGGTTAGGATTAGGGTACGTGTTAGGGTTAGGGTAGGGGTTAGGTTTAGGGTACGCGTTAGTGTTAGGGTAGTTATTAAACCTATCCCACTCTCTAGATACCCCTTAGCACGTAAAGGAATATTATTTGGAGGTCCAGCCATGGAGAAGAGTTTAGACACTAGGATAAGATAAGGAACACACCCATTATAAAGAAATCACATTAGGATTCTCTTTTTAAGCTGTTCCTTAAAACACTAGTGCTTAGGAAATCTATTGGAGGCAGAAGCAGTCAAGGGTAGCCTAGGGTTAGGGTACGGCTTAGGGTACGGCTTAGGGTACGGGTTCGGGGAGGGCTTCGGGTACGGCGTAGGGTATGGGTTAGGGTTAAGGTTAGGGTTAGTTTTAGGGTTAGGGCTCGGTTTAGGGTATTGGTTAGGATTAGGGTACGTGTTAGGGATAGGGTAGGGGTTAGGGTTAGGGTACGCGTTAGTGTTAGGGTAGTTATTAAACCTATCCCACTCTCTAGATACCCCTTAGCACGTAAAGGAATATTATTTGGAGGTCCAGCCATGGAGAAGAGTTTAGACACTAGGATAAGATAAGAACACACCCATTATAATGAAATCACATTAGGATTCTCTTTTTAAGCTGTTCCTTAAAACACTAGTGCTTAGGAAATCTATTGGAGGCAGAAGCATTCAAGAGTCGCCTAGGGTTAGGGTTAGGCTTAGTGTACAGCATAGGGTACGGCTTAGGGTACGGGTTCGGGGAAGGGTTCGGGAACGGCGTAGGGTATGGGTTAGGGTTAGGGTTAGGGTTAGGGTTAGTGTTAGGGTTAGGGCTCGGTTTAGGGTACGGGTTAGGATTAGGGTACATGTTAGGGTTAGGGTAGGGGTTAGGGTTAGGGTACGCGTTAGGGTTAGGGTAGTTATTAAACCTATCCCACTCTCTAGATACCCCTTAGCACGTAAAGGAATATTATTTGGAGTTCCAGCCATGGAGAAGAGTTTAGACACTAGGATAAGATAAGGAACACACCCATTATAAAGAAATCACATTAGGATTCTCTTTTTAAGCTGTTCCTTAAAACACTAGTGCTTAGGAAATCTATTGGAGGCAGAAGCAGTCAAGGGTAGCCTAGGGTTAGGTTTAGGCTTAGGGTACGGCTTAGGGTACGGCTTACGGTACGGGTTCGGGGAGGGCTTCGGGTACGGCGTAGGGTATGGGTTAGGGTTATGGTTAGTGTTAGGGTTAGGGCTCGGTTTAGGGTATTGGTTAGGAAGAGGGTACGTGTTAGGGTTAGGGTAGGGGTTAGGGTTAGGGTACGCGTTAGTGTTAGGGTAGTTATTAAACCTATCCCACTCTCTAGATACCCCTTAGCACGTAAAGGAATATTATTTGGAGGTCCAGCCATGGAGAAGAGTTTAGACACTAGGATAAGATAAGGAACACACCCATTATAAAGAAATCACATTAGGATTCTCTTTTTAAGCTGTTCCTTAAAACACTAGTGCTTAGGAAATCTATTGGAGGCAGAAGCAGTCAAGGGTAGCCTAGGGTTAGGGTTAGGCTTGGTGTTAGGCTTAGGGTACGGCTTAGGGTACGGGTTCGGGGAGGGGTTCGGGTACGGCGTAGGGTATGGGTTAGGGTTAGGGTTAGGGTTAGTGTTAGGGTTAGGGCTCCGTTTAGGGTACGTGTTAGGAGTAGGGTACATGTTAGGGTTAGGGTAGGAGTTAGGGTTAGGGTACGCGTTAGGTTTAGGGTAGTTATTAAACCTATCCCACTCTCTAGATACACCTTAGCACGTAAAGGAATATTATTTGGGGGTCCAGCCATGGAGAAGAGTTCAGACACTAGAATAAGATAAGGAACACACCCATTATAAAGAAATCACAATAGGATTCTCTTTTTAAGCTGTTCCTTAAAACACTAGTGCTTAGGAAATCTATTGGAGGCAGAAGCAGTCAAGGGTAGCCTAGGTTTAGGGTTAGGCTTAGGGTACGGCTTAGGGTACGGCTTAGGGTACGGGTTCGGGGAGGGCTTCGGGTAAGGCGTAGGGTATGGGTTAGGGTTAGGGTTAGGGTTAGTGTTAGGGTTACGGCTCGGTTTAGGGTACGGGTTAGGATTCGGGTACATGTTAGGTTTAGGGTAGGGGTAGGGTTAGGGTACGCGTTAGGGTTAGGGTAGTTATTAAACCTATCCCACTCTCTAGATACACCTTAGCATGTAAAGGAATATTATTTGGGGGTCCAGCCATGGAGAAGAGTTTAGACACTAGGATAAGATAAGGAACACACCCATTATAAAGAAATCACATTAGGATTCTCTTTTTAAGCTGTTCCTTAAAACACTAGTGCTTAGGAAATCTATTGGAGGCAGAAGCAGTCAAGGGAAGCCTAGGGTTAGGGTTAGGCTTAGGGTACGGCTTAGGGTAAGGCTTAGGGTATGGGTTCGGGGAGGGCTTCTGGTACGGCGTAGAGTATTGGTTAGGGTTAGGGTTAGTGTTAGGGTTAGGGCTCGGTTTAGGGTATTGGTTAGGATTAGGGTACGTGTTATGGTTAGGGTAGGGGTTAGCGTTAGGGTACGCGTTAGTGTTAGGGTAGTTATTAAACCTATCCCAGTCTCTAGATACCCCTTAGCACGTAAAAGAATATTATTTGGAGGTCCAGCCATGGAGAAGAGTTTAGACACTAGGATAAGATAAGGAACACACCCATTATAAAGAAATCACATTAGGATTCTCTTTTTAAGCTGTTCCTTAAAACACTAGTGCTTAGGAAATCTATTGGAGGCAGAAGCATTCAAGGGTAGCCTAGGGTTAGGGTTAGGCTTAGGGTTAGGCTTAGGGTACGGCTTAGGGTACGGGTTCGGTGAGGGGTTCGGGAACGGCGTAGGGTATGGGTTAGGGTTAGGGTTAGGGTTAGTGTTAGGGTTAGGGCTCGGTTTAGGGTACGGGTTAGGATTAGGGTACATGTTAGGGTTAGGGTAGGGGTTAGGGTTAGGGTACGCGTTAGTGTTAGGGTAGTTATTAAACCTATCCCAGTCTCTAGATACCCCTTAGCACGTAAAGGAATATTATTTGGAGGTCCAGCCATGGAGAAGAGTTTAGACACTAGGATAAGATAAGGAACACACCCATTATAAAGAAATCACATTAGGATTCTCTTTTTAAGCTGTTCCTTAAAACACTAGTGCTTAGGAAATCTATTGGAGGCAGAAGCAGTCAAGGGTAACCAAGGGTTAGGGTTAGGCTTGGGGTTAGGCTTAGGGTACGGCTTAGGGTACGGGTTCGGGGAGGGGTTCGGGTACGGCGTAGGGTATGGGTTAGGGTTAGGGTTAGGGTTAGTGTTAGGGTTAGGGCTCGGTTTAGGGTATTGGTTAGGATTAGGGTACGTGTTAGGGTTAGGGTAGGGGTTAGGGTTAGGGTACGCGTTAGTGTTAGGGTAGTTATTAAACCTATCCCACTCTCTAGATACCCCTTAGCACGTAAAGGAATATTATTTGGAGGTCCAGCCATGGAGAAGAGTTTAGACACTAGGATAAGATAAGGACACACCCATTATAAAGAAATCACATTGGGATTCTCTTTTTAAGCTGTTCCTTAAAACTCTAGTGCTTAGGAAATCTATTGGAGGCAGAAGCATTCAAGAGTAGCCTAGGGTTAGGGTACGGCTTAGGGTACGGCTTAGGGTACGGCTTAGGGTACGGGTTCGGGGAAGGGTTCGGGAACGGCGTAGGGTATGGGATAGGGTTAGGGTTAGGGTTAGTGTTAGGGTTAGGGCTCGGTTTAGGGTACGGGTTAGGATTAGGGTACATGTTAGGGTTAGGGTAGGGGTTAGGGTTAGGGTACGTGTTAGGGTTAGGGTAGTTATTAAACCTATCCCACTCTCTAGATACCCCTTAGCACGTAAAGGAATATTATTTGGAGTTCCAGCCATGGAGAAGAGTTTAGACTCTAGGATAAGTTAAGGAACACACCCATTATAAAGAAATCACATTAGGATTCTCTTTTTAAGCTGTTCCTTAAAACACTAGTGCTTAGGAAATCTATTGGAGGCAGAAGCAGTCAAGGGTAGCCTAGGGTTAGGGTTAGGCTTAGGGTACGGCTTAGGGTACGGCTTAGGGTACGGGTTCGGGGAGGGTTTCGGGTACGGCGTAGGATATGCGTTAGGGTTAGGGTTAGGGTTAGTGTTAGGGTTAGGGCTCGGTTTAGGGTATTGGTTAGGATTAGGGTACGTGTTAGGGTTAGGGTAGGGGTTAGGGTTAGGGTACGCGTTAGTGTTAGGGTAGTTATTAAACCTATCCCAGTCTCTAGATACCCCTTAGCACGTAAAGGAATATTATTTGGAGGTCCAGCCATGGAGAAGAGTTTAGACACTAGGATAAGATAAGGAACACACCCATTATAAAGAAATCACATTAGGATTCTCTTTTTAAGCTGTTCCTTAAAACACTAGTGCTTAGGAAATCTATTGGAGGCAGAAGCAGTCAAGGGTAGCCGAGGGTTAGGGTTAGGCTTGGTGTTAGGCTTAGGGTACGGGTTCGGGGAGGGCTTCGGGTACGGCGTAGGGTACGGCGTAGGGTATGGTTTAGGGTTAGGATTAGGGTTAGTGTTAGGGTTAGGGCTCGGTTTAGGGTATTGGTTTGGATTAGGGTACATGTTAGGGTTAGGGTAGGGGTTAGGGTTAGGGTACGCGTTAGTGTTAGGGTAGTTATTAAACCTATCTCACTCTCTAGATACCCCTTAGCACGTAAAGGAATATTATTTGGAGGTCCAGCCATGGAGAAGAGTTTAGACACTAGGATAAGTTAAGGAACACACCCATTATAAAGAAATCACATTAGGATTCTCTTTTTAAGCTGTTCCTTAAAACACTAGTGCTTAGGAAATCTATTGGAGGCAGAAGCAGTCAAGGGTAGCCTAGGGTTAGGGTTAGGCTTAGGGTACGGCTTAGGGTACGGCTTAGGGTACGGGTTCTGGGAGGGCTTCGGGTACGGCGTAGCGTATGGGTTAGGGTTAGGGTTAGGGTTAGTGTTAGGGTTAGGGCTCGGTTTAGGGTATTGGTTAGGATTAGGGTACATATTAGGGTTAGGGTAGGGGTTAGGTTTAGGGTACGCGTTAGTGTTAGGGTAGTTATTAAACATAACCCACTCTCTAGATACCCCTTAGCACGTAAAGGAATATTATTTGGAGATCCAGCCATGGAGAAGAGTTTAGACACTAGGATAAGATAAGGAACACACCCATTATAAAGAAATCACATTAGGATTCTCTTTTTAAGCTGTTCCTTAAAACACTAGTGCTTAGGAAATCTATTGGAGGCAGAAGCAGTCAAGGGTAGCCTAGGGTTAGGGTTAGGCTTGGTGTTAGGCTTAGGGTACGGCTTAGGGTACGGGTTCGGGGAGGGGTTCGGGTACGGCGTAAGGTATGGGTTAGGGTTAGGGTTAGGGTTAGTGTTAGGGTTAGGGCTCCGTTTAGGGTACGTGTTAGGAGTAGGGTACATGTTAGGGTTAGGGTAGGGGTTAGGGTTAGGGTACGCGTTAGTGTTAGGGTAGTTATTAAACCTATCCCACTCTCTAGATACCCCTTAGCACGTAAAGGAATATTATTTGGGGGACCATCCATGGAGAAGAGTTTAGACACTAGGATAAGATAAGGAACACACCCATTATAAAGAAATCACATTAGGATTCTCTTTTTAAATTGTTCCTTAAAACACTAGTGCTTAGGAAATCTATTGGAGGCAGAAGCAGTCAAGGGTAGCCTAGGGTTAGGGTTAGGCTTAGGGTACGGCTTAGGGTACGGCTTAGGGTACGGGTTCGGGGAGGGCTTCGGGTACGGCGTAGGGTATGGGTTAGGGTTAGGGTTAGGGTTAGGGTTAGGGCTCGGTTTAGGGTACGGGTTAGTATTAGGGTACATGTTAGGGTTAGGGTAGGGGTTAGGGTTAGGGTACGCGTTAGGGTTAGGGTAGTTATTAAACCTATCCCACTCTCTAGATACCCCTTAGCACGTAAAGGAATATTATTTGGAGTTCCAGCCATGGAGAAGAGTTTAGACACTAGGATAAGATAAGGAACACACCCATTATAAAGAAATCACATTAGAATTCTCTTTTTAAGCTGTTCCTTAAAACACTAGTGCTTAGGAAATCTATTGGAGGCAGAAGCAGTCAAGGGTAGCCTAGGGTTAGGGTTAGGCTTAGGGTACGGCTTAGGGTACGGCTTAGGGTACGGGTTCGGGGAGGGCTTCGGGTACGGCGTAGGATATGGGTTAGGGTTAGGGTTAGGGTTAGTGTTAGGGTTAGGGCTCGGTTTAGGGTATTGGTTAGGATTAGGGTACGTGTTAGGGTTAGGGTAGGGGTTAGGGTTAGGGTACGCGTTAGTGTTAGGGTAGTTATTAAACCTATCCCACTCTCTAGATACCCCTTAGCACGTAAAGGAATATTATTTGGAGGTCCAGCCATGGAGAAGAGTTTAGACACTAGGATAAGATAAGGAACACACCCATTATAAAGAAATCACATTAGGATTCTCTTTTTAAGCTGTTCCTTAAAACACTAGTGCTTAGGAAATCTATTGGAGGCAGAAGCAGTCAAGGTTAGCCTCGGGTTAGGGTACGGCTTAGGGTACGGCTTAGGGTACGTGTTCGGGGAGGGCTTCGGGTACGGCGTAGGGTATGGGTTAGGGTTAGGGTTAGGGTTAGTGTTAGGGTTAGGGCTCGGTTTAGGGTATTGTTTAGGATTAGGGTACGTGTTAGGGTTAGAGTAGGGGTTAGGGTTAGGGTACGCGTTAGTGTTAGGGTAGTTATTAAACCTATCCCACTCTCTAGATACCCCTTAGCACGTAAAGGAATATTATTTGGAGGTCCAGCCATGGAGAAGAGTTTAGACACTAGGATAAGATAAGGAACACACCCATTATAAAGAAATCACATTAGGATTCTCTTTTTAAGCTGTTCCTTAAAACACTAGTGCTTAGGAAATCTATTGGAGGAAGAAGCATTCAAAGGTAGCCTAGGGTTAGGTTTAGGCTTAGGGTTAGGCTTAGGGTACGGCTTAGGGTACGGGTTTGGGGAGGGGTTCGGGAACGGCGTAGGGTTTGGGTTAGGCTTAGGGTTAGGGTTAGTGTTAGGGTTATGGCTCGGTTTAGGGTACGGGTTAGGATTCGGGTAATGTTAGGTTTAGGGTAGGGGAAGGGTTAGGGTACGCGTTAGGGTTAGGGTAGGTATTAAACCTATCCCACTCTCTAGATACATCTTAGCACGTAAAGGAATATTATTTGGGGGTCCAGCCATGGAGAAGAGTTTAGACACTAGGATAAGATAAGGAACACACCCATTATAAAGAAATCACATTAGGATTCTCTTTTTAAGCTGTTCCTTAAAACACTAGTGCTTAGGAAATCTATTGGAGGCAGAAGCAGTCAATGGAAGCCTAGGGTTAGGGTTAGGCTTAGGGTACGGCTTAGGGTAAGGCTTAGGGTATGGGTTCGGGGAGGGCTTCTGGTACGGCGTAGGGTATTGGTTAGGGTTAGGGTTAGTGTTAGGGTTAGGGCTCGGTTTAGGGTATTGGTTAGGATTAGGGTACGTGTTAGGGTTAGGGTAGGGGTTAGCGTTAGGGTACGCATTAGTGTTAGGGTAGTTATTAAACCTATCCCACTCTCTAGATACCCCTTAGCACGTAAAGGAATATTATTTGGAGGTCCAGCCATGGAGAAGAGTTTAGACACTAGGATAAGATAAGGAACACACCCATTATAAAGAAATCACATTAGGATTCTCTTTTTAAGCTGTTCCTTAAAACACTAGTGCTTAGGAAATCTATTGGAGGCAGAAGCATTCAAGGGTAGCCTAGGGTTAGGGTTAGGCTTAGGGTTAGGCTTAGGGTACGGCTTAGGGTACGGGTTCGGGGAAGGGTTGGGGAACGGCGTAGGGTATGGGTTAGGGTTAGGGTTAGGGTTAGTGTTAGGGTTAGGGCTCGGTTTAGGGTACGGGTTAGGAGTAGGGTACATGTTAGGGTTAGGGTAGGGGTTAGGGTTAGGGTACGCGTTAGTGTTAGGGTAGTTATTAAACCTATCCCACTCTCTAGATACCCCTTAGCACGTAAAGGAATATTATTTGGGGGACCATCCATGGAGAAGAGTTTAGACACTAGGATAAGATAAGGAACACACCCATTATAAAGAAATCACATTAGGATTCTCTTTTTAAATTGTTCCTTAAAACACTAGTGCTTAGGAAATCTATTGGAGGCAGAAGCAGTCAAGGGTAGCCTAGGGTTAGGGTTAGGCTTAGGGTACGGCTTAGGGTACGGCTTAGGGTACGGGTTCGGGGAGGGCTTCGGGTACGGCGTAGGGTATGGGTTAGGGTTAGGGTTAGGGTTAGGGTTAGGGCTCGGTTTAGGGTACGGGTTAGTATTAGGGTACATGTTAGGGTTAGGGTAGGGGTTAGGGTTAGGGTACGCGTTAGGGTTAGGGTAGTTATTAAACCTATCCCACTCTCTAGATACCCCTTAGCACGTAAAGGAATATTATTTGGAGTTCCAGCCATGGAGAAGAGTTTAGACACTAGGATAAGATAAGGAACACACCCATTATAAAGAAATCACATTAGAATTCTCTTTTTAAGCTGTTCCTTAAAACACTAGTGCTTAGGAAATCTATTGGAGGCAGAAGCAGTCAAGGGTAGCCTAGGGTTAGGGTTAGGCTTAGGGTACGGCTTAGGGTACGGCTTAGGGTACGGGTTCGGGGAGGGCTTCGGGTACGGCGTAGGATATGGGTTAGGGTTAGGGTTAGGGTTAGTGTTAGGGTTAGGGCTCGGTTTAGGGTATTGGTTAGGATTAGGGTACGTGTTAGGGTTAGGGTAGGGGTTAGGGTTAGGGTACGCGTTAGTGTTAGGGTAGTTATTAAACCTATCCCACTCTCTAGATACCCCTTAGCACGTAAAGGAATATTATTTGGAGGTCCAGCCATGGAGAAGAGTTTAGACACTAGGATAAGATAAGGAACACACCCATTATAAAGAAATCACATTAGGATTCTCTTTTTAAGCTGTTCCTTAAAACACTAGTGCTTAGGAAATCTATTGGAGGCAGAAGCAGTCAAGGTTAGCCTCGGGTTAGGGTACGGCTTAGGGTACGGCTTAGGGTACGTGTTCGGGGAGGGCTTCGGGAACGGCGTAGGGTATGGGTTAGGGTTAGGGTTAGGGTTAGTGTTAGGGTTAGGGCTCGGTTTAGGGTATTGTTTAGGATTAGGGTACGTGTTAGGGTTAGAGTAGGGGTTAGGGTTAGGGTACGCGTTAGTGTTAGGGTAGTTATTAAACCTATCCCACTCTCTAGATACCCCTTAGCACGTAAAGGAATATTATTTGGAGGTCCAGCCATGGAGAAGAGTTTAGACACTAGGATAAGATAAGGAACACACCCATTATAAAGAAATCACATTAGGATTCTCTTTTTAAGCTGTTCCTTAAAACACTAGTGCTTAGGAAATCTATTGGAGGAAGAAGCATTCAAAGGTAGCCTAGGGTTAGGTTTAGGCTTAGGGTTAGGCTTAGGGTACGGCTTAGGGTACGGGTTTGGGGAGGGGTTCGGGAACGGCGTAGGGTTTGGGTTAGGCTTAGGGTTAGGGTTAGTGTTAGGGTTATGGCTCGGTTTAGGGTACGGGTTAGGATTCGGGTAATGTTAGGTTTAGGGTAGGGGAAGGGTTAGGGTACGCGTTAGGGTTAGGGTAGGTATTAAACCTATCCCACTCTCTAGATACATCTTAGCACGTAAAGGAATATTATTTGGGGGTCCAGCCATGGAGAAGAGTTTAGACACTAGGATAAGATAAGGAACACACCCATTATAAAGAAATCACATTAGGATTCTCTTTTTAAGCTGTTCCTTAAAACACTAGTGCTTAGGAAATCTATTGGAGGCAGAAGCAGTCAATGGAAGCCTAGGGTTAGGGTTAGGCTTAGGGTACGGCTTAGGGTAAGGCTTAGGGTATGGGTTCGGGGAGGGCTTCTGGTACGGCGTAGGGTATTGGTTAGGGTTAGGGTTAGTGTTAGGGTTAGGGCTCGGTTTAGGGTATTGGTTAGGATTAGGGTACGTGTTAGGGTTAGGGTAGGGGTTAGCGTTAGGGTACGCATTAGTGTTAGGGTAGTTATTAAACCTATCCCACTCTCTAGATACCCCTTAGCACGTAAAGGAATATTATTTGGAGGTCCAGCCATGGAGAAGAGTTTAGACACTAGGATAAGATAAGGAACACACCCATTATAAAGAAATGACATTAGGATTCTCTTTTTAAGCTGTTCCTTAAAACACTAGTGCTTAGGAAATCTATTGGAGGCAGAAGCATTCAAGGGTAGCCTAGGGTTAGGGTTAGGCTTAGGGTTAGGCTTAGGGTACGGCTTAGGGTACGGGTTCGGGGAAGGGTTGGGGAACGGCGTAGGGTATGGGTTAGGGTTAGGGTTAGGGTTAGTGTTAGGGTTAGGGCTCGGTTTAGGGTACGGGTTAGGATTAGGGTACATGTTAGGGTTAGGGTAGGGGTTAGGGTTAGGGTACGCGTTAGGGTTAGGGTAGTTATTAAACCTATCCCACTCTCTAGATACACCTTAGCACGTAAAGGAATATTATTTGGGGGTCCAGCCATGGAGAAGTGTTTAGACACTAGGATAAGATAAGGAACACACCCATTATAAAGAAATCACATTAGGATTCTCTTTTTAAGCTGTTCCTTAAAACACTAGTGCTTAGGAAATCTATTGGAGGCAGAAGCAGTCAAGGGTAGCCTAGTGTTAGGGTTATGCTTAGGGTACGGCTTAGGGTACGGGTTCGGGGAGGGCTTCTGGTACGGCGTAGGGTATGGGTTAGGGTTAGGGTTAGTGTTAGGGTTAGGGCTCGGTTTAGGGTATTGGTTAGGATTAGGGTATGTGTTAGGGTTAGGGTAGGGGTAAGGGTTAGGGTACGCCTTAGTGTTAGGGTAGTTATTAAGCCTATCCCACTCTCTAGATACCCCTTATCACGTAAAGGAATATTATTTGGAGGTCCAGCCGTGGAGAAGAGTTTAGACACTAGGATAAGATAAGGAACACACCCATTATAAGGAAATCACATTAGGATTCTCTGTTTAAGCTGTTCCTTAAAACACTAGTGCTTAGGAAATCTATTGGAGGCAGAAGCAGTCAAGGGTAACCAAGGGTTAGGGTTAGGCTTGGGGTTAGGCTTAGGGTACGGCTTAGGGTACGCGTTCGGGGAGGGGTTCGGGTACGGCGTAGGGTATGGGTTAGGGTTAGGGTTAGAGTTAGTGTTAGGGTTAGGGCTCGGTTTAGGGTATTGGTTAGGATTAGGGTACGTGTTAGGGTTAGGGTAGGGGTTAGGGTTAAGGTACGCGTTAGTGTTAGGGTAGTTATTAAACCTATCCCACTCTCTACATACCCCTTAGCACGTAAAGGAATATTATTTGGAGGTCCAGCCATGGAGAAGAGTTTAGACACTAGGATAAGATAAGGAACACACCCATTATAAAGAAATCACATTAGGATTCTCTTTTTAAATTGTTCCTTAAAACACTAGTGCTTAGGAAATCTATTGGAGGCAGAAGCAGTCAAGGGTAGCCTAGGGTTAGGGTTAGGCTTAGGGTACGGCTTAGGGTACGGGTTCGGGGAGGGCTTCGGGTACGGCGTAGGGTATGGGTTAGGGTTAGGGTTAGGGTTAGTGTTAGGGTTAGGGCTCGGTTTAGGGTATTGGTTAGGATTAGGGTACGTGTTAGGGTTAGGGTAGGGGTTAGGGTTAGGGTACGCGTTAGTGTTAGGGTAGTTATTAAACCTATCCCACTCTCTAGATACCCCTTAGGACGTAAAGGAATATTATTTGGAGGTCCAGCCATGGAGAAGAGTTTAGACACTAGGATAAGATAAGGAACACACCCATTATAAAGAAATCACATTAGGATTCTCTTGTTAAGCTGTTCCTTAAAACAGTAGTGCTTAGGAAATCTATTGGAGGCAGAAGCAGTCAAGGGTAGCCTAGGGTTAGGGTTAGGCTTAGGGTTAGGGTTAGGGTACGGCATAGGGTACGGGTTCGGGGAGGTCTTCGGGTATGGCGTAGGGTATGGGTTAGGGTTAGGGTTAGGGTTAGTGTTAGGGTGAGGGCTTTGTTTAGGGTACGTTTTAGGATTAGGGTACGTGTTAGGGTTAGGGTAGGGGTTAGGGTTAGGGTACGTGTTAGGGTTAGGGTAGTTATTAAACCTATCTCACTCTCTAGATACCCCTTAGCATGTAAAGGAATATTATTTGGGGGTCCAGCCATGGAGAAGAGTTTAGACAATAGGATAAGATAAGGAACACACCCATTATAAAGAAATCACATTAGGATTCTCTTTTTAAGCTGTTCCTTAAAACACTAGTGCTTAGGAAATCTATTGGAGGCAGAAGCAGTCAAGGGTAGCCTAGGGTTAGGGATAGGCTTAGGGTTAGGTTTAGGGTACTGCTTAGGGTACGGGTTCGGGGAGGTCTTCGGGTATGGCGTAGGGTATGGGTTAGCGTTAGGGTTAGGGTTAGTGTTAGGGTTAGGGCTTTCTTTAGGGTACAGTTTAGGATTAGGGTACGTGTTAGTGTTAGGGTAGGGGTTAGGGTTAGGGTACGTGTTAGGGTTAGGGTAGTTATTAAACCTATCCCACTCTCTAGATACCCCTTAGAACATAAAGAATATTATTTGGGGGTCCAGCCACGGAGAAGAGTTTACACACTAGGATAAGATAAGGAACACACCCGTTATAAATAAATCACATTAGGATTCTCTTTTTAAGCTGTTCCTTAAAACACTAGTGCTTAGGAAATCTATTGGAGGCAGAAGCAGTCAAGGGTAGCCTAGGGTTAGGGTTAGGCTTAGGGTTAGGGTTAGGGTACGGCTTAGGGTACGGGATCGGGGAGGGCTTCGGGTACGGCGTAGGGTATGGGTTAGGCTTAGTGTTAGTGTTAGTGTTAGGGTTAGGGCTCGGTTTAGGTTACGGGTTAGGATTAGGGTACTTGTTAGGGTTAGGGTAGTCGTTAGGGTTAGTGTACGTGTTAGGGTTAGGGTAGTGATTAAACCTATCCCACTCTCTATAAACCCCATAGCACGTAAAGGAATATTATTTGGGGGTCCAGCCCTGGAGAAGAGTTTAGACACTAGGATAAGATAAGGAACACACCCATTATAAAGAAATCATATTAGGATTCTCTTTTTAAGCTGTTCCTTAAAACACTAGTGTTTAGGAAATCTATTGGATGCAGAAGCAGTCAAGGGTAGCCTAGGGTTAGTTTAGGCTTAGGGTTAGGCTTAGGTTACGGGTTCGGGGAGGGCTTCGTGTACGGCGTAGGTTATGGGTTAGGGTTAGGGTTAGGCTTAGTGTTAGGGTTAGGGCTCCGTTTAGGGTACGGGTTAGGATTAGGGTACGTGTGAGGGTTAGGGTAGGGGTTAGGGTTAGGGTGCGCGTTAGCGTTAGGGTAGTTATTAAACCTATCCCACTCTCTAGATACCCCTTAGCACGTAAAGGAATATTATTTGGGGGTCCAGCCCTGGAGAAGAGTTTAGACACTAGGATAAGATAAGGAACACACCCATTATAAAGAAATCACATTAGGATTCTCTTTTTAAGCTCTTCTTTAAAACATTAGTGCTTAGGAAATCTATTAGAGGCAGAAGCAGTCAAGGGTAGCCTAGGGTTAGGTTTAGGCTTAGGGTTAGGCTTAGGGTAGGGCTTAGGGTACGGGTTCGGGGAGGGCTTCGGGTACGGCGTAGGGTATGGGTTAGGGTTAGGGTTAGGGTTAGTTTTAGGGTTAGGGCTCGGTTTAGGGTACGGGTTAGGATTAGGGTACGTGTTAGGGTTAGGATAGGGGTAAGGGTTAGGGTACGCGTTAGGGTTAGGGTAGTTGTTAAACCTATCCCACTCTCTAGATACCCCTTAGCACGTAAAGGAATATTATTTTGGGGTTCAGCCATGGAGAAGAGTTTAGACACTAGGATAAGATAAGGAACACACCCATTATAAAGAAATCACATTAGGATTCTCTTTTTAAGCTGTTCCTTAAAACACTAGTGCTTAGGAAATCTATTGGAGGCAGAAGCAGTCAAGGGTAGCCTAGGGTTAGGGTTAGGCTTAGGGTTAGGCTTAGGGTACGGCTTAGGGTACGGGTTCGGGGAGGGCTTCGGGTACGACGTAGGGTATGGGTTAGGGTTAGGGTTAGGGTTAGTGTTAGGGTTAGGGCTCGGTTTAGGGTACGGGTTAGGATTAGGGTACGTGTTAGAGTTAGGAAAGGGGTAAGGGTTAGGGTACGCATTAGGGTTAGGGTAGTTATTAAACCTATCCCACTCTCTACATACCCCTTAGCACGTAAAGGAATATTATTTGGGGGTCCAGCCATGGAGAAGAGTTTAGACACTAATATAATATAAGGAACACTCACATGATAAAGAAATCACATTAGGAATCGCTTTTTAAGCTGTTCCTTAAAACACTAGTTCTTAGGAAATCTATTGGAGGCAGAAGCAGTCAAGGGTAGCCTAGGGTTAGGTTAGGCTTAGGGTACGGCTTAGGGTACTTGTTCGGGGAGGGCTTCGGGTACGGCGTAGCGTATGGTTTAGGGTTAGGGTTAGGGTTAGTGTTAGGGTTAGGGCTCGGTTGAGGTTACGGTTTAGGATTAGGGTACGTGTTAGGGTTAGGGTAGGGGTTAGGATTAGGGTACGTGTTAGGGTTAGGGTAGTTATTAAACCTATCCCACTCTCTAGATACCCCTTAGCATGTAAAGGAATATTATTTGGGGGTCCAGCCATGGAGAAGAGTTTAGACACTAGGAGAAGATAAGGAACACACCCATTATAAAGAAATCACATTAGGATTCTCTTTTTAAGCTGTTCCTTAAAACACTAGTGCTTAGGAAATCTATTGGAGGCAGAAGCAGTCAAGGGTAGCCTAGGGTTAGGGATAGGCTTAGGGTTAGGGTTAGGGTACTGCTTAGGGTACGGGTTCGGGGAGGTCTTCGGGTATGGCGTAGGGTATGGGTTAGCGTTAGGGTTAGGGTTAGTGTTAGGGTTAGGGCTTTCCTTAGGGTACAGTTTAGGATTAGGGTACGTGTTAGTGTTAGGGTAGGGGTTAGGGTTAGGGTACGTGTTAGGGTTAGGGTAGTTATTAAACCTATCCCACTCTCTAGATACCCCTTAGAACATAAAGAATATTATTTGGGGGTCCAGCCACGGAGAAGAGTTTACACACTAGGATAAGATAAGGAACACACCCGTTATAAATAAATCACATTAGGATTCTCTTTTTAAGCTGTTCCTTAAAACACTAGTGCTTAGGAAATCTATTGGAGGCAGAAGCAGTCAAGGGTAGCCTAGGGTTAGGGTTAGGCTTAGGGTTAGGGTTAGGGTACGGCTTAGGGTACGGGATCGGGGAGGGCTTCGGGTACGGCGTAGGGTATGGGTTAGGCTTAGTGTTAGTGTTAGTGTTAGGGGTAGGGCTCGGTTTAGGTTACGGGTTAGGATTAGGGTACTTGTTAGGGTTAGGGTAGTCGTTAGGGTTAGTGTACGTGTTAGGGTTAGGGTAGTGATTAAACCTATCCCACTCTCTAGATACCCCATAGCACGTAAAGGAATATTATTTGGGGGTCCAGCCCTGGAGAAGAGTTTAGACACTAGGATAAGATAAGGAACACACCCATTATAAAGAAATCATATTAGGATTCTCTTTTTAAGCTGTTCCTTAAAACACTAGTGTTTAGGAAATCTATTGGATGCAGAAGCAGTCAAGGGTAGCCTAGGGTTAGTTTAGGCTTAGGGTTAGGCTTAGGTTACGGGTTCGGGGAGGGCTTCGTGTACGGCGTAGGTTATGGGTTAGGGTTAGGGTTAGGCTTAGTGTTAGGGTTAGGGCTCCGTTTAGGGTAAGGGTTAGGATTAGGGTACGTGTGAGGGTTAGGGTAGGGGTTAGGGTTAGGGTGCGCGTTAGCGTTAGGGTAGTTATTAAACCTATCCCACTCTCTAGATACCCCTTAGCACGTAAAGGAATATTATTTGGGGGTCCAGCCCTGGAGAAGAGTTTAGACACTAGGATAAGATAAGGAACACACCCATTATAAAGAAATCACATTAGGATTCTCTTTTTAAGCTCTTCTTTAAAACATTAGTGCTTAGGAAATCTATTAGAGGCAGAAGCAGTCAAGGGTAGCCTAGGGTTAGGTTTAGGCTTAGGGTTAGGCTTAGGGTAGGGCTTAGGGTACGGGTTCGGGGAGGGCTTCTGGTACGGCGTAGGGTATGGGTTAGGGTTAGGGTTAGGGTTAGTTTTAGGGTTAGGGCTCGGTTTAGGGTACGGGTTAGGATTAGGGTACGTGTTAGGGTTAGGATAGGGGTAAGGGTTAGGGTACGCGTTAGGGTTAGGGTAGTTGTTAAACCTATCCCACTCTCTAGATACCCCTTAGCACGTAAAGGAATATTATTTTGGGGTTCAGCCATGGAGAAGAGTTTAGACACTAGGATAAGATAAGGAACACACCCATTATAAAGAAATCACATTAGGATTCTCTTTTTAAGCTGTTCCTTAAAACACTAGTGCTTAGGAAATCTATTGGAGGCAGAAGCAGTCAAGGGTAGCCTAGGGTTAGGTTAGGCTTACGGTTAGGCTTAGGGTACGGCTTAGGATACGGGTTCGGGGAGGACTTCGGGTATGGCGTAGGGTATGTGTTAGGTTTAGGGTTAGGGTTAGTGTTAGGGTTAGGGCTCGGTTTAGGGTACGGTTAAGGATTAGGGTACGTGTTAGGGTTAGGGTAGGGGTTAGGGTTAGGGTACGTGTTAGGTTTAGGGTAGTTATTAAACCTATCCCACTCTCTAGAAACCCCTTAGCACGTAAAGGAATATTATTTGGAGGTCCAGCCATGGAGAAGAGTTTAGACACTAGGATAAGATAAGGAACACACCCATTATAAAGAAATCACATTAGGATTCTCTTTTTAAGCTGTTCCTTAAAACACTAGTGCTTAGGAAATCTATTGGAGGCAGAAGCAGTCAAGGGTAGCCTAGGGTTAGGGTTAGGCTTAGGGTTAGGGTTAGGGTACGGCTTAGGGTACGGGTTCGGAGAGGGTTAGGGTTAGGGTTAGGGTTAGTTTTAGGGTTAGGGCTCGGTTTAGGGTACGGGTTAGGATTAGGGTACGTGTTAGGGTTAGGATAGGGGTAAGGGTTAGGGTACGCGTTAGGGTTAGGGTAGTTGTTAAACCTATCCCACTCTCTAGATACCCCTTAGCACGTAAAGGAATATTATTTTGGGGTTCAGCCATGGAGAAGAGTTTAGACACTAGGATAAGATAAGGAACACACCCATTATAAAGAAATCACATTAGGATTCTCTTTTTAAGCTGTTCCTTAAAACACTAGTGCTTAGGAAATCTATTGGAGGCAGAAGCAGTCAAGGGTAGCCTAGGGTTAGGGTTAGGCTTAGGGTTAGGCTTAGGGTACGGCTTAGGGTACGGGTTCGGGGAGGGCTTCGGGTACGACGTAGGGTATGGGTTAGGGTTAGGGTTAGGGTTAGTGTTAGGGTTAGGGCTCGGTTTAGGGAACGGGTTAGGATTAGGGTACGTGTTAGAGTTAGGAAAGGGGTAAGGGTTAGGGTACGCATTAGGGTTAGGGTAGTTATTAAACCTATCCCACTCTCTACATACCCCTTAGCACGTAAAGGAATATTATTTGGGGGTCCAGCCATGGAGAAGAGTTTAGACACTAATATAATATAAGGAACACTCACATGATAAAGAAATCACATTAGGAATCGCTTTTTAAGCTGTTCCTTAAAACACTAGTTCTTAGGAAATCTATTGGAGGCAGAAGCAGTCAAGGGTAGCCTAGGGTTAGGTTAGGCTTAGGGTACGGCTTAGGGTACTTGTTCGGGGAGGGCTTCGGGTACGGCGTAGCGTATGGTTTAGGGTTAGGGTTAGGGTTAGTGTTAGGGTTAGGGCTCGGTTGAGGTTACGGTTTAGGATTAGGGTACGTGTTAGGGTTAGGGTAGGGGTTAGGATTAGGGTACGTGTTAGGGTTAGGGTAGTTATTAAACCTATCCCACTCTCTAGATACCCCTTAGCATGTAAAGGAATATTATTTGGGGGTCCAGCCATGGAGAAGAGTTTAGACACTAGGAGAAGATAAGGAACACACCCATTATAAAGAAATCACATTAGGATTCTCTTTTTAAGCTGTTCCTTAAAACACTAGTGCTTAGGAAATCTATTGGAGGCAGAAGCAGTCAAGGGTAGCCTAGGGTTAGGGTTAGGCTTAGGGTTAGGGTTAGGGTACGGCTTAGGGTACGGGATCGGGGAGGGCTTCGGGTACGGCGTAGGGTATGGGTTAGGCTTAGTGTTAGTGTTAGTGTTAGGGTTAGGGCTCGGTTTAGGTTATGGGTTAGGATTAGGGTACTTGTTAGGGTTAGGGTAGTGGCTAGGGTTAGTGTACGTGTTAGGGTTAGGGTAGTGATTAAACCTATCCCACTCTCTAGATACCCCTTAGCACGTAAAGGAATATTATTTGGGGGTCCAGCCCTGGAGAAGAGTTTAGACACTAGGATAAGTTAAGGAACACACCCATTATAAAGAAATCACATTAGGATTCTCTTTTTAAGCTGTTCCTTAAAACACTAGTGTTTAGGAAATCTATTGGAGGCAGAAGCAGTCAAGGGTAGCCTAGGGTTAGTTTAGGCTTAGGGTTAGGCTTAGGGTACGGTTTCGGGGAGGGCTTCGTGTACGGCGTAGGTTATGGGTTAGGGTTAGGATTAGGCTTAGTGTTAGTGTTAGGGCTCCGTTTAGGGTACGGTTTAGGATTAGGGTACGTGTTAGGGTTAGGGTAGGGGTTAGGGTTAGGGTACGTGTTAGGTTTAGGGTAGTTATTAAACCTATCCCACTCTCTAGATACCCCTTAGCACGTAAAGGAATATTATTTGGAGGTCCAGCCATGGAGAAGAGTTTAGACACTAGGATAAGATAAGGAACACACCCATTATAAAGAAATCACATTAGGATTCTCTTTTTAAGCTGTTCCTTAAAACACTATTGCTTAGGAAATCTATTGGACCAGAAGCAGTCAAGGGTAGCCTAGGGTTAGGGTTAGGCTTAGGGTTAGGGTTAGGGTACGGCTCAGGGTACGGGTTCGGGGAGGTCTTCGGGTATGGCGTAGGGTATGGGTTAGGGTTAGGTTTAGGGTTAGTGTTAGGGTGAGGGCTTTGTTTAGGGTACGTTTTAGGATTAGGGTACGTGTTAGGGTTAGGGTAGGGGTTAGGGTTAGGGTACGTGTTAGGTTTAGGGTTGTTATTAAACCTATCCCACTCTCTAGATACCCCTTAGCACATAAAGAATATTATTTGGGGGTCCAGCCAAGGCGAAGAGTTTAGACACTAGGATAAGATAAGGAACACACCCTTTATAAAGAAGTCACATTAGGATTCTCTTTTTAAGCTGTTACTTAAAACACTAGTGCTTAGGAAATCTATTGGAGGCAGAAGCAGTCAAGGGTAGCCTAGGGTTAGGGTTAGGCTTAGGGTTAGGGTTAGGGTACGGCTTAGGGTACGGGTTCGGGGAGGTCTTCGGGTATGGCGTAGTGTATGGGTTAGCGTTAGGGTTAGGGTTAGTGTTAGGGTTAGGGCTTTCTTTAGGGTACAGTTTAGGATTAGGGTACGTGTTAGTGTTAGGGTAGGGGTTAGGGTTAGGGTACGTGTTAGGGTTAGGGTAGTTATTAAACCTATCCCACTCTCTAGATACCCCTTAGAACATAAAGAATATTATTTGGGGGTCCAGCCACGGAGAAGAGTTTACACACTAGGATAAGATAAGGAACACACCCGTTATAAATAAATCACATTAGGATTCTCTTTTTAAGCTGTTCCTTAAAACACTAGTGCTTAGGAAATCTATTGGAGGCAGAAGCAGTCAAGGGTAGCCTAGGGTTAGGGTTAGGCTTAGGGTTAGGTTTAGGGTACGGCTTAGGGTACGGGATCGGGGAGGGCTTCGGGTACGGCGTAGGGTATGGGTTAGGCTTAGTGTTAGTGTTAGTGTTAGGGTTAGGGCTCGGTTTAGGTTACGGGTTAGGATTAGGGTACTTGTTAGGGTTAGGGTAGTCGTTAGGGTTAGTGTACGTGTTAGGGTTAGGGTAGTGATTAAACCTATCCCACTCTCTAGATACCCCTTAGCACGTAAAGGAATATTATTTGGGGGTCCAGCCCTGGAGAAGAGTTTAGACACTAGGATAAGATAAGGAACACACCCATTATAAAGAAATCATATTAGGATTCTCTTTTTAAGCTGTTCCTTAAAACACTAGTGTTTAGGAAATCTATTGGATGCAGAAGCAGTCAAGGGTAGCCTAGGGTTAGTTTAGGCTTAGGGTTAGGCTTAGGTTACGGGTTCGGGGAGGGCTTCGTGTACGGCGTAGGTTATGGGTTAGGGTTAGGGTTAGGCTTAGTGTTAGGGTTAGGGCTCCGTTTAGGGTACGGGTTAGGATTAGGGTACGTGTGAGGGTTAGGGTAGGGGTTAGGGTTAGGGTGCGCGTTAGCGTTAGGGTAGTTATTAAACCTATCCCACTCTCTAGATACCCCTTAGCACGTAAAGGAATATTATTTGGAGGTCCAGCCATGGAGAAGAGTTTAGACACTAGTATAAGATAAGGAACACACCCATTATAAATAAATCACATTAGGATTCTCTTTTTAGGCTGTTCCTTAAAACACTAGTGCTTAGGAAATCTATTGGAGGCAGAAGCAGTCAAGGGTAGCCTAGGGTTAGGGTTAGGCTTACGGTTAGGCTTAGGGTACGGCTTAGGGTACGGGTTCGGGGAGGGCTTCGGGTACGGCGTAGGGTATGTGTTAGGGTTAGGGTTAGGGTTAGTATTAGGGTTAGGTCTCGGTTTAGGGTACGGTTTAGGATTAGGGTACGTGTTAGGGTTAGGGTAGGGGTTAGGGTTAGGGTACGTGTTAGGTTTAGGGTAGTTATTAAACCTATCCCACTCTCTAGATACCCCTTAGCACGTAAAGGAATATTATTTGGAGGTCCAGGCATGGAGAAGAGGTTAGACACTAGGATAAGATAAGGAACACACCCATTATAAAGAAATCACATTAGGATTCTCTTTTTAAGCTGTTCCTTAAAACACTAGTGCTTAGGAAATCTATCGGAGGCAGAAGCAGTCAAGGGTAGCCTAGGGTTAGGGTTAGGCTTAGGGTTAGGGTTAGGGTACGGCTTAGGGTACGGGTTCGGGGAGGTCTTCGGGTATGGCGTAGGGTATGGGTTAGGGTTAGGGTTAGGGTTAGTGTTAGGGTTAGGGCTTTCTTTAAGGTACAGTTTAGGATTAGGGTACGTGTTAGTGTTAGGGTAGGGGTTAGGGTTAGGGTACGTGTTAGGGTTAGGGTAGTTATTAAACCTATCCCACTCTCTAGATACCCCTTAGCATGTAAAGGAATATTATTTGGGGGTCCAGCCATGGAGAAGAGTTTAGACAATAGGATAAGATAAGGAACACACCCATTATAAAGAAATCACATTAGGATTCTCTTTTTAAGCTGTTCCTTAAAACACTAGTGCTTAGGAAATCTATTGGAGGCAGAAGCAGTCAAGGGTAGCCTAGGGTTAGGGATAGGCTTAGGGTTAGGGTTAGGGTACGGCTTAGGGTACGGGTTCGGGGAGGTCTTCGGGTATGGCGTAGGGTATGGGTTAGCGTTAGGGTTAGGGTTAGTGTTAGGGTTAGGGCTTTCTTTAGGGTACAGTTTAGGATTAGGGTACGTGTTAGTGTTAGGGTAGGGGTTAGGGTTAGGGTACGTGTTAGGGTTAGGGTAGTTATTAAACTTATCCCACTCTCTAGATACCCCTTAGAACATAAAGAATATTATTTGGGGGTCCAGCCATGGAGAAGAGTTTACACACTAGGATAAGATAAGGAACACACCCGTTATAAAGAAATCACATTAGGATTCTCTTTTTAAGCTGTTCCTTAAAACACTAGTGCTTAGGAAATCTATTGGAGGCAGAAGCAGTCAAGGGTAGCCTAGGGTTAGGGTTAGGCTTAGGGTTAGGGTTAGGGTACGGCTTAGGGTACGGGATCGGGGAGGGCTTCGGGTACGGCGTAGGGTATGGGTTAGGCTTAGTGTTAGTGTTAGTGTTAGGGTTAGGGCTCGGTTTAGGTTACGGGTTAGGATTAGGGTACTTGTTAGGGTTAGGGTAGTCGTTAGGGTTAGTGTACGTGTTAGGGTTAGGGTAGTGATTAAACCTATCCCACTCTCTAGATACCCCTTAGCACGTAAAGGAATATTATTTGGGGGTCCAGCCCTGGAGAAGAGTTTAGACACTAGGATAAGATAAGGAACACACCCATTATAAAGAAATCACATTAGGATTCTCTTTTTAAGCTGTTCCTTAAAACACTAGTGTTTAGGAAATCTATTGGATGCAGAAGCAGTCAAGGGTAGCCTAGGGTTAGTTTAGGCTTAGGGTTAGGCTTAGGTTACGGGTTCGGGGAGGGCTTCGTGTACGGCGTAGGTTATGGGTTAGGGTTAGGGTTAGGCTTAGTGTTAGGGTTAGGGCTCCGTTTAGGGTACGGGTTAGGATTATGGTACGTGTGAGGGTTAGGGTAGGGGTTAGGGTTAGGGTGCGCGTTAGCGTTAGGGTAGTTATTAAACCTATCCCACTCTCTAGATACCCCTTAGCACGTAAAGGAATATTATTTGGAGGTCCAGCCATGGAGAAGAGTTTAGACACTAGTATAAGATAAGGAACACACCCATTATAAAGAAATCACATTAGGATTCTCTTTTTAGGCTGTTCCTTAAAACACTAGTGCTTAGGAAATCTATTGGAGGCAGAAGCAGGCAAGTAGCCTAGGGTTAGGGTTAGGCTTACGGTTAGGCTTAGGGTACGGCTTAGGGTACGGGTTCGGGGAGGGCTTCGGGTACGGCGTAGGGTATGTGTTAGGGTTAGGGTTAGGTTTAGTATTAGGGTTAGGGCTCGGTTTAGGGTACGGTTTAGGATTAGGGTACGTGTTAGGGTTAGGGTAGGGGTTAGGGTTAGGGTACGTGTTAGGTTTAGGGTAGTTATTAAACCTATCCCACTCTCTAGATACCCCTTAGCACGTAAAGGAATATTATTTGGAGGTCCAGGCATGGAGAAGAGGTTAGACACTAGGATAAGATAAGGAACACACCCATTATAAAGAAATCACATTAGGATTCTCTTTTTAAGCTGTTCCTTAAAACACTAGTGCTTAGGAAATCTATCGGAGGCAGAAGCAGTCAAGGGTAGCCTAGGGTTAGGGTTAGGCTTAGGGTTAGGGTTAGGGTACGGCTTAGGGTACGGGTTCGGGGAGGTCTTCGGGTATGGCGTAGGGTATGGGTTAGGGTTAGGGTTAAGGTTAGTGTTAGGGTGAGGGCTTTGTTTAGGGTACGTTTTAGGATTAGGGTACGTGTTAGGGTTAGGGTAGGGGTTAGGGTTAGGGTACGTGTTAGGTTTAGGGTAGTTATTAAACCTATCCCACTCTCTAGATACCCCTTAGCACATAAAGAATATTATTTGGGGGTCCAGCCATGGAGAAGAGTTTAGACACTAGGATAAGATAAGGAACACACCCTTTATAAAGAAGTCACATTAGGATTCTCTTTTTAAGCTGTTACTTAAAACACTAGTGCTTAGGAAATCTATTGGAGGCAGAAGCAGTCAAGGGTAGCCTAGTGTTAGGGTTAGGCTTAGGGTTAGGGTTAGGGTACGGCTTAGGGTACGGGATCGGGGAGGGCTTCGGGTACGGCGTAGGGTATGGGTTAGGCTTATTGTTAGATTTAGTGTTAGGGTTAGGGCTCGGTTTAGGTTACGGGTTAGGATTAGGGTACTTGTTAGGGTTAGGGTAGTGGCTAGGGTTAGTGTACGTGTTAGGGTTAGGGTAGTGATTAAACCTATCCCACTCTCTAGATACCCCTTAGCACGTAAAGGAATATTATTTGGGGGTCCAGCCCTGGAGAAGAGTTTAGACACTAGGATAAGATAAGGAACACACCCATTATAAAGAAATCACATTAGGATTTTCTTTTTAAGCTCTTCTTTAAAACATTAGTGCTTAGGAAATCTATTGGAGGCAGAAGCAGTCAAGGGTAGCCTAGGGTTAGGGTTAGGCTTAGGGTTAGGGTTAGGGTACGGCTTAGGGTACGGGTTCGGGGAGGGCTTCGGGTATGGCGTAGGGTATGGGTTAGGGTTAGGGTTAGGGTTAGTGTTAGGGATAGGGCTCGGTTTAGGGTACGTGTTAGGAATAAGGTACGTGTTAGGGTTAGGATAGTGGTTAGGGTTAATGTACGTGTTAGGGTTAGGGTAGTGATTAAACCTATCCCACTCTCTAGATACCCCTTAGCACGTAAAGGAATATTATTTGGGGGTCCAGCCATGGAGAACAGTTTAGATACTAGGATAAGATAAGGAAAACACCCGTTATAAAGAAATCACATTAGAATTCTCTTTTTAAGCTGTTCCTTAAAACACTAGTGTTTAGGAAACCTATTGGAGGCAGAAGCAGTCAAGGGTAGCCTAGGGTTAGGGTTAGGGTTAGGGTTAGGCTTAGGGTACGGCTTAGGGTACGGGTTCGGGGAGGGCTTCGGGTACGACGTAGGGTATGGTTTAGGGTTAGGGTTAGAGTTAGTGTTAGGTTTAGGGCTCGGTTTAGGGTACGGGTTAGGATTAGGGTACGTGTTAGAGTTAGGAAAGGGGTAAGGGTTAGGTTACGCATTAGGGTTAGGGTAGTTATTAAACCTATCCCACTCTCTACATACCCCTTAGCACGTAAAGGAATATTATTTGGGGGTCCAGCCATGGAGAAGAGTTTAGACACTAATATAATATAAGGAACACTCACATGATAAAGAAATCACATTAGGAATCGCTTTTTAAGCTGTTCCTTAAAACACTAGTTCTTAGGAAATCTATTGGAGGCAGAAGCAGTCAAGGGTAGCCTAGGGTTAGGGTTAGGCTTAGGGTTAGGGTTAGGGTACGGCTTACGGTACGGGATCGGGTAGGGCTTCGGGTACGGCGTAGGGTATGGGTTAGGCTTAGTGTTAGTGTTAGTGTTACGGTTAGGGCTCGGTTTAGGTTACGGTTTAGGATTAGGGTACTTGTTAGGGTTAGGGTAGTCGTTAGGGTTAGTGTACGTGTTAGGGTTAGGGTAGTGATTAAACCTATCCCACTCTCTAGATACCCCTTAGCACATAAAGGAATATTATTTGGGGGTCCAGCCCTGGAGAAGAGTTTAGACACTAGGATAAGATAAGGAACACACCCATTATAAAGAAATCACATTAGGATTCTCTTTTTAAGCTGTTCCTTAAAACACTAGTGTTTAGGAAATCTATTGGATGCAGAAGCAGTCAAGGGTAGCCTAGGGTTAGTTTAGGCTTAGGGTTAGGCTTAGGGTACGGGTTCGGGGAGGGCTTCGTGTACGGCGTAGGTTATAGGTTAGGGTTAGGGTTAGGCTTAGGGTTAGGGTTAGGGTACGGCTTAGGGTACGGGATCGGGGAGGGCTTCGTGTACGGCGTAGGGTATGGGTTAGGGTTAGGGTTAGGCTTAGTGTTAGGGTTAGGGCTCCGTTTAGGGTACGGGTTAGGATTAGGGTACGTGTGAGGGTTAGGGTAGGGGTTAGGGTTAGGGTGCGCGTTAGCGTTAGGGTAGTTATTAAACCTATCCCACTCTCTAGATACCCCTTAGCACGTAAAGGAATATTATTTGGAGGTCCAGCCATGGAGAAGAGTTTAGACACTAGTATAAGATAAGGAACACACCCATTATAAAGAAATCACATTAGGATTCTCTTTTTAGGCTGTTCCTTAAAACACTAGTGCTTAGGAAATCTATTGGAGGCAGAAGCAGTCAAGGGTAGCCTAGGGTTAGGGTTAGGCTTACGGTTAGGCTTAGGGTACGGCTTAGGGTACGGGTTCGGGGAGGGCTTCGGGTACGGCGTAGGGTATGTGTTAGGGTTAGGGTTAGGGTTAGTATTAGAGTTAGGGCTCGGTTTAGGGTACGGTTTAGGATTAGGGTACGTGTTAGGGTTAGGGTAGGGGTTAGGGTTAGGGTACGTGTTAGGTTTAGGGTAGTTATTAAACCTATCCCACTCTCTAGATACCCCTTAGCACGTAAAGGAATATTATTTGGAGGTCCAGGCATGGAGAAGAGGTTAGACACTAGGATAAGATAAGGAACACACCCATTATAAAGAAATCACATTAGGATTCTCTTTTTAAGCTGTTCCTTAAAACACTAGTGCTTAGGAAATCTATCGGAGGCAGAAGCAGTCAAGGGTAGCCTAGGGTTAGGGTTAGGCTTAGGGTTAGGGTTAGGGTACGGCTTAGGGTACGGGTTCGGGGAGGTCTTCGGGTATGGCGTAGGGTATGGGTTAGGGTTAGGGTTAGGGTTAGTGTTAGGGTTAGGGCTTTCTTTAAGGTACAGTTTAGGATTAGGGTACGTGTTAGTGTTAGGGTAGGGGTTAGGGTTAGGGTACGTGTTAGGGTTAGGGTAGTTATTAAACCTATCCCACTCTCTAGATACCCCTTAGCATGTAAAGGAATATTATTTGGGGGTCCAGCCATGGAGAAGAGTTTAGACAATAGGATAAGATAAGTAACACACCCATTATAAAGAAATCACATTAGGATTCTCTTTTTAAGCTGTTCCTTAAAACACTAGTGCTTAGGAAATCTATTGGAGGCAGAAGCAGTCAAGGGTAGCCTAGGGTTAGGGTTAGGCTTAGGGTTAGGGTTAGGGTACGGCTCAGGGTACGGGATCGGGGAGGGCTTCGGGTACGGCGTAGGGTATGGGTTAGGCTTAGTGTTAGTGTTAGTGTTAGGGTTAGGGCTCGGTTTAGGTTACGGGTTAGGATTAGGGTACTTGTTAGGGTTAGGGTAGTCGTTAGGGTTAGTGTACGTGTTAGGGTTAGGGTAGTGATTAAACCTATCCCACTCTCTAGATACCCCTTAGCACGTAAAGGAATATTATTTGGGGGTCCAGCCCTGGAGAAGAGTTTAGACACTAGGATAAGATAAGGAACACACCCATTATAAAGAAATCATATTAGGATTCTCTTTTTAAGCTGTTCCTTAAAACACTAGTGTTTAGGAAATCTATTGGATGCAGAAGCAGTCAAGGGTAGCCTAGGGTTAGTTTAGGCTTAGGGTTAGGCTTAGGTTACGGGTTCGGGGAGGGCTTCGTGTACGGCGTAGGTTATGGGTTAGGGTTAGGGTTAGGCTTAGTGTTAGGGTTAGGGCTCCGTTTAGGGTACGGGTTAGGATTAGGGTACGTGTGAGGGTTAGGGTAGGGGTTAGGGTTAGGGTGCGCGTTAGCGTTAGGGTAGTTATTAAACCTATCCCACTCTCTAGATACCCCTTAGCACGTAAAGGAATATTATTTGGAGGTCCAGCCATGCAGAAGAGTTTAGACACTAGTATAAGATAAGGAACACACCCATTATAAAGAAATCACATTAGGATTCTCTTTTTAGGCTGTTCCTTAAAACACTAGTGCTTAGGAAATCTATTGGAGGCAGAAGCAGGCAAGTAGCCTAGGGTTAGGGTTAGGCTTACGGTTAGGCTTAGGGTACGGCTTAGGGTACGGGTTCGGGGAGGGCTTCGTGTACGGCGTAGGGTATGTGTTAGGGTTAGGGTTAGGTTTAGTATTAGGGTTAGGGCTCGGTTTAGGGTACGGTTTAGGATTAGGGTACGTGTTAGGGTTAGGGTAGGGGTTAGGGTTAGGGTACGTGTTAGGTTTAGGGTAGTTATTAAACCTATCCCACTCTCTAGATACCCCTTAGCACGTAAAGGAATATTATTTGGAGGTCCAGGCATGGAGAAGAGGTTAGACACTAGGATAAGATAAGGAACACACCCATTAGAAAGAAATCACATTAGGATTCTCTTTTTAAGCTGTTCCTTAAAACACTAGTGCTTAGGAAATCTATCGGAGGCAGAAGCAGTCAAGGGTAGCCTAGGGTTAGGGTTAGGCTTAGGGTTAGGGTTAGGGTACGGCTTAGGGTACGGGTTCGGGGAGGTCTTCGGGTATGGCGTAGGGTATGGGTTAGGGTTAGGGTTAAGGTTAGTGTTAGGGTGAGGGCTTTGTTTAGGGTACGTTTTAGGATTAGGGTACGTGTTAGGGTTAGGGTAGGGGTTAGGGTTAGGGTACGTGTTAGGTTTAGGGTAGTTATTAAACCTATCCCACTCTCTAGATACCCCTTAGCACATAAAGAATATTATTTGGGGGTCCAGCCATGGAGAAGAGTTTAGACACTAGGATAAGATAAGGAACACACCCTTTATAAAGAAGTCACATTAGGATTCTCTTTTTAAGCTGTTACTTAAAACACTAGTGCTTAGGAAATCTATTGGAGGCAGAAGCAGTCAAGGGTAGCCTAGTGTTAGGGTTAGGCTTAGGGTTAGGGTTAGGGTACGGCTTAGGGTACGGGATCGGGGAGGGCTTCGGGTACGGCGTAGGGTATGGGTTAGGCTTATTGTTAGATTTAGTGTTAGGGTTAGGGCTCGGTTTAGGTTACGGGTTAGGATTAGGGTACTTGTTAGGGTTAGGGTAGTGGCTAGGGTTAGTGTACGTGTTAGGGTTAGGGTAGTGATTAAACCTATCCCACTCTCTAGATACCCCTTAGCACGTAAAGGAATATTATTTGGGGGTCCAGCCCTGGAGAAGAGTTTAGACACTAGGATAAGATAAGGAACACACCCATTATAAAGATATCACATTAGGATTTTCTTTTTAAGCTCTTCTTTAAAACATTAGTGCTTAGGAAATCTATTGGAGGCAGAAGCAGTCAAGGGTAGCCTAGGGTTAGGGTTAGGCTTAGGGTTAGGGTTAGGGTACGGCTTAGGGTACGGGTTCGGGGAGGGCTTCGGGTATGGCGTAGGGTATGGGTTAGGGTTAGGGTTAGGGTTAGTGTTAGGGATAGGGCTCGGTTTAGGGTACGTGTTAGGATTAAGGTACGTGTTAGGGTTAGGCTAGTGGTTAGGGTTAATGTACGTGTTAGGGTTAGGGTAGTGATTAAACCTATCCCACTCTCTAGATACCCCTTAGCACGTAAAGGAATATTATTTGGGGGTCCAGCCATGGAGAACAGTTTAGATACTAGGATAAGATAAGGAAAACACCCGTTATAAAGAAATCACATTAGAATTCTCTTTTTAAGCTGTTCCTTAAAACACTAGTGTTTAGGAAACCTATTGGAGGCAGAAGCAGTCAAGGGTAGCCTAGGGTTAGGGTTAGGCTTAGGGTTAGGCTTAGGGTACGGCTTAGTGTACGGGTTCGGGGAGGGCTTCGGGTACGACGTAGGGTATGGTTTAGGGTTAGGGTTAGAGTTAGTGTTAGGTTTAGGGCTCGGTTTAGGGTACGGGTTAGGATTAGGGTACGTGTTAGAGTTAGGAAAGGGGTAAGGGTTAGGGTACGCATTAGGGTTAGGGTAGTTATTAAACCTATCCCACTCTCTACATACCCCTTAGCACGTAAAGGAATATTATTTGGGGGTCCAGCCATGGAGAAGAGTTTAGACACTAATATAATATAAGGAACACTCACATGATAAAGAAATCACATTAGGAATCGCTTTTTAAGCTGTTCCTTAAAACACTAGTTCTTAGGAAATCTATTGGAGGCAGAAGCAGTCAAGGGTAGCCTAGGGTTAGGTTAGGCTTACGGTTAGGCTTCGGGTACGACTTAGGGTACTTGTTCGGGGAGGGCTTCGGGTACGGCGTAGCGTATTGTTTAGGGTTAGGGTTAGGGTTAGTGTTAGGGTTAGGGCTCGGTTTAGGTTACGGTTTAGGATTAGGGTACGTGTTAGGGTTAGGGTAGGTGTTAGGATTAGGGTACGTTTTAGGGTTAGGGTAGTTATTAAACCTATCCCACTCTCTAGATACCCCTTAGCATGTAAAGGAATATTATTTGGGGGTCCAGCCATGGAGAAGAGTTTAGACAATAGGATAAGATAAGGAACACACCCATTATAAAGAAATCACATTAGGATTCTCTTTTTAAGCTGTTCCTTAAAACACTAGTGCTTAGGAAATCTATTGGAGGCAGAAGCAGTCAAGGGTAGCCTAGGGTTAGGTTAGGCTTACGGTTAGGCTTAGGGTACGGCTTAGGATACGGGTTCGGGGAGGACTTCGGGTACGGCGTAGGGTATGGGTTAGGGTTAGGGTTAGGGTTAGTGTTAGGGTTAGGGCTCGGTTTAGGTTACGGTTTAGGTTTAGGGTACTTGTTAGGGTTAGGGTAGTCGTTAGGGTTAGTGTACGTGTTAGGGTTAGGGTAGTGATTAAACCTATCCCACTCTCTAGATACCCCTTAGCACGTAAAGGAATATTATTTGGGGGTCCAGCCCTGGAGAAGAGTTTAGACACTAGGATAAGATAAGGAACACACCCATTATAAAGAAATCACATTAGGATTCTCTTTTTAAGCTGTTCCTTAAAACACTAGTGTTTAGGAAATCTATTGGATGCAGAAGCAGTCAAGGGTAGCCTAGGGTTAGTTTAGGCTTAGGGTTAGGCTTAGGGTACGGGTTCGTGGAGGGCTTCGTGTACGGCGTAGGTTATAGGTTAGGGTTAGGGTTAGGCTTAGTGTTAGGGTTAGGGCTCCGTTTAGGGTACGGTTTAGGATTAGGGTACGTGTTAGGGTTAGGGTAGGGGTTAGGGTTAGGGTACGTGTTAGGTTTAGGGTAGTTATTAAACCTATCCCACTCTCTAGATACCCCTTAGCACGTAAAGGAATATTATTTGGAGGTCCAGCCATGGAGAAGAGTTTAGACACTAGGATAAGATAAGGAACACACCCATTATAAAGAAATCACATTAGGATTCTCTTTTTAAGCTGTTCCTTAAAACACTAGTGCTTAGGAAATCTATTGGAGGCAGAAGCAGTCAAGGGTAGCCTAGGGTTAGGGTTAGGCTTAGGGTTAGGCTTAGGGTACGGCTTAGGGTACGGGTTCGGTGAGGGCTTCGGGTACGGCGTAGGGTATGGGTTAGGGTTAGTGTTAGGGTTAGTGTTAGAGTTAGGGCTCGGTTTAGGGTACGGGTTAGGATTAGGGTACGTGTTAGGGTTAGGGTAGGGGTTAGGGTTAGGGTACGCGTTAGGGTTAGGGTAGTTATTAAACCTATCCCACTCTCTAGATACCCCTTAGCACGTAAAGGAATATTATTTGGGGGTCCAGCCATGGAGAAGAGTTTAGACACTAGGATAAGATAAGGAACACACCCATTATAAAGAAATCACATTAGGATTCTCTTTTTAAGCTGTTCCTTAAAACACTAGTGCTTAGGAAATCTATTGGAGGCAGAAGCAGTCAAGGGTAGCCTAGGGTTAGGGTTAGGCTTAGGGTTAGGCTTAGGGTACGGCTTAGGGTACGGGTTTGGGGAGGGGTTCGGGAACGGCGTAGGGTTTGGGTTAGGGTTAGGGATAGGGTTAGTGTTAGGGTTAGGGCTCGGTTTAGGGTACGGGTTAGGATTAGGGTACATGTTAGGGTTAGGGTAGGGGTTAGGGTTAGGGTACGCGTTAGGGTTAGGGTAGTTATTAAACCTATCCCACTCTCTAGATACACCTTAGCACGTAAAGGAATATTATTTTTGGGTCCAGCCATCGAGAAGAGTTTAGACACTAGGATAAGATAAGGAACACACCCATTATAAAGAAATCACATTAGGATTCTCTTTTTAAGCTGTTCCTTAAAACACTAGTGCTTAGGAAATCTATTGGAGGCAGAAGCAGTCAAGGGTAGCCTAGGGTTAGGCTTAGGCTTAGGGTACGGCTTAGGGTACGGCTTAGGGTATGGGTTCGGGGAGGGCTTCGGGTATGGCGTAGGGTATGGGTTTGGGTTAGTGTTAGGGTTAGTGTTAGGGTTAGGTCTCGGTTTAGGGTACGGTTTAGGATTAGGGTACGTGTTAGGGTTAGGGTAGGGGTTAGGGTTAGGGTACGCGTTAGCGTTAGGGTAGTTATTAAACCTACCCCACTCTCTAGATACCCCTTAGCACGTAAAGGAATATTATTTGGAGGTCCAGCCATGGAGAAGAGTTTAGACACTAGGATAAGATAAGGAACACACCCATTATAAAGAAATCACATTAGGATTCTCTTTTTAAGCTGTTCCTTAAAACACTAGTGCTTAGGAAATCTATTGGAGGCAGAAGCAGTCAAGGGTAGCCTAGGGTTAGGGTTAGGCTTAGGGTTAGGGTTAGCGTACGGCTTAGGGTACGGGTTCGGGGAGGGCTTCGGGTACGGCGTAGGGTATGGGTTAGGGTTAGGGTTAGGGTTAGTGTTAGGGATAGGGCTCGGTTTAGGGTACGGATTAGGATTAAGGTACGTGTTAGGGTTAGGATAGTGGTTAGGGTTAATGTACGTGTTAGGGTTAGGGTAGTGATTAAACCTATCCCACTCTCTAGATACCCCTTAGCTCGTAAAGGAATATTATTTGGGGGTCAAGCCATAGAGAAGAGTTTAGATACTAGGATAAGATAAGGAAAACACCCATTATAAAGAAAACACATTAGAATTCTCTTTTTAAGCTGCTCCTTAAAACACTAGTGCTTAGGAAACCTATTGGAGGCAGAAGCAGTCAAGGGTAGCCTAGGGTTAGGGTTAGGCTTAGGGTTAGGCTTAGGGTACGGCTTAGTTACGGGTTCGGGGAGGGCTTCGGGTACGACGTAGGGTATGGGTTAGGGTTAGGGTTAGGGTTTGTGTTAGGGTTAGGGCTCGGTGTAGGGTAAGGGTTAGGATTAGGGTACGTGTTAGAGTTAGGAAAGGGGTAAGGGTTAGGGTACGCATTAGGGTTAGGGTAGTTATTAAACCTATCCCACTCTCTAGATACCCCTTAGCAAGTAAACGAATATTATTTGGGGGTCCAGCCATGGAGAAGTGTTTAGACACTAAGATAATATAAGAAACACACACATTATAAAGAAATCACATTAGGAATCTTTTTTAAGCTGTTCCTTAAAACACTAGTTCTTAGGAAATCTATTGGAGGCAGAAGCAGTCAAGGGTAGCCTAGGGTTAGTTTAGGCTTACGGTTAGGCTTAGGGTACGGCTTAGGGTATGTGTTCGGGGAGGTCTTCGGGTATGGCGTAGGGTATGGGTTAGGGTTAGGGTTAGGGTTAGTGTTAGGGTTAGGGCTTTGTTTAGGGTACGGTTTAGGATTAGGGTACGTGTTAGGGTTAGGGTAGGGGTTAGGGTTAGGGTACGTGTTAGGGTTAGGGTAGATATTAAACCTATCCCACTCTCTAGATACCCCTTAGAACATAAAGAATATTATTTGGGGGTCCAGGCATGGAGAAGAGTTTAGACACTAGGATAAGATAAGGAACACACCCGTTATAAAGAAATCACATTAGGATTCTCTTTTTAAGCTGTTCCTTAAAACACTAGTGCTTAGGAAATCTATTGGAGGCAGAAGCAGTCAAGGGTAGCCTAGGGTTAGGGTTAGGCTTAGGGTTAGGGTTAGGGTACGGATTAGGGTACGGGATCGGGGAGGGATTCGGGTACGGCGTAGGGTATGGGTTAGGCTTAGTGTTAGTGTTAGTGTTAGGGTTAGGGCTCGGTTTAGGTTACGGGTTAGGATTAGGGTACTTGTTAGGGTTAGGGTAGTCGTTAGGGTTAGTGTACGTGTTAGGGTTAGGGTAGTAATTAAACCTATCCCACTCTCTAGATACCCCTTAGCACGTAAAGGAATAATATTTGGGGGTCCAGCCATGGAGAAGAGTTTAGATACTAGGATAAGATAAGGAAAACACCCATTATAAAGAAATCACATTAGAATTCTCTTTTTAAGCTGTTCCTTAAAACACTAGTGCTTAGGAAACCTATTGGAGGCAGAAGCAGTCAAGGGTAGCCTAGGGTTAGGGTTAGGCTTAGGGATAGGCTTAGGGTATGGCTTAGGGTACGGGTTCGGGGAGGTCTTCGGGTATGGCGTAGGGTATGGGTTAGGGTTAGGGTTAGGGTTAATGTTAGGGTTAGGGCTTTGTTTAGGGTTCGGTTTAGGATTAGGGTACGTGTTAGGGTTAGGGTAGGGGTTAGGGTTAGGGTACGTGTTAGGGTTAGGGTAGATATTAAAGCTATCCCACTCTCTAGATACCCCTTAGAACATAAAGAATATTATTTGGGGGTCCAGCCATGGAGAAGAGTTTAGACACTAGGATAAGATAAGGAACACACCCGTTATAAAGAAATCACATTAGGATTCTCTTTTTAAGCTGTTCCTTAAAACACTAGTGCTTAGGAAATCTATTGCAGGCAGAAGCAGTCAAGGGTAGCCTAGGGTTAGGGTTAGGGTTAGGGTACGGCTTAGGGTATGGGTTCGGGTAGGGGTTCGGGCACGGCGTAGGGTATGGGTTAGGGTTAGGGTTAGGGTTAGTGTTAGGGTTAGGGCTCGGTTTAGGGTACGGTTTAGGATTAGGGTACGTGTTAGGGTTAGGGTAGGGGTTAGGGTTAGGGTACGTGTTAGGTTTAGGGTAGTTATTAAACATATCCCACTCTCTAGATACCCCGTAGCACGTAAAGGAATATTATTTGGAGGTCCAGCCATGGAGAAGAGTTTAGACACTAGGATAAGATAAGGAACACACCCATTATAAAGAAATCACATTAGGATTCTCTTTTTAAGCTGTTCCTTAAAACACTAGTGCTTAGGAAATCTATTGGAGGCAGAAGCAGTCAAGGGTAGCCTAGGGTTAGGGTTAGGCTTAGGGTTAGGCTTAGGGTACGGCTTAGGGTACGGGTTTGGGGAGGGGTTCGGGAACGGCGTAGGGTTTGGGTTAGGGTTAGGGTTAGGGTTAGTGTTAGGGTTAGGGCTCGGTTTAGGGTACGGGTTAGGATTAGGGTACATGTTAGGGTTAGGGTAGGGGTTAGGGTTAGGGTACGCGTTAGGGTTAGGGTAGTTATTAAACCTATCCCACACTCTAGATACCCCTTAGCATGTAAAGGAATATTATTTGGGGGTCCAGCCATGGAGAAGAGTTTAGACACTAGGATAAGATAAGGAACACACCCATTATAAAGAAATCACATTAGGATTCTCTTTTTAAGCTGTTCCTTAAAACACTAGTGCTTAGGAAATCTATTGGAGGCAGAAGCAGTCAAGGGTAGCCTAGGGTTAGGGTTAGGCTTAGGGTTATGCTTAGGGTACGGCTTAGGGTACGGGTTCGGGGAGGGCTTCGGGTACGGCGTAGGGTATGTGTTAGGGTTAGGGTTAGGGTTAGTGTTAGGGTTAGGGCTCGGTTTAGGGTACGGTTTAGGATTAGGGTACGTGTTAGGGTTAGGGTAGGGGTCAGGGTTAGGGTACGTGTTAGGTTTAGGGTAGTAATTAAACCTATCCCACTCTCTAGAAACCCCTTAGCACGTAAAGGAATATTATTTGGAGGTCCAGCCCTGGAGAAGAGTTTAGACACTAGGATAAGATAAGGAACACACCCATTATAAAGAAATCACATTAGGATTCTCTTTTTAAGCTCTTCTTTAAAACATTAGTGCTTAGGAAATCTATTGGAGGCAGAAGCAGTCAAGGGTAGCCTAGGGTTAGGGTTAGGCTTAGGGTTAGGGTTAGGGTACGGCTTACGGTACGGGTTCGGGGAGGGCTTCGGGTATGGCGTAGGGTATGGGTTAGGGTTATGGTTAGGGTTAGTGTTAGGGATAGGGCTCGGTTTAGGGTACGTGTTAGGATTAAGGTACGTGTTACGGTTAGGATAGTGGTTAGGGTTAATGTACGTGTTAGGGTTAGGGTAGTGATTAAACCTATCCCACTCTCTAGATACCCCTTAGCACGTAAAGGAATATTATTTGGGGGTCCAGCCATGGAGAAGAGTTTAGATACTAGGATAAGATAAGGAACACACCCGTTATAAAGAAATCACATTAGGATTCTCTTTTTAAGCTGTTCCTTAAAACACTAGTGCTTAGGAAATCTATTGGAGGCAGAAGCAGTCAAGGGTAGCCTAGGGTTAGGGTTAGGCTTAGGGTTAGGGTTAGGGTACGGATTAGGGTACGGGATCGGGGAGGGATTCGGGTACGGCGTAGGGTATGGGTTAGGCTTAGTGTTAGTGTTAGTGTTAGGGTTAGGGCTCGGTTTAGGTTACGGGTTAGGATTAGGGTACTTGTTAGGGTTAGGGTAGTCGTTAGGGTTAGTGTACGTGTTAGGGTTAGGGTAGTAATTAAACCTATCCCACTCTCTAGATACCCCTTAGCACGTAAAGGAATAATATTTGGGGGTCCAGCCATGGAGAAGAGTTTAGATACTAGGATAAGATAAGGAAAACACCCATTATAAAGAAATCACATTAGAATTCTCTTTTTAAGCTGTTCCTTAAAACACTAGTGCTTAGGAAACCTATTGGAGGCAGAAGCAGTCAAGGGTAGCCTAGGGTTAGGGTTAGGCTTAGGGTTAGGCTTAGGGTATGGCTTAGGGTACGGGTTCGGGGAGGTCTTCGGGTATGGCATAGGGTATGGGTTAGGGTTAGGGTTAGGGTTAATGTTAGGGTTAGGGCTTTGTTTAGGGTTCGGTTTAGGATTAGGGTACGTGTTAGGGTTAGGGTAGGGGTTAGGGTTAGGGTACGTGTTAGGGTTAGGGTAGATATTAAAGCTATCCCACTCTCTAGATACCCCTTAGAACATAAAGAATATTATTTGGGGGTCCAGCCATGGAGAAGAGTTTAGACACTAGGATAAGATAAGGAACACACCCGTTATAAAGAAATCACATTAGGATTCTCTTTTTAAGCTGTTCCTTAAAACACTAGTGCTTAGGAAATCTATTGCAGGCAGAAGCAGTCAAGGGTAGCCTAGGGTTAGGGTTAGGGTTAGGGTACGGCTTAGGGTATGGGTTCGGGTAGGGGTTCGGGCACGGCATAGGGTATGGGTTAGGGTTAGGGTTAGGGTTAGTGTTAGGGTTAGGGCTCGGTTTAGGGTACGGTTTAGGATTAGGGTACGTGTTAGGGTTAGGGTAGGGGTTAGGGTTAGGGTACGTGTTAGGTTTAGGGTAGTTATTAAACATATCCCACTCTCTAGATACCCCGTAGCACGTAAAGGAATATTATTTGGAGGTCCAGCCATGGAGAAGAGTTTAGACACTAGGATAAGATAAGGAACACACCCATTATAAAGAAATCACATTAGGATTCTCTTTTTAAGCTGTTCCTTAAAACACTAGTGCTTAGGAAATCTATTGGAGGCAGAAGCAGTCAAGGGTAGCCTAGGGTTAGGGTTAGGCTTAGGGTTAGGGTTAGGGTACGGCTTAGGGTATGTGTTCGGGGAGGTCTTCGGGTATGGCGTAGGGTATGGGTTAGGGTTAGGGTTAGGGTTAGTGTTAGGGTTAGGGCTTTGTTTAGGGTACGGTTTAGGATTACGGTACGTGTTAGGGTTAGGGTAGGGGTTATGGTTAGGGTACGTGTTAGGGTTAGGGTAGATATTAAACCTATCCCACTCTCTAGATACCCCTTAGAACATAAAGAATATTATTTGGGGGTCCAGCCATGGCGAAGAGTTTAGACACTAGGATAAGATAAGGAACACACCCGTTATACAGAAATCACATTAGGATTCTCTTTTTAAGCTGTTCCTTAAAACACTAGTGCTTAGGATATCTATTGGAGGCAGAAGCAGTCAAGGGTAGCCTAGGGTTAGGGTTAGGCTTAGGGTTAGGGTTAGGGTACGGATTAGGGTACGGGATCGGGGAGGGATTCGGGTACGGCGTAGGGTATGGGTTAGGCTTAGTGTTAGTGTTAGTGTTAGGGTTAGGGCTCGGTTTAGGTTACGGGTTAGGATTAGGGTACTTGTTAGGGTTAGGGTAGTCGTTAGGGTTAGTGTACGTGTTAGGGTTAGGGTAGTTATTAAACCTATCCCACTCTGTAGATACCCCTTAGCACGTAAAGGAATATTATTTGGAGGTCCAGCCATGGAGAAGAGTTTAGACACTAGGATAAGATAAGGAACACACCCATTATAAAAAAATCACATTAGGATTCTCTTTTTAAGCTGTTCCTTAAAAGACTAGTGCTTAGGAAATCTATTGGAGGCAGAAGCAGTCAAGGGTAGCCTAGGGTTAGGGTTAGGGTTAGGGTACGGCTTAGGGTATGGGTTCGGGTATGGGTTCGGGCACGGCGTAGGGTATGGGTTAGGGTTAGGGTTAGGGTTAGTGTTAGGGTTAGGGCTCGGTTTAGGGTACGTGTTAGGATTAGGGTACGTGTTAGGGTTAGGATAGTGGTTAGGGTTAATGTACGTGTTAGGTTTAGGGTAGTTATTAAGCCTATCCCATTCTCTAGATACCCCTCAGCACGTAAAGAATATTATTTGCGGGTCCAGCCATGGAGAAGAGTTTAGACACTAGGATAAGATATGGAACACACCCATTATAAAGAAATCACATTAGGATTCTCTTTTTATGCTGTTCCTTAAAACACTAGTTCTTAGGAAATCTATTGGAGGCAGAAGCAGTCAAGGGTAGCCTAGGGTTAGGGTTAGGCTTAGGGTTAGGGTTAGAGTACGGCTTAGGGTACGGGTTCGGGGAGGGCTTCGGGTACGGCGTAGGGTATGGGTTAGGGTTAGGGTTAGGGTTAGTGTTAGGGATAGGGCTCGGTTTAGGGTACGGGTTAGGATTAAGGTACGTGTTAGGGTTAGGATAGTGGTTAGGGTTAATGTACGTGTTAGGGTTAGGGTAGTGATTAAACCTATCCCACTCTCTAGATACCCCTTAGCACGTAAAGGAATATTATTTGGGGGTCCAGCCATGGAGAAGAGTTTAGATACTAGGATAAGATAAGGAAAACACCCATTATAAAGAAAACACATTAGAATTCTCTTTTTAAGCTGCTCCTTAAAACACTAGTGCTTAGGAAACCTATTGGAGGCAGAAGCAGTCAAGGGTAGCCTAGGGTTAGGGTTAGGCTTAGGGTTAGGCTTAGGGTACGGCTTAGGGTACGGGTTCGGGGCGGGCTTCGGGTAGGACGTAGGGTATGTGTTAGGGTTAGGGTTAGGGTTAGTGTTAGGGCTCGGTGTAGGGTACGGGTTAGGATTAGGGTACGTGTTAGAGTTAGGAAAGGGGTAAGGGTTAGGGTACGCATTAGGGTTAGTGTAGTTATTAAACCTATCCCACTCTCTAGATACCCCTTAGCACGTAAAGGAATATTATTTGGGGGTCCAGCCATGGAGAAGAGTTTAGACACTAAGATAATATAAGGAACACACACATTATAAATAAATCACATTAGGAATCTTTTTTAAGCTGTTCCTTAAAACACTAGTACTTAGGAAATCTATTGGAGGCAGAAGCAGTCAATGGTAGCCTAGGGTTAGGTTAGGCTTACGGTTAGGCTTAGGGTACGGCTTAGTGTACGGGTTCGGGGAGGACTTCGGGCACGGCGTAGGGTATGGGTTAGGGTTAGGGTTAGGGTTAGTGTTAGGGTTAGGGCTCGGTTTAGGGTACGGTTTAGGATTAGGGTACGTGTTAGGGTTAGGGTAGGGGTTAGGGTTAGGGTACGTGTTAGGTTTAGGGTAGTAATTAAACCTATCCCACTCTCTAGAAACCCCTTAGCACGTAAAGGAATATTATTTGGAGGTCCAGCCCTGGAGAAGAGTTTAGACACTAGGATAAGATAAGGAACACACCCATTATAAAGAAATCACATTAGGATTCTCTTTTTAAGCTCTTCTTTAAAATATTAGTGCTTAGGAAATCTATTGGAGGCAGAAGCAGTCAAGGGTAGCCTAGGGTTAGGGTTAGGCTTAGGGTTAGGGTTAGGGTACGGCTTACGGTACGGGTTCGGGGAGGGCTTCGGGTATGGCGTAGGGTATGGTTTAGGGTTATGGTTAGGGTTAGTGTTAGGGATAGGGCTCGGTTTAGGGTACGTGTTAGGATTAAGGTACGTGTTACGGTTAGGATAGTGGTTAGGGTTAATGTACGTGTTAGGGTTAGGGTAGTGATTAAACCTATCCCACTCTCTAGATACCCCTTAGCACGTAAAGGAATATTATTTGGGGGTCCAGCCATGGAGAAGAGTTTAGATACCAGGATAAGATAAGGAAAACACCCATTATAAAGAAATCACATTAGAATTCTCTTTTTAAGCTGTTCCTTAAAACACTAGTGCTTAGGAAACCTATTGGAGGCAGAAGCAGTCAAGGGTAGCCTAGGGTTAGGGTTAGGCTTAGGGTTAGGCTTAGGGTACGGCTTAGGGTACGGGTTCAGGGAGGGGTTCGGGCACGGCGTAGGGTATGGGTTAGGGTTAGGGTTAGGGTTAGTGTTAGGGTTAGGGCTCGGTTTAGGGTACGGTTTAGGATTAGGGTACGTGTTAGGGTTAGGGTAGGGGTTAGGGTTAGGGTACGTGTTAGGTTTAGGGTAGTTATTAAACCTATCCCACTCTCTAAATACCCCTTAGCACGTAAAGGAATATTATTTGGAGGTCCAGCCATGGAGAAGAGTTTAGACACTAGGATAAGATAAGGAACACACCCATTATAAAGAAATCACATTAGGATTCTCTTTTTAAGCTGTTCCTTAAAGCACTAGTGCTTAGGAAATCTATTGGAGGCAGAAGCAGTCAAGGGTAGCCTAGGGTTAGGGTTAGGCTTAGGGTTAGGGTTAGGGTACTGCTTAGGGTACGGGATCGGGGAGGGCTTCGGGTACGGCGTAGGGTATGGGTTAGGCTTAGTGTTAGTGTTAGTGTTAGGGTTAGGGCTCGGTTTAGGTTACGGGTTAGGATTAGGGTACTTGTTAGGGTTAGGGTAGTCGTTAGGGTTAGTGTACGTGTTAGGGTTAGGGTAGTTATTAAACCTATCCCACTCTCTAGATACCCCTTAGCACGTAAAGGAATATTATTTGGAGGTCCAGCCATGGAGAAGAGTTTAGACACTAGGATAAGATAAGGAACACACCCATTATAAAAAAAATCACATTAGGATTCTCTTTTTGTTTTTTTTTTTTTTTTTTTTTTTTTTTTTTTTAAATTTTTTAAACTTATTTATTATTTATTTATTATTTATTTTTGGCTGTGTTGGGTCTTCGTTTCTGTGCGAGGGCTTTCTCCAGTTGTGGCATGCGGGGGCCACTCTTCATCGCGGTGCGCGGGCCTCTCACTATCGCGGCCTCTCCTGTTGTGGAGCACAGGCTCCAGACGCGCAGGCTCAGTAGTTGTGGCTCACGGGCCCAGTTGCTCCGCGGCATGTGGGATCTTCCAAGACCAGGGCTCGAACCCGTGTCCCCCTGCATTGGCAGGCAGACTCTCAACCACTGCGCCACCAGGGAAGCCCAGGATTCTCTTTTTAAGCTGTTCCTTAAAACACTAGTGCTTAGGAAATCTATTGGAGGCAGAAGCAGTCAAGGGTAGCCTAGGGTTAGGGTTAGGGTTAGGGTACGGCTTAGGGTATGGGTTCGGGTATGGGTTCGGGGACGGCGTAGGGTATGGGTTAGGGTTAGGGTTAGGGTTAGTGTTAGGGTTAGGGCTCGGTTTAGGGTACGTGTTAGGATTAGGGTACGTGTTAGGGTTAGGATAGTGGTTAGGGTTAATGTACGTGTTAGGTTTAGGGTAGTTATTAAGCCTATCCCATTCTCTAGATACCCTCAGCACGTAAAGAATATTATTTGCGGGTCCAGCCATGGAGAAGAGTTTAGACACTAGGATAAGATATGGAAAACACCCATTATAAAGAAATCACATTAGGATTCTCTTTTTATGCTGTTCCTTAAAACACTAGTGCTTAGGAAATCTATTGGAGGCAGAAGCAGTCAAGGGTAGCCTAGGGTTAGGGTTAGGCTTAGGGTTAGGGTTAGCGTACGGCTTAGGGTACGGGTTCGGGGAGGGCTTCGGGTACGGCGTAGGGTATGGGTTAGGGTTAGGGTTAGGGTTAGTGTTAGGGATAGGGCTCGGTTTAGGGTACGGGTTAGGATTAAGGTACGTGTTAGGGTTAGGATAGTGGTTAGGGTTAATGTACGTGTTATGGTTAGGGTAGTGATTAAACCTATCCCACTCTCTAGATACCCCTTAGCACGTAAAGGAATATTATTTGGGGGTCCAGCCATGGAGAAGAGTTTAGATACTAGGATAAGATAAGGAAAACACCCATTATAAAGAAAACACATTAGAATTCTCTTTTTAAGCTGCTCCTTAAAACACTAGTGCTTAGGAAACCTATTGGAGGCAGAAGCAGTCAAGGGTAGCCTAGGGTTAGGGTTAGGCTTAGGGTTAGGCTTAGGGTACGGCTTAGGGTACGGGTTCGGGGAGGGCTTCGGGTACGACGTAGGGTATGGGTTAGGGTTAGGGTTAGGGTTAGTGTTAGGGCTCGGTGTAGGGTACGGGTTAGGATTAGGGTACGTGTTAGAGTTAGGAAAGGGGTAAGGGTTAGGGTACGCATTAGGGTTAGGGTAGTTATTAAACCTATCCCACTCTCTAGATACCCCTTAGCACGTAAAGGAATATTATTTGGGGGTCCAGCCATGGAGAAGAGTTTAGACACTAAGATAATATAAGGAACACACACATTATAAATAAATCACATTAGGAATCTTTTTTAAGCTGTTCCTTAAAACACTAGTGCTTAGGAAATCTATTGGAGGCAGAAGCAGTCAAGGGTAGCCTAGGGTTAGGGTTAGGCTTAGGGTTAGGGTTAGGGTACTGCTTAGGGTACGGGATCGGGGAGGGCTTCGGGTACGGCGTAGGGTATGGGTTAGGCTTAGTGTTAGTGTTAGTGTTAGGGTTAGGGCTCGGTTTAGGTTACGGGTTAGGATTAGGGTACTTGTTAGGGTTAGGGTAGTCGTTAGGGTTAGTGTACGTGTTAGGGTTAGGGTAGTTATTAAACCTATCCCACTCTCTAGACACCCCTTAGCACGTAAAGGAATATTATTTCGAGGTCCAGCCATGGAGAAGAGTTTAGACACTAGGATAAGATAAGGAACACACACATTATAAAGAAATCTCATTAGGATTCTCTTTTTAAGCTGTTCCTTAAAACACTAGTGCTTAGGAAATCTATTGGAGGCAGAAGCAGTCAAGGGTAGCCTAGGGTTAGGGTTAGGCTTAGGGTTAGGATTAGCGTTCGTCTTAGGGTACGGGTTCGGGGAGGGCTTCGGGTACGGCGTAGGGTATGGGTTAGGTTTAGGGTTAGGGTTAGTGTTAGGGTTAGGGCTCGGTTTAGGGTACGGGTTAGGATTAGGGTACGTGTTAGGTTTAGGGTAGGGGTTAGGGTTAGGGTACGTGTGAGTGTTAGGGTAGGGGTTAGGGTTAGGGTACGCGTTAGGGTTAGGGTAGTTACTAAACCTATCACACTCTCTAGATACCCCTTAGCACGTAAAGGAATATTATTTGGGGGTCCAGCCATGAAGAAGCGTTTAGACACTAGGATAAGATAAGGAACACACCCATTATTAAGAAATCACATTAGGATTCTCTTTTTAAGCTGTTCCTTAAAACACTAGTGCTTAGGAAATCTATTGGAGGCAGAAGCAGTCAAGGGTAGCCTAGGGTTAGGGTTAGGCTTAGGGTTATGCTTAGGGTACGGCTTAGGGTACGGGTTCGGGGAGGGCTTCGGGTACGGCGTAGGGTATGTGTTAGGGTTAGGGTTAGGGTTAGTGTTAGGGTTAGGGCTCGGTTTAGGGTACGGTTTAGGATTAGGGTACGTGTTAGGGTTAGGGTAGGGGTTAGGGTTAGGGTACGTGTTAGGTTTAGGGTAGTAATTAAACCTATCCCACTCTCTAGAAACCCCTTAGCACGTAAAGGAATATTATTTGGAGGTCCAGCCCTGGAGAAGAGTTTAGACACTAGGATAAGATAAGGAACACACCCATTATAAAGAAATCACATTAGGATTCTCTTTTTAAGCTCTTCTTTAAAACATTAGTGCTTAGGAAATCTATTGGAGGCAGAAGCAGTCAAGGGTAGCCTAGGGTTAGGGTTAGGCTTAGGGTTAGGGTTAGGGTACGGCTTACGGTACGGGTTCGGGGAGGGCTTCGGGTATGGCGTAGGGTATGGGTTAGGGTTATGGTTAGGGTTAGTGTTAGGGATAGGGCTCGGTTTAGGGTACGTGTTAGGATTAAGGTACGTGTTACGGTTAGGATAGTGGTTAGGGTTAATGTACGTGTTAGGGTTAGGGTAGTGATTAAACCTATCCCACTCTCTAGATACCCCTTAGCACGTAAAGGAATATTATTTGGGGGTCCAGCCATGGAGAAGAGTTTAGATACTAGGATAAGATAAGGAACACACCCGTTATAAAGAAATCACATTAGGATTCTCTTTTTAAGCTGTTCCTTAAAACACTAGTGCTTAGGAAATCTATTGGAGGCAGAAGCAGTCAAGGGTAGCCTAGGGTTAGGGTTAGGCTTAGGGTTAGGGTTAGGGTACGGATTAGGGTACGGGATCGGGGAGGGATTCGGGTACGGCGTAGGGTATGGGTTAGGCTTAGTGTTAGTGTTAGTGTTAGGGTTAGGGCTCGGTTTAGGTTACGGGTTAGGATTAGGGTACTTGTTAGGGTTAGGGTAGTCGTTAGGGTTAGTGTACGTGTTAGGGTTAGGGTAGTAATTAAACCTATCCCACTCTCTAGATACCCCTTAGCACGTAAAGGAATAATATTTGGGGGTCCAGCCATGGAGAAGAGTTTAGATACTAGGATAAGATAAGGAAAACACCCATTATAAAGAAATCACATTAGAATTCTCTTTTTAAACTGTTCCTTAAAACACTAGTGCTTAGGAAACCTATTGGAGGCAGAAGCAGTCAAGGGTAGCCTAGGGTTAGGGTTAGGCTTAGGGTTAGGCTTAGGGTATGGCTTAGGGTACGGGTTCGGGGAGGTCTTCGGGTATGGCATAGGGTATGGGTTAGGGTTAGGGTTAGGGTTAATGTTAGGGTTAGGGCTTTGTTTAGGGTTCGGTTTAGGATTAGGGTACGTGTTAGGGTTAGGGTAGGGGTTAGGGTTAGGGTACGTGTTAGGGTTAGGGTAGATATTAAAGCTATCCCACTCTCTAGATACCCCTTAGAACATAAAGAATATTATTTGGGGGTCCAGCCATGGAGAAGAGTTTAGACACTAGGATAAGATAAGGAACACACCCGTTATAAAGAAATCACATTAGGATTCTCTTTTTAAGCTGTTCCTTAAAACACTAGTGCTTAGGAAATCTATTGCAGGCAGAAGCAGTCAAGGGTAGCCTAGGGTTAGGGTTAGGGTTAGGGTACGGCTTAGGGTATGGGTTCGGGTAGGGGTTCGGGCACGGCGTAGGGTATGGGTTAGGGTTAGGGTTAGGGTTAGTGTTAGGGTTAGGGCTCGGTTTAGGGTACGGTTTAGGATTAGGGTACGTGTTAGGGTTAGGGTAGGGGTTAGGGTTAGGGTACGTGTTAGGTTTAGGGTAGTTATTAAACATATCCCACTCTCTAGATACCCCGTAGCACGTAAAGGAATATTATTTGGAGGTCCAGCCATGGAGAAGAGTTTAGACACTAGGATAAGATAAGGAACACACCCATTATAAAGAAATCACATTAGGATTCTCTTTTTAAGCTGTTCCTTAAAACACTAGTGCTTAGGAAATCTATTGGAGGCAGAAGCAGTCAAGGGTAGCCTAGGGTTAGGGTTAGGCTTAGGGTTAGGGTTAGGGTACGGCTTAGGGTATGTGTTCGGGGAGGTCTTCGGGTATGGCGTAGGGTATGGGTTAGGGTTAGGGTTAGGGTTAGTGTTAGGGTTAGGGCTTTGTTTAGGGTACGGTTTAGGATTACGGTACGTGTTAGGGTTAGGGTAGGGGTTATGGTTAGGGTACGTGTTAGGGTTAGGGTAGATATTAAACCTATCCCACTCTCTAGATACCCCTTAGAACATAAAGAATATTATTTGGGGGTCCAGCCATGGCGAAGAGTTTAGACACTAGGATAAGATAAGGAACACACCCGTTATACAGAAATCACATTAGGATTCTCTTTTTAAGCTGTTCCTTAAAACACTAGTGCTTAGGATATCTATTGGAGGCAGAAGCAGTCAAGGGTAGCCTAGGGTTAGGGTTAGGCTTAGGGTTAGGGTTAGGGTACGGATTAGGGTACGGGATCGGGGAGGGATTCGGGTACGGCGTAGGGTATGGGTTAGGCTTAGTGTTAGTGTTAGTGTTAGGGTTAGGGCTCGGTTTAGGTTACGGGTTAGGATTAGGGTACTTGTTAGGGTTAGGGTAGTCGTTAGGGTTAGTGTACGTGTTAGGGTTAGGGTAGTTATTAAACCTATCCCACTCTGTAGATACCCCTTAGCACGTAAAGGAATATTATTTGGAGGTCCAGCCATGGAGAAGAGTTTAGACACTAGGATAAGATAAGGAACACACCCATTATAAAAAAATCACATTAGGATTCTCTTTTTAAGCTGTTCCTTAAAAGACTAGTGCTTAGGAAATCTATTGGAGGCAGAAGCAGTCAAGGGTAGCCTAGGGTTAGGGTTAGGGTTAGGGTACGGCTTAGGGTATGGGTTCGGGTATGGGTTCGGGCACGGCGTAGGGTATGGGTTAGGGTTAGGGTTAGGGTTAGTGTTAGGGTTAGGGCTCGGTTTAGGGTACGTGTTAGGATTAGGGTACGTGTTAGGGTTAGGATAGTGGTTAGGGTTAATGTACGTGTTAGGTTTAGGGTAGTTATTAAGCCTATCCCATTCTCTAGATACCCCTCAGCACGTAAAGAATATTATTTGCGGGTCCAGCCATGGAGAAGAGTTTAGACACTAGGATAAGATATGGAACACACCCATTATAAAGAAATCACATTAGGATTCTCTTTTTATGCTGTTCCTTAAAACACTAGTGCTTAGGAAATCTATTGGAGGCAGAAGCAGTCAAGGGTAGCCTAGGGTTAGGGTTAGGCTTAGGGTTAGGGTTAGAGTACGGCTTAGGGTACGGGTTCGGGGAGGGCTTCGGGTACGGCGTAGGGTATGGGTTAGGGTTAGGGTTAGGGTTAGTGTTAGGGATAGGGCTCGGTTTAGGGTACGGGTTAGGATTAAGGTACGTGTTAGGGTTAGGATAGTGGTTAGGGTTAATGTACGTGTTAGGGTTAGGGTAGTGATTAAACCTATCCCACTCTCTAGATACCCCTTAGCACGTAAAGGAATATTATTTGGGGGTCCAGCCATGGAGAAGAGTTTAGATACTAGGATAAGATAAGGAAAACACCCATTATAAAGAAAACACATTAGAATTCTCTTTTTAAGCTGCTCCTTAAAACACTAGTGCTTAGGAAACCTATTGGAGGCAGAAGCAGTCAAGGGTAGCCTAGGGTTAGGGTTAGGCTTAGGGTTAGGCTTAGGGTACGGCTTAGGGTACGGGTTCGGGGCGGGCTTCGGGTACGACGTAGGGTATGTGTTAGGGTTAGGGTTAGGGTTAGTGTTAGGGCTCGGTGTAGGGTACGGGTTAGGATTAGGGTACGTGTTAGAGTTAGGAAAGGGGTAAGGGTTAGGGTACGCATTAGGGTTAGTGTAGTTATTAAACCTATCCCACTCTCTAGATACCCCTTAGCACGTAAAGGAATATTATTTGGGGGTCCAGCCATGGAGAAGAGTTTAGACACTAAGATAATATAAGGAACACACACATTATAAATAAATCACATTAGGAATCTTTTTTAAGCTGTTCCTTAAAACACTAGTACTTAGGAAATCTATTGGAGGCAGAAGCAGTCAATGGTAGCCTAGGGTTAGGTTAGGCTTACGGTTAGGCTTAGGGTACGGCTTAGTGTACGGGTTCGGGGAGGACTTCGGGCACGGCGTAGGGTATGGGTTAGGGTTAGGGTTAGGGTTAGTGTTAGGGTTAGGGCTCGGTTTAGGGTACGGTTTAGGATTCGGGTACGTGTTAGGGTTAGGGTAGGGGTTAGGGTTAGGGTACGTGTTAGGTTTAGGGTAGTAATTAAACCTATCCCACTCTCTAGAAACCCCTTAGCACGTAAAGGAATATTATTTGGAGGTCCAGCCCTGGAGAAGAGTTTAGACACTAGGATAAGATAAGGAACACACCCATTATAAAGAAATCACATTAGGATTCTCTTTTTAAGCTCTTCTTTAAAATATTAGTGCTTAGGAAATCTATTGGAGGCAGAAGCAGTCAAGGGTAGCCTAGGGTTAGGGTTAGGCTTAGGGTTAGGGTTAGGGTACGGCTTACGGTACGGGTTCGGGGAGGGCTTCGGGTATGGCGTAGGGTATGGTTTAGGGTTATGGTTAGGGTTAGTGTTAGGGATAGGGCTCGGTTTAGGGTACGTGTTAGGATTAAGGTACGTGTTACGGTTAGGATAGTGGTTAGGGTTAATGTACGTGTTAGGGTTAGGGTAGTGATTAAACGTATCCCACTCTCTAGATACCCCTTAGCACGTAAAGGAATATTATTTGGGGGTCCAGCCATGGAGAAGAGTTTAGATACCAGGATAAGATAAGGAAAACACCCATTATAAAGAAATCACATTAGAATTCTCTTTTTAAGCTGTTCCTTAAAACACTAGTGCTTAGGAAACCTATTGGAGGCAGAAGCAGTCAAGGGTAGCCTAGGGTTAGGGTTAGGCTTAGGGTTAGGCTTAGGGTACGGCTTAGGGTACGGGTTCAGGGAGGGGTTCGGGCACGGCGTAGGGTATGGGTTAGGGTTAGGGTTAGGGTTAGTGTTAGGGTTAGGGCTCGGTTTAGGGTACGGTTTAGGATTAGGGTACGTGTTAGGGTTAGGGTAGGGGTTAGGGTTAGGGTACGTGTTAGGTTTAGGGTAGTTATTAAACCTATCCCACTCTCTAGATACCCCTTAGCACGTAAAGGAATATTATTTGGAGGTCCAGCCATGGAGAAGAGTTTAGACACTAGGATAAGATAAGGAACACACCCATTATAAAGAAATCACATTAGGATTCTCTTTTTAAGCTGTTCCTTAAAACACTAGTGCTTAGGAAATCTATTGGAGGCAGAAGCAGTCAAGGGTAGCCTAGGGTTAGGGTTAGGCTTAGGGTTAGGGTTAGGGTACTGCTTAGGGTACGGGATCGGGGAGGGCTTCGGGTACGGCGTAGGGTATGGGTTAGGCTTAGTGTTAGTGTTAGTGTTAGGGTTAGGGCTCGGTTTAGGTTACGGGTTAGGATTTGGGTACTTGTTAGGGTTAGGGTAGTCGTTAGGGTTAGTGTACGTGTTAGGGTTAGGGTAGTTATTAAACCTATCCCACTCTCTAGATACCCCTTAGCACGTAAAGGAATATTATTTGGAGGTCCAGCCATGGAGAAGAGTTTAGACACTAGGATAAGATAAGGAACACACCCATTATAAAAAAAATCACATTAGGATTCTCTTTTTGTTTTTTTTTTTTTTTTTTTTTTTTAAATTTTTTAAACTTATTTATTATTTATTTATTATTTATTTTTGGCTGTGTTGGGTCTTCGTTTCTGTGCGAGGGCTTTCTCCAGTTGTGGCATGCGGGGGCCACTCTTCATCGCGGTGCGCGGGCCTCTCACTATCGCGGCCTCTCCTGTTGTGGAGCACAGGCTCCAGACGCGCAGGCTCAGTAGTTGTGGCTCACGGGCCCAGTTGCTCCGCGGCATGTGGGATCTTCCCAGACCAGGGCTCGAACCCGTGTCCCCCTGCATTGGCAGGCAGACTCTCAACCACTGCGCCACCAGGGAAGCCCAGGATTCTCTTTTTAAGCTGTTCCTTAAAAGACTAGTGCTTAGGAAATCTATTGGAGGCAGAAGCAGTCAAGGGTAGCCTAGGGTTAGGGTTAGGGTTAGGGTACGGCTTAGGGTATGGGTTCGGGTATGGGTTCGGGCACGGCGTAGGGTATGGGTTAGGGTTAGGGTTAGGGTTAGTGTTAGGGTTAGGGCTCGGTTTAGGGTACGTGTTAGGATTAGGGTACGTGTTAGGGTTAGGATAGTGGTTAGGGTTAATGTACGTGTTAGGTTTAGGGTAGTTATTAAGCCTATCCCATTCTCTAGATACCCCTCAGCACGTAAAGAATATTATTTGCGGGTCCAGCCATGGAGAAGAGTTTAGACACTAGGATAAGATATGGAACACACCCATTATAAAGAAATCACATTAGGATTCTCTTTTTATGCTGTTCCTTAAAACACTAGTGCTTAGGAAATCTATTGGAGGCAGAAGCAGTCAAGGGTAGCCTAGGGTTAGGGTTAGGCTTAGGGTTAGGGTTAGAGTACGGCTTAGGGTACGGGTTCGGGGAGGGCTTCGGGTACGGCGTAGGGTATGGGTTAGGGTTAGGGTTAGGGTTAGTGTTAGGGATAGGGCTCGGTTTAGGGTACGGGTTAGGATTAAGGTACGTGTTAGGGTTAGGATAGTGGTTAGGGTTAATGTACGTGTTAGGGTTAGGGTAGTGATTAAACCTATCCCACTCTCTAGATACCCCTTAGCACGTAAAGGAATATTATTTGGGGGTCCAGCCATGGAGAAGAGTTTAGATACTAGGATAAGATAAGGAAAACACCCATTATAAAGAAAACACATTAGAATTCTCTTTTTAAGCTGCTCCTTAAAACACTAGTGCTTAGGAAACCTATTGGAGGCAGAAGCAGTCAAGGGTAGCCTAGGGTTAGGGTTAGGCTTAGGGTTAGGCTTAGGGTACGGCTTAGGGTACGGGTTCGGGGCGGGCTTCGGGTACGACGTAGGGTATGTGTTAGGGTTAGGGTTAGGGTTAGTGTTAGGGCTCGGTGTAGGGTACGGGTTAGGATTAGGGTACGTGTTAGAGTTAGGAAAGGGGTAAGGGTTAGGGTACGCATTAGGGTTAGTGTAGTTATTAAACCTATCCCACTCTCTAGATACCCCTTAGCACGTAAAGGAATATTATTTGGGGGTCCAGCCATGGAGAAGAGTTTAGACACTAAGATAATATAAGGAACACACACATTATAAATAAATCACATTAGGAATCTTTTTTAAGCTGTTCCTTAAAACACTAGTACTTAGGAAATCTATTGGAGGCAGAAGCAGTCAATGGTAGCCTAGGGTTAGGTTAGGCTTACGGTTAGGCTTAGGGTACGGCTTAGTGTACGGGTTCGGGGAGGACTTCGGGCACGGCGTAGGGTATGGGTTAGGGTTAGGGTTAGGGTTAGTGTTAGGGTTAGGGCTCGGTTTAGGGTACGGTTTAGGATTCGGGTACGTGTTAGGGTTAGGGTAGGGGTTAGGGTTAGGGTACGTGTTAGGTTTAGGGTAGTAATTAAACCTATCCCACTCTCTAGAAACCCCTTAGCACGTAAAGGAATATTATTTGGAGGTCCAGCCCTGGAGAAGAGTTTAGACACTAGGATAAGATAAGGAACACACCCATTATAAAGAAATCACATTAGGATTCTCTTTTTAAGCTCTTCTTTAAAATATTAGTGCTTAGGAAATCTATTGGAGGCAGAAGCAGTCAAGGGTAGCCTAGGGTTAGGGTTAGGCTTAGGGTTAGGGTTAGGGTACGGCTTACGGTACGGGTTCGGGGAGGGCTTCGGGTATGGCGTAGGGTATGGTTTAGGGTTATGGTTAGGGTTAGTGTTAGGGATAGGGCTCGGTTTAGGGTACGTGTTAGGATTAAGGTACGTGTTACGGTTAGGATAGTGGTTAGGGTTAATGTACGTGTTAGGGTTAGGGTAGTGATTAAACGTATCCCACTCTCTAGATACCCCTTAGCACGTAAAGGAATATTATTTGGGGGTCCAGCCATGGAGAAGAGTTTAGATACCAGGATAAGATAAGGAAAACACCCATTATAAAGAAATCACATTAGAATTCTCTTTTTAAGCTGTTCCTTAAAACACTAGTGCTTAGGAAACCTATTGGAGGCAGAAGCAGTCAAGGGTAGCCTAGGGTTAGGGTTAGGCTTAGGGTTAGGCTTAGGGTACGGCTTAGGGTACGGGTTCAGGGAGGGGTTCGGGCACGGCGTAGGGTATGGGTTAGGGTTAGGGTTAGGGTTAGTGTTAGGGTTAGGGCTCGGTTTAGGGTACGGTTTAGGATTAGGGTACGTGTTAGGGTTAGGGTAGGGGTTAGGGTTAGGGTACGTGTTAGGTTTAGGGTAGTTATTAAACCTATCCCACTCTCTAGATACCCCTTAGCACGTAAAGGAATATTATTTGGAGGTCCAGCCATGGAGAAGAGTTTAGACACTAGGATAAGATAAGGAACACACCCATTATAAAGAAATCACATTAGGATTCTCTTTTTAAGCTGTTCCTTAAAACACTAGTGCTTAGGAAATCTATTGGAGGCAGAAGCAGTCAAGGGTAGCCTAGGGTTAGGGTTAGGCTTAGGGTTAGGGTTAGGGTACTGCTTAGGGTACGGGATCGGGGAGGGCTTCGGGTACGGCGTAGGGTATGGGTTAGGCTTAGTGTTAGTGTTAGTGTTAGGGTTAGGGCTCGGTTTAGGTTACGGGTTAGGATTTGGGTACTTGTTAGGGTTAGGGTAGTCGTTAGGGTTAGTGTACGTGTTAGGGTTAGGGTAGTTATTAAACCTATCCCACTCTCTAGATACCCCTTAGCACGTAAAGGAATATTATTTGGAGGTCCAGCCATGGAGAAGAGTTTAGACACTAGGATAAGATAAGGAACACACCCATTATAAAAAAAATCACATTAGGATTCTCTTTTTGTTTTTTTTTTTTTTTTTTTTTTTAAATTTTTTAAACTTATTTATTATTTATTTATTATTTATTTTTGGCTGTGTTGGGTCTTCGTTTCTGTGCGAGGGCTTTCTCCAGTTGTGGCATGCGGGGGCCACTCTTCATCGCGGTGCGCGGGCCTCTCACTATCGCGGCCTCTCCTGTTGTGGAGCACAGGCTCCAGACGCGCAGGCTCAGTAGTTGTGGCTCACGGGCCCAGTTGCTCCGCGGCATGTGGGATCTTCCCAGACCAGGGCTCGAACCCGTGTCCCCCTGCATTGGCAGGCAGACTCTCAACCACTGCGCCACCAGGGAAGCCCAGGATTCTCTTTTTAAGCTGTTCCTTAAAACACTAGTGCTTAGGAAATCTATTGGAGGCAGAAGCAGTCAAGGGTAGCCTAGGGTTAGGGTTAGGGTTAGGGTACGGCTTAGGGTATGGGTTCGGGTATGGGTTCGGGGACGGCGTAGGGTATGGGTTAGGGTTAGGGTTAGGGTTAGTGTTAGGGTTAGGGCTCGGTTTAGGGTACGTGTTAGGATTAGGGTACGTGTTAGGGTTAGGATAGTGGTTAGGGTTAATGTACGTGTTAGGTTTAGGGTAGTTATTAAGCCTATCCCATTCTCTAGATACCCTCAGCACGTAAAGAATATTATTTGCGGGTCCAGCCATGGAGAAGAGTTTAGACACTAGGATAAGATATGGAAAACACCCATTATAAAGAAATCACATTAGGATTCTCTTTTTATGCTGTTCCTTAAAACACTAGTGCTTAGGAAATCTATTGGAGGCAGAAGCAGTCAAGGGTAGCCTAGGGTTAGGGTTAGGCTTAGGGTTAGGGTTAGCGTACGGCTTAGGGTACGGGTTCGGGGAGGGCTTCGGGTACGGCGTAGGGTATGGGTTAGGGTTAGGGTTAGGGTTAGTGTTAGGGATAGGGCTCGGTTTAGGGTACGGGTTAGGATTAAGGTACGTGTTAGGGTTAGGATAGTGGTTAGGGTTAATGTACGTGTTATGGTTAGGGTAGTGATTAAACCTATCCCACTCTCTAGATACCCCTTAGCACGTAAAGGAATATTATTTGGGGGTCCAGCCATGGAGAAGAGTTTAGATACTAGGATAAGATAAGGAAAACACCCATTATAAAGAAAACACATTAGAATTCTCTTTTTAAGCTGCTCCTTAAAACACTAGTGCTTAGGAAACCTATTGGAGGCAGAAGCAGTCAAGGGTAGCCTAGGGTTAGGGTTAGGCTTAGGGTTAGGCTTAGGGTACGGCTTAGGGTACGGGTTCGGGGAGGGCTTCGGGTACGACGTAGGGTATGGGTTAGGGTTAGGGTTAGGGTTAGTGTTAGGGCTCGGTGTAGGGTACGGGTTAGGATTAGGGTACGTGTTAGAGTTAGGAAAGGGGTAAGGGTTAGGGTACGCATTAGGGTTAGGGTAGTTATTAAACCTATCCCACTCTCTAGATACCCCTTAGCACGTAAAGGAATATTATTTGGGGGTCCAGCCATGGAGAAGAGTTTAGACACTAAGATAATATAAGGAACACACACATTATAAATAAATCACATTAGGAATCTTTTTTAAGCTGTTCCTTAAAACACTAGTGCTTAGGAAATCTATTGGAGGCAGAAGCAGTCAAGGGTAGCCTAGGGTTAGGGTTAGGCTTAGGGTTAGGGTTAGGGTACTGCTTAGGGTACGGGATCGGGGAGGGCTTCGGGTACGGCGTAGGGTATGGGTTAGGCTTAGTGTTAGTGTTAGTGTTAGGGTTAGGGCTCGGTTTAGGTTACGGGTTAGGATTAGGGTACTTGTTAGGGTTAGGGTAGTCGTTAGGGTTAGTGTACGTGTTAGGGTTAGGGTAGTTATTAAACCTATCCCACTCTCTAGACACCCCTTAGCACGTAAAGGAATATTATTTCGAGGTCCAGCCATGGAGAAGAGTTTAGACACTAGGATAAGATAAGGAACACACACATTATAAAGAAATCTCATTAGGATTCTCTTTTTAAGCTGTTCCTTAAAACACTAGTGCTTAGGAAATCTATTGGAGGCAGAAGCAGTCAAGGGTAGCCTAGGGTTAGGGTTAGGCTTAGGGTTAGGATTAGCGTTCGTCTTAGGGTACGGGTTCGGGGAGGGCTTCGGGTACGGCGTAGGGTATGGGTTAGGTTTAGGGTTAGGGTTAGTGTTAGGGTTAGGGCTCGGTTTAGGGTACGGGTTAGGATTAGGGTACGTGTTAGGTTTAGGGTAGGGGTTAGGGTTAGGGTACGTGTGAGTGTTAGGGTAGGGGTTAGGGTTAGGGTACGCGTTAGGTTTAGGGTAGTTACTAAACCTATCACACTCTCTAGATACCCCTTAGCACGTAAAGGAATATTATTTGGGGGTCCAGCCATGAAGAAGCGTTTAGACACTAGGATAAGATAAGGAACACACCCATTATTAAGAAATCACATTAGGATTCTCTTTTTAAGCTGTTCCTTTAAACAGTAGTGATTAGGAAACCTATTGGAGGCAGAAGCAGTCAAGGGGAGCCTAGGATTAGGGTTAGGCTTAGGGTTAGGCTTAGGGTACGGCTTAGGGTACGGGTTCGGGGAGGGCTTCGGGTACGACGTAGGGTATGGGTTAGGGTTAGGGTTAGGGTTAGTGTTAGGGTTAGGGCTCGGTTTAGGGTACGGTTTAGGATTAGGGTACGTGTTAGGGTTAGGGTAGGTGTTAGTGTTAGGGTACGTGTTAGGTTTAGGGTAGTAATTAAACCTATCCCACTCTCTAGAAACCCCTTAGCACGTAAAGGAATATTATTTGGAGGTCCAGCCCTGGAGAAGAGTTTAGACACTAGGATAAGATAAGGAACACACCCATTATAAAGAAATCACATTAGGATTCTCTTTTTAAGCTCTTCTTTAAAACATTAGTGCTTAGGAAATCTATTGGAGGCAGAAGCAATCAAGGGTAGCCTAGGGTTAGGGTTAGGCTTAGGGTTAGGCTTAGGGTACGGCTTAGGGTACGTGTTCGGGGAGGGCTTCGGGTATGGCGTAGGGTATGGGTTAGGGTTAGGGTTAGGGTTAGTGTTAGGGTTAGGCCTCGGTTTAGGGTACGGTTTAGGATTTGGGTACGTGTTAGGGTTAGGGTAGGGGTTAGGGTTAGGGTACGCGTTAGCGTTAGGGTAGTTATTAAACCTACCCCACTCTCTAGATACCCCTTAGCACGTAAAGGTATATTATTTGGAGGTCCAGCCATGGAGAAGAGTTTAGACACTAGGATAAGATAAGGAACACACCCATTATAAAGAAATCACATTAGGATTCTCTTTTTAAGCTGTTCCTTAAAACACTAGTGCTTAGGAAATCTATTGGAGGCAGAAGCAGTCAAGGGTAGCCTAGGGTTAGGGTTAGGCTTAGGGTTAGGGTTAGCGTACGGCTTAGGGTACGGGTTCGGGGAGGGCTTCGGGTACGGCGTAGGGTATGGGTTAGGGTTAGGGTTAGGGTTAGTGTTAGGGATAGGGCTCGGTTTAGGGTACGGGTTAGGATTAAGGTACGTGTTAGGGTTAGGATAGTGGTTAGGGTTAATGTACGTGTTAGGGTTAGGGTAGTGATTAAACCTATCCCACTCTCTAGATACCCCTTAGCACGTAAAGGAATATTATTTGGGGGTCAAGCCATGGAGAAGAGTTTAGATACTAGGATAAGATAAGGAAAACACCCATTATAAAGAAAACACATTAGAATTCTCTTTTTAAGCTGCTCCTTAAAACACTAGTGCTTAGGAAACCTACTGGAGGCAGAAGCAGTCAAGGGTAGCCTAGGGTTAGGGTTAGGCTTAGGGTTAGGCTTAGGGTACGGCTTAGGTTACGGGTTCGGGGAGGGCTTCGGGTACGACGTAGGGTATGGGTTAGGGTCAGGGTTAGGGTTTGTGTTAGGGTTAGGGCTCGGTGTAGGGTAAGGGTTAGGATTAGGGTACGTGTTAGAGTTAGGAAAGGGGTAAGGGTTAGGGTACGCATTAGGGTTAGGGTAGTTATTAAACCTATCCCACTCTCTAGATACCCCTTAGCAAGTAAAGGAATATTATTTGGGGGTCCAGCCATGGAGAAGAGTTTAGACACTAAGATAATATAAGAAACACACACATTATAAAAAAATCACATTAGGAATCCTTTTTAAGCTGTTCCTTAAAACACTAGTTCTTAGGAAATCTATTGGAGGCAGAAGCAGTCAAGGGTAGCCTAGGGTTAGTTTAGGCTTACGGTTAGGCTTAGGGTACGGCTTAGGGTACGGGTTCGGGCAGGACTTCGGGTACTGCGTAGGGTATGGGTTAGGGTTAGGGTTAGGGTTAGTGTTAGGGTTAGGTCTCGGTTTAGGGTACGGTTTAGGATTAGGGTACGTGTTAGGGTTAGGGTAGGGGTTAGGGTTAGGGTACGCGTTAGCGTTAGGGTGGTTATTAAACCTATCCCACTCTCTAGATATCCCTTAGCACGTAAAGGAATATTATTTGGAGGTCCAGCCATGGAGAAGAGTTTAGACACTAGGATAAGATAAGGAACACACCCATTATGAAGAAATCACATTAGGAATCTTTTTTAAGCTGTTCCTTAAAACACTAGTTCTTAGGAAATCTATTGGAGGCAGAAGCAGTCAAGGGTAGCCTAGGGTTAGGGTTAGGTTTAGGGTACGGCTTAGGGTTTGGTTTCGGGTAGGGGTTCGGGCACGGCGTAGGGTATGGGTTATGGTTAGGGTTACGGTTAGTGTTAGGGTTAGGGCTCGGTTTAGGGTACGGGTTAGGATTAGGGTACGTGTTAGGGTTAGGATAGTGGTTAGGGTTAATGTACTTGTTAGGGTTAGGGTAGTTATTAAACCTATCCCATTCTCTAGATACCCCTCAGCACGTAAAGAATATTATTTGCGGGTCCAGCCATGGAGAAGAGTTTAGACACTAGGATAAGATATGGAACACACCCATTATAAAGAAATCACATTCGGATTCTCTTTTTATGCTGTTCCTTAAAACACTAGTGCTTAGGAAATCTATTGGAGGCAGAAGCAGTCAAGGGTAGCCTAGGGTTAGGGTTAGGCTTAGGGTTAGGGTTAGCATACGGCTTAGGGTACGGGTTTGGGGAGGGCTTCGGGTACGGCGTAGGGTATGGGTTAGGGTTAAGGTTAGGGTTAGTGTTAGGGATAGGGCTCGGTTTACGGTACGGGTTAGGATTAAGGTACGTGTTAGGGTTAGGATAGTGGTTAGAGTTAATGTACGTGTTAGGGTTAGGGTAGTGATTAAACCTATCCCACTCTCTAGATACCCCTTAGCACGTAAAGGAATATTATTTGGGGGTCCAGCCATGGAGAAGAGTTTAGATACTAGGATAAGATAAGGAAAACACCCATTATAAAGAAAACACATTAGAATTCTCTTTTTAAGCTGCTCCTTAAAACACTAGTGCTTAGGAAACCTATTGGAGGCAGAAGCAGTCAAGGGTAGCCTAGGGTTAGGGTTAGGCTTAGGGTTAGGCTTAGGGTACGGCTTAGGGTACGGGTTCGGGGAGGGCTTCGGGTACGACGTAGGGTATGGGTTAGGGTTAGGGTTAGGGTTAGTGTTAGGGTTAGGGCTCGGTGTAGGGTACGGGTTAGGATTAGGGTACGTGTTAGAGTTAGGAAAGGGGTAAGGGTTAGGGTATGCATTAGGGTTAGGGTAGTTATTAAACCTATCCCACTCTCTAGATACCCCTTAGCACGTAAAGGAATATTATTTGGGGGTCCAGCCATGGAGAAGAGTTTAGACACTAGGATAAGATAAGGAACACACCCATTATAAAGAAATCACATTAGGATTCTCTTTTTAAGCTGTTCCTTAAAACACTAGTGCTTAGGAAATCTATTGGAGGCAGAAGCAGTCAAGGGTAGCCTAGGGTTAGGGTTAGGCTTAGGGTTAGGGTTAGGGTACGGCTTAGGGTATGTGTTCGGGGAGGTCTTCGGGTATGGCGTAGGGTATGGGTTAGGGTTAGGGTTAGGGTTAGTGTTAGGTTTAGGGCTTTGTTTAGGGTACGGTTTAGGATTAGGGTACGTGTTAGTGTTAGGGTAGGGGTTAGGGTTAGGGTACGTGTTAGGGTTAGGGTAGATATTAAACCTATCCCACTCTCTAGATACCCCTTAGAACATAAAGAATATTATTTGGGGGTCCAGCCATGGAGAAGAGTTTAGACACTAGGATAAGATAAGGAACACACCCGTTATAAAGAAATCACATTAGGATTCTCTTTTTAAGCTGTTCCTTAAAACACTAGTGCTTAGGAAATCTATTGGAGGCAGAAGCAGTCAAGGGTAGCCTAGGGTTAGGGTTAGGCTTAGGGTTAGGGTTAGGGTACGGATTAGGGTACGGGATCGGGGAGGGATTTGGGTACGGCGTAGGGTATGGGTTAGGCTTAGTGTTAGTGTTAGTGTTAGGGTTAGGGCTCGGTTTAGGTTACGGGTTAGGATTAGGGTACTTGTTAGGGTTAGGGTAGTCGTTAGGGTTAGTGTACGTGTTAGGGTTAGGGTAGTAATTAAACCTATCCCACTCTCTAGAAACCCCTTAGCACGTAAAGGAATATTATTTGGAGGTCCAGCCCTGTAGAAGAGTTTAGATACTAGGATAAGATAAGGAAAACACCCATTATAAAGAAATCACATTAGAATTCTCTTTTTAAGCTGTTCCTTAAAACACTAGTGCTTAGGAAACCTATTGGAGGCAGAAGCAGTCAAGGGTAGCCTAGGGTTAGGGTTAGGCTTAGGGTTAGGCTTAGGGTACGGCTTAGGGTACGGGTTCAGGGAGGGGTTCGGGCACGGCGTAGGGTATGGGTTAGGGTTAGGGTTAGGGTTAGTGTTAGGGTTAGGGCTCGGTTTAGGGTACGGTTTAGGATTAGGGTACGTGTTAGGGTTAGGGTAGGGGTTAGGGTTAGGGTACGTGTTAGGTTTAGGGTAGTTATTAAACCTATCCCTCTCTCTAGATACCCCTTAGCACGTAAAGGAATATTATTTGGAGGTCCAGCCATGGAGAAGAGTTTAGACACTAGGATAAGATAAGGAACACACCCATTATAAAGAAATCACATTAGGATTCTCTTTTTAAGCTGTTCCTTAAAACACTAGTGCTTAGGAAATCTATTGGAGGCAGAAGCAGTCAAGGGTAGCCCAGGGTTAGGTTTAGGCTTAGGGTTAGGGTTAGGGTACGGCTTAGGGTACGGGTTCGGGGAGGTCTTCGGGTATGGCGTAGGGTATGGGTTAGTGTAAGGGTTAGGGTTAGTGTTAGGGTTAGGGCTTTGTTTAGGGTACGGTTTAGGATTAGGGTACGTGTTAGGGTTAGGGTAGGGGTTAGGGTTAGGGTACGTGTTAGGGTTAGGGTAGATATTAAACCTATCCCACTCTCTAGATACCCCTTAGAACATAAAGAATATTATTTGGGGGTCCAGCCATGGAGAAAAGTTTACACACTAGGATAAGATAAGGAACACACCCTTTATAAAGAAGTCACATTAGGATTCTCTTTTTAAGCTGTTCCTTAAAACACTAGTGCTTAGGAAATCTATTGGAGGCAGAAGCAGTCAAGGGTAGCCTAGGGTTAGGGTTAGGCTTAGGGTTAGGGTTAGGGTACGGCTTAGGGTACGGGATCGGGGAGGGCTTCGGGTACGGCGTAGGGTATGGGTTAGGGTTAGGGTTAGGGTTAGTGTTAGGGTTAGGGCTCGGTTTAGGTTACGGGTTAGGATTAGGGTACTTGTTAGGGTTAGGGTAGTCGTTAGGGTTAGTGTACGTGTTAGGGTTAGGGTAGTGATTAAACCTATCCCACTCTCTAGATACCCCTTAGCACGTAAAGGAATATTATTTGGGGGTCCAGCCCTGGAGAAGAGTTTAGACACTAGGATAAGATAAGGAACACACCCATTATAAAGAAATCACATTAGGATTCTCTTTTTAAGCTGTTCCTTAAAACACTAGTGTTTAGGAAATCTATTGGATGCAGAAGCAGTCAAGGGTAGCCTAGGGTTAGTTTAGGCTTAGGGTTAGGCTTAGGTTACGGGTTCGGGGAGGGCTTCGTGTACGGCGTAGGTTATGGGTTAGGGTTAGGGTTAGGCTTAGTGTTAGGGTTAGGGCTCCGTTTAGGGTACGGGTTAGGATTATGGTACGTGTGAGGGTTAGGGTAGGGGTTAGGGTTAGGGTGCGCGTTAGCGTTAGGGTAGTTATTAAACCTATCCCACTCTCTAGATACCCCTTAGCACGTAAAGGAATATTATTTGGAGGTCCAGCCATGGAGAAGAGTTTAGACACTAGTATAAGATAAGGAACACACCCATTATAAAGAAATCACATTAGGATTCTCTTTTTAGGCTGTTCCTTAAAACACTAGTGCTTAGGAAATCTATTGGAGGCAGAAGCAGGCAAGTAGCCTAGGGTTAGGGTTAGGCTTACGGTTAGGCTTAGGGTACGGCTTAGGGTACGGGTTCGGGGAGGGCTTCGGGTACGGCGTAGGGTATGTGTTAGGGTTAGGGTTAGGTTTAGTATTAGGGTTAGGGCTCGGTTTAGGGTACGGTTTAGGATTAGGGTACGTGTTAGGGTTAGGGTAGGGGTTAGGGTTAGGGTACGTGTTAGGTTTAGGGTAGTTATTAAACCTATCCCACTCTCTAGATACCCCTTAGCACGTAAAGGAATATTATTTGGAGGTCCAGGCATGGAGAAGAGGTTAGACACTAGGATAAGATAAGGAACACACCCATTATAAAGAAATCACATTAGGATTCTCTTTTTAAGCTGTTCCTTAAAACACTAGTGCTTAGGAAATCTATCGGAGGCAGAAGCAGTCAAGGGTAGCCTAGGGTTAGGGTTAGGCTTAGGGTTAGGGTTAGGGTACGGCTTAGGGTACGGGTTCGGGGAGGTCTTCGGGTATGGCGTAGGGTATGGGTTAGGGTTAGGGTTAAGGTTAGTGTTAGGGTGAGGGCTTTGTTTAGGGTACGTTTTAGGATTAGGGTACGTGTTAGGGTTAGGGTAGGGGTTAGGGTTAGGGTACGTGTTAGGTTTAGGGTAGTTATTAAACCTATCCCACTCTCTAGATACCCCTTAGCACATAAAGAATATTATTTGGGGGTCCAGCCATGGAGAAGAGTTTAGACACTAGGATAAGATAAGGAACACACCCTTTATAAAGAAGTCACATTAGGATTCTCTTTTTAAGCTGTTACTTAAAACACTAGTGCTTAGGAAATCTATTGGAGGCAGAAGCAGTCAAGGGTAGCCTAGTGTTAGGGTTAGGCTTAGGGTTAGGGTTAGGGTACGGCTTAGGGTACGGGATCGGGGAGGGCTTCGGGTACGGCGTAGGGTATGGGTTAGGCTTATTGTTAGATTTAGTGTTAGGGTTAGGGCTCGGTTTAGGTTACGGGTTAGGATTAGGGTACTTGTTAGGGTTAGGGTAGTGGCTAGGGTTAGTGTACGTGTTAGGGTTAGGGTAGTGATTAAACCTATCCCACTCTCTAGATACCCCTTAGCACGTAAAGGAATATTATTTGGGGGTCCAGCCCTGGAGAAGAGTTTAGACACTAGGATAAGATAAGGAACACACCCATTATAAAGAAATCACATTAGGATTTTCTTTTTAAGCTCTTCTTTAAAACATTAGTGCTTAGGAAATCTATTGGAGGCAGAAGCAGTCAAGGGTAGCCTAGGGTTAGGGTTAGGCTTAGGGTTAGGGTTAGGGTACGGCTTAGGGTACGGGTTCGGGGAGGGCTTCGGGTATGGCGTAGGGTATGGGTTAGGGTTAGGGTTAGGGTTAGTGTTAGGGATAGGGCTCGGTTTAGGGTACGTGTTAGGAATAAGGTACGTGTTAGGGTTAGGATAGTGGTTAGGGTTAATGTACGTGTTAGGGTTAGGGTAGTGATTAAACCTATCCCACTCTCTAGATACCCCTTAGCACGTAAAGGAATATTATTTGGGGGTCCAGCCATGGAGAACAGTTTAGATACTAGGATAAGATAAGGAAAACACCCGTTATAAAGAAATCACATTAGAATTCTCTTTTTAAGCTGTTCCTTAAAACACTAGTGTTTAGGAAACCTATTGGAGGCAGAAGCAGTCAAGGGTAGCCTAGGGTTAGGGTTAGGGTTAGGGTTAGGCTTAGGGTACGGCTTAGGGTACGGGTTCGGGGAGGGCTTCGGGTACGACGTAGGGTATGGTTTAGGGTTAGGGTTAGAGTTAGTGTTAGGTTTAGGGCTCGGTTTAGGGTACGGGTTAGGATTAGGGTACGTGTTAGAGTTAGGAAAGGGGTAAGGGTTAGGTTACGCATTAGGGTTAGGGTAGTTATTAAACCTATCCCACTCTCTACATACCCCTTAGCACGTAAAGGAATATTATTTGGGGGTCCAGCCATGGAGAAGAGTTTAGACACTAATATAATATAAGGAACACTCACATGATAAAGAAATCACATTAGGAATCGCTTTTTAAGCTGTTCCTTAAAACACTAGTTCTTAGGAAATCTATTGGAGGCAGAAGCAGTCAAGGGTAGCCTAGGGTTAGGGTTAGGCTTAGGGTTAGGGTTAGGGTACGGCTTACGGTACGGGATCGGGTAGGGCTTCGGGTACGGCGTAGGGTATGGGTTAGGCTTAGTGTTAGTGTTAGTGTTACGGTTAGGGCTCGGTTTAGGTTACGGTTTAGGATTAGGGTACTTGTTAGGGTTAGGGTAGTCGTTAGGGTTAGTGTACGTGTTAGGGTTAGGGTAGTGATTAAACCTATCCCACTCTCTAGATACCCCTTAGCACATAAAGGAATATTATTTGGGGGTCCAGCCCTGGAGAAGAGTTTAGACACTAGGATAAGATAAGGAACACACCCATTATAAAGAAATCACATTAGGATTCTCTTTTTAAGCTGTTCCTTAAAACACTAGTGTTTAGGAAATCTATTGGATGCAGAAGCAGTCAAGGGTAGCCTAGGGTTAGTTTAGGCTTAGGGTTAGGCTTAGGGTACGGGTTCGGGGAGGGCTTCGTGTACGGCGTAGGTTATAGGTTAGGGTTAGGGTTAGGCTTAGGGTTAGGGTTAGGGTACGGCTTAGGGTACGGGATCGGGGAGGGCTTCGTGTACGGCGTAGGGTATGGGTTAGGGTTAGGGTTAGGCTTAGTGTTAGGGTTAGGGCTCCGTTTAGGGTACGGGTTAGGATTAGGGTACGTGTGAGGGTTAGGGTAGGGGTTAGGGTTAGGGTGCGCGTTAGCGTTAGGGTAGTTATTAAACCTATCCCACTCTCTAGATACCCCTTAGCACGTAAAGGAATATTATTTGGAGGTCCAGCCATGGAGAAGAGTTTAGACACTAGTATAAGATAAGGAACACACCCATTATAAAGAAATCACATTAGGATTCTCTTTTTAGGCTGTTCCTTAAAACACTAGTGCTTAGGAAATCTATTGGAGGCAGAAGCAGTCAAGGGTAGCCTAGGGTTAGGGTTAGGCTTACGGTTAGGCTTAGGGTACGGCTTAGGGTACGGGTTCGGGGAGGGCTTCGGGTACGGCGTAGGGTATGTGTTAGGGTTAGGGTTAGGGTTAGTATTAGAGTTAGGGCTCGGTTTAGGGTACGGTTTAGGATTAGGGTACGTGTTAGGGTTAGGGTAGGGGTTAGGGTTAGGGTACGTGTTAGGTTTAGGGTAGTTATTAAACCTATCCCACTCTCTAGATACCCCTTAGCACGTAAAGGAATATTATTTGGAGGTCCAGGCATGGAGAAGAGGTTAGACACTAGGATAAGATAAGGAACACACCCATTATAAAGAAATCACATTAGGATTCTCTTTTTAAGCTGTTCCTTAAAACACTAGTGCTTAGGAAATCTATCGGAGGCAGAAGCAGTCAAGGGTAGCCTAGGGTTAGGGTTAGGCTTAGGGTTAGGGTTAGGGTACGGCTTAGGGTACGGGTTCGGGGAGGTCTTCGGGTATGGCGTAGGGTATGGGTTAGGGTTAGGGTTAGGGTTAGTGTTAGGGTTAGGGCTTTCTTTAAGGTACAGTTTAGGATTAGGGTACGTGTTAGTGTTAGGGTAGGGGTTAGGGTTAGGGTACGTGTTAGGGTTAGGGTAGTTATTAAACCTATCCCACTCTCTAGATACCCCTTAGCATGTAAAGGAATATTATTTGGGGGTCCAGCCATGGAGAAGAGTTTAGACAATAGGATAAGATAAGTAACACACCCATTATAAAGAAATCACATTAGGATTCTCTTTTTAAGCTGTTCCTTAAAACACTAGTGCTTAGGAAATCTATTGGAGGCAGAAGCAGTCAAGGGTAGCCTAGGGTTAGGGTTAGGCTTAGGGTTAGGGTTAGGGTACGGCTTAGGGTACGGGATCGGGGAGGGCTTCGGGTACGGCGTAGGGTATGGGTTAGGCTTAGTGTTAGTGTTAGTGTTAGGGTTAGGGCTCGGTTTAGGTTACGGGTTAGGATTAGGGTACTTGTTAGGGTTAGGGTAGTCGTTAGGGTTAGTGTACGTGTTAGGGTTAGGGTAGTGATTAAACCTATCCCACTCTCTAGATACCCCTTAGCACGTAAAGGAATATTATTTGGGGGTCCAGCCCTGGAGAAGAGTTTAGACACTAGGATAAGATAAGGAACACACCCATTATAAAGAAATCATATTAGGATTCTCTTTTTAAGCTGTTCCTTAAAACACTAGTGTTTAGGAAATCTATTGGATGCAGAAGCAGTCAAGGGTAGCCTAGGGTTAGTTTAGGCTTAGGGTTAGGCTTAGGTTACGGGTTCGGGGAGGGCTTCGTGTACGGCGTAGTTTATGGGTTAGGGTTAGGGTTAGGCTTAGTGTTAGGGTTAGGGCTCCGTTTAGGGTACGGGTTAGGATTAGGGTACGTGTGAGGGTTAGGGTAGGGGTTAGGGTTAGGGTGCGCGTTAGCGTTAGGGTAGTTATTAAACCTATCCCACTCTCTAGATACCCCTTAGCACGTAAAGGAATATTATTTGGAGGTCCAGCCATGGAGAAGAGTTTAGACACTAGTATAAGATAAGGAACACACCCATTATAAAGAAATCACATTAGGATTCTCTTTTTAGGCTGTTCCTTAAAACACTAGTGCTTAGGAAATCTATTGGAGGCAGAAGCAGGCAAGTAGCCTAGGGTTAGGGTTAGGCTTACGGTTAGGCTTAGGGTACGGCTTAGGGTACGGGTTCGGGGAGGGCTTCGTGTACGGCGTAGGGTATGTGTTAGGGTTAGGGTTAGGTTTAGTATTAGGGTTAGGGCTCGGTTTAGGGTACGGTTTAGGATTAGGGTACGTGTTAGGGTTAGGGTAGGGGTTAGGGTTAGGGTACGTGTTAGGTTTAGGGTAGTTATTAAACCTATCCCACTCTCTAGATACCCCTTAGCACGTAAAGGAATATTATTTGGAGGTCCAGGCATGGAGAAGAGGTTAGACACTAGGATAAGATAAGGAACACACCCATTAGAAAGAAATCACATTAGGATTCTCTTTTTAAGCTGTTCCTTAAAACACTAGTGCTTAGGAAATCTATCGGAGGCAGAAGCAGTCAAGGGTAGCCTAGGGTTAGGGTTAGGCTTAGGGTTAGGGTTAGGGTACGGCTTAGGGTACGGGTTCGGGGAGGTGTTCGGGTATGGCGTAGGGTATGGGTTAGGGTTAGGGTTAAGGTTAGTGTTAGGGTGAGGGCTTTGTTTAGGGTACGTTTTAGGATTAGGGTACGTGTTAGGGTTAGGGTAGGGGTTAGGGTTAGGGTACGTGTTAGGTTTAGGGTAGTTATTAAACCTATCCCACTCTCTAGATACCCCTTAGCACATAAAGAATATTATTTGGGGGTCCAGCGATGGAGAAGAGTTTAGACACTAGGATAAGATAAGGAACACACCCTTTATAAAGAAGTCACATTAGGATTCTCTTTTTAAGCTGTTACTTAAAACACTAGTGCTTAGGAAATCTATTGGAGGCAGAAGCAGTCAAGGGTAGCCTAGTGTTAGGGTTAGGCTTAGGGTTAGGGTTAGGGTACGGCTTAGGGTACGGGATCGGGGAGGGCTTCGGGTACGGCGTAGGGTATGGGTTAGGCTTATTGTTAGATTTAGTGTTAGGGTTAGGGCTCGGTTTAGGTTACGGGTTAGGATTAGGGTACTTGTTAGGGTTAGGGTAGTGGCTAGGGTTAGTGTACGTGTTAGGGTTAGGGTAGTGATTAAACCTATCCCACTCTCTAGATACCCCTTAGCACGTAAAGGAATATTATTTGGGGGTCCAGCCCTGGAGAAGAGTTTAGACACTAGGATAAGATAAGGAACACACCCATTATAAAGATATCACATTAGGATTTTCTTTTTAAGCTCTTCTTTAAAACATTAGTGCTTAGGAAATCTATTGGAGGCAGAAGCAGTCAAGGGTAGCCTAGGGTTAGGGTTAGGCTTAGGGTTAGGTTTAGGGTACGGCTTAGGGTACGGGTTCGGGGAGGGCTTCGGGTATGGCGTAGGGTATGGGTTAGGGTTAGGGTTAGGGTTAGTGTTAGGGATAGGGCTCGGTTTAGGGTACGTGTTAGGATTAAGGTACGTGTTAGGGTTAGGCTAGTGGTTAGGGTTAATGTACGTGTTAGGGTTAGGGTAGTGATTAAACCTATCCCACTCTCTAGATACCCCTTAGCACGTAAAGGAATATTATTTGGGGGTCCAGCCATGGAGAACAGTTTAGATACTAGGATAAGATAAGGAAAACACCCGTTATAAAGAAATCACATTAGAATTCTCTTTTTAAGCTGTTCCTTAAAACACTAGTGTTTAGGAAACCTATTGGAGGCAGAAGCAGTCAAGGGTAGCCTAGGGTTAGGGTTAGGCTTAGGGTTAGGCTTAGGGTACGGCTTAGTGTACGGGTTCGGGGAGGGCTTCGGGTACGACGTAGGGTATGGTTTAGGGTTAGGGTTAGAGTTAGTGTTAGGTTTAGGGCTCGGTTTAGGGTACGGGTTAGGATTAGGGTACGTGTTAGAGTTAGGAAAGGGGTAAGGGTTAGGGTACGCATTAGGGTTAGGGTAGTTATTAAACCTATCCCACTCTCTACATACCCCTTAGCACGTAAAGGAATATTATTTGGGGGTCCAGCCATGGAGAAGAGTTTAGACACTAATATAATATAAGGAACACTCACATGATAAAGAAATCACATTAGGAATCGCTTTTTAAGCTGTTCCTTAAAACACTAGTTCTTAGGAAATCTATTGGAGGCAGAAGCAGTCAAGGGTAGCCTAGGGTTAGGTTAGGCTTACGGTTAGGCTTCGGGTACGACTTAGGGTACTTGTTCGGGGAGGGCTTCGGGTACGGCGTAGCGTATTGTTTAGGGTTAGGGTTAGGGTTAGTGTTAGGGTTAGGGCTCGGTTTAGGTTACGGTTTAGGATTAGGGTACGTGTTAGGGTTAGGGTAGGTGTTAGGATTAGGGTACGTGTTAGGGTTAGGGTAGTTATTAAACCTATCCCACTCTCTAGATACCCCTTAGCATGTAAAGGAATATTATTTGGGGGTCCAGCCCTGGAGAAGAGTTTAGACAATAGGATAAGATAAGGAACACACCCATTATAAAGAAATCACATTAGGATTCTCTTTTTAAGCTGTTCCTTAAAACACTAGTGCTTAGGAAATCTATTGGAGGCAGAAGCAGTCAAGGGTAGCCTAGGGTTAGGTTAGGCTTACGGTTAGGCTTAGGGTACGGCTTAGGATACGGGTTCGGGGAGGACTTCGGGTACGGCGTAGGGTATGGGTTAGGGTTAGGGTTAGGGTTAGTGTTAGGGTTAGGGCTCGGTTGAGGTTACGGTTTAGGATTAGGGTACGTGTTAGGGTTAGGGTAGGGGTTAGGATTAGGGTACGTGTTAGGGTTAGGGTAGTTATTAAACCTATCCCACTCTCTAGATACCCCTTAGCATGTAAAGGAATATTATTTGGGGGTCCAGCCATGGAGAAGAGTTTAGACACTAGGATAAGATAAGGAACACACCCATTATAAAGAAATCACATTAGGATTCTCTTTTTAAGCTGTTCCTTAAAACACTAGTGCTTAGGAAATCTATTGGAGGCAGAAGCAGTCAAGGGTAGCCTAGGGTTAGGGTTAGGCTTAGGGTTAGGCTTAGGGTATGGCTTAGGGTACGGGTTCGAGGAGGGCTTCGGGTACGGCGTAGGGTATGTGTTAGGGTTAGGGTTAGGTTTAGTGTTAGGGTTAGGGCTCGGTTTAGGGTACGGTTAAGGATTAGGGTACGTGTTAGGGTTAGGGTAGGGGTTAGGGTTAGGGTACGTGTTAGGTTTAGGGTAGTTATTAAACCTATCCCACTCTCTAGAAACCCCTTAGCACGTAAAGGAATATTATTTGGGGGTCCAGCCCTGGAGAAGAGGTTAGACACTAGGATAAGATAAGGAACACACCCATTATAAAGAAATCACATTAGGATTCTCTTTTTAAGCTGTTCCTTAAAACACTAGTGCTTAGGAAATCTATCGGAGGCAGAAGCAGTCAAGGGTAGCCTAGGGTTAGGGTTAGGCTTAGGGTTAGGGTTAGGGTACGGCTTAGGGTACGGGTTCGGGGAGGTCTTCGGGTATGGCGTAGGGTATGGGTTAGGGTTAGGGTTAAGGTTAGTGTTAGGGTGAGGGCTTTGTTTAGGGTACGTTTTAGGATTAGGGTACGTGTTAGGGTTAGGGTAGGGGTTAGGGTTAGGGTACGTGTTAGGTTTAGGGTAGTTATTAAACCTATCCCACTCTCTAGATACCCCTTAGCACATAAAGAATATTATTTGGGGGTCCAGCCATGGAGAAGAGTTTAGACACTAGGATAAGATAAGGAACACACCCTTTATAAAGAAGTCACATTAGGATTCTCTTTTTAAGCTGTTACTTAAAACACTAGTGCTTAAGAAATCTATTGGAGGCAGAAGCAGTCAAGGGTAGCCTAGTGTTAGGGTTAGGCTTAGGGTTAGGGTTAGGGTACGGCTTAGGGTACGGGATCGGGGAGGGCTTCGGGTACGGCGTAGGGTATGGGTTAGGCTTATTGTTAGATTTAGTGTTAGGGTTAGGGCTCGGTTTAGGTTACGGGTTAGGATTAGGGTACTTGTTAGGGTTAGGGTAGTGGCTAGGGTTAGTGTACGTGTTAGGGTTAGGGTAGTGATTAAACCTATCCCACTCTCTAGATACCCCTTAGCACGTAAAGGAATATTATTTGGGGGTCCAGCCCTGGAGAAGAGTTTAGACACTAGGATAAGATAAGGAACACACCCATTATAAAGATATCACATTAGGATTTTCTTTTTAAGCTCTTCTTTAAAACATTAGTGCTTAGGAAATCTATTGGAGGCAGAAGCAGTCAAGGGTAGCCTAGGGTTAGGGTTAGGCTTAGGGTTAGGGTTAGGGTACGGCTTAGGGTACGGGTTCGGGGAGGGCTTCGGGTATGGCGTAGGGTATGGGTTAGGGTTAGGGTTAGGGTTAGTGTAAGGGATAGGGCTCGGTTTAGGGTACGTGTTAGGATTAAGGTACGTGTTAGGGTTAGGCTAGTGGTTAGGGTTAATGTACGTGTTAGGGTTAGGGTAGTGATTAAACCTATCCCACTCTCTAGATACCCCTTAGCACGTAAAGGAATATTATTTGGGGGTCCAGCCATGGAGAACAGTTTAGATACTAGGATAAGATAAGGAAAACACCCGTTATAAAGAAATCACATTAGAATTCTCTTTTTAAGCTGTTCCTTAAAACACTAGTGTTTAGGAAACCTATTGGAGGCAGAAGCAGTCAAGGGTAGCCTAGGGTTAGGGTTAGGCTTAGGGTTAGGCTTAGGGTACGGCTTAGTGTACGGGTTCGGGGAGGGCTTCGGGTACGACGTAGGGTATGGTTTAGGGTTAGGGTTAGAGTTAGTGTTAGGTTTAGGGCTCGGTTTAGGGTACGGGTTAGGATTAGGGTACGTGTTAGAGTTAGGAAAGGGGTAAGGGTTAGGGTACGCATTAGGGTTAGGGTAGTTATTAAACCTATCCCACTCTCTACATACCCCTTAGCACGTAAAGGAATATTATTTGGGGGTCCAGCCATGGAGAAGAGTTTAGACACTAATATAATATAAGGAACACTCACATGATAAAGAAATCACATTAGGAATCGCTTTTTAAGCTGTTCCTTAAAACACTAGTTCTTAGGAAATCTATTGGAGGCAGAAGCAGTCAAGGGTAGCCTAGGGTTAGGTTAGGCTTACGGTTAGGCTTCGGGTACGACTTAGGGTACTTGTTCGGGGAGGGCTTCGGGTACGGCGTAGCGTATTGTTTAGGGTTAGGGTTAGGGTTAGTGTTAGGGTTAGGGCTCGGTTTAGGTTACGGTTTAGGATTAGGGTACGTGTTAGGGTTAGGGTAGGTGTTAGGATTAGGGTACGTGTTAGGGTTAGGGTAGTTATTAAACCTATCCCACTCTCTAGATACCCCTTAGCATGTAAAGGAATATTATTTGGGGGTCCAGCCATGGAGAAGAGTTTAGACAATAGGATAAGATAAGGAACACACCCATTATAAAGAAATCACATTAGGATTCTCTTTTTAAGCTGTTCCTTAAAACACTAGTGCTTAGGAAATCTATTGGAGGCAGAAGCAGTCAAGGGTAGCCTAGGGTTAGGTTAGGCTTACGGTTAGGCTTAGGGTACGGCTTAGGATACGGGTTCGGGGAGGACTTCGGGTACGGCGTAGGGTATGGGTTAGGGTTAGGGTTAGGGTTAGTGTTAGGGTTAGGGCTCGGTTGAGGTTACGGTTTAGGATTAGGGTACGTGTTAGGGTTAGGGTAGGGGTTAGGATTAGGGTACGTGTTAGGGTTAGGGTAGTTATTAAACCTATCCCACTCTCTAGATACCCCTTAGCATGTAAAGGAATATTATTTGGGGGTCCAGCCATGGAGAAGAGTTTAGACACTAGGATAAGATAAGGAACACACCCATTATAAAGAAATCACATTAGGATTCTCTTTTTAAGCTGTTCCTTAAAACACTAGTGCTTAGGAAATCTATTGGAGGCAGAAGCAGTCAAGGGTAGCCTAGGGTTAGGGTTAGGCTTAGGGTTAGGCTTAGGGTATGGCTTAGGGTACGGGTTCGAGGAGGGCTTCGGGTACGGCGTAGGGTATGTGTTAGGGTTAGGGTTAGGTTTAGTGTTAGGGTTAGGGCTCGGTTTAGGGTACGGTTAAGGATTAGGGTACGTGTTAGGGTTAGGGTAGGGGTTAGGGTTAGGGTACGTGTTAGGTTTAGGGTAGTTATTAAACCTATCCCACTCTCTAGAAACCCCTTAGCACGTAAAGGAATATTATTTGGAGGTCCAGCCATGGAGAAGAGTTTAGACACTAGGATAAGGTAAGGAACACACCCATTATAAAGAAATCACATTAGGATTCTCTTTTTAAGCTGTTCCTTAAAACACTAGTGCTTAGGAAATCTATTGGAGGCAGAAGCAGTCAAGGGTAGCCTAGGGTTAGGGTTAGGCTTAGGGTTAGGGTTAGGGTATGGCTTACGGTACGGGATCGGGTAGGGCTTCGGGTACGGCGTAGGGTATGGGTTAGGCTTAGTGTTAGTGTTAGTGTTAGGGTTAGGGCTCGGTTTAGGTTACGGTTTAGGATTAGGGTACTTGTTAGGGTTAGGGTAGTCGTTAGGGTTAGTGTACGTGTTAGGGTTAGGGTAGTGATTAAACCTATCCCACTCTCTAGATACCCCTTAGCACGTAAAGGAATATTATTTGGGGGTCCAGCCCTGGAGAAGAGTTTAGACACTAGGATAAGATAAGGAACACACCCATTATAAAGAAATCACATTAGGATTCTCTTTTTAAGCTGTTCCTTAAAACACTAGTGTTTAGGAAATCTATTGGATGCAGAAGCAGTCAAGGGTAGCCTAGGGTTAGTTTAGGCTTAGGGTTAGGCTTAGGGTACGGGTTCGTGGAGGGCTTCGTGTACGGCGTAGGTTATAGGTTAGGGTTAGGGTTAGGCTTAGTGTTAGGGTTAGGGCTCCGTTTAGGGTACGGTTTAGGATTAGGGTACGTGTTAGGGTTAGGGTAGGGGTTAGGGTTAGGGTACGTGTTAGGTTTAGGGTAGTTATTAAACCTATCCCACTCTCTAGATACCCCTTAGCACGTAAAGGAATATTATTTGGAGGTCCAGGCATGGAGAAGAGGTTAGACACTAGGATAAGATAAGGAACACACCCATTATAAAGAAATCACATTAGGATTCTCTTTTTAAGCTGTTCCTTAAAACACTAGTGCTTAGGAAATCTATCGGAGGCAGAAGCAGTCAAGGGTAGCCTAGGGTTAGGGTTAGGCTTAGGGTTAGGGTTAGGGTACGGCTTAGGGTACGGGTTCGGGGAGGTCTTCGGGTATGGCGTAGGGTATGGGTTAGGGTTAGGGTTAAGGTTAGTGTTAGGGTGAGGGCTTTGTTTAGGGTACGTTTTAGTATTAGGGTACGTGTTAGGGTTAGGGTAGGGGTTAGGGTTAGGGTACGTGTTAGGTTTAGGGTAGTTATTAAACCTATCCCACTCTCTAGATACCCCTTAGCACATAAAGAATATTATTTGGGGGTCCAGCCATGGAGAAGAGTTTAGACACTAGGATAAGATAAGGAACACACCCTTTATAAAGAAGTCACATTAGGATTCTCTTTTTAAGCTGTTACTTAAAACACTAGTGCTTAGGAAATCTATTGGAGGCAGAAGCAGTCAAGGGTAGCCTAGTGTTAGGGTTAGGCTTAGGGTTAGGGTTAGGGTACGGCTTAGGGTACGGGATCGGGGAGGGCTTCGGGTACGGCGTAGGGTATGGGTTAGGCTTATTGTTAGATTTAGTGTTAGGGTTAGGGCTCGGTTTAGGTTACGGGTTAGGATTAGGGTACTTGTTAGGGTTAGGGTAGTGGCTAGGGTTAGTGTACGTGTTAGGGTTAGGGTAGTGATTAAACCTATCCCACTCTCTAGATACCCCTTAGCACGTAAAGGAATATTATTTGGGGGTCCAGCCCTGGAGAAGAGTTTAGACACTAGGATAAGATAAGGAACACACCCATTATAAAGAAATCACATTAGGATTTTCTTTTTAAGCTCTTCTTTAAAACATTAGTGCTTAGGAAATCTATTGGAGGCAGAAGCAGTCAAGGGTAGCCTAGGGTTAGGGTTAGGCTTAGGGTTAGGGTTAGGGTACGGCTTAGGGTACGGGTTCGGGGAGGGCTTCGGGTATGGCGTAGGGTATGGGTTAGGGTTAGGGTTAGGGTTAGTGTTAGGGATAGGGCTCGGTTTAGGGTACGTGTTAGGAATAAGGTACGTGTTAGGGTTAGGATAGTGGTTAGGGTTAATGTACGTGTTAGGGTTAGGGTAGTGATTAAACCTATCCCACTCTCTAGATACCCCTTAGCACGTAAAGGAATATTATTTGGGGGTCCAGCCATGGAGAACAGTTTAGATACTAGGATAAGATAAGGAAAACACCCGTTATAAAGAAATCACATTAGAATTCTCTTTTTAAGCTGTTCCTTAAAACACTAGTGTTTAGGAAACCTATGGGAGGCAGAAGCAGTCAAGGGTAGCCTAGGGTTAGGGTTAGGGTTAGGGTTAGGCTTAGGGTACGGCTTAGGGTACGGGTTCGGGGAGGCTTCGGGTACGACGTAGGGTATGGTTTAGGGTTAGGGTTAGAGTTAGTGTTAGGTTTAGGGCTCGGTTTAGGGTACGGGTTAGGATTAGGGTACGTGTTAGAGTTAGGAAAGGGGTAAGGGTTAGGTTACGCATTAGGGTTAGGGTAGTTATTAAACCTATCCCACTCTCTACATACCCCTTAGCACGTAAAGGAATATTATTTGGGGGTCCAGCCATGGAGAAGAGTTTAGACACTAATATAATATAAGGAACACTCACATGATAAAGAAATCACATTAGGAATCGCTTTTTAAGCTGTTCCTTAAAACACTAGTTCTTAGGAAATCTATTGGAGGCAGAAGCAGTCAAGGGTAGCCTAGGGTTAGGGTTAGGCTTAGGGTTAGGGTTAGGGTACGGCTTACGGTACGGGATCGGGTAGGGCTTCGGGTACGGCGTAGGGTATGGGTTAGGCTTAGTGTTAGTGTTAGTGTTACGGTTAGGGCTCGGTTTAGGTTACGGTTTAGGATTAGGGTACTTGTTAGGGTTAGGGTAGTCGTTAGGGTTAGTGTACGTGTTAGGGTTAGGGTAGTGATTAAACCTATCCCACTCTCTAGATACCCCTTAGCACATAAAGGAATATTATTTGGGGGTCCAGCCCTGGAGAAGAGTTTAGACACTAGGATAAGATAAGGAACACACCCATTATAAAGAAATCACATTAGGATTCTCTTTTTAAGCTGTTCCTTAAAACACTAGTGTTTAGGAAATCTATTGGATGCAGAAGCAGTCAAGGGTAGCCTAGGGTTAGTTTAGGCTTAGGGTTAGGCTTAGGGTACGGGTTCGGGGAGGGCTTCGTGTACGGCGTAGGTTATAGGTTAGGGTTAGGGTTAGGCTTAGGGTTAGGGTTAGGGTACGGCTTAGGGTACGGGATCGGGGAGGGCTTCGTGTACGGCGTAGGGTATGGGTTAGGGTTAGGGTTAGGCTTAGTGTTAGGGTTAGGGCTCCGTTTAGGGTACGGGTTAGGATTAGGGTACGTGTGAGGGTTAGGGTAGGGGTTAGGGTTAGGGTGCGCGTTAGCGTTAGGGTAGTTATTAAACCTATCCCACTCTCTAGATACCCCTTAGCACGTAAAGGAATATTATTTGGAGGTCCAGCCATGGAGAAGAGTTTAGACACTAGTATAAGATAAGGAACACACCCATTATAAAGAAATCACATTAGGATTCTCTTTTTAGGCTGTTCCTTAAAACACTAGTGCTTAGGAAATCTATTGGAGGCAGAAGCAGTCAAGGGTAGCCTAGGGTTAGGGTTAGGCTTACGGTTAGGCTTAGGGTACGGCTTAGGGTACGGGTTCGGGGAGGGCTTCGGGTACGGCGTAGGGTATGTGTTAGGGTTAGGGTTAGGGTTAGTATTAGAGTTAGGGCTCGGTTTAGGGTACGGTTTAGGATTAGGGTACGTGTTAGGGTTAGGGTAGGGGTTAGGGTTAGGGTACGTGTTAGGTTTAGGGTAGTTATTAAACCTATCCCACTCTCTAGATACCCCTTAGCACGTAAAGGAATATTATTTGGAGGTCCAGGCATGGAGAAGAGGTTAGACACTAGGATAAGATAAGGAACACACCCATTATAAAGAAATCACATTAGGATTCTCTTTTTAAGCTGTTCCTTAAAACACTAGTGCTTAGGAAATCTATCGGAGGCAGAAGCAGTCAAGGGTAGCCTAGGGTTAGGGTTAGGCTTAGGGTTAGGGTTAGGGTACGGCTTAGGGTACGGGTTCGGGGAGGTCTTCGGGTATGGCGTAGGGTATGGGTTAGGGTTAGGGTTAGGGTTAGTGTTAGGGTTAGGGCTTTCTTTAAGGTACAGTTTAGGATTAGGGTACGTGTTAGTGTTAGGGTAGGGGTTAGGGTTAGGGTACGTGTTAGGGTTAGGGTAGTTATTAAACCTATCCCACTCTCTAGATACCCCTTAGCATGTAAAGGAATATTATTTGGGGGTCCAGCCATGGAGAAGAGTTTAGACAATAGGATAAGATAAGTAACACACCCATTATAAAGAAATCACATTAGGATTCTCTTTTTAAGCTGTTCCTTAAAACACTAGTGCTTAGGAAATCTATTGGAGGCAGAAGCAGTCAAGGGTAGCCTAGGGTTAGGGTTAGGCTTAGGGTTAGGCTTAGGGTATGGCTTAGGGTACGGGTTCGAGGAGGGCTTCGGGTACGGCGTAGGGTATGTGTTAGGGTTAGGGTTAGGTTTAGTGTTAGGGTTAGGGCTCGGTTTAGGGTACGGTTAAGGATTAGGGTACGTGTTAGGGTTAGGGTAGGGGTTAGGGTTAGGGTACGTGTTAGGTTTAGGGTAGTTATTAAACCTATCCCACTCTCTAGAAACCCCTTAGCACGTAAAGGAATATTATTTGGGGGTCCAGCCCTGGAGAAGAGGTTAGACACTAGGATAAGATAAGGAACACACCCATTATAAAGAAATCACATTAGGATTCTCTTTTTAAGCTGTTCCTTAAAACACTAGTGCTTAGGAAATCTATCGGAGGCAGAAGCAGTCAAGGGTAGCCTAGGGTTAGGGTTAGGCTTAGGGTTAGGGTTAGGGTACGGCTTAGGGTACGGGTTCGGGGAGGTCTTCGGGTATGGCGTAGGGTATGGGTTAGGGTTAGGGTTAAGGTTAGTGTTAGGGTGAGGGCTTTGTTTAGGGTACGTTTTAGGATTAGGGTACGTGTTAGGGTTAGGGTAGGGGTTAGGGTTAGGGTACGTGTTAGGTTTAGGGTAGTTATTAAACCTATCCCACTCTCTAGATACCCCTTAGCACATAAAGAATATTATTTGGGGGTCCAGCCATGGAGAAGAGTTTAGACACTAGGATAAGATAAGGAACACACCCTTTATAAAGAAGTCACATTAGGATTCTCTTTTTAAGCTGTTACTTAAAACACTAGTGCTTAAGAAATCTATTGGAGGCAGAAGCAGTCAAGGGTAGCCTAGTGTTAGGGTTAGGCTTAGGGTTAGGGTTAGGGTACGGCTTAGGGTACGGGATCGGGGAGGGCTTCGGGTACGGCGTAGGGTATGGGTTAGGCTTATTGTTAGATTTAGTGTTAGGGTTAGGGCTCGGTTTAGGTTACGGGTTAGGATTAGGGTACTTGTTAGGGTTAGGGTAGTGGCTAGGGTTAGTGTACGTGTTAGGGTTAGGGTAGTGATTAAACCTATCCCACTCTCTAGATACCCCTTAGCACGTAAAGGAATATTATTTGGGGGTCCAGCCCTGGAGAAGAGTTTAGACACTAGGATAAGATAAGGAACACACCCATTATAAAGATATCACATTAGGATTTTCTTTTTAAGCTCTTCTTTAAAACATTAGTGCTTAGGAAATCTATTGGAGGCAGAAGCAGTCAAGGGTAGCCTAGGGTTAGGGTTAGGCTTAGGGTTAGGGTTAGGGTACGGCTTAGGGTACGGGTTCGGGGAGGGCTTCGGGTATGGCGTAGGGTATGGGTTAGGGTTAGGGTTAGGGTTAGTGTAAGGGATAGGGCTCGGTTTAGGGTACGTGTTAGGATTAAGGTACGTGTTAGGGTTAGGCTAGTGGTTAGGGTTAATGTACGTGTTAGGGTTAGGGTAGTGATTAAACCTATCCCACTCTCTAGATACCCCTTAGCACGTAAAGGAATATTATTTGGGGGTCCAGCCATGGAGAACAGTTTAGATACTAGGATAAGATAAGGAAAACACCCGTTATAAAGAAATCACATTAGAATTCTCTTTTTAAGCTGTTCCTTAAAACACTAGTGTTTAGGAAACCTATTGGAGGCAGAAGCAGTCAAGGGTAGCCTAGGGTTAGGGTTAGGCTTAGGGTTAGGCTTAGGGTACGGCTTAGTGTACGGGTTCGGGGAGGGCTTCGGGTACGACGTAGGGTATGGTTTAGGGTTAGGGTTAGAGTTAGTGTTAGGTTTAGGGCTCGGTTTAGGGTACGGGTTAGGATTAGGGTACGTGTTAGAGTTAGGAAAGGGGTAAGGGTTAGGGTACGCATTAGGGTTAGGGTAGTTATTAAACCTATCCCACTCTCTACATACCCCTTAGCACGTAAAGGAATATTATTTGGGGGTCCAGCCATGGAGAAGAGTTTAGACACTAATATAATATAAGGAACACTCACATGATAAAGAAATCACATTAGGAATCGCTTTTTAAGCTGTTCCTTAAAACACTAGTTCTTAGGAAATCTATTGGAGGCAGAAGCAGTCAAGGGTAGCCTAGGGTTAGGTTAGGCTTACGGTTAGGCTTCGGGTACGACTTAGGGTACTTGTTCGGGGAGGGCTTCGGGTACGGCGTAGCGTATTGTTTAGGGTTAGGGTTAGGGTTAGTGTTAGGGTTAGGGCTCGGTTTAGGTTACGGTTTAGGATTAGGGTACGTGTTAGGGTTAGGGTAGGTGTTAGGATTAGGGTACGTGTTAGGGTTAGGGTAGTTATTAAACCTATCCCACTCTCTAGATACCCCTTAGCATGTAAAGGAATATTATTTGGGGGTCCAGCCATGGAGAAGAGTTTAGACAATAGGATAAGATAAGGAACACACCCATTATAAAGAAATCACATTAGGATTCTCTTTTTAAGCTGTTCCTTAAAACACTAGTGCTTAGGAAATCTATTGGAGGCAGAAGCAGTCAAGGGTAGCCTAGGGTTAGGTTAGGCTTACGGTTAGGCTTAGGGTACGGCTTAGGATACGGGTTCGGGGAGGACTTCGGGTACGGCGTAGGGTATGGGTTAGGGTTAGGGTTAGGGTTAGTGTTAGGGTTAGGGCTCGGTTGAGGTTACGGTTTAGGATTAGGGTACGTGTTAGGGTTAGGGTAGGGGTTAGGATTAGGGTACGTGTTAGGGTTAGGGTAGTTATTAAACCTATCCCACTCTCTAGATACCCCTTAGCATGTAAAGGAATATTATTTGGGGGTCCAGCCATGGAGAAGAGTTTAGACACTAGGATAAGATAAGGAACACACCCATTATAAAGAAATCACATTAGGATTCTCTTTTTAAGCTGTTCCTTAAAACACTAGTGCTTAGGAAATCTATTGGAGGCAGAAGCAGTCAAGGGTAGCCTAGGGTTAGGGTTAGGCTTAGGGTTAGGCTTAGGGTATGGCTTAGGGTACGGGTTCGAGGAGGGCTTCGGGTACGGCGTAGGGTATGTGTTAGGGTTAGGGTTAGGTTTAGTGTTAGGGTTAGGGCTCGGTTTAGGGTACGGTTAAGGATTAGGGTACGTGTTAGGGTTAGGGTAGGGGTTAGGGTTAGGGTACGTGTTAGGTTTAGGGTAGTTATTAAACCTATCCCACTCTCTAGAAACCCCTTAGCACGTAAAGGAATATTATTTGGAGGTCCAGCCATGGAGAAGAGTTTAGACACTAGGATAAGGTAAGGAACACACCCATTATAAAGAAATCACATTAGGATTCTCTTTTTAAGCTGTTCCTTAAAACACTAGTGCTTAGGAAATCTATTGGAGGCAGAAGCAGTCAAGGGTAGCCTAGGGTTAGGGTTAGGCTTAGGGTTAGGGTTAGGGTATGGCTTACGGTACGGGATCGGGTAGGGCTTCGGGTACGGCGTAGGGTATGGGTTAGGCTTAGTGTTAGTGTTAGTGTTAGGGTTAGGGCTCGGTTTAGGTTACGGTTTAGGATTAGGGTACTTGTTAGGGTTAGGGTAGTCGTTAGGGTTAGTGTACGTGTTAGGGTTAGGGTAGTGATTAAACCTATCCCACTCTCTAGATACCCCTTAGCACGTAAAGGAATATTATTTGGGGGTCCAGCCCTGGAGAAGAGTTTAGACACTAGGATAAGATAAGGAACACACCCATTATAAAGAAATCACATTAGGATTCTCTTTTTAAGCTGTTCCTTAAAACACTAGTGTTTAGGAAATCTATTGGATGCAGAAGCAGTCAAGGGTAGCCTAGGGTTAGTTTAGGCTTAGGGTTAGGCTTAGGGTACGGGTTCGTGGAGGGCTTCGTGTACGGCGTAGGTTATAGGTTAGGGTTAGGGTTAGGCTTAGTGTTAGGGTTAGGGCTCCGTTTAGGGTACGGTTTAGGATTAGGGTACGTGTTAGGGTTAGGGTAGGGGTTAGGGTTAGGGTACGTGTTAGGTTTAGGGTAGTTATTAAACCTATCCCACTCTCTAGATACCCCTTAGCACGTAAAGGAATATTATTTGGAGGTCCAGGCATGGAGAAGAGGTTAGACACTAGGATAAGATAAGGAACACACCCATTATAAAGAAATCACATTAGGATTCTCTTTTTAAGCTGTTCCTTAAAACACTAGTGCTTAGGAAATCTATCGGAGGCAGAAGCAGTCAAGGGTAGCCTAGGGTTAGGGTTAGGCTTAGGGTTAGGGTTAGGGTACGGCTTAGGGTACGGGTTCGGGGAGGTCTTCGGGTATGGCGTAGGGTATGGGTTAGGGTTAGGGTTAAGGTTAGTGTTAGGGTGAGGGCTTTGTTTAGGGTACGTTTTAGTATTAGGGTACGTGTTAGGGTTAGGGTAGGGGTTAGGGTTAGGGTACGTGTTAGGTTTAGGGTAGTTATTAAACCTATCCCACTCTCTAGATACCCCTTAGCACATAAAGAATATTATTTGGGGGTCCAGCCATGGAGAAGAGTTTAGACACTAGGATAAGATAAGGAACACACCCTTTATAAAGAAGTCACATTAGGATTCTCTTTTTAAGCTGTTACTTAAAACACTAGTGCTTAGGAAATCTATTGGAGGCAGAAGCAGTCAAGGGTAGCCTAGTGTTAGGGTTAGGCTTAGGGTTAGGGTTAGGGTACGGCTTAGGGTACGGGATCGGGGAGGGCTTCGGGTACGGCGTAGGGTATGGGTTAGGCTTATTGTTAGATTTAGTGTTAGGGTTAGGGCTCGGTTTAGGTTACGGGTTAGGATTAGGGTACTTGTTAGGGTTAGGGTAGTGGCTAGGGTTAGTGTACGTGTTAGGGTTAGGGTAGTGATTAAACCTATCCCACTCTCTAGATACCCCTTAGCACGTAAAGGAATATTATTTGGGGGTCCAGCCCTGGAGAAGAGTTTAGACACTAGGATAAGATAAGGAACACACCCATTATAAAGAAATCACATTAGGATTTTCTTTTTAAGCTCTTCTTTAAAACATTAGTGCTTAGGAAATCTATTGGAGGCAGAAGCAGTCAAGGGTAGCCTAGGGTTAGGGTTAGGCTTAGGGTTAGGGTTAGGGTACGGCTTAGGGTACGGGTTCGGGGAGGGCTTCGGGTATGGCGTAGGGTATGGGTTAGGGTTAGGGTTAGGGTTAGTGTTAGGGATAGGGCTCGGTTTAGGGTACGTGTTAGGAATAAGGTACGTGTTAGGGTTAGGATAGTGGTTAGGGTTAATGTACGTGTTAGGGTTAGGGTAGTGATTAAACCTATCCCACTCTCTAGATACCCCTTAGCACGTAAAGGAATATTATTTGGGGGTCCAGCCATGGAGAACAGTTTAGATACTAGGATAAGATAAGGAAAACACCCGTTATAAAGAAATCACATTAGAATTCTCTTTTTAAGCTGTTCCTTAAAACACTAGTGTTTAGGAAACCTATGGGAGGCAGAAGCAGTCAAGGGTAGCCTAGGGTTAGGGTTAGGGTTAGGGTTAGGCTTAGGGTACGGCTTAGGGTACGGGTTCGGGGAGGGCTTCGGGTACGACGTAGGGTATGGTTTAGGGTTAGGGTTAGAGTTAGTGTTAGGTTTAGGGCTCGGTTTAGGGTACGGGTTAGGATTAGGGTACGTGTTAGAGTTAGGAAAGGGGTAAGGGTTAGGTTACGCATTAGGGTTAGGGTAGTTATTAAACCTATCCCACTCTCTACATACCCCTTAGCACGTAAAGGAATATTATTTGGGGGTCCAGCCATGGAGAAGAGTTTAGACACTAATATAATATAAGGAACACTCACATGATAAAGAAATCACATTAGGAATCGCTTTTTAAGCTGTTCCTTAAAACACTAGTTCTTAGGAAATCTATTGGAGGCAGAAGCAGTCAAGGGTAGCCTAGGGTTAGGGTTAGGCTTAGGGTTAGGGTTAGGGTACGGCTTACGGTACGGGATCGGGTAGGGCTTCGGGTACGGCGTAGGGTATGGGTTAGGCTTAGTGTTAGTGTTAGTGTTACGGTTAGGGCTCGGTTTAGGTTACGGTTTAGGATTAGGGTACTTGTTAGGGTTAGGGTAGTCGTTAGGGTTAGTGTACGTGTTAGGGTTAGGGTAGTGATTAAACCTATCCCACTCTCTAGATACCCCTTAGCACATAAAGGAATATTATTTGGGGGTCCAGCCCTGGAGAAGAGTTTAGACACTAGGATAAGATAAGGAACACACCCATTATAAAGAAATCACATTAGGATTCTCTTTTTAAGCTGTTCCTTAAAACACTAGTGTTTAGGAAATCTATTGGATGCAGAAGCAGTCAAGGGTAGCCTAGGGTTAGTTTAGGCTTAGGGTTAGGCTTAGGGTACGGGTTCGGGGAGGGCTTCGTGTACGGCGTAGGTTATAGGTTAGGGTTAGGGTTAGGCTTAGGGTTAGGGTTAGGGTACGGCTTAGGGTACGGGATCGGGGAGGGCTTCGTGTACGGCGTAGGGTATGGGTTAGGGTTAGGGTTAGGCTTAGTGTTAGGGTTAGGGCTCCGTTTAGGGTACGGGTTAGGATTAGGGTACGTGTGAGGGTTAGGGTAGGGGTTAGGGTTAGGGTGCGCGTTAGCGTTAGGGTAGTTATTAAACCTATCCCACTCTCTAGATACCCCTTAGCACGTAAAGGAATATTATTTGGAGGTCCAGCCATGGAGAAGAGTTTAGACACTAGTATAAGATAAGGAACACACCCATTATAAAGAAATCACATTAGGATTCTCTTTTTAGGCTGTTCCTTAAAACACTAGTGCTTAGGAAATCTATTGGAGGCAGAAGCAGTCAAGGGTAGCCTAGGGTTAGGGTTAGGCTTACGGTTAGGCTTAGGGTACGGCTTAGGGTACGGGTTCGGGGAGGGCTTCGGGTACGGCGTAGGGTATGTGTTAGGGTTAGGGTTAGGGTTAGTATTAGAGTTAGGGCTCGGTTTAGGGTACGGTTTAGGATTAGGGTACGTGTTAGGGTTAGGGTAGGGGTTAGGGTTAGGGTACGTGTTAGGTTTAGGGTAGTTATTAAACCTATCCCACTCTCTAGATACCCCTTAGCACGTAAAGGAATATTATTTGGAGGTCCAGGCATGGAGAAGAGGTTAGACACTAGGATAAGATAAGGAACACACCCATTATAAAGAAATCACATTAGGATTCTCTTTTTAAGCTGTTCCTTAAAACACTAGTGCTTAGGAAATCTATCGGAGGCAGAAGCAGTCAAGGGTAGCCTAGGGTTAGGGTTAGGCTTAGGGTTAGGGTTAGGGTACGGCTTAGGGTACGGGTTCGGGGAGGTCTTCGGGTATGGCGTAGGGTATGGGTTAGGGTTAGGGTTAGGGTTAGTGTTAGGGTTAGGGCTTTCTTTAAGGTACAGTTTAGGATTAGGGTACGTGTTAGTGTTAGGGTAGGGGTTAGGGTTAGGGTACGTGTTAGGGTTAGGGTAGTTATTAAACCTATCCCACTCTCTAGATACCCCTTAGCATGTAAAGGAATATTATTTGGGGGTCCAGCCATGGAGAAGAGTTTAGACAATAGGATAAGATAAGTAACACACCCATTATAAAGAAATCACATTAGGATTCTCTTTTTAAGCTGTTCCTTAAAACACTAGTGCTTAGGAAATCTATTGGAGGCAGAAGCAGTCAAGGGTAGCCTAGGGTTAGGGTTAGGCTTAGGGTTAGGCTTAGGGTATGGCTTAGGGTACGGGTTCGAGGAGGGCTTCGGGTACGGCGTAGGGTATGTGTTAGGGTTAGGGTTAGGTTTAGTGTTAGGGTTAGGGCTCGGTTTAGGGTACGGTTAAGGATTAGGGTACGTGTTAGGGTTAGGGTAGGGGTTAGGGTTAGGGTACGTGTTAGGTTTAGGGTAGTTATTAAACCTATCCCACTCTCTAGAAACCCCTTAGCACGTAAAGGAATATTATTTGGGGGTCCAGCCCTGGAGAAGAGGTTAGACACTAGGATAAGATAAGGAACACACCCATTATAAAGAAATCACATTAGGATTCTCTTTTTAAGCTGTTCCTTAAAACACTAGTGCTTAGGAAATCTATCGGAGGCAGAAGCAGTCAAGGGTAGCCTAGGGTTAGGGTTAGGCTTAGGGTTAGGGTTAGGGTACGGCTTAGGGTACGGGTTCGGGGAGGTCTTCGGGTATGGCGTAGGGTATGGGTTAGGGTTAGGGTTAAGGTTAGTGTTAGGGTGAGGGCTTTGTTTAGGGTACGTTTTAGGATTAGGGTACGTGTTAGGGTTAGGGTAGGGGTTAGGGTTAGGGTACGTGTTAGGTTTAGGGTAGTTATTAAACCTATCCCACTCTCTAGATACCCCTTAGCACATAAAGAATATTATTTGGGGGTCCAGCCATGGAGAAGAGTTTAGACACTAGGATAAGATAAGGAACACACCCTTTATAAAGAAGTCACATTAGGATTCTCTTTTTAAGCTGTTACTTAAAACACTAGTGCTTAAGAAATCTATTGGAGGCAGAAGCAGTCAAGGGTAGCCTAGTGTTAGGGTTAGGCTTAGGGTTAGGGTTAGGGTACGGCTTAGGGTACGGGATCGGGGAGGGCTTCGGGTACGGCGTAGGGTATGGGTTAGGCTTATTGTTAGATTTAGTGTTAGGGTTAGGGCTCGGTTTAGGTTACGGGTTAGGATTAGGGTACTTGTTAGGGTTAGGGTAGTGGCTAGGGTTAGTGTACGTGTTAGGGTTAGGGTAGTGATTAAACCTATCCCACTCTCTAGATACCCCTTAGCACGTAAAGGAATATTATTTGGGGGTCCAGCCCTGGAGAAGAGTTTAGACACTAGGATAAGATAAGGAACACACCCATTATAAAGATATCACATTAGGATTTTCTTTTTAAGCTCTTCTTTAAAACATTAGTGCTTAGGAAATCTATTGGAGGCAGAAGCAGTCAAGGGTAGCCTAGGGTTAGGGTTAGGCTTAGGGTTAGGGTTAGGGTACGGCTTAGGGTACGGGTTCGGGGAGGGCTTCGGGTATGGCGTAGGGTATGGGTTAGGGTTAGGGTTAGGGTTAGTGTAAGGGATAGGGCTCGGTTTAGGGTACGTGTTAGGATTAAGGTACGTGTTAGGGTTAGGCTAGTGGTTAGGGTTAATGTACGTGTTAGGGTTAGGGTAGTGATTAAACCTATCCCACTCTCTAGATACCCCTTAGCACGTAAAGGAATATTATTTGGGGGTCCAGCCATGGAGAACAGTTTAGATACTAGGATAAGATAAGGAAAACACCCGTTATAAAGAAATCACATTAGAATTCTCTTTTTAAGCTGTTCCTTAAAACACTAGTGTTTAGGAAACCTATTGGAGGCAGAAGCAGTCAAGGGTAGCCTAGGGTTAGGGTTAGGCTTAGGGTTAGGCTTAGGGTACGGCTTAGTGTACGGGTTCGGGGAGGGCTTCGGGTACGACGTAGGGTATGGTTTAGGGTTAGGGTTAGAGTTAGTGTTAGGTTTAGGGCTCGGTTTAGGGTACGGGTTAGGATTAGGGTACGTGTTAGAGTTAGGAAAGGGGTAAGGGTTAGGGTACGCATTAGGGTTAGGGTAGTTATTAAACCTATCCCACTCTCTACATACCCCTTAGCACGTAAAGGAATATTATTTGGGGGTCCAGCCATGGAGAAGAGTTTAGACACTAATATAATATAAGGAACACTCACATGATAAAGAAATCACATTAGGAATCGCTTTTTAAGCTGTTCCTTAAAACACTAGTTCTTAGGAAATCTATTGGAGGCAGAAGCAGTCAAGGGTAGCCTAGGGTTAGGTTAGGCTTACGGTTAGGCTTCGGGTACGACTTAGGGTACTTGTTCGGGGAGGGCTTCGGGTACGGCGTAGCGTATTGTTTAGGGTTAGGGTTAGGGTTAGTGTTAGGGTTAGGGCTCGGTTTAGGTTACGGTTTAGGATTAGGGTACGTGTTAGGGTTAGGGTAGGTGTTAGGATTAGGGTACGTGTTAGGGTTAGGGTAGTTATTAAACCTATCCCACTCTCTAGATACCCCTTAGCATGTAAAGGAATATTATTTGGGGGTCCAGCCATGGAGAAGAGTTTAGACAATAGGATAAGATAAGGAACACACCCATTATAAAGAAATCACATTAGGATTCTCTTTTTAAGCTGTTCCTTAAAACACTAGTGCTTAGGAAATCTATTGGAGGCAGAAGCAGTCAAGGGTAGCCTAGGGTTAGGTTAGGCTTACGGTTAGGCTTAGGGTACGGCTTAGGATACGGGTTCGGGGAGGACTTCGGGTACGGCGTAGGGTATGGGTTAGGGTTAGGGTTAGGGTTAGTGTTAGGGTTAGGGCTCGGTTGAGGTTACGGTTTAGGATTAGGGTACGTGTTAGGGTTAGGGTAGGGGTTAGGATTAGGGTACGTGTTAGGGTTAGGGTAGTTATTAAACCTATCCCACTCTCTAGATACCCCTTAGCATGTAAAGGAATATTATTTGGGGGTCCAGCCATGGAGAAGAGTTTAGACACTAGGATAAGATAAGGAACACACCCATTATAAAGAAATCACATTAGGATTCTCTTTTTAAGCTGTTCCTTAAAACACTAGTGCTTAGGAAATCTATTGGAGGCAGAAGCAGTCAAGGGTAGCCTAGGGTTAGGGTTAGGCTTAGGGTTAGGCTTAGGGTATGGCTTAGGGTACGGGTTCGAGGAGGGCTTCGGGTACGGCGTAGGGTATGTGTTAGGGTTAGGGTTAGGTTTAGTGTTAGGGTTAGGGCTCGGTTTAGGGTACGGTTAAGGATTAGGGTACGTGTTAGGGTTAGGGTAGGGGTTAGGGTTAGGGTACGTGTTAGGTTTAGGGTAGTTATTAAACCTATCCCACTCTCTAGAAACCCCTTAGCACGTAAAGGAATATTATTTGGAGGTCCAGCCATGGAGAAGAGTTTAGACACTAGGATAAGGTAAGGAACACACCCATTATAAAGAAATCACATTAGGATTCTCTTTTTAAGCTGTTCCTTAAAACACTAGTGCTTAGGAAATCTATTGGAGGCAGAAGCAGTCAAGGGTAGCCTAGGGTTAGGGTTAGGCTTAGGGTTAGGGTTAGGGTATGGCTTACGGTACGGGATCGGGTAGGGCTTCGGGTACGGCGTAGGGTATGGGTTAGGCTTAGTGTTAGTGTTAGTGTTAGGGTTAGGGCTCGGTTTAGGTTACGGTTTAGGATTAGGGTACTTGTTAGGGTTAGGGTAGTCGTTAGGGTTAGTGTACGTGTTAGGGTTAGGGTAGTGATTAAACCTATCCCACTCTCTAGATACCCCTTAGCACGTAAAGGAATATTATTTGGGGGTCCAGCCCTGGAGAAGAGTTTAGACACTAGGATAAGATAAGGAACACACCCATTATAAAGAAATCACATTAGGATTCTCTTTTTAAGCTGTTCCTTAAAACACTAGTGTTTAGGAAATCTATTGGATGCAGAAGCAGTCAAGGGTAGCCTAGGGTTAGTTTAGGCTTAGGGTTAGGCTTAGGGTACGGGTTCGTGGAGGGCTTCGTGTACGGCGTAGGTTATAGGTTAGGGTTAGGGTTAGGCTTAGTGTTAGGGTTAGGGCTCCGTTTAGGGTACGGTTTAGGATTAGGGTACGTGTTAGGGTTAGGGTAGGGGTTAGGGTTAGGGTACGTGTTAGGTTTAGGGTAGTTATTAAACCTATCCCACTCTCTAGATACCCCTTAGCACGTAAAGGAATATTATTTGGAGGTCCAGGCATGGAGAAGAGGTTAGACACTAGGATAAGATAAGGAACACACCCATTATAAAGAAATCACATTAGGATTCTCTTTTTAAGCTGTTCCTTAAAACACTAGTGCTTAGGAAATCTATCGGAGGCAGAAGCAGTCAAGGGTAGCCTAGGGTTAGGGTTAGGCTTAGGGTTAGGGTTAGGGTACGGCTTAGGGTACGGGTTCGGGGAGGTCTTCGGGTATGGCGTAGGGTATGGGTTAGGGTTAGGGTTAAGGTTAGTGTTAGGGTGAGGGCTTTGTTTAGGGTACGTTTTAGTATTAGGGTACGTGTTAGGGTTAGGGTAGGGGTTAGGGTTAGGGTACGTGTTAGGTTTAGGGTAGTTATTAAACCTATCCCACTCTCTAGATACCCCTTAGCACATAAAGAATATTATTTGGGGGTCCAGCCATGGAGAAGAGTTTAGACACTAGGATAAGATAAGGAACACACCCTTTATAAAGAAGTCACATTAGGATTCTCTTTTTAAGCTGTTACTTAAAACACTAGTGCTTAGGAAATCTATTGGAGGCAGAAGCAGTCAAGGGTAGCCTAGTGTTAGGGTTAGGCTTAGGGTTAGGGTTAGGGTACGGCTTAGGGTACGGGATCGGGGAGGGCTTCGGGTACGGCGTAGGGTATGGGTTAGGCTTATTGTTAGATTTAGTGTTAGGGTTAGGGCTCGGTTTAGGTTACGGGTTAGGATTAGGGTACTTGTTAGGGTTAGGGTAGTGGCTAGGGTTAGTGTACGTGTTAGGGTTAGGGTAGTGATTAAACCTATCCCACTCTCTAGATACCCCTTAGCACGTAAAGGAATATTATTTGGGGGTCCAGCCCTGGAGAAGAGTTTAGACACTAGGATAAGATAAGGAACACACCCATTATAAAGAAATCACATTAGGATTTTCTTTTTAAGCTCTTCTTTAAAACATTAGTGCTTAGGAAATCTATTGGAGGCAGAAGCAGTCAAGGGTAGCCTAGGGTTAGGGTTAGGCTTAGGGTTAGGGTTAGGGTACGGCTTAGGGTACGGGTTCGGGGAGGGCTTCGGGTATGGCGTAGGGTATGGGTTAGGGTTAGGGTTAGGGTTAGTGTTAGGGATAGGGCTCGGTTTAGGGTACGTGTTAGGAATAAGGTACGTGTTAGGGTTAGGATAGTGGTTAGGGTTAATGTACGTGTTAGGGTTAGGGTAGTGATTAAACCTATCCCACTCTCTAGATACCCCTTAGCACGTAAAGGAATATTATTTGGGGGTCCAGCCATGGAGAACAGTTTAGATACTAGGATAAGATAAGGAAAACACCCGTTATAAAGAAATCACATTAGAATTCTCTTTTTAAGCTGTTCCTTAAAACACTAGTGTTTAGGAAACCTATGGGAGGCAGAAGCAGTCAAGGGTAGCCTAGGGTTAGGGTTAGGGTTAGGGTTAGGCTTAGGGTACGGCTTAGGGTACGGGTTCGGGGAGGGCTTCGGGTACGACGTAGGGTATGGTTTAGGGTTAGGGTTAGAGTTAGTGTTAGGTTTAGGGCTCGGTTTAGGGTACGGGTTAGGATTAGGGTACGTGTTAGAGTTAGGAAAGGGGTAAGGGTTAGGTTACGCATTAGGGTTAGGGTAGTTATTAAACCTATCCCACTCTCTACATACCCCTTAGCACGTAAAGGAATATTATTTGGGGGTCCAGCCATGGAGAAGAGTTTAGACACTAATATAATATAAGGAACACTCACATGATAAAGAAATCACATTAGGAATCGCTTTTTAAGCTGTTCCTTAAAACACTAGTTCTTAGGAAATCTATTGGAGGCAGAAGCAGTCAAGGGTAGCCTAGGGTTAGGGTTAGGCTTAGGGTTAGGGTTAGGGTACGGCTTACGGTACGGGATCGGGTAGGGCTTCGGGTACGGCGTAGGGTATGGGTTAGGCTTAGTGTTAGTGTTAGTGTTACGGTTAGGGCTCGGTTTAGGTTACGGTTTAGGATTAGGGTACTTGTTAGGGTTAGGGTAGTCGTTAGGGTTAGTGTACGTGTTAGGGTTAGGGTAGTGATTAAACCTATCCCACTCTCTAGATACCCCTTAGCACATAAAGGAATATTATTTGGGGGTCCAGCCCTGGAGAAGAGTTTAGACACTAGGATAAGATAAGGAACACACCCATTATAAAGAAATCACATTAGGATTCTCTTTTTAAGCTGTTCCTTAAAACACTAGTGTTTAGGAAATCTATTGGATGCAGAAGCAGTCAAGGGTAGCCTAGGGTTAGTTTAGGCTTAGGGTTAGGCTTAGGGTACGGGTTCGGGGAGGGCTTCGTGTACGGCGTAGGTTATAGGTTAGGGTTAGGGTTAGGCTTAGGGTTAGGGTTAGGGTACGGCTTAGGGTACGGGATCGGGGAGGGCTTCGTGTACGGCGTAGGGTATGGGTTAGGGTTAGGGTTAGGCTTAGTGTTAGGGTTAGGGCTCCGTTTAGGGTACGGGTTAGGATTAGGGTACGTGTGAGGGTTAGGGTAGGGGTTAGGGTTAGGGTGCGCGTTAGCGTTAGGGTAGTTATTAAACCTATCCCACTCTCTAGATACCCCTTAGCACGTAAAGGAATATTATTTGGAGGTCCAGCCATGGAGAAGAGTTTAGACACTAGTATAAGATAAGGAACACACCCATTATAAAGAAATCACATTAGGATTCTCTTTTTAGGCTGTTCCTTAAAACACTAGTGCTTAGGAAATCTATTGGAGGCAGAAGCAGTCAAGGGTAGCCTAGGGTTAGGGTTAGGCTTACGGTTAGGCTTAGGGTACGGCTTAGGGTACGGGTTCGGGGAGGGCTTCGGGTACGGCGTAGGGTATGTGTTAGGGTTAGGGTTAGGGTTAGTATTAGAGTTAGGGCTCGGTTTAGGGTACGGTTTAGGATTAGGGTACGTGTTAGGGTTAGGGTAGGGGTTAGGGTTAGGGTACGTGTTAGGTTTAGGGTAGTTATTAAACCTATCCCACTCTCTAGATACCCCTTAGCACGTAAAGGAATATTATTTGGAGGTCCAGGCATGGAGAAGAGGTTAGACACTAGGATAAGATAAGGAACACACCCATTATAAAGAAATCACATTAGGATTCTCTTTTTAAGCTGTTCCTTAAAACACTAGTGCTTAGGAAATCTATCGGAGGCAGAAGCAGTCAAGGGTAGCCTAGGGTTAGGGTTAGGCTTAGGGTTAGGGTTAGGGTACGGCTTAGGGTACGGGTTCGGGGAGGTCTTCGGGTATGGCGTAGGGTATGGGTTAGGGTTAGGGTTAGGGTTAGTGTTAGGGTTAGGGCTTTCTTTAAGGTACAGTTTAGGATTAGGGTACGTGTTAGTGTTAGGGTAGGGGTTAGGGTTAGGGTACGTGTTAGGGTTAGGGTAGTTATTAAACCTATCCCACTCTCTAGATACCCCTTAGCATGTAAAGGAATATTATTTGGGGGTCCAGCCATGGAGAAGAGTTTAGACAATAGGATAAGATAAGTAACACACCCATTATAAAGAAATCACATTAGGATTCTCTTTTTAAGCTGTTCCTTAAAACACTAGTGCTTAGGAAATCTATTGGAGGCAGAAGCAGTCAAGGGTAGCCTAGGGTTAGGGTTAGGCTTAGGGTTAGGGTTAGGGTACGGCTTAGGGTACGGGATCGGGGAGGGCTTCGGGTACGGCGTAGGGTATGGGTTAGGCTTAGTGTTAGTGTTAGTGTTAGGGTTAGGGCTCGGTTTAGGTTACGGGTTAGGATTAGGGTACTTGTTAGGGTTAGGGTAGTCGTTAGGGTTAGTGTACGTGTTAGGGTTAGGGTAGTGATTAAACCTATCCCACTCTCTAGATACCCCTTAGCACGTAAAGGAATATTATTTGGGGGTCCAGCCCTGGAGAAGAGTTTAGACACTAGGATAAGATAAGGAACACACCCATTATAAAGAAATCATATTAGGATTCTCTTTTTAAGCTGTTCCTTAAAACACTAGTGTTTAGGAAATCTATTGGATGCAGAAGCAGTCAAGGGTAGCCTAGGGTTAGTTTAGGCTTAGGGTTAGGCTTAGGTTACGGGTTCGGGGAGGGCTTCGTGTACGGCGTAGGTTATGGGTTAGGGTTAGGGTTAGGCTTAGTGTTAGGGTTAGGGCTCCGTTTAGGGTACGGGTTAGGATTAGGGTACGTGTGAGGGTTAGGGTAGGGGTTAGGGTTAGGGTGCGCGTTAGCGTTAGGGTAGTTATTAAACCTATCCCACTCTCTAGATACCCCTTAGCACGTAAAGGAATATTATTTGGAGGTCCAGCCATGGAGAAGAGTTTAGACACTAGTATAAGATAAGGAACACACCCATTATAAAGAAATCACATTAGGATTCTCTTTTTAGGCTGTTCCTTAAAACACTAGTGCTTAGGAAATCTATTGGAGGCAGAAGCAGGCAAGTAGCCTAGGGTTAGGGTTAGGCTTACGGTTAGGCTTAGGGTACGGCTTAGGGTACGGGTTCGGGGAGGGCTTCGTGTACGGCGTAGGGTATGTGTTAGGGTTAGGGTTAGGTTTAGTATTAGGGTTAGGGCTCGGTTTAGGGTACGGTTTAGGATTAGGGTACGTGTTAGGGTTAGGGTAGGGGTTAGGGTTAGGGTACGTGTTAGGTTTAGGGTAGTTATTAAACCTATCCCACTCTCTAGATACCCCTTAGCACGTAAAGGAATATTATTTGGAGGTCCAGGCATGGAGAAGAGGTTAGACACTAGGATAAGATAAGGAACACACCCATTAGAAAGAAATCACATTAGGATTCTCTTTTTAAGCTGTTCCTTAAAACACTAGTGCTTAGGAAATCTATCGGAGGCAGAAGCAGTCAAGGGTAGCCTAGGGTTAGGGTTAGGCTTAGGGTTAGGGTTAGGGTACGGCTTAGGGTACGGGTTCGGGGAGGTGTTCGGGTATGGCGTAGGGTATGGGTTAGGGTTAGGGTTAAGGTTAGTGTTAGGGTGAGGGCTTTGTTTAGGGTACGTTTTAGGATTAGGGTACGTGTTAGGGTTAGGGTAGGGGTTAGGGTTAGGGTACGTGTTAGGTTTAGGGTAGTTATTAAACCTATCCCACTCTCTAGATACCCCTTAGCACATAAAGAATATTATTTGGGGGTCCAGCCATGGAGAAGAGTTTAGACACTAGGATAAGATAAGGAACACACCCTTTATAAAGAAGTCACATTAGGATTCTCTTTTTAAGCTGTTACTTAAAACACTAGTGCTTAGGAAATCTATTGGAGGCAGAAGCAGTCAAGGGTAGCCTAGTGTTAGGGTTAGGCTTAGGGTTAGGGTTAGGGTACGGCTTAGGGTACGGGATCGGGGAGGGCTTCGGGTACGGCGTAGGGTATGGGTTAGGCTTATTGTTAGATTTAGTGTTAGGGTTAGGGCTCGGTTTAGGTTACGGGTTAGGATTAGGGTACTTGTTAGGGTTAGGGTAGTGGCTAGGGTTAGTGTACGTGTTAGGGTTAGGGTAGTGATTAAACCTATCCCACTCTCTAGATACCCCTTAGCACGTAAAGGAATATTATTTGGGGGTCCAGCCCTGGAGAAGAGTTTAGACACTAGGATAAGATAAGGAACACACCCATTATAAAGATATCACATTAGGATTTTCTTTTTAAGCTCTTCTTTAAAACATTAGTGCTTAGGAAATCTATTGGAGGCAGAAGCAGTCAAGGGTAGCCTAGGGTTAGGGTTAGGCTTAGGGTTAGGTTTAGGGTACGGCTTAGGGTACGGGTTCGGGGAGGGCTTCGGGTATGGCGTAGGGTATGGGTTAGGGTTAGGGTTAGGGTTAGTGTTAGGGATAGGGCTCGGTTTAGGGTACGTGTTAGGATTAAGGTACGTGTTAGGGTTAGGCTAGTGGTTAGGGTTAATGTACGTGTTAGGGTTAGGGTAGTGATTAAACCTATCCCACTCTCTAGATACCCCTTAGCACGTAAAGGAATATTATTTGGGGGTCCAGCCATGGAGAACAGTTTAGATACTAGGATAAGATAAGGAAAACACCCGTTATAAAGAAATCACATTAGAATTCTCTTTTTAAGCTGTTCCTTAAAACACTAGTGTTTAGGAAACCTATTGGAGGCAGAAGCAGTCAAGGGTAGCCTAGGGTTAGGGTTAGGCTTAGGGTTAGGCTTAGGGTACGGCTTAGTGTACGGGTTCGGGGAGGGCTTCGGGTACGACGTAGGGTATGGTTTAGGGTTAGGGTTAGAGTTAGTGTTAGGTTTAGGGCTCGGTTTAGGGTACGGGTTAGGATTAGGGTACGTGTTAGAGTTAGGAAAGGGGTAAGGGTTAGGGTACGCATTAGGGTTAGGGTAGTTATTAAACCTATCCCACTCTCTACATACCCCTTAGCACGTAAAGGAATATTATTTGGGGGTCCAGCCATGGAGAAGAGTTTAGACACTAATATAATATAAGGAACACTCACATGATAAAGAAATCACATTAGGAATCGCTTTTTAAGCTGTTCCTTAAAACACTAGTTCTTAGGAAATCTATTGGAGGCAGAAGCAGTCAAGGGTAGCCTAGGGTTAGGTTAGGCTTACGGTTAGGCTTCGGGTACGACTTAGGGTACTTGTTCGGGGAGGGCTTCGGGTACGGCGTAGCGTATTGTTTAGGGTTAGGGTTAGGGTTAGTGTTAGGGTTAGGGCTCGGTTTAGGTTACGGTTTAGGATTAGGGTACGTGTTAGGGTTAGGGTAGGTGTTAGGATTAGGGTACGTGTTAGGGTTAGGGTAGTTATTAAACCTATCCCACTCTCTAGATACCCCTTAGCATGTAAAGGAATATTATTTGGGGGTCCAGCCCTGGAGAAGAGTTTAGACAATAGGATAAGATAAGGAACACACCCATTATAAAGAAATCACATTAGGATTCTCTTTTTAAGCTGTTCCTTAAAACACTAGTGCTTAGGAAATCTATTGGAGGCAGAAGCAGTCAAGGGTAGCCTAGGGTTAGGTTAGGCTTACGGTTAGGCTTAGGGTACGGCTTAGGATACGGGTTCGGGGAGGACTTCGGGTACGGCGTAGGGTATGGGTTAGGGTTAGGGTTAGGGTTAGTGTTAGGGTTAGGGCTCGGTTGAGGTTACGGTTTAGGATTAGGGTACGTGTTAGGGTTAGGGTAGGGGTTAGGATTAGGGTACGTGTTAGGGTTAGGGTAGTTATTAAACCTATCCCACTCTCTAGATACCCCTTAGCATGTAAAGGAATATTATTTGGGGGTCCAGCCATGGAGAAGAGTTTAGACACTAGGATAAGATAAGGAACACACCCATTATAAAGAAATCACATTAGGATTCTCTTTTTAAGCTGTTCCTTAAAACACTAGTGCTTAGGAAATCTATTGGAGGCAGAAGCAGTCAAGGGTAGCCTAGGGTTAGGGTTAGGCTTAGGGTTAGGCTTAGGGTATGGCTTAGGGTACGGGTTCGAGGAGGGCTTCGGGTACGGCGTAGGGTATGTGTTAGGGTTAGGGTTAGGTTTAGTGTTAGGGTTAGGGCTCGGTTTAGGGTACGGTTAAGGATTAGGGTACGTGTTAGGGTTAGGGTAGGGGTTAGGGTTAGGGTACGTGTTAGGTTTAGGGTAGTTATTAAACCTATCCCACTCTCTAGAAACCCCTTAGCACGTAAAGGAATATTATTTGGAGGTCCAGCCATGGAGAAGAGTTTAGACACTAGGATAAGGTAAGGAACACACCCATTATAAAGAAATCACATTAGGATTCTCTTTTTAAGCTGTTCCTTAAAACACTAGTGCTTAGGAAATCTATTGGAGGCAGAAGCAGTCAAGGGTAGCCTAGGGTTAGGGTTAGGCTTAGGGTTAGGGTTAGGGTACGGCTTACGGTACGGGATCGGGTAGGGCTTCGGGTACGGCGTAGGGTATGGGTTAGGCTTAGTGTTAGTGTTAGTGTTAGGGTTAGGGCTCGGTTTAGGTTACGGTTTAGGATTAGGGTACTTGTTAGGGTTAGGGTAGTCGTTAGGGTTAGTGTACGTGTTAGGGTTAGGGTAGTGATTAAACCTATCCCACTCTCTAGATACCCCTTAGCACGTAAAGGAATATTATTTGGGGGTCCAGCCCTGGAGAAGAGTTTAGACACTAGGATAAGATAAGGAACACACCCATTATAAAGAAATCACATTAGGATTCTCTTTTTAAGCTGTTCCTTAAAACACTAGTGTTTAGGAAATCTATTGGATGCAGAAGCAGTCAAGGGTAGCCTAGGGTTAGTTTAGGCTTAGGGTTAGGCTTAGGGTACGGGTTCGTGGAGGGCTTCGTGTACGGCGTAGGTTATAGGTTAGGGTTAGGGTTAGGCTTAGTGTTAGGGTTAGGGCTCCGTTTAGGGTACGGTTTAGGATTAGGGTACGTGTTAGGGTTAGGGTAGGGGTTAGGGTTAGGGTACGTGTTAGGTTTAGGGTAGTTATTAAACCTATCCCACTCTCTAGATACCCCTTAGCACGTAAAGGAATATTATTTGGAGGTCCAGGCATGGAGAAGAGGTTAGACACTAGGATAAGATAAGGAACACACCCATTATAAAGAAATCACATTAGGATTCTCTTTTTAAGCTGTTCCTTAAAACACTAGTGCTTAGGAAATCTATCGGAGGCAGAAGCAGTCAAGGGTAGCCTAGGGTTAGGGTTAGGCTTAGGGTTAGGGTTAGGGTACGGCTTAGGGTACGGGTTCGGGGAGGTCTTCGGGTATGGCGTAGGGTATGGGTTAGGGTTAGGGTTAAGGTTAGTGTTAGGGTGAGGGCTTTGTTTAGGGTACGTTTTAGGATTAGGGTACGTGTTAGGGTTAGGGTAGGGGTTAGGGTTAGGGTACGTGTTAGGTTTAGGGTAGTTATTAAACCTATCCCACTCTCTAGATACCCCTTAGCACATAAAGAATATTATTTGGGGGTCCAGCCATGGAGAAGAGTTTAGACACTAGGATAAGATAAGGAACACACCCTTTATAAAGAAGTCACATTAGGATTCTCTTTTTAAGCTGTTACTTAAAACACTAGTGCTTAGGAAATCTATTGGAGGCAGAAGCAGTCAAGGGTAGCCTAGTGTTAGGGTTAGGCTTAGGGTTAGGGTTAGGGTACGGCTTAGGGTACGGGATCGGGGAGGGCTTCGGGTACGGCGTAGGGTATGGGTTAGGCTTATTGTTAGATTTAGTGTTAGGGTTAGGGCTCGGTTTAGGTTACGGGTTAGGATTAGGGTACTTGTTAGGGTTAGGGTAGTGGCTAGGGTTAGTGTACGTGTTAGGGTTAGGGTAGTGATTAAACCTATCCCACTCTCTAGATACCCCTTAGCACGTAAAGGAATATTATTTGGGGGTCCAGCCCTGGAGAAGAGTTTAGACACTAGGATAAGATAAGGAACACACCCATTATAAAGAAATCACATTAGGATTTTCTTTTTAAGCTCTTCTTTAAAACATTAGTGCTTAGGAAATCTATTGGAGGCAGAAGCAGTCAAGGGTAGCCTAGGGTTAGGGTTAGGCTTAGGGTTAGGGTTAGGGTACGGCTTAGGGTACGGGTTCGGGGAGGGCTTCGGGTATGGCGTAGGGTATGGGTTAGGGTTAGGGTTAGGGTTAGTGTTAGGGATAGGGCTCGGTTTAGGGTACGTGTTAGGAATAAGGTACGTGTTAGGGTTAGGATAGTGGTTAGGGTTAATGTACGTGTTAGGGTTAGGGTAGTGATTAAACCTATCCCACTCTCTAGATACCCCTTAGCACGTAAAGGAATATTATTTGGGGGTCCAGCCATGGAGAACAGTTTAGATACTAGGATAAGATAAGGAAAACACCCGTTATAAAGAAATCACATTAGAATTCTCTTTTTAAGCTGTTCCTTAAAACACTAGTGTTTAGGAAACCTATTGGAGGCAGAAGCAGTCAAGGGTAGCCTAGGGTTAGGGTTAGGGTTAGGGTTAGGCTTAGGGTACGGCTTAGGGTACGGGTTCGGGGAGGGCTTCGGGTACGACGTAGGGTATGGTTTAGGGTTAGGGTTAGAGTTAGTGTTAGGTTTAGGGCTCGGTTTAGGGTACGGGTTAGGATTAGGGTACGTGTTAGAGTTAGGAAAGGGGTAAGGGTTAGGTTACGCATTAGGGTTAGGGTAGTTATTAAACCTATCCCACTCTCTACATACCCCTTAGCACGTAAAGGAATATTATTTGGGGGTCCAGCCATGGAGAAGAGTTTAGACACTAATATAATATAAGGAACACTCACATGATAAAGAAATCACATTAGGAATCGCTTTTTAAGCTGTTCCTTAAAACACTAGTTCTTAGGAAATCTATTGGAGGCAGAAGCAGTCAAGGGTAGCCTAGGGTTAGGGTTAGGCTTAGGGTTAGGGTTAGGGTACGGCTTACGGTACGGGATCGGGTAGGGCTTCGGGTACGGCGTAGGGTATGGGTTAGGCTTAGTGTTAGTGTTAGTGTTACGGTTAGGGCTCGGTTTAGGTTACGGTTTAGGATTAGGGTACTTGTTAGGGTTAGGGTAGTCGTTAGGGTTAGTGTACGTGTTAGGGTTAGGGTAGTGATTAAACCTATCCCAATCTCTAGATACCCCTTAGCACATAAAGGAATATTATTTGGGGGTCCAGCCCTGGAGAAGAGTTTAGACACTAGGATAAGATAAGGAACACACCCATTATAAAGAAATCACATTAGGATTCTCTTTTTAAGCTGTTCCTTAAAACACTAGTGTTTAGGAAATCTATTGGATGCAGAAGCAGTCAAGGGTAGCCTAGGGTTAGTTTAGGCTTAGGGTTAGGCTTAGGGTACGGGTTCGGGGAGGGCTTCGTGTACGGCGTAGGTTATAGGTTAGGGTTAGGGTTAGGCTTAGGGTTAGGGTTAGGGTACGGCTTAGGGTACGGGATCGGGGAGGGCTTCGTGTACGGCGTAGGGTATGGGTTAGGGTTAGGGTTAGGCTTAGTGTTAGGGTTAGGGCTCCGTTTAGGGTACGGGTTAGGATTAGGGTACGTGTGAGGGTTAGGGTAGGGGTTAGGGTTAGGGTGCGCGTTAGCGTTAGGGTAGTTATTAAACCTATCCCACTCTCTAGATACCCCTTAGCACGTAAAGGAATATTATTTGGAGGTCCAGCCATGGAGAAGAGTTTAGACACTAGTATAAGATAAGGAACACACCCATTATAAAGAAATCACATTAGGATTCTCTTTTTAGGCTGTTCCTTAAAACACTAGTGCTTAGGAAATCTATTGGAGGCAGAAGCAGTCAAGGGTAGCCTAGGGTTAGGGTTAGGCTTACGGTTAGGCTTAGGGTACGGCTTAGGGTACGGGTTCGGGGAGGGCTTCGGGTACGGCGTAGGGTATGTGTTAGGGTTAGGGTTAGGGTTAGTATTAGAGTTAGGGCTCGGTTTAGGGTACGGTTTAGGATTAGGGTACGTGTTAGGGTTAGGGTAGGGGTTAGGGTTAGGGTACGTGTTAGGTTTAGGGTAGTTATTAAACCTATCCCACTCTCTAGATACCCCTTAGCACGTAAAGGAATATTATTTGGAGGTCCAGGCATGGAGAAGAGGTTAGACACTAGGATAAGATAAGGAACACACCCATTATAAAGAAATCACATTAGGATTCTCTTTTTAAGCTGTTCCTTAAAACACTAGTGCTTAGGAAATCTATCGGAGGCAGAAGCAGTCAAGGGTAGCCTAGGGTTAGGGTTAGGCTTAGGGTTAGGGTTAGGGTACGGCTTAGGGTACGGGTTCGGGGAGGTCTTCGGGTATGGCGTAGGGTATGGGTTAGGGTTAGGGTTAGGGTTAGTGTTAGGGTTAGGGCTTTCTTTAAGGTACAGTTTAGGATTAGGGTACGTGTTAGTGTTAGGGTAGGGGTTAGGGTTAGGGTACGTGTTAGGGTTAGGGTAGTTATTAAACCTATCCCACTCTCTAGATACCCCTTAGCATGTAAAGGAATATTATTTGGGGGTCCAGCCATGGAGAAGAGTTTAGACAATAGGATAAGATAAGTAACACACCCATTATAAAGAAATCACATTAGGATTCTCTTTTTAAGCTGTTCCTTAAAACACTAGTGCTTAGGAAATCTATTGGAGGCAGAAGCAGTCAAGGGTAGCCTAGGGTTAGGGTTAGGCTTAGGGTTAGGGTTAGGGTACGGCTTAGGGTACGGGATCGGGGAGGGCTTCGGGTACGGCGTAGGGTATGGGTTAGGCTTAGTGTTAGTGTTAGTGTTAGGGTTAGGGCTCGGTTTAGGTTACGGGTTAGGATTAGGGTACTTGTTAGGGTTAGGGTAGTCGTTAGGGTTAGTGTACGTGTTAGGGTTAGGGTAGTGATTAAACCTATCCCACTCTCTAGATACCCCTTAGCACGTAAAGGAATATTATTTGGGGGTCCAGCCCTGGAGAAGAGTTTAGACACTAGGATAAGATAAGGAACACACCCATTATAAAGAAATCATATTAGGATTCTCTTTTTAAGCTGTTCCTTAAAACACTAGTGTTTAGGAAATCTATTGGATGCAGAAGCAGTCAAGGGTAGCCTAGGGTTAGTTTAGGCTTAGGGTTAGGCTTAGGTTACGGGTTCGGGGAGGGCTTCGTGTACGGCGTAGGTTATGGGTTAGGGTTAGGGTTAGGCTTAGTGTTAGGGTTAGGGCTCCGTTTAGGGTACGGGTTAGGATTAGGGTACGTGTGAGGGTTAGGGTAGGGGTTAGGGTTAGGGTGCGCGTTAGCGTTAGGGTAGTTATTAAACCTATCCCACTCTCTAGATACCCCTTAGCACGTAAAGGAATATTATTTGGAGGTCCAGCCATGGAGAAGAGTTTAGACACTAGTATAAGATAAGGAACACACCCATTATAAAGAAATCACATTAGGATTCTCTTTTTAGGCTGTTCCTTAAAACACTAGTGCTTAGGAAATCTATTGGAGGCAGAAGCAGGCAAGTAGCCTAGGGTTAGGGTTAGGCTTACGGTTAGGCTTAGGGTACGGCTTAGGGTACGGGTTCGGGGAGGGCTTCGTGTACGGCGTAGGGTATGTGTTAGGGTTAGGGTTAGGTTTAGTATTAGGGTTAGGGCTCGGTTTAGGGTACGGTTTAGGATTAGGGTACGTGTTAGGGTTAGGGTAGGGGTTAGGGTTAGGGTACGTGTTAGGTTTAGGGTAGTTATTAAACCTATCCCACTCTCTAGATACCCCTTAGCACGTAAAGGAATATTATTTGGAGGTCCAGGCATGGAGAAGAGGTTAGACACTAGGATAAGATAAGGAACACACCCATTAGAAAGAAATCACATTAGGATTCTCTTTTTAAGCTGTTCCTTAAAACACTAGTGCTTAGGAAATCTATCGGAGGCAGAAGCAGTCAAGGGTAGCCTAGGGTTAGGGTTAGGCTTAGGGTTAGGGTTAGGGTACGGCTTAGGGTACGGGTTCGGGGAGGTCTTCGGGTATGGCGTAGGGTATGGGTTAGGGTTAGGGTTAAGGTTAGTGTTAGGGTGAGGGCTTTGTTTAGGGTACGTTTTAGGATTAGGGTACGTGTTAGGGTTAGGGTAGGGGTTAGGGTTAGGGTACGTGTTAGGTTTAGGGTAGTTATTAAACCTATCCCACTCTCTAGATACCCCTTAGCACATAAAGAATATTATTTGGGGGTCCAGCCATGGAGAAGAGTTTAGACACTAGGATAAGATAAGGAACACACCCTTTATAAAGAAGTCACATTAGGATTCTCTTTTTAAGCTGTTACTTAAAACACTAGTGCTTAGGAAATCTATTGGAGGCAGAAGCAGTCAAGGGTAGCCTAGTGTTAGGGTTAGGCTTAGGGTTAGGGTTAGGGTACGGCTTAGGGTACGGGATCGGGGAGGGCTTCGGGTACGGCGTAGGGTATGGGTTAGGCTTATTGTTAGATTTAGTGTTAGGGTTAGGGCTCGGTTTAGGTTACGGGTTAGGATTAGGGTACTTGTTAGGGTTAGGGTAGTGGCTAGGGTTAGTGTACGTGTTAGGGTTAGGGTAGTGATTAAACCTATCCCACTCTCTAGATACCCCTTAGCACGTAAAGGAATATTATTTGGGGGTCCAGCCCTGGAGAAGAGTTTAGACACTAGGATAAGATAAGGAACACACCCATTATAAAGATATCACATTAGGATTTTCTTTTTAAGCTCTTCTTTAAAACATTAGTGCTTAGGAAATCTATTGGAGGCAGAAGCAGTCAAGGGTAGCCTAGGGTTAGGGTTAGGCTTAGGGTTAGGGTTAGGGTACGGCTTAGGGTACGGGTTCGGGGAGGGCTTCGGGTATGGCGTAGGGTATGGGTTAGGGTTAGGGTTAGGGTTAGTGTTAGGGATAGGGCTCGGTTTAGGGTACGTGTTAGGATTAAGGTACGTGTTAGGGTTAGGCTAGTGGTTAGGGTTAATGTACGTGTTAGGGTTAGGGTAGTGATTAAACCTATCCCACTCTCTAGATACCCCTTAGCACGTAAAGGAATATTATTTGGGGGTCCAGCCATGGAGAACAGTTTAGATACTAGGATAAGATAAGGAAAACACCCGTTATAAAGAAATCACATTAGAATTCTCTTTTTAAGCTGTTCCTTAAAACACTAGTGTTTAGGAAACCTATTGGAGGCAGAAGCAGTCAAGGGTAGCCTAGGGTTAGGGTTAGGCTTAGGGTTAGGCTTAGGGTACGGCTTAGTGTACGGGTTCGGGGAGGGCTTCGGGTACGACGTAGGGTATGGTTTAGGGTTAGGGTTAGAGTTAGTGTTAGGTTTAGGGCTCGGTTTAGGGTACGGGTTAGGATTAGGGTACGTGTTAGAGTTAGGAAAGGGGTAAGGGTTAGGGTACGCATTAGGGTTAGGGTAGTTATTAAACCTATCCCACTCTCTACATACCCCTTAGCACGTAAAGGAATATTATTTGGGGGTCCAGCCATGGAGAAGAGTTTAGACACTAATATAATATAAGGAACACTCACATGATAAAGAAATCACATTAGGAATCGCTTTTTAAGCTGTTCCTTAAAACACTAGTTCTTAGGAAATCTATTGGAGGCAGAAGCAGTCAAGGGTAGCCTAGGGTTAGGTTAGGCTTACGGTTAGGCTTCGGGTACGACTTAGGGTACTTGTTCGGGGAGGGCTTCGGGTACGGCGTAGCGTATTGTTTAGGGTTAGGGTTAGGGTTAGTGTTAGGGTTAGGGCTCGGTTTAGGTTACGGTTTAGGATTAGGGTACGTGTTAGGGTTAGGGTAGGTGTTAGGATTAGGGTACGTGTTAGGGTTAGGGTAGTTATTAAACCTATCCCACTCTCTAGATACCCCTTAGCATGTAAAGGAATATTATTTGGGGGTCCAGCCATGGAGAAGAGTTTAGACAATAGGATAAGATAAGGAACACACCCATTATAAAGAAATCACATTAGGATTCTCTTTTTAAGCTGTTCCTTAAAACACTAGTGCTTAGGAAATCTATTGGAGGCAGAAGCAGTCAAGGGTAGCCTAGGGTTAGGTTAGGCTTACGGTTAGGCTTAGGGTACGGCTTAGGATACGGGTTCGGGGAGGACTTCGGGTACGGCGTAGGGTATGGGTTAGGGTTAGGGTTAGGGTTAGTGTTAGGGTTAGGGCTCGGTTGAGGTTACGGTTTAGGATTAGGGTACGTGTTAGGGTTAGGGTAGGGGTTAGGATTAGGGTACGTGTTAGGGTTAGGGTAGTTATTAAACCTATCCCACTCTCTAGATACCCCTTAGCATGTAAAGGAATATTATTTGGGGGTCCAGCCATGGAGAAGAGTTTAGACACTAGGATAAGATAAGGAACACACCCATTATAAAGAAATCACATTAGGATTCTCTTTTTAAGCTGTTCCTTAAAACACTAGTGCTTAGGAAATCTATTGGAGGCAGAAGCAGTCAAGGGTAGCCTAGGGTTAGGGTTAGGCTTAGGGTTAGGCTTAGGGTATGGCTTAGGGTACGGGTTCGAGGAGGGCTTCGGGTACGGCGTAGGGTATGTGTTAGGGTTAGGGTTAGGTTTAGTGTTAGGGATAGGGCTCGGTTTAGGGTACGGTTAAGGATTAGGGTACGTGTTAGGGTTAGGGTAGGGGTTAGGGTTAGGGTACGTGTTAGGTTTAGGGTAGTTATTAAACCTATCCCACTCTCTAGAAACCCCTTAGCACGTAAAGGAATATTATTTGGAGGTCCAGCCATGGAGAAGAGTTTAGACACTAGGATAAGGTAAGGAACACACCCATTATAAAGAAATCACATTAGGATTCTCTTTTTAAGCTGTTCCTTAAAACACTAGTGCTTAGGAAATCTATTGGAGGCAGAAGCAGTCAAGGGTAGCCTAGGGTTAGGGTTAGGCTTAGGGTTAGGGTTAGGGTACGGCTTACGGTACGGGATCGGGTAGGGCTTCGGGTACGGCGTAGGGTATGGGTTAGGCTTAGTGTTAGTGTTAGTGGTAGGGTTAGGGCTCGGTTTAGGTTACGGTTTAGGATTAGGGTACTTGTTAGGGTTAGGGTAGTCGTTAGGGTTAGTGTACGTGTTAGGGTTAGGGTAGTGATTAAACCTATCCCACTCTCTAGATACCCCTTAGCACGTAAAGGAATATTATTTGGGGGTCCAGCCCTGGAGAAGAGTTTAGACACTAGGATAAGATAAGGAACACACCCATTATAAAGAAATCACATTAGGATTCTCTTTTTAAGCTGTTCCTTAAAACACTAGTGTTTAGGAAATCTATTGGATGCAGAAGCAGTCAAGGGTAGCCTAGGGTTAGTTTAGGCTTAGGGTTAGGCTTAGGGTACGGGTTCGTGGAGGGCTTCGTGTACGGCGTAGGTTATAGGTTAGGGTTAGGGTTAGGCTTAGTGTTAGGGTTAGGGCTCCGTTTAGGGTACGGTTTAGGATTAGGGTACGTGTTAGGGTTAGGGTAGGGGTTAGGGTTAGGGTACGTGTTAGGTTTAGGGTAGTTATTAAACCTATCCCACTCTCTAGATACCCCTTAGCACGTAAAGGAATATTATTTGGAGGTCCAGCCATGGAGAAGAGTTTAGACACTAGGATAAGATAAGGAACACACCCATTATAAAGAAATCACATTAGGATTCTCTTTTTAAGCTGTTCCTTAAAACACTAGTGCTTAGGAAATCTATTGGAGGCAGAAGCAGTCAAGGGTAGCCTAGGGTTAGGGTTAGGCTTAGGGTTAGGCTTAGGGTACGGCTTAGGGTACGGGTTCGGTGAGGGCTTCGGGTACGGCGTAGGGTATGGGTTAGGGTTAGTGTTAGGGTTAGTGTTAGAGTTAGGGCTCGGTTTAGGGTACGGGTTAGGATTAGGGTACGTGTTAGGGTTAGGGTAGGGGTTAGGGTTAGGGTACGCGTTAGGGTTAGGGTAGTTATTAACCTATCCCACTCTCTAGATACCCCTTAGCACGTAAAGGAATATTATTTGGGGGTCCAGCCATGGAGAAGAGTTTAGACACTAGGATAAGATAAGGAACACACCCATTATAAAGAAATCACATTAGGATTCTCTTTTTAAGCTGTTCCTTAAAACACTAGTGCTTAGGAAATCTATTGGAGGCAGAAGCAGTCAAGGGTAGCCTAGGGTTAGGGTTAGGCTTAGGGTTAGGCTTAGGGTACGGCTTAGGGTACGGGTTTGGGGAGGGGTTCGGGAACGGCGTAGGGTTTGGGTTAGGGTTAGGGTTAGGGTTAGTGTTAGGGTTAGGGCTCGGTTTAGGGTACGGGTTAGGATTAGGGTACATGTTAGGGTTAGGGTAGGGGTTAGGGTTAGGGTACGCGTTAGGGTTAGGGTAGTTATTAAACCTATCCCACTCTCTAGATACACCTTAGCACGTAAAGGAATATTATTTTTGGGTCCAGCCATCGAGAAGAGTTTAGACACTAGGATAAGATAAGGAACACACCCATTATAAAGAAATCACATTAGGATTCTCTTTTTAAGCTGTTCCTTAAAACACTAGTGCTTAGGAAATCTATTGGAGGCAGAAGCAGTCAAGGGTAGCCTAGGGTTAGGCTTAGGCTTAGGGTACGGCTTAGGGTACGGCTTAGGGTATGGGTTCGGGGAGGGCTTCGGGTATGGCGTAGGGTATGGGTTTGGGTTAGTGTTAGGGTTAGTGTTAGGGTTAGGTCTCGGTTTAGGGTACGGTTTAGGATTAGGGTACGTGTTAGGGTTAGGGTAGGGGTTAGGGTTAGGGTACGCATTAGCGTTAGGGTAGTTATTAAACCTACCCCACTCTCTAGATACCCCTTAGCACGTAAAGGAATATTATTTGGAGGTCCAGCCATGGAGAAGAGTTTAGACACTAGGATAAGATAAGGAACACACCCATTATAAAGAAATCACATTAGGATTCTCTTTTTAAGCTGTTCCTTAAAACACTAGTGCTTAGGAAATCTATTGGAGGCAGAAGCAGTCAAGGGTAGCCTAGGGTTAGGGTTAGGCTTAGGGTTAGGGTTAGCGTACGGCTTAGGGTACGGGTTCGGGGAGGGCTTCGGGTACGGCGTAGGGTATGGGTTAGGGTTAGGGTTAGGGTTAGTGTTAGGGATAGGGCTCGGTTTAGGGTACGGGTTAGGATTAAGGTACGTGTTAGGGTTAGGATAGTGGTTAGGGTTAATGTACGTGTTAGGGTTAGGGTAGTGATTAAACCTATCCCACTCTCTAGATACCCCTTAGCTCGTAAAGGAATATTATTTGGGGGTCAAGCCATAGAGAAGAGTTTAGATACTAGGATAAGATAAGGAAAACACCCATTATAAAGAAAACACATTAGAATTCTCTTTTTAAGCTGCTCCTTAAAACACTAGTGCTTAGGAAACCTATTGGAGGCAGAAGCAGTCAAGGGTAGCCTAGGGTTAGGGTTAGGCTTAGGGTTAGGCTTAGGGTACGGCTTAGTTACGGGTTCGGGGAGGGCTTCGGGTACGACGTAGGGTATGGGTTAGGGTTAGGGTTAGGGTTTGTGTTAGGGTTAGGGCTCGGTGTAGGGTAAGGGTTAGGATTAGGGTACGTGTTAGAGTTAGGAAAGGGGTAAGGGTTAGGGTACGCATTAGGGTTAGGGTAGTTATTAAACCTATCCCACTCTCTAGATACCCCTTAGCAAGTAAACGAATATTATTTGGGGGTCCAGCCATGGAGAAGTGTTTAGACACTAAGATAATATAAGAAACACACACATTATAAAGAAATCACATTAGGAATCTTTTTTAAGCTGTTCCTTAAAACACTAGTTCTTAGGAAATCTATTGGAGGCAGAAGCAGTCAAGGGTAGCCTAGGGTTAGTTTAGGCTTACGGTTAGGCTTAGGGTACGGCTTAGGGTATGTGTTCGGGGAGGTCTTCGGGTATGGCGTAGGGTATGGGTTAGGGTTAGGGTTAGGGTTAGTGTTAGGGTTAGGGCTTTGTTTAGGGTACGGTTTAGGATTAGGGTACGTGTTAGGGTTAGGGTAGGGGTTAGGGTTAGGGTACGTGTTAGGGTTAGGGTAGATATTAAACCTATCCCACTCTCTAGATACCCCTTAGAACATAAAGAATATTATTTGGGGGTCCAGGCATGGAGAAGAGTTTAGACACTAGGATAAGATAAGGAACACACCCGTTATAAAGAAATCACATTAGGATTCTCTTTTTAAGCTGTTCCTTAAAACACTAGTGCTTAGGAAATCTATTGGAGGCAGAAGCAGTCAAGGGTAGCCTAGGGTTAGGGTTAGGCTTAGGGTTAGGGTTAGGGTACGGATTAGGGTACGGGATCGGGGAGGGATTCGGGTACGGCGTAGGGTATGGGTTAGGCTTAGTGTTAGTGTTAGTGTTAGGGTTAGGGCTCGGTTTAGGTTACGGGTTAGGATTAGGGTACTTGTTAGGGTTAGGGTAGTCGTTAGGGTTAGTGTACGTGTTAGGGTTAGGGTAGTAATTAAACCTATCCCACTCTCTAGATACCCCTTAGCACGTAAAGGAATAATATTTGGGGGTCCAGCCATGGAGAAGAGTTTAGATACTAGGATAAGATAAGGAAAACACCCATTATAAAGAAATCACATTAGAATTCTCTTTTTAAGCTGTTCCTTAAAACACTAGTGCTTAGGAAACCTATTGGAGGCAGAAGCAGTCAAGGGTAGCCTAGGGTTAGGGTTAGGCTTAGGGATAGGCTTAGGGTATGGCTTAGGGTACGGGTTCGGGGAGGTCTTCGGGTATGGCGTAGGGTATGGGTTAGGGTTAGGGTTAGGGTTAATGTTAGGGTTAGGGCTTTGTTTAGGGTTCGGTTTAGGATTAGGGTACGTGTTAGGGTTAGGGTAGGGGTTAGGGTTAGGGTACGTGTTAGGGTTAGGGTAGATATTAAAGCTATCCCACTCTCTAGATACCCCTTAGAACATAAAGAATATTATTTGGGGGTCCAGCCATGGAGAAGAGTTTAGACACTAGGATAAGATAAGGAACACACCCGTTATAAAGAAATCACATTAGGATTCTCTTTTTAAGCTGTTCCTTAAAACACTAGTGCTTAGGAAATCTATTGCAGGCAGAAGCAGTCAAGGGTAGCCTAGGGTTAGGGTTAGGGTTAGGGTACGGCTTAGGGTATGGGTTCGGGTTAGGGTTAGGGTTAGTGTTAGGGTTAGGGCTCGGTTTAGGGTACGGTTTAGGATTAGGGTACGTGTTAGGGTTAGGGTAGGGGTTAGGGTTAGGGTACGTGTTAGGTTTAGGGTAGTTATTAAACATATCCCACTCTCTAGATACCCCGTAGCACGTAAAGGAATATTATTTGGAGGTCCAGCCATGGAGAAGAGTTTAGACACTAGGATAAGATAAGGAACACACCCATTATAAAGAAATCACATTAGGATTCTCTTTTTAAGCTGTTCCTTAAAACACTAGTGCTTAGGAAATCTATTGGAGGCAGAAGCAGTCAAGGGTAGCCTAGGGTTAGGGTTAGGCTTAGGGTTATGCTTAGGGTACGGCTTAGGGTACGGGTTCGGGGAGGGCTTCGGGTACGGCGTAGGGTATGTGTTAGGGTTAGGGTTAGGGTTAGTGTTAGGGTTAGGGCTCGGTTTAGGGTACGGTTTAGGATTAGGGTACGTGTTAGGGTTAGGGTAGGGGTTAGGGTTAGGGTACGTGTTAGGTTTAGGGTAGTAATTAAACCTATCCCACTCTCTAGAAACCCCTTAGCACGTAAAGGAATATTATTTGGAGGTCCAGCCCTGGAGAAGAGTTTAGACACTAGGATAAGATAAGGAACACACCCATTATAAAGAAATCACATTAGGATTCTCTTTTTAAGCTCTTCTTTAAAACATTAGTGCTTAGGAAATCTATTGGAGGCAGAAGCAGTCAAGGGTAGCCTAGGGTTAGGGTTAGGCTTAGGGTTAGGGTTAGGGTACGGCTTACGGTACGGGTTCGGGGAGGGCTTCGGGTATGGCGTAGGGTATAGGTTAGGGTTATGGTTAGGGTTAGTGTTAGGGATAGGGCTCGGTTTAGGGTACGTGTTAGGATTAAGGTACGTGTTACGGTTAGGATAGTGGTTAGGGTTAATGTACGTGTTAGGGTTAGGGTAGTGATTAAACCTATCCCACTCTCTAGATACCCCTTAGCACGTAAAGGAATATTATTTGGGGGTCCAGCCATGGAGAAGAGTTTAGATACTAGGATAAGATAAGGAACACACCCGTTATAAAGAAATCACATTAGGATTCTCTTTTTAAGCTGTTCCTTAAAACACTAGTGCTTAGGAAATCTATTGGAGGCAGAAGCAGTCAAGGGTAGCCTAGGGTTAGGGTTAGGCTTAGGGTTAGGGTTAGGGTACGGATTAGGGTACGGGATCGGGGAGGGATTCGGGTACGGCGTAGGGTATGGGTTAGGCTTAGTGTTAGTGTTAGTGTTAGGGTTAGGGCTCGGTTTAGGTTACGGGTTAGGATTAGGGTACTTGTTAGGGTTAGGGTAGTCGTTAGGGTTAGTGTACGTGTTAGGGTTAGGGTAGTAATTAAACCTATCCCACTCTCTAGATACCCCTTAGCACGTAAAGGAATAATATTTGGGGGTCCAGCCATGGAGAAGAGTTTAGATACTAGGATAAGATAAGGAAAACACCCATTATAAAGAAATCACATTAGAATTCTCTTTTTAAGCTGTTCCTTAAAACACTAGTGCTTAGGAAACCTATTGGAGGCAGAAGCAGTCAAGGGTAGCCTAGGGTTAGGGTTAGGCTTAGGGTTAGGCTTAGGGTATGGCTTAGGGTACGGGTTCGGGGAGGTCTTCGGGTATGGCATAGGGTATGGGTTAGGGTTAGGGTTAGGGTTAATGTTAGGGTTAGGGCTTTGTTTAGGGTTCGGTTTAGGATTAGGGTACGTGTTAGGGTTAGGGTAGGGGTTAGGGTTAGGGTACGTGTTAGGGTTAGGGTAGATATTAAAGCTATCCCACTCTCTAGATACCCCTTAGAACATAAAGAATATTATTTGGGGGTCCAGCCATGGAGAAGAGTTTAGACACTAGGATAAGATAAGGAACACACCCGTTATAAAGAAATCACATTAGGATTCTCTTTTTAAGCTGTTCCTTAAAACACTAGTGCTTAGGAAATCTATTGCAGGCAGAAGCAGTCAAGGGTAGCCTAGGGTTAGGGTTAGGGTTAGGGTACGGCTTAGGGTATGGGTTCGGGTAGGGGTTCGGGCACGGCATAGGGTATGGGTTAGGGTTAGGGTTAGGGTTAGTGTTAGGGTTAGGGCTCGGTTTAGGGTACGGTTTAGGATTAGGGTACGTGTTAGGGTTAGGGTAGGGGTTAGGGTTAGGGTACGTGTTAGGTTTACGGTAGTTATTAAACATATCCCACTCTCTAGATACCCCGTAGCACGTAAAGGAATATTATTTGGAGGTCCAGCCATGGAGAAGAGTTTAGACACTAGGATAAGATAAGGAACACACCCATTATAAAGAAATCACATTAGGATTCTCTTTTTAAGCTGTTCCTTAAAACACTAGTGCTTAGGAAATCTATTGGAGGCAGAAGCAGTCAAGGGTAGCCTAGGGTTAGGGTTAGGCTTAGGGTTAGGGTTAGGGTACGGCTTAGGGTATGTGTTCGGGGAGGTCTTCGGGTATGGCGTAGGGTATGGGTTAGGGTTAGGGTTAGGGTTAGTGTTAGGGTTAGGGCTTTGTTTAGGGTACGGTTTAGGATTACGGTACGTGTTAGGGTTAGGGTAGGGGTTATGGTTAGGGTACGTGTTAGGGTTAGGGTAGATATTAAACCTATCCCACTCTCTAGATACCCCTTAGAACATAAAGAATATTATTTGGGGGTCCAGCCATGGCGAAGAGTTTAGACACTAGGATAAGATAAGGAACACACCCGTTATACAGAAATCACATTAGGATTCTCTTTTTAAGCTGTTCCTTAAAACACTAGTGCTTAGGATATCTATTGGAGGCAGAAGCAGTCAAGGGTAGCCTAGGGTTAGGGTTAGGCTTAGGGTTAGGGTTAGGGTACGGATTAGGGTACGGGATCGGGGAGGGATTCGGGTACGGCGTAGGGTATGGGTTAGGCTTAGTGTTAGTGTTAGTGTTAGGGTTAGGGCTCGGTTTAGGTTACGGGTTAGGATTAGGGTACTTGTTAGGGTTAGGGTAGTCGTTAGGGTTAGTGTACGTGTTAGGGTTAGGGTAGTTATTAAACCTATCCCACTCTGTAGATACCCCTTAGCACGTAAAGGAATATTATTTGGAGGTCCAGCCATGGAGAAGAGTTTAGACACTAGGATAAGATAAGGAACACACCCATTATAAAAAAATCACATTAGGATTCTCTTTTTAAGCTGTTCCTTAAAAGACTAGTGCTTAGGAAATCTATTGGAGGCAGAAGCAGTCAAGGGTAGCCTAGGGTTAGGGTTAGGGTTAGGGTACGGCTTAGGGTATGGGTTCGGGTATGGGTTCGGGCACGGCGTAGGGTATGGGTTAGGGTTAGGGTTAGGGTTAGTGTTAGGGTTAGGGCTCGGTTTAGGGTACGTGTTAGGATTAGGGTACGTGTTAGGGTTAGGATAGTGGTTAGGGTTAATGTACGTGTTAGGTTTAGGGTAGTTATTAAGCCTATCCCATTCTCTAGATACCCCTCAGCACGTAAAGAATATTATTTGCGGGTCCAGCCATGGAGAAGAGTTTAGACACTAGGATAAGATATGGAACACACCCATTATAAAGAAATCACATTAGGATTCTCTTTTTATGCTGTTCCTTAAAACACTAGTGCTTAGGAAATCTATTGGAGGCAGAAGCAGTCAAGGGTAGCCTAGGGTTAGGGTTAGGCTTAGGGTTAGGGTTAGAGTACGGCTTAGGTTACGGGTTCGGGGAGGGCTTCGGGTACGGCGTAGGGTATGGGTTAGGGTTAGGGTTAGGGTTAGTGTTAGGGATAGGGCTCGGTTTAGGGTACGGGTTAGGATTAAGGTACGTGTTAGGGTTAGGATAGTGGTTAGGGTTAATGTACGTGTTAGGGTTAGGGTAGTGATTAAACCTATCCCACTCTCTAGATACCCCTTAGCACGTAAAGGAATATTATTTGGGGGTCCAGCCATGGAGAAGAGTTTAGATACTAGGATAAGATAAGGAAAACACCCATTATAAAGAAAACACATTAGAATTCTCTTTTTAAGCTGCTCCTTAAAACACTAGTGCTTAGGAAACCTATTGGAGGCAGAAGCAGTCAAGGGTAGCCTAGGGTTAGGGTTAGGCTTAGGGTTAGGCTTAGGGTACGGCTTAGGGTACGGGTTCGGGGCGGGCTTCGGGTAGGACGTAGGGTATGTGTTAGGGTTAGGGTTAGGGTTAGTGTTAGGGCTCGGTGTAGGGTACGGGTTAGGATTAGGGTACGTGTTAGAGTTAGGAAAGGGGTAAGGGTTAGGGTACGCATTAGGGTTAGTGTAGTTATTAAACCTATCCCACTCTCTAGATACCCCTTAGCACGTAAAGGAATATTATTTGGGGGTCCAGCCATGGAGAAGAGTTTAGACACTAAGATAATATAAGGAACACACACATTATAAATAAATCACATTAGGAATCTTTTTTAAGCTGTTCCTTAAAACACTAGTACTTAGGAAATCTATTGGAGGCAGAAGCAGTCAATGGTAGCCTAGGGTTAGGTTAGGCTTACGGTTAGGCTTAGGGTACGGCTTAGTGTACGGGTTCGGGGAGGACTTCGGGCACGGCGTAGGGTATGGGTTAGGGTTAGGGTTAGGGTTAGTGTTAGGGTTAGGGCTCGGTTTAGGGTACGGTTTAGGATTAGGGTACGTGTTAGGGTTAGGGTAGGGGTTAGGGTTAGGGTACGTGTTAGGTTTAGGGTAGTAATTAAACCTATCCCACTCTCTAGAAACCCCTTAGCACGTAAAGGAATATTATTTGGAGGTCCAGCCCTGGAGAAGAGTTTAGACACTAGGATAAGATAAGGAACACACCCATTATAAAGAAATCACATTAGGATTCTCTTTTTAAGCTCTTCTTTAAAATATTAGTGCTTAGGAAATCTATTGGAGGCAGAAGCAGTCAAGGGTAGCCTAGGGTTAGGGTTAGGCTTAGGGTTAGGGTTAGGGTACGGCTTACGGTACGGGTTCGGGGAGGGCTTCGGGTATGGCGTAGGGTATGGTTTAGGGTTATGGTTAGGGTTAGTGTTAGGGATAGGGCTCGGTTTAGGGTACGTGTTAGGATTAAGGTACGTGTTACGGTTAGGATAGTGGTTAGGGTTAATGTACGTGTTAGGGTTAGGGTAGTGATTAAACCTATCCCACTCTCTAGATACCCCTTAGCACGTAAAGGAATATTATTTGGGGGTCCAGCCATGGAGAAGAGTTTAGATACCAGGATAAGATAAGGAAAACACCCATTATAAAGAAATCACATTAGAATTCTCTTTTTAAGCTGTTCCTTAAAACACTAGTGCTTAGGAAACCTATTGGAGGCAGAAGCAGTCAAGGGTAGCCTAGGGTTAGGGTTAGGCTTAGGGTTAGGCTTAGGGTACGGCTTAGGGTACGGGTTCAGGGAGGGGTTCGGGCACGGCGTAGGGTATGGGTTAGGGTTAGGGTTAGGGTTAGTGTTAGGGTTAGGGCTCGGTTTAGGGTACGGTTTAGGATTAGGGTACGTGTTAGGGTTAGGGTAGGGGTTAGGGTTAGGGTACGTGTTAGGTTTAGGGTAGTTATTAAACCTATCCCACTCTCTAGATACCCCTTAGCACGTAAAGGAATATTATTTGGAGGTCCAGCCATGGAGAAGAGTTTAGACACTAGGATAAGATAAGGAACACACCCATTATAAAGAAATCACATTAGGATTCTCTTTTTAAGCTGTTCCTTAAAGCACTAGTGCTTAGGAAATCTATTGGAGGCAGAAGCAGTCAAGGGTAGCCTAGGGTTAGGGTTAGGCTTAGGGTTAGGGTTAGGGTACTGCTTAGGGTACGGGATCGGGGAGGGCTTCGGGTACGGCGTAGGGTATGGGTTAGGCTTAGTGTTAGTGTTAGTGTTAGGGTTAGGGCTCGGTTTAGGTTACGGGTTAGGATTAGGGTACTTGTTAGGGTTAGGGTAGTCGTTAGGGTTAGTGTACGTGTTAGGGTTAGGGTAGTTATTAAACCTATCCCACTCTCTAGATACCCCTTAGCACGTAAAGGAATATTATTTGGAGGTCCAGCCATGGAGAAGAGTTTAGACACTAGGATAAGATAAGGAACACACCCATTATAAAAAAAATCACATTAGGATTCTCTTTTTGTTTTTTTTTTTTTTTTTTTTTTTTTTTTTAAATTTTTTAAACTTATTTATTATTTATTTATTATTTATTTTTGGCTGTGTTGGGTCTTCGTTTCTGTGCGAGGGCTTTCTCCAGTTGTGGCATGCGGGGGCCACTCTTCATCGCGGTGCGCGGGCCTCTCACTATCGCGGCCTCTCCTGTTGTGGAGCACAGGCTCCAGACGCGCAGGCTCAGTAGTTGTGGCTCACGGGCCCAGTTGCTCCGCGGCATGTGGGATCTTCCCAGACCAGGGCTCGAACCCGTGTCCCCCTGCATTGGCAGGCAGACTCTCAACCACTGCGCCACCAGGGAAGCCCAGGATTCTCTTTTTAAGCTGTTCCTTAAAACACTAGTGCTTAGGAAATCTATTGGAGGCAGAAGCAGTCAAGGGTAGCCTAGGGTTAGGGTTAGGGTTAGGGTACGGCTTAGGGTATGGGTTCGGGTATGGGTTCGGGGACGGCGTAGGGTATGGGTTAGGGTTAGGGTTAGGGTTAGTGTTAGGGTTAGGGCTCGGTTTAGGGTACGTGTTAGGATTAGGGTACGTGTTAGGGTTAGGATAGTGGTTAGGGTTAATGTACGTGTTAGGTTTAGGGTAGTTATTAAGCCTATCCCATTCTCTAGATACCCTCAGCACGTAAAGAATATTATTTGCGGGTCCAGCCATGGAGAAGAGTTTAGACACTAGGATAAGATATGGAAAACACCCATTATAAAGAAATCACATTAGGATTCTCTTTTTATGCTGTTCCTTAAAACACTAGTGCTTAGGAAATCTATTGGAGGCAGAAGCAGTCAAGGGTAGCCTAGGGTTAGGGTTAGGCTTAGGGTTAGGGTTAGCGTACGGCTTAGGGTACGGGTTCGGGGAGGGCTTCGGGTACGGCGTAGGGTATGGGTTAGGGTTAGGGTTAGGGTTAGTGTTAGGGATAGGGCTCGGTTTAGGGTACGGGTTAGGATTAAGGTACGTGTTAGGGTTAGGATAGTGGTTAGGGTTAATGTACGTGTTATGGTTAGGGTAGTGATTAAACCTATCCCACTCTCTAGATACCCCTTAGCACGTAAAGGAATATTATTTGGGGGTCCAGCCATGGAGAAGAGTTTAGATACTAGGATAAGATAAGGAAAACACCCATTATAAAGAAAACACATTAGAATTCTCTTTTTAAGCTGCTCCTTAAAACACTAGTGCTTAGGAAACCTATTGGAGGCAGAAGCAGTCAAGGGTAGCCTAGGGTTAGGGTTAGGCTTAGGGTTAGGCTTAGGGTACGGCTTAGGGTACGGGTTCGGGGAGGGCTTCGGGTACGACGTAGGGTATGGGTTAGGGTTAGGGTTAGGGTTAGTGTTAGGGCTCGGTGTAGGGTACGGGTTAGGATTAGGGTACGTGTTAGAGTTAGGAAAGGGGTAAGGGTTAGGGTACGCATTAGGGTTAGGGTAGTTATTAAACCTATCCCACTCTCTAGATACCCCTTAGCACGTAAAGGAATATTATTTGGGGGTCCAGCCATGGAGAAGAGTTTAGACACTAAGATAATATAAGGAACACACACATTATAAATAAATCACATTAGGAATCTTTTTTAAGCTGTTCCTTAAAACACTAGTGCTTAGGAAATCTATTGGAGGCAGAAGCAGTCAAGGGTAGCCTAGGGTTAGGGTTAGGCTTAGGGTTAGGGTTAGGGTACTGCTTAGGGTACGGGATCGGGGAGGGCTTCGGGTACGGCGTAGGGTATGGGTTAGGCTTAGTGTTAGTGTTAGTGTTAGGGTTAGGGCTCGGTTTAGGTTACGGGTTAGGATTAGGGTACTTGTTAGGGTTAGGGTAGTCGTTAGGGTTAGTGTACGTGTTAGGGTTAGGGTAGTTATTAAACCTATCCCACTCTCTAGACACCCCTTAGCACGTAAAGGAATATTATTTCGAGGTCCAGCCATGGAGAAGAGTTTAGACACTAGGATAAGATAAGGAACACACACATTATAAAGAAATCTCATTAGGATTCTCTTTTTAAGCTGTTCCTTAAAACACTAGTGCTTAGGAAATCTATTGGAGGCAGAAGCAGTCAAGGGTAGCCTAGGGTTAGGGTTAGGCTTAGGGTTAGGATTAGCGTTCGTCTTAGGGTACGGGTTCGGGGAGGGCTTCGGGTACGGCGTAGGGTATGGGTTAGGTTTAGGGTTAGGGTTAGTGTTAGGGTTAGGGCTCGGTTTAGGGTACGGGTTAGGATTAGGGTACGTGTTAGGTTTAGGGTAGGGGTTAGGGTTAGGGTACGTGTGAGTGTTAGGGTAGGGGTTAGGGTTAGGGTACGCGTTAGGGTTAGGGTAGTTACTAAACCTATCACACTCTCTAGATACCCCTTAGCACGTAAAGGAATATTATTTGGGGGTCCAGCCATGAAGAAGCGTTTAGACACTAGGATAAGATAAGGAACACACCCATTATTAAGAAATCACATTAGGATTCTCTTTTTAAGCTGTTCCTTAAAACACTAGTGCTTAGGAAATCTATTGGAGGCAGAAGCAGTCAAGGGTAGCCTAGGGTTAGGGTTAGGCTTAGGGTTATGCTTAGGGTACGGCTTAGGGTACGGGTTCGGGGAGGGCTTCGGGTACGGCGTAGGGTATGTGTTAGGGTTAGGGTTAGGGTTAGTGTTAGGGTTAGGGCTCGGTTTAGGGTACGGTTTAGGATTAGGGTACGTGTTAGGGTTAGGGTAGGGGTTAGGGTTAGGGTACGTGTTAGGTTTAGGGTAGTAATTAAACCTATCCCACTCTCTAGAAACCCCTTAGCACGTAAAGGAATATTATTTGGAGGTCCAGCCCTGGAGAAGAGTTTAGACACTAGGATAAGATAAGGAACACACCCATTATAAAGAAATCACATTAGGATTCTCTTTTTAAGCTCTTCTTTAAAACATTAGTGCTTAGGAAATCTATTGGAGGCAGAAGCAGTCAAGGGTAGCCTAGGGTTAGGGTTAGGCTTAGGGTTAGGGTTAGGGTACGGCTTACGGTACGGGTTCGGGGAGGGCTTCGGGTATGGCGTAGGGTATGGGTTAGGGTTATGGTTAGGGTTAGTGTTAGGGATAGGGCTCGGTTTAGGGTACGTGTTAGGATTAAGGTACGTGTTACGGTTAGGATAGTGGTTAGGGTTAATGTACGTGTTAGGGTTAGGGTAGTGATTAAACCTATCCCACTCTCTAGATACCCCTTAGCACGTAAAGGAATATTATTTGGGGGTCCAGCCATGGAGAAGAGTTTAGATACTAGGATAAGATAAGGAACACACCCGTTATAAAGAAATCACATTAGGATTCTCTTTTTAAGCTGTTCCTTAAAACACTAGTGCTTAGGAAATCTATTGGAGGCAGAAGCAGTCAAGGGTAGCCTAGGGTTAGGGTTAGGCTTAGGGTTAGGGTTAGGGTACGGATTAGGGTACGGGATCGGGGAGGGATTCGGGTACGGCGTAGGGTATGGGTTAGGCTTAGTGTTAGTGTTAGTGTTAGGGTTAGGGCTCGGTTTAGGTTACGGGTTAGGATTAGGGTACTTGTTAGGGTTAGGGTAGTCGTTAGGGTTAGTGTACGTGTTAGGGTTAGGGTAGTAATTAAACCTATCCCACTCTCTAGATACCCCTTAGCACGTAAAGGAATAATATTTGGGGGTCCAGCCATGGAGAAGAGTTTAGATACTAGGATAAGATAAGGAAAACACCCATTATAAAGAAATCACATTAGAATTCTCTTTTTAAACTGTTCCTTAAAACACTAGTGCTTAGGAAACCTATTGGAGGCAGAAGCAGTCAAGGGTAGCCTAGGGTTAGGGTTAGGCTTAGGGTTAGGCTTAGGGTATGGCTTAGGGTACGGGTTCGGGGAGGTCTTCGGGTATGGCATAGGGTATGGGTTAGGGTTAGGGTTAGGGTTAATGTTAGGGTTAGGGCTTTGTTTAGGGTTTGGTTTAGGATTAGGGTACGTGTTAGGGTTAGGGTAGGGGTTAGGGTTAGGGTACGTGTTAGGGTTAGGGTAGATATTAAAGCTATCCCACTCTCTAGATACCCCTTAGAACATAAAGAATATTATTTGGGGGTCCAGCCATGGAGAAGAGTTTAGACACTAGGATAAGATAAGGAACACACCCGTTATAAAGAAATCACATTAGGATTCTCTTTTTAAGCTGTTCCTTAAAACACTAGTGCTTAGGAAATCTATTGCAGGCAGAAGCAGTCAAGGGTAGCCTAGGGTTAGGGTTAGGGTTAGGGTACGGCTTAGGGTATGGGTTCGGGTAGGGGTTCGGGCACGGCGTAGGGTATGGGTTAGGGTTAGGGTTAGGGTTAGGCTTAGGGTACGGCTTAGGGTACGGGTTCGGGGCGGGCTTCGGGTACGACGTAGGGTATGTGTTAGGGTTAGGGTTAGGGTTAGTGTTAGGGCTCGGTGTAGGGTACGGGTTAGGATTAGGGTACGTGTTAGAGTTAGGAAAGGGGTAAGGGTTAGGGTACGCATTAGGGTTAGTGTAGTTATTAAACCTATCCCACTCTCTAGATACCCCTTAGCACGTAAAGGAATATTATTTGGGGGTCCAGCCATGGAGAAGAGTTTAGACACTAAGATAATATAAGGAACACACACATTATAAATAAATCACATTAGGAATCTTTTTTAAGCTGTTCCTTAAAACACTAGTACTTAGGAAATCTATTGGAGGCAGAAGCAGTCAATGGTAGCCTAGGGTTAGGTTAGGCTTACGGTTAGGCTTAGGGTACGGCTTAGTGTACGGGTTCGGGGAGGACTTCGGGCACGGCGTAGGGTATGGGTTAGGGTTAGGGTTAGGGTTAGTGTTAGGGTTAGGGCTCGGTTTAGGGTACGGTTTAGGATTAGGGTACGTGTTAGGGTTAGGGTAGGGGTTAGGGTTAGGGTACGTGTTAGGTTTAGGGTAGTAATTAAACCTATCCCACTCTCTAGAAACCCCTTAGCACGTAAAGGAATATTATTTGGAGGTCCAGCCCTGGAGAAGAGTTTAGACACTAGGATAAGATAAGGAACACACCCATTATAAAGAAATCACATTAGGATTCTCTTTTTAAGCTCTTCTTTAAAATATTAGTGCTTAGGAAATCTATTGGAGGCAGAAGCAGTCAAGGGTAGCCTAGGGTTAGGGTTAGGCTTAGGGTTAGGGTTAGGGTACGGCTTACGGTACGGGTTCGGGGAGGGCTTCGGGTATGGCGTAGGGTATGGTTTAGGGTTATGGTTAGGGTTAGTGTTAGGGATAGGGCTCGGTTTAGGGTACGTGTTAGGATTAAGGTACGTGTTACGGTTAGGATAGTGGTTAGGGTTAATGTACGTGTTAGGGTTAGGGTAGTGATTAAACCTATCCCACTCTCTAGATACCCCTTAGCACGTAAAGGAATATTATTTGGGGGTCCAGCCATGGAGAAGAGTTTAGATACCAGGATAAGATAAGGAAAACACCCATTATAAAGAAATCACATTAGAATTCTCTTTTTAAGCTGTTCCTTAAAACACTAGTGCTTAGGAAACCTATTGGAGGCAGAAGCAGTCAAGGGTAGCCTAGGGTTAGGGTTAGGCTTAGGGTTAGGCTTAGGGTACGGCTTAGGGTACGGGTTCAGGGAGGGGTTCGGGCACGGCGTAGGGTATGGGTTAGGGTTAGGGTTAGGGTTAGTGTTAGGGTTAGGGCTCGGTTTAGGGTACGGTTTAGGATTAGGGTACGTGTTAGGGTTAGGGTAGGGGTTAGGGTTAGGGTACGTGTTAGGTTTAGGGTAGTTATTAAACCTATCCCACTCTCTAGATACCCCTTAGCACGTAAAGGAATATTATTTGGAGGTCCAGCCATGGAGAAGAGTTTAGACACTAGGATAAGATAAGGAACACACCCATTATAAAGAAATCACATTAGGATTCTCTTTTTAAGCTGTTCCTTAAAGCACTAGTGCTTAGGAAATCTATTGGAGGCAGAAGCAGTCAAGGGTAGCCTAGGGTTAGGGTTAGGCTTAGGGTTAGGGTTAGGGTACTGCTTAGGGTACGGGATCGGGGAGGGCTTCGGGTACGGCGTAGGGTATGGGTTAGGCTTAGTGTTAGTGTTAGTGTTAGGGTTAGGGCTCGGTTTAGGTTACGGGTTAGGATTAGGGTACTTGTTAGGGTTAGGGTAGTCGTTAGGGTTAGTGTACGTGTTAGGGTTAGGGTAGTTATTAAACCTATCCCACTCTCTAGATACCCCTTAGCACGTAAAGGAATATTATTTGGAGGTCCAGCCATGGAGAAGAGTTTAGACACTAGGATAAGATAAGGAACACACCCATTATAAAAAAAATCACATTAGGATTCTCTTTTTGTTTTTTTTTTTTTTTTTTTTTTTTAAATTTTTTAAACTTATTTATTATTTATTTATTATTTATTTTTGGCTGTGTTGGGTCTTCGTTTCTGTGCGAGGGCTTTCTCCAGTTGTGGCATGCGGGGGCCACTCTTCATCGCGGTGCACGGGCCTCTCACTATCGCGGCCTCTCCTGTTGTGGAGCACAGGCTCCAGACGCGCAGGCTCAGTAGTTGTGGCTCACGGGCCCAGTTGCTCCGCGGCATGTGGGATCTTCCCAGACCAGGGCTCGAACCCGTGTCCCCCTGCATTGGCAGGCAGACTCTCAACCACTGCGCCACCAGGGAAGCCCAGGATTCTCTTTTTAAGCTGTTCCTTAAAACACTAGTGCTTAGGAAATCTATTGGAGGCAGAAGCAGTCAAGGGTAGCCTAGGGTTAGGGTTAGGGTTAGGGTACGGCTTAGGGTATGGGTTCGGGTATGGGTTCGGGGACGGCGTAGGGTATGGGTTAGGGTTAGGGTTAGGGTTAGTGTTAGGGTTAGGGCTCGGTTTAGGGTACGTGTTAGGATTAGGGTACGTGTTAGGGTTAGGATAGTGGTTAGGGTTAATGTACGTGTTAGGTTTAGGGTAGTTATTAAGCCTATCCCATTCTCTAGATACCCTCAGCACGTAAAGAATATTATTTGCGGGTCCAGCCATGGAGAAGAGTTTAGACACTAGGATAAGATATGGAAAACACCCATTATAAAGAAATCACATTAGGATTCTCTTTTTATGCTGTTCCTTAAAACACTAGTGCTTAGGAAATCTATTGGAGGCAGAAGCAGTCAAGGGTAGCCTAGGGTTAGGGTTAGGCTTAGGGTTAGGGTTAGCGTACGGCTTAGGGTACGGGTTCGGGGAGGGCTTCGGGTACGGCGTAGGGTATGGGTTAGGGTTAGGGTTAGGGTTAGTGTTAGGGATAGGGCTCGGTTTAGGGTACGGGTTAGGATTAAGGTACGTGTTAGGGTTAGGATAGTGGTTAGGGTTAATGTACGTGTTATGGTTAGGGTAGTGATTAAACCTATCCCACTCTCTAGATACCCCTTAGCACGTAAAGGAATATTATTTGGGGGTCCAGCCATGGAGAAGAGTTTAGATACTAGGATAAGATAAGGAAAACACCCATTATAAAGAAAACACATTAGAATTCTCTTTTTAAGCTGCTCCTTAAAACACTAGTGCTTAGGAAACCTATTGGAGGCAGAAGCAGTCAAGGGTAGCCTAGGGTTAGGGTTAGGCTTAGGGTTAGGCTTAGGGTACGGCTTAGGGTACGGGTTCGGGGAGGGCTTCGGGTACGACGTAGGGTATGGGTTAGGGTTAGGGTTAGGGTTAGTGTTAGGGCTCGGTGTAGGGTACGGGTTAGGATTAGGGTACGTGTTAGAGTTAGGAAAGGGGTAAGGGTTAGGGTACGCATTAGGGTTAGGGTAGTTATTAAACCTATCCCACTCTCTAGATACCCCTTAGCACGTAAAGGAATATTATTTGGGGGTCCAGCCATGGAGAAGAGTTTAGACACTAAGATAATATAAGGAACACACACATTATAAATAAATCACATTAGGAATCTTTTTTAAGCTGTTCCTTAAAACACTAGTGCTTAGGAAATCTATTGGAGGCAGAAGCAGTCAAGGGTAGCCTAGGGTTAGGGTTAGGCTTAGGGTTAGGGTTAGGGTACTGCTTAGGGTACGGGATCGGGGAGGGCTTCGGGTACGGCGTAGGGTATGGGTTAGGCTTAGTGTTAGTGTTAGTGTTAGGGTTAGGGCTCGGTTTAGGTTACGGGTTAGGATTAGGGTACTTGTTAGGGTTAGGGTAGTCGTTAGGGTTAGTGTACGTGTTAGGGTTAGGGTAGTTATTAAACCTATCCCACTCTCTAGACACCCCTTAGCACGTAAAGGAATATTATTTCGAGGTCCAGCCATGGAGAAGAGTTTAGACACTAGGATAAGATAAGGAACACACACATTATAAAGAAATCTCATTAGGATTCTCTTTTTAAGCTGTTCCTTAAAACACTAGTGCTTAGGAAATCTATTGGAGGCAGAAGCAGTCAAGGGTAGCCTAGGGTTAGGGTTAGGCTTAGGGTTAGGATTAGCGTTCGTCTTAGGGTACGGGTTCGGGGAGGGCTTCGGGTACGGCGTAGGGTATGGGTTAGGTTTAGGGTTAGGGTTAGTGTTAGGGTTAGGGCTCGGTTTAGGGTACGGGTTAGGATTAGGGTACGTGTTAGGTTTAGGGTAGGGGTTAGGGTTAGGGTACGTGTGAGTGTTAGGGTAGGGGTTAGGGTTAGGGTACGCGTTAGGGTTAGGGTAGTTACTAAACCTATCACACTCTCTAGATACCCCTTAGCACGTAAAGGAATATTATTTGGGGGTCCAGCCATGAAGAAGCGTTTAGACACTAGGATAAGATAAGGAACACACCCATTATTAAGAAATCACATTAGGATTCTCTTTTTAAGCTGTTCCTTTAAACAGTAGTGATTAGGAAACCTATTGGAGGCAGAAGCAGTCAAGGGGAGCCTAGGATTAGGGTTAGGCTTAGGGTTAGGCTTAGGGTACGGCTTAGGGTACGGGTTCGGGGAGGGCTTCGGGTACGACGTAGGGTATGGGTTAGGGTTAGGGTTAGGGTTAGTGTTAGGGTTAGGGCTCGGTTTAGGGTACGGTTTAGGATTAGGGTACGTGTTAGGGTTAGGGTAGGTGTTAGTGTTAGGGTACGTGTTAGGTTTAGGGTAGTAATTAAACCTATCCCACTCTCTAGAAACCCCTTAGCACGTAAAGGAATATTATTTGGAGGTCCAGCCCTGGAGAAGAGTTTAGACACTAGGATAAGATAAGGAACACACCCATTATAAAGAAATCACATTAGGATTCTCTTTTTAAGCTCTTCTTTAAAACATTAGTGCTTAGGAAATCTATTGGAGGCAGAAGCAATCAAGGGTAGCCTAGGGTTAGGGTTAGGCTTAGGGTTAGGGTTAGGGTACGGCTTAGGGTACGTGTTCGGGGAGGGCTTCGGGTATGGCGTAGGGTATGGGTTAGGGTTAGGGTTAGGGTTAGTGTTAGGGTTAGGCCTCGGTTTAGGGTACGGTTTAGGATTTGGGTACGTGTTAGGGTTAGGGTAGGGGTTAGGGTTAGGGTACGCGTTAGCGTTAGGGTAGTTATTAAACCTACCCCACTCTCTAGATACCCCTTAGCACGTAAAGGTATATTATTTGGAGGTCCAGCCATGGAGAAGAGTTTAGACACTAGGATAAGATAAGGAACACACCCATTATAAAGAAATCACATTAGGATTCTCTTTTTAAGCTGTTCCTTAAAACACTAGTGCTTAGGAAATCTATTGGAGGCAGAAGCAGTCAAGGGTAGCCTAGGGTTAGGGTTAGGCTTAGGGTTAGGCTTAGGGTATGGCTTAGGGTACGGGTTCGGGGAGGTCTTCGGGTATGGCATAGGGTATGGGTTAGGGTTAGGGTTAGGGTTAATGTTAGGGTTAGGGCTTTGTTTAGGGTTCGGTTTAGGATTAGGGTACGTGTTAGGGTTAGGGTAGGGGTTAGGGTTAGGGTACGTGTTAGGGTTAGGGTAGATATTAAAGCTATCCCACTCTCTAGATACCCCTTAGAACATAAAGAATATTATTTGGGGGTCCAGCCATGGAGAAGAGTTTAGACACTAGGATAAGATAAGGAACACACCCGTTATAAAGAAATCACATTAGGATTCTCTTTTTAAGCTGTTCCTTAAAACACTAGTGCTTAGGAAATCTATTGCAGGCAGAAGCAGTCAAGGGTAGCCTAGGGTTAGGGTTAGGGTTAGGGTACGGCTTAGGGTATGGGTTCGGGTAGGGGTTCGGGCACGGCATAGGGTATGGGTTAGGGTTAGGGTTAGGGTTAGTGTTAGGGTTAGGGCTCGGTTTAGGGTACGGTTTAGGATTAGGGTACGTGTTAGGGTTAGGGTAGGGGTTAGGGTTAGGGTACGTGTTAGGTTTAGGGTAGTTATTAAACATATCCCACTCTCTAGATACCCCGTAGCACGTAAAGGAATATTATTTGGAGGTCCAGCCATGGAGAAGAGTTTAGACACTAGGATAAGATAAGGAACACACCCATTATAAAGAAATCACATTAGGATTCTCTTTTTAAGCTGTTCCTTAAAACACTAGTGCTTAGGAAATCTATTGGAGGCAGAAGCAGTCAAGGGTAGCCTAGGGTTAGGGTTAGGCTTAGGGTTAGGGTTAGGGTACGGCTTAGGGTATGTGTTCGGGGAGGTCTTCGGGTATGGCGTAGGGTATGGGTTAGGGTTAGGGTTAGGGTTAGTGTTAGGGTTAGGGCTTTGTTTAGGGTACGGTTTAGGATTACGGTACGTGTTAGGGTTAGGGTAGGGGTTATGGTTAGGGTACGTGTTAGGGTTAGGGTAGATATTAAACCTATCCCACTCTCTAGATACCCCTTAGAACATAAAGAATATTATTTGGGGGTCCAGCCATGGCGAAGAGTTTAGACACTAGGATAAGATAAGGAACACACCCGTTATACAGAAATCACATTAGGATTCTCTTTTTAAGCTGTTCCTTAAAACACTAGTGCTTAGGATATCTATTGGAGGCAGAAGCAGTCAAGGGTAGCCTAGGGTTAGGGTTAGGCTTAGGGTTAGGGTTAGGGTACGGATTAGGGTACGGGATCGGGGAGGGATTCGGGTACGGCGTAGGGTATGGGTTAGGCTTAGTGTTAGTGTTAGTGTTAGGGTTAGGGCTCGGTTTAGGTTACGGGTTAGGATTAGGGTACTTGTTAGGGTTAGGGTAGTCGTTAGGGTTAGTGTACGTGTTAGGGTTAGGGTAGTTATTAAACCTATCCCACTCTGTAGATACCCCTTAGCACGTAAAGGAATATTATTTGGAGGTCCAGCCATGGAGAAGAGTTTAGACACTAGGATAAGATAAGGAACACACCCATTATAAAAAAATCACATTAGGATTCTCTTTTTAAGCTGTTCCTTAAAAGACTAGTGCTTAGGAAATCTATTGGAGGCAGAAGCAGTCAAGGGTAGCCTAGGGTTAGGGTTAGGGTTAGGGTACGGCTTAGGGTATGGGTTCGGGTATGGGTTCGGGCACGGCGTAGGGTATGGGTTAGGGTTAGGGTTAGGGTTAGTGTTAGGGTTAGGGCTCGGTTTAGGGTACGTGTTAGGATTAGGGTACGTGTTAGGGTTAGGATAGTGGTTAGGGTTAATGTACGTGTTAGGTTTAGGGTAGTTATTAAGCCTATCCCATTCTCTAGATACCCCTCAGCACGTAAAGAATATTATTTGCGGGTCCAGCCATGGAGAAGAGTTTAGACACTAGGATAAGATATGGAACACACCCATTATAAAGAAATCACATTAGGATTCTCTTTTTATGCTGTTCCTTAAAACACTAGTGCTTAGGAAATCTATTGGAGGCAGAAGCAGTCAAGGGTAGCCTAGGGTTAGGGTTAGGCTTAGGGTTAGGGTTAGAGTACGGCTTAGGTTACGGGTTCGGGGAGGGCTTCGGGTACGGCGTAGGGTATGGGTTAGGGTTAGGGTTAGGGTTAGTGTTAGGGATAGGGCTCGGTTTAGGGTACGGGTTAGGATTAAGGTACGTGTTAGGGTTAGGATAGTGGTTAGGGTTAATGTACGTGTTAGGGTTAGGGTAGTGATTAAACCTATCCCACTCTCTAGATACCCCTTAGCACGTAAAGGAATATTATTTGGGGGTCCAGCCATGGAGAAGAGTTTAGATACTAGGATAAGATAAGGAAAACACCCATTATAAAGAAAACACATTAGAATTCTCTTTTTAAGCTGCTCCTTAAAACACTAGTGCTTAGGAAACCTATTGGAGGCAGAAGCAGTCAAGGGTAGCCTAGGGTTAGGGTTAGGCTTAGGGTTAGGCTTAGGGTACGGCTTAGGGTACGGGTTCGGGGCGGGCTTCGGGTAGGACGTAGGGTATGTGTTAGGGTTAGGGTTAGGGTTAGTGTTAGGGCTCGGTGTAGGGTACGGGTTAGGATTAGGGTACGTGTTAGAGTTAGGAAAGGGGTAAGGGTTAGGGTACGCATTAGGGTTAGTGTAGTTATTAAACCTATCCCACTCTCTAGATACCCCTTAGCACGTAAAGGAATATTATTTGGGGGTCCAGCCATGGAGAAGAGTTTAGACACTAAGATAATATAAGGAACACACACATTATAAATAAATCACATTAGGAATCTTTTTTAAGCTGTTCCTTAAAACACTAGTACTTAGGAAATCTATTGGAGGCAGAAGCAGTCAATGGTAGCCTAGGGTTAGGTTAGGCTTACGGTTAGGCTTAGGGTACGGCTTAGTGTACGGGTTCGGGGAGGACTTCGGGCACGGCGTAGGGTATGGGTTAGGGTTAGGGTTAGGGTTAGTGTTAGGGTTAGGGCTCGGTTTAGGGTACGGTTTAGGATTAGGGTACGTGTTAGGGTTAGGGTAGGGGTTAGGGTTAGGGTACGTGTTAGGTTTAGGGTAGTAATTAAACCTATCCCACTCTCTAGAAACCCCTTAGCACGTAAAGGAATATTATTTGGAGGTCCAGCCCTGGAGAAGAGTTTAGACACTAGGATAAGATAAGGAACACACCCATTATAAAGAAATCACATTAGGATTCTCTTTTTAAGCTCTTCTTTAAAATATTAGTGCTTAGGAAATCTATTGGAGGCAGAAGCAGTCAAGGGTAGCCTAGGGTTAGGGTTAGGCTTAGGGTTAGGGTTAGGGTACGGCTTACGGTACGGGTTCGGGGAGGGCTTCGGGTATGGCGTAGGGTATGGTTTAGGGTTATGGTTAGGGTTAGTGTTAGGGATAGGGCTCGGTTTAGGGTACGTGTTAGGATTAAGGTACGTGTTACGGTTAGGATAGTGGTTAGGGTTAATGTACGTGTTAGGGTTAGGGTAGTGATTAAACCTATCCCACTCTCTAGATACCCCTTAGCACGTAAAGGAATATTATTTGGGGGTCCAGCCATGGAGAAGAGTTTAGATACCAGGATAAGATAAGGAAAACACCCATTATAAAGAAATCACATTAGAATTCTCTTTTTAAGCTGTTCCTTAAAACACTAGTGCTTAGGAAACCTATTGGAGGCAGAAGCAGTCAAGGGTAGCCTAGGGTTAGGGTTAGGCTTAGGGTTAGGCTTAGGGTACGGCTTAGGGTACGGGTTCAGGGAGGGGTTCGGGCACGGCGTAGGGTATGGGTTAGGGTTAGGGTTAGGGTTAGTGTTAGGGTTAGGGCTCGGTTTAGGGTACGGTTTAGGATTAGGGTACGTGTTAGGGTTAGGGTAGGGGTTAGGGTTAGGGTACGTGTTAGGTTTAGGGTAGTTATTAAACCTATCCCACTCTCTAGATACCCCTTAGCACGTAAAGGAATATTATTTGGAGGTCCAGCCATGGAGAAGAGTTTAGACACTAGGATAAGATAAGGAACACACCCATTATAAAGAAATCACATTAGGATTCTCTTTTTAAGCTGTTCCTTAAAGCACTAGTGCTTAGGAAATCTATTGGAGGCAGAAGCAGTCAAGGGTAGCCTAGGGTTAGGGTTAGGCTTAGGGTTAGGGTTAGGGTACTGCTTAGGGTACGGGATCGGGGAGGGCTTCGGGTACGGCGTAGGGTATGGGTTAGGCTTAGTGTTAGTGTTAGTGTTAGGGTTAGGGCTCGGTTTAGGTTACGGGTTAGGATTAGGGTACTTGTTAGGGTTAGGGTAGTCGTTAGGGTTAGTGTACGTGTTAGGGTTAGGGTAGTTATTAAACCTATCCCACTCTCTAGATACCCCTTAGCACGTAAAGGAATATTATTTGGAGGTCCAGCCATGGAGAAGAGTTTAGACACTAGGATAAGATAAGGAACACACCCATTATAAAAAAAATCACATTAGGATTCTCTTTTTGTTTTTTTTTTTTTTTTTTTTTTTTTTTTTAAATTTTTTAAACTTATTTATTATTTATTTATTATTTATTTTTGGCTGTGTTGGGTCTTCGTTTCTGTGCGAGGGCTTTCTCCAGTTGTGGCATGCGGGGGCCACTCTTCATCGCGGTGCGCGGGCCTCTCACTATCGCGGCCTCTCCTGTTGTGGAGCACAGGCTCCAGACGCGCAGGCTCAGTAGTTGTGGCTCACGGGCCCAGTTGCTCCGCGGCATGTGGGATCTTCCCAGACCAGGGCTCGAACCCGTGTCCCCCTGCATTGGCAGGCAGACTCTCAACCACTGCGCCACCAGGGAAGCCCAGGATTCTCTTTTTAAGCTGTTCCTTAAAACACTAGTGCTTAGGAAATCTATTGGAGGCAGAAGCAGTCAAGGGTAGCCTAGGGTTAGGGTTAGGGTTAGGGTACGGCTTAGGGTATGGGTTCGGGTATGGGTTCGGGGACGGCGTAGGGTATGGGTTAGGGTTAGGGTTAGGGTTAGTGTTAGGGTTAGGGCTCGGTTTAGGGTACGTGTTAGGATTAGGGTACGTGTTAGGGTTAGGATAGTGGTTAGGGTTAATGTACGTGTTAGGTTTAGGGTAGTTATTAAGCCTATCCCATTCTCTAGATACCCTCAGCACGTAAAGAATATTATTTGCGGGTCCAGCCATGGAGAAGAGTTTAGACACTAGGATAAGATATGGAAAACACCCATTATAAAGAAATCACATTAGGATTCTCTTTTTATGCTGTTCCTTAAAACACTAGTGCTTAGGAAATCTATTGGAGGCAGAAGCAGTCAAGGGTAGCCTAGGGTTAGGGTTAGGCTTAGGGTTAGGGTTAGCGTACGGCTTAGGGTACGGGTTCGGGGAGGGCTTCGGGTACGGCGTAGGGTATGGGTTAGGGTTAGGGTTAGGGTTAGTGTTAGGGATAGGGCTCGGTTTAGGGTACGGGTTAGGATTAAGGTACGTGTTAGGGTTAGGATAGTGGTTAGGGTTAATGTACGTGTTATGGTTAGGGTAGTGATTAAACCTATCCCACTCTCTAGATACCCCTTAGCACGTAAAGGAATATTATTTGGGGGTCCAGCCATGGAGAAGAGTTTAGATACTAGGATAAGATAAGGAAAACACCCATTATAAAGAAAACACATTAGAATTCTCTTTTTAAGCTGCTCCTTAAAACACTAGTGCTTAGGAAACCTATTGGAGGCAGAAGCAGTCAAGGGTAGCCTAGGGTTAGGGTTAGGCTTAGGGTTAGGCTTAGGGTACGGCTTAGGGTACGGGTTCGGGGAGGGCTTCGGGTACGACGTAGGGTATGGGTTAGGGTTAGGGTTAGGGTTAGTGTTAGGGCTCGGTGTAGGGTACGGGTTAGGATTAGGGTACGTGTTAGAGTTAGGAAAGGGGTAAGGGTTAGGGTACGCATTAGGGTTAGGGTAGTTATTAAACCTATCCCACTCTCTAGATACCCCTTAGCACGTAAAGGAATATTATTTGGGGGTCCAGCCATGGAGAAGAGTTTAGACACTAAGATAATATAAGGAACACACACATTATAAATAAATCACATTAGGAATCTTTTTTAAGCTGTTCCTTAAAACACTAGTGCTTAGGAAATCTATTGGAGGCAGAAGCAGTCAAGGGTAGCCTAGGGTTAGGGTTAGGCTTAGGGTTAGGGTTAGGGTACTGCTTAGGGTACGGGATCGGGGAGGGCTTCGGGTACGGCGTAGGGTATGGGTTAGGCTTAGTGTTAGTGTTAGTGTTAGGGTTAGGGCTCGGTTTAGGTTACGGGTTAGGATTAGGGTACTTGTTAGGGTTAGGGTAGTCGTTAGGGTTAGTGTACGTGTTAGGGTTAGGGTAGTTATTAAACCTATCCCACTCTCTAGACACCCCTTAGCACGTAAAGGAATATTATTTCGAGGTCCAGCCATGGAGAAGAGTTTAGACACTAGGATAAGATAAGGAACACACACATTATAAAGAAATCTCATTAGGATTCTCTTTTTAAGCTGTTCCTTAAAACACTAGTGCTTAGGAAATCTATTGGAGGCAGAAGCAGTCAAGGGTAGCCTAGGGTTAGGGTTAGGCTTAGGGTTAGGATTAGCGTTCGTCTTAGGGTACGGGTTCGGGGAGGGCTTCGGGTACGGCGTAGGGTATGGGTTAGGTTTAGGGTTAGGGTTAGTGTTAGGGTTAGGGCTCGGTTTAGGGTACGGGTTAGGATTAGGGTACGTGTTAGGTTTAGGGTAGGGGTTAGGGTTAGGGTACGTGTGAGTGTTAGGGTAGGGGTTAGGGTTAGGGTACGCGTTAGGGTTAGGGTAGTTACTAAACCTATCACACTCTCTAGATACCCCTTAGCACGTAAAGGAATATTATTTGGGGGTCCAGCCATGAAGAAGCGTTTAGACACTAGGATAAGATAAGGAACACACCCATTATTAAGAAATCACATTAGGATTCTCTTTTTAAGCTGTTCCTTAAAACACTAGTGCTTAGGAAATCTATTGGAGGCAGAAGCAGTCAAGGGTAGCCTAGGGTTAGGGTTAGGCTTAGGGTTATGCTTAGGGTACGGCTTAGGGTACGGGTTCGGGGAGGGCTTCGGGTACGGCGTAGGGTATGTGTTAGGGTTAGGGTTAGGGTTAGTGTTAGGGTTAGGGCTCGGTTTAGGGTACGGTTTAGGATTAGGGTACGTGTTAGGGTTAGGGTAGGGGTTAGGGTTAGGGTACGTGTTAGGTTTAGGGTAGTAATTAAACCTATCCCACTCTCTAGAAACCCCTTAGCACGTAAAGGAATATTATTTGGAGGTCCAGCCCTGGAGAAGAGTTTAGACACTAGGATAAGATAAGGAACACACCCATTATAAAGAAATCACATTAGGATTCTCTTTTTAAGCTCTTCTTTAAAACATTAGTGCTTAGGAAATCTATTGGAGGCAGAAGCAGTCAAGGGTAGCCTAGGGTTAGGGTTAGGCTTAGGGTTAGGGTTAGGGTACGGCTTACGGTACGGGTTCGGGGAGGGCTTCGGGTATGGCGTAGGGTATGGGTTAGGGTTATGGTTAGGGTTAGTGTTAGGGATAGGGCTCGGTTTAGGGTACGTGTTAGGATTAAGGTACGTGTTACGGTTAGGATAGTGGTTAGGGTTAATGTACGTGTTAGGGTTAGGGTAGTGATTAAACCTATCCCACTCTCTAGATACCCCTTAGCACGTAAAGGAATATTATTTGGGGGTCCAGCCATGGAGAAGAGTTTAGATACTAGGATAAGATAAGGAACACACCCGTTATAAAGAAATCACATTAGGATTCTCTTTTTAAGCTGTTCCTTAAAACACTAGTGCTTAGGAAATCTATTGGAGGCAGAAGCAGTCAAGGGTAGCCTAGGGTTAGGGTTAGGCTTAGGGTTAGGGTTAGGGTACGGATTAGGGTACGGGATCGGGGAGGGATTCGGGTACGGCGTAGGGTATGGGTTAGGCTTAGTGTTAGTGTTAGTGTTAGGGTTAGGGCTCGGTTTAGGTTACGGGTTAGGATTAGGGTACTTGTTAGGGTTAGGGTAGTCGTTAGGGTTAGTGTACGTGTTAGGGTTAGGGTAGTAATTAAACCTATCCCACTCTCTAGATACCCCTTAGCACGTAAAGGAATAATATTTGGGGGTCCAGCCATGGAGAAGAGTTTAGATACTAGGATAAGATAAGGAAAACACCCATTATAAAGAAATCACATTAGAATTCTCTTTTTAAACTGTTCCTTAAAACACTAGTGCTTAGGAAACCTATTGGAGGCAGAAGCAGTCAAGGGTAGCCTAGGGTTAGGGTTAGGCTTAGGGTTAGGCTTAGGGTATGGCTTAGGGTACGGGTTCGGGGAGGTCTTCGGGTATGGCATAGGGTATGGGTTAGGGTTAGGGTTAGGGTTAATGTTAGGGTTAGGGCTTTGTTTAGGGTTTGGTTTAGGATTAGGGTACGTGTTAGGGTTAGGGTAGGGGTTAGGTTTAGGGTACGTGTTAGGGTTAGGGTAGATATTAAAGCTATCCCACTCTCTAGATACCCCTTAGAACATAAAGAATATTATTTGGGGGTCCAGCCATGGAGAAGAGTTTAGACACTAGGATAAGATAAGGAACACACCCGTTATAAAGAAATCACATTAGGATTCTCTTTTTAAGCTGTTCCTTAAAACACTAGTGCTTAGGAAATCTATTGCAGGCAGAAGCAGTCAAGGGTAGCCTAGGGTTAGGGTTAGGGTTAGGGTACGGCTTAGGGTATGGGTTCGGGTAGGGGTTCGGGCACGGCGTAGGGTATGGGTTAGGGTTAGGGTTAGGGTTAGGCTTAGGGTACGGCTTAGGGTACGGGTTCGGGGCGGGCTTCGGGTACGACGTAGGGTATGTGTTAGGGTTAGGGTTAGGGTTAGTGTTAGGGCTCGGTGTAGGGTACGGGTTAGGATTAGGGTACGTGTTAGAGTTAGGAAAGGGGTAAGGGTTAGGGTACGCATTAGGGTTAGTGTAGTTATTAAACCTATCCCACTCTCTAGATACCCCTTAGCACGTAAAGGAATATTATTTGGGGGTCCAGCCATGGAGAAGAGTTTAGACACTAAGATAATATAAGGAACACACACATTATAAATAAATCACATTAGGAATCTTTTTTAAGCTGTTCCTTAAAACACTAGTACTTAGGAAATCTATTGGAGGCAGAAGCAGTCAATGGTAGCCTAGGGTTAGGTTAGGCTTACGGTTAGGCTTAGGGTACGGCTTAGTGTACGGGTTCGGGGAGGACTTCGGGCACGGCGTAGGGTATGGGTTAGGGTTAGGGTTAGGGTTAGTGTTAGGGTTAGGGCTCGGTTTAGGGTACGGTTTAGGATTAGGGTACGTGTTAGGGTTAGGGTAGGGGTTAGGGTTAGGGTACGTGTTAGGTTTAGGGTAGTAATTAAACCTATCCCACTCTCTAGAAACCCCTTAGCACGTAAAGGAATATTATTTGGAGGTCCAGCCCTGGAGAAGAGTTTAGACACTAGGATAAGATAAGGAACACACCCATTATAAAGAAATCACATTAGGATTCTCTTTTTAAGCTCTTCTTTAAAATATTAGTGCTTAGGAAATCTATTGGAGGCAGAAGCAGTCAAGGGTAGCCTAGGGTTAGGGTTAGGCTTAGGGTTAGGGTTAGGGTACGGCTTACGGTACGGGTTCGGGGAGGGCTTCGGGTATGGCGTAGGGTATGGTTTAGGGTTATGGTTAGGGTTAGTGTTAGGGATAGGGCTCGGTTTAGGGTACGTGTTAGGATTAAGGTACGTGTTACGGTTAGGATAGTGGTTAGGGTTAATGTACGTGTTAGGGTTAGGGTAGTGATTAAACCTATCCCACTCTCTAGATACCCCTTAGCACGTAAAGGAATATTATTTGGGGGTCCAGCCATGGAGAAGAGTTTAGATACCAGGATAAGATAAGGAAAACACCCATTATAAAGAAATCACATTAGAATTCTCTTTTTAAGCTGTTCCTTAAAACACTAGTGCTTAGGAAACCTATTGGAGGCAGAAGCAGTCAAGGGTAGCCTAGGGTTAGGGTTAGGCTTAGGGTTAGGCTTAGGGTACGGCTTAGGGTACGGGTTCAGGGAGGGGTTCGGGCACGGCGTAGGGTATGGGTTAGGGTTAGGGTTAGGGTTAGTGTTAGGGTTAGGGCTCGGTTTAGGGTACGGTTTAGGATTAGGGTACGTGTTAGGGTTAGGGTAGGGGTTAGGGTTAGGGTACGTGTTAGGTTTAGGGTAGTTATTAAACCTATCCCACTCTCTAGATACCCCTTAGCACGTAAAGGAATATTATTTGGAGGTCCAGCCATGGAGAAGAGTTTAGACACTAGGATAAGATAAGGAACACACCCATTATAAAGAAATCACATTAGGATTCTCTTTTTAAGCTGTTCCTTAAAGCACTAGTGCTTAGGAAATCTATTGGAGGCAGAAGCAGTCAAGGGTAGCCTAGGGTTAGGGTTAGGCTTAGGGTTAGGGTTAGGGTACTGCTTAGGGTACGGGATCGGGGAGGGCTTCGGGTACGGCGTAGGGTATGGGTTAGGCTTAGTGTTAGTGTTAGTGTTAGGGTTAGGGCTCGGTTTAGGTTACGGGTTAGGATTAGGGTACTTGTTAGGGTTAGGGTAGTCGTTAGGGTTAGTGTACGTGTTAGGGTTAGGGTAGTTATTAAACCTATCCCACTCTCTAGATACCCCTTAGCACGTAAAGGAATATTATTTGGAGGTCCAGCCATGGAGAAGAGTTTAGACACTAGGATAAGATAAGGAACACACCCATTATAAAAAAAATCACATTAGGATTCTCTTTTTGTTTTTTTTTTTTTTTTTTTTTTTTAAATTTTTTAAACTTATTTATTATTTATTTATTATTTATTTTTGGCTGTGTTGGGTCTTCGTTTCTGTGCGAGGGCTTTCTCCAGTTGTGGCATGCGGGGGCCACTCTTCATCGCGGTGCGCGGGCCTCTCACTATCGCGGCCTCTCCTGTTGTGGAGCACAGGCTCCAGACGCGCAGGCTCAGTAGTTGTGGCTCACGGGCCCAGTTGCTCCGCGGCATGTGGGATCTTCCCAGACCAGGGCTCGAACCCGTGTCCCCCTGCATTGGCAGGCAGACTCTCAACCACTGCGCCACCAGGGAAGCCCAGGATTCTCTTTTTAAGCTGTTCCTTAAAACACTAGTGCTTAGGAAATCTATTGGAGGCAGAAGCAGTCAAGGGTAGCCTAGGGTTAGGGTTAGGGTTAGGGTACGGCTTAGGGTATGGGTTCGGGTATGGGTTCGGGGACGGCGTAGGGTATGGGTTAGGGTTAGGGTTAGGGTTAGTGTTAGGGTTAGGGCTCGGTTTAGGGTACGTGTTAGGATTAGGGTACGTGTTAGGGTTAGGATAGTGGTTAGGGTTAATGTACGTGTTAGGTTTAGGGTAGTTATTAAGCCTATCCCATTCTCTAGATACCCTCAGCACGTAAAGAATATTATTTGCGGGTCCAGCCATGGAGAAGAGTTTAGACACTAGGATAAGATATGGAAAACACCCATTATAAAGAAATCACATTAGGATTCTCTTTTTATGCTGTTCCTTAAAACACTAGTGCTTAGGAAATCTATTGGAGGCAGAAGCAGTCAAGGGTAGCCTAGGGTTAGGGTTAGGCTTAGGGTTAGGGTTAGCGTACGGCTTAGGGTACGGGTTCGGGGAGGGCTTCGGGTACGGCGTAGGGTATGGGTTAGGGTTAGGGTTAGGGTTAGTGTTAGGGATAGGGCTCGGTTTAGGGTACGGGTTAGGATTAAGGTACGTGTTAGGGTTAGGATAGTGGTTAGGGTTAATGTACGTGTTATGGTTAGGGTAGTGATTAAACCTATCCCACTCTCTAGATACCCCTTAGCACGTAAAGGAATATTATTTGGGGGTCCAGCCATGGAGAAGAGTTTAGATACTAGGATAAGATAAGGAAAACACCCATTATAAAGAAAACACATTAGAATTCTCTTTTTAAGCTGCTCCTTAAAACACTAGTGCTTAGGAAACCTATTGGAGGCAGAAGCAGTCAAGGGTAGCCTAGGGTTAGGGTTAGGCTTAGGGTTAGGCTTAGGGTACGGCTTAGGGTACGGGTTCGGGGAGGGCTTCGGGTACGACGTAGGGTATGGGTTAGGGTTAGGGTTAGGGTTAGTGTTAGGGCTCGGTGTAGGGTACGGGTTAGGATTAGGGTACGTGTTAGAGTTAGGAAAGGGGTAAGGGTTAGGGTACGCATTAGGGTTAGGGTAGTTATTAAACCTATCCCACTCTCTAGATACCCCTTAGCACGTAAAGGAATATTATTTGGGGGTCCAGCCATGGAGAAGAGTTTAGACACTAAGATAATATAAGGAACACACACATTATAAATAAATCACATTAGGAATCTTTTTTAAGCTGTTCCTTAAAACACTAGTGCTTAGGAAATCTATTGGAGGCAGAAGCAGTCAAGGGTAGCCTAGGGTTAGGGTTAGGCTTAGGGTTAGGGTTAGGGTACTGCTTAGGGTACGGGATCGGGGAGGGCTTCGGGTACGGCGTAGGGTATGGGTTAGGCTTAGTGTTAGTGTTAGTGTTAGGGTTAGGGCTCGGTTTAGGTTACGGGTTAGGATTAGGGTACTTGTTAGGGTTAGGGTAGTCGTTAGGGTTAGTGTACGTGTTAGGGTTAGGGTAGTTATTAAACCTATCCCACTCTCTAGACACCCCTTAGCACGTAAAGGAATATTATTTCGAGGTCCAGCCATGGAGAAGAGTTTAGACACTAGGATAAGATAAGGAACACACACATTATAAAGAAATCTCATTAGGATTCTCTTTTTAAGCTGTTCCTTAAAACACTAGTGCTTAGGAAATCTATTGGAGGCAGAAGCAGTCAAGGGTAGCCTAGGGTTAGGGTTAGGCTTAGGGTTAGGATTAGCGTTCGTCTTAGGGTACGGGTTCGGGGAGGGCTTCGGGTACGGCGTAGGGTATGGGTTAGGTTTAGGGTTAGGGTTAGTGTTAGGGTTAGGGCTCGGTTTAGGGTACGGGTTAGGATTAGGGTACGTGTTAGGTTTAGGGTAGGGGTTAGGGTTAGGGTACGTGTGAGTGTTAGGGTAGGGGTTAGGGTTAGGGTACGCGTTAGGGTTAGGGTAGTTACTAAACCTATCACACTCTCTAGATACCCCTTAGCACGTAAAGGAATATTATTTGGGGGTCCAGCCATGAAGAAGCGTTTAGACACTAGGATAAGATAAGGAACACACCCATTATTAAGAAATCACATTAGGATTCTCTTTTTAAGCTGTTCCTTTAAACAGTAGTGATTAGGAAACCTATTGGAGGCAGAAGCAGTCAAGGGGAGCCTAGGATTAGGGTTAGGCTTAGGGTTAGGCTTAGGGTACGGCTTAGGGTACGGGTTCGGGGAGGGCTTCGGGTACGACGTAGGGTATGGGTTAGGGTTAGGGTTAGGGTTAGTGTTAGGGTTAGGGCTCGGTTTAGGGTACGGTTTAGGATTAGGGTACGTGTTAGGGTTAGGGTAGGTGTTAGTGTTAGGGTACGTGTTAGGTTTAGGGTAGTAATTAAACCTATCCCACTCTCTAGAAACCCCTTAGCACGTAAAGGAATATTATTTGGAGGTCCAGCCCTGGAGAAGAGTTTAGACACTAGGATAAGATAAGGAACACACCCATTATAAAGAAATCACATTAGGATTCTCTTTTTAAGCTCTTCTTTAAAACATTAGTGCTTAGGAAATCTATTGGAGGCAGAAGCAATCAAGGGTAGCCTAGGGTTAGGGTTAGGCTTAGGGTTAGGGTTAGGGTACGGCTTAGGGTACGTGTTCGGGGAGGGCTTCGGGTATGGCGTAGGGTATGGGTTAGGGTTAGGGTTAGGGTTAGTGTTAGGGTTAGGCCTCGGTTTAGGGTACGGTTTAGGATTTGGGTACGTGTTAGGGTTAGGGTAGGGGTTAGGGTTAGGGTACGCGTTAGCGTTAGGGTAGTTATTAAACCTACCCCACTCTCTAGATACCCCTTAGCACGTAAAGGTATATTATTTGGAGGTCCAGCCATGGAGAAGAGTTTAGACACTAGGATAAGATAAGGAACACACCCATTATAAAGAAATCACATTAGGATTCTCTTTTTAAGCTGTTCCTTAAAACACTAGTGCTTAGGAAATCTATTGGAGGCAGAAGCAGTCAAGGGTAGCCTAGGGTTAGGGTTAGGCTTAGGGTTAGGGTTAGCGTACGGCTTAGGGTACGGGTTCGGGGAGGGCTTCGGGTACGGCGTAGGGTATGGGTTAGGGTTAGGGTTAGGGTTAGTGTTAGGGATAGGGCTCGGTTTAGGGTACGGGTTAGGATTAAGGTACGTGTTAGGGTTAGGATAGTGGTTAGGGTTAATGTACGTGTTAGGGTTAGGGTAGTGATTAAACCTATCCCACTCTCTAGATACCCCTTAGCACGTAAAGGAATATTATTTGGGGGTCAAGCCATGGAGAAGAGTTTAGATACTAGGATAAGATAAGGAAAACACCCATTATAAAGAAAACACATTAGAATTCTCTTTTTAAGCTGCTCCTTAAAACACTAGTGCTTAGGAAACCTACTGGAGGCAGAAGCAGTCAAGGGTAGCCTAGGGTTAGGGTTAGGCTTAGGGTTAGGCTTAGGGTACGGCTTAGGTTACGGGTTCGGGGAGGGCTTCGGGTACGACGTAGGGTATGGGTTAGGGTCAGGGTTAGGGTTTGTGTTAGGGTTAGGGCTCGGTGTAGGGTAAGGGTTAGGATTAGGGTACGTGTTAGAGTTAGGAAAGGGGTAAGGGTTAGGGTACGCATTAGGGTTAGGGTAGTTATTAAACCTATCCCACTCTCTAGATACCCCTTAGCAAGTAAAGGAATATTATTTGGGGGTCCAGCCATGGAGAAGAGTTTAGACACTAAGATAATATAAGAAACACACACATTATAAAAAAATCACATTAGGAATCTTTTTTAAGCTGTTCCTTAAAACACTAGTTCTTAGGAAATCTATTGGAGGCAGAAGCAGTCAAGGGTAGCCTAGGGTTAGTTTAGGCTTACGGTTAGGCTTAGGGTACGGCTTAGGGTACGGGTTCGGGCAGGACTTCGGGTACTGCGTAGGGTATGGGTTAGGGTTAGGGTTAGGGTTAGTGTTAGGGTTAGGTCTCGGTTTAGGGTACGGTTTAGGATTAGGGTACGTGTTAGGGTTAGGGTAGGGGTTAGGGTTAGGGTACGCGTTAGCGTTAGGGTGGTTATTAAACCTATCCCACTCTCTAGATATCCCTTAGCACGTAAAGGAATATTATTTGGAGGTCCAGCCATGGAGAAGAGTTTAGACACTAGGATAAGATAAGGAACACACCCATTATGAAGAAATCACATTAGGAATCTTTTTTAAGCTGTTCCTTAAAACACTAGTTCTTAGGAAATCTATTGGAGGCAGAAGCAGTCAAGGGTAGCCTAGGGTTAGGGTTAGGTTTAGGGTACGGCTTAGGGTTTGGTTTCGGGTAGGGGTTCGGGCACGGCGTAAGGTATGGGTTATGGTTAGGGTTAGGGTTAGTGTTAGGGTTAGGGCTCGGTTTAGGGTACGGGTTAGGATTAGGGTACGTGTTAGGGTTAGGATAGTGGTTAGGGTTAATGTACTTGTTAGGGTTAGGGTAGTTATTAAACCTATCCCATTCTCTAGATACCCCTCAGCACGTAAAGAATATTATTTGCGGGTCCAGCCATGGAGAAGAGTTTAGACACTAGGATAAGATATGGAACACACCCATTATAAAGAAATCACATTCGGATTCTCTTTTTATGCTGTTCCTTAAAACACTAGTGCTTAGGAAATCTATTGGAGGCAGAAGCAGTCAAGGGTAGCCTAGGGTTAGGGTTAGGCTTAGGGTTAGGGTTAGCATACGGCTTAGGGTACGGGTTTGGGGAGGGCTTCGGGTACGGCGTAGGGTATGGGTTAGGGTTAAGGTTAGGGTTAGTGTTAGGGATAGGGCTCGGTTTACGGTACGGGTTAGGATTAAGGTACGTGTTAGGGTTAGGATAGTGGTTAGAGTTAATGTACGTGTTAGGGTTAGGGTAGTGATTAAACCTATCCCACTCTCTAGATACCCCTTAGCACGTAAAGGAATATTATTTGGGGGTCCAGCCATGGAGAAGAGTTTAGATACTAGGATAAGATAAGGAAAACACCCATTATAAAGAAAACACATTAGAATTCTCTTTTTAAGCTGCTCCTTAAAACACTAGTGCTTAGGAAACCTATTGGAGGCAGAAGCAGTCAAGGGTAGCCTAGGGTTAGGGTTAGGCTTAGGGTTAGGCTTAGGGTACGGCTTAGGGTACGGGTTCGGGGAGGGCTTCGGGTACGACGTAGGGTATGGGTTAGGGTTAGGGTTAGGGTTAGTGTTAGGGTTAGGGCTCGGTGTAGGGTACGGGTTAGGATTAGGGTACGTGTTAGAGTTAGGAAAGGGGTAAGGGTTAGGGTATGCATTAGGGTTAGGGTAGTTATTAAACCTATCCCACTCTCTAGATACCCCTTAGCACGTAAAGGAATATTATTTGGGGGTCCAGCCATGGAGAAGAGTTTAGACACTAAGATAATATAAGGAACACACACATTATAAAGAAATCACATTAGGAATCTTTTTAAAGCTGTTCCTTAAAACACTAGTTCTTAGGAAATCTATTAGAGGCAGAAGCATTCAAGGGTAGCCTAGGGTTAGGTTAGGCTTACGGTTAGGCTTAGGGTACGGCTTAGGGTACGGGTTCGGGGAGGACTTCGGGTATAGCGTAGGGTATGTGTTAGGGTTAGGGTTAGGGTTAGTGTTAGGGTTAGGGCTCGGTTTAGGGTACGGTTTAGGATTAGGGTACGTGTTAGGGTTAGGGTAGGGGTTAGGGTTAGGGTACGTGTTAGGGTTAGGGTAGTTATTAAACCTATCCCACTCTCTAGAAACCCCTTAGCACGTAAAGGAATATTATTTGGAGGTCCAGCCCTGGAGAAGAGTTTAGACACTAGGATAAGATAAGGAACACACCCATTATAAAGAAATCACATTAGGATTCTCTTTTTAAGCTGTTCCTTAAAACACTAGTGCTTAGGAAATCTATTGGAGGCAGAAGCAGTCAAGGGTAGCCTAGGGTTAGGGTTAGGCTTAGGGTTAGGGTTAGGGTACGGCTTAGGGTATGTGTTCGGGGAGGTCTTCGGGTATGGCGTAGGGTATGGGTTAGGGTTAGGGTTAGGGTTAGTGTTAGGTTTAGGGCTTTGTTTAGGGTACGGTTTAGGATTAGGGTACGTGTTAGTGTTAGGGTAGGGGTTAGGGTTAGGGTACGTGTTAGGGTTAGGGTAGATATTAAACCTATCCCACTCTCTAGATACCCCTTAGAACATAAAGAATATTATTTGGGGGTCCAGCCATGGAGAAGAGTTTAGACACTAGGATAAGATAAGGAACACACCCGTTATAAAGAAATCACATTAGGATTCTCTTTTTAAGCTGTTCCTTAAAACACTAGTGCTTAGGAAATCTATTGGAGGCAGAAGCAGTCAAGGGTAGCCTAGGGTTAGGGTTAGGCTTAGGGTTAGGGTTAGGGTACGGATTAGGGTACGGGATCGGGGAGGGATTCGGGTACGGCGTAGGGTATGGGTTAGGCTTAGTGTTAGTGTTAGTGTTAGGGTTAGGGCTCGGTTTAGGTTACGGGTTAGGATTAGGGTACTTGTTAGGGTTAGGGTAGTCGTTAGGGTTAGTGTACGTGTTAGGGTTAGGGTAGTAATTAAACCTATCCCACTCTCTAGAAACCCCTTAGCACGTAAAGGAATATTATTTGGAGGTCCAGCCCTGTAGAAGAGTTTAGATACTAGGATAAGATAAGGAAAACACCCATTATAAAGAAATCACATTAGAATTCTCTTTTTAAGCTGTTCCTTAAAACACTAGTGCTTAGGAAACCTATTGGAGGCAGAAGCAGTCAAGGGTAGCCTAGGGTTAGGGTTAGGCTTAGGGTTAGGCTTAGGGTACGGCTTAGGGTACGGGTTCAGGGAGGGGTTCGGGCACGGCGTAGGGTATGGGTTAGGGTTAGGGTTAGGGTTAGTGTTAGGGTTAGGGCTCGGTTTAGGGTACGGTTTAGGATTAGGGTACGTGTTAGGGTTAGGGTAGGGGTTAGGGTTAGGGTACGTGTTAGGTTTAGGGTAGTTATTAAACCTATCCCTCTCTCTAGATACCCCTTAGCACGTAAAGGAATATTATTTGGAGGTCCAGCCATGGAGAAGAGTTTAGACACTAGGATAAGATAAGGAACACACCCATTATAAAGAAATCACATTAGGATTCTCTTTTTAAGCTGTTCCTTAAAACACTAGTGCTTAGGAAATCTATTGGAGGCAGAAGCAGTCAAGGGTAGCCCAGGGTTAGGTTTAGGCTTAGGGTTAGGGTTAGGGTACGGCTTAGGGTACGGGTTCGGGGAGGTCTTCGGGTATGGCGTAGGGTATGGGTTAGTGTAAGGGTTAGGGTTAGTGTTAGGGTTAGGGCTTTGTTTAGGGTACGGTTTAGGATTAGGGTACGTGTTAGGGTTAGGGTAGGGGTTAGGGTTAGGGTACGTGTTAGGGTTAGGGTAGATATTAAACCTATCCCACTCTCTAGATACCCCTTAGAACATAAAGAATATTATTTGGGGGTCCAGCCATGGAGAAGAGTTTACACACTAGGATAAGATAAGGAACACACCCGTTATAAAGAAATCACATTAGGATTCTCTTTTTAAGCTGTTCCTTAAAACACTAGTGCTTAGGAAATCTATTGGAGGCAGAAGCAGTCAAGGGTAGCCTAGGGTTAGTTTAGGCTTACGGTTAGGCTTAGGGTACGGCTTAGGGTACGGGTTCGGGCAGGACTTCGGGTACTGCGTAGGGTATGGGTTAGGGTTAGGGTTAGGGTTAGTGTTAGGGTTAGGTCTCGGTTTAGGGTACGGTTTAGGATTAGGGTACGTGTTAGGGTTAGGGTAGGGGTTAGGGTTAGGGTACGCGTTAGCGTTAGGGTGGTTATTAAACCTATCCCACTCTCTAGATATCCCTTAGCACGTAAAGGAATATTATTTGGAGGTCCAGCCATGGAGAAGAGTTTAGACACTAGGATAAGATAAGGAACACACCCATTATGAAGAAATCACATTAGGAATCTTTTTTAAGCTGTTCCTTAAAACACTAGTTCTTAGGAAATCTATTGGAGGCAGAAGCAGTCAAGGGTAGCCTAGGGTTAGGGTTAGGTTTAGGGTACGGCTTAGGGTTTGGTTTCGGGTAGGGGTTCGGGCACGGCGTAGGGTATGGGTTATGGTTAGGGTTAGGGTTAGTGTTAGGGTTAGGGCTCGGTTTAGGGTACGGGTTAGGATTAGGGTACGTGTTAGGGTTAGGATAGTGGTTAGGGTTAATGTACTTGTTAGGGTTAGGGTAGTTATTAAACCTATCCCATTCTCTAGATACCCCTCAGCACGTAAAGAATATTATTTGCGGGTCCAGCCATGGAGAAGAGTTTAGACACTAGGATAAGATATGGAACACACCCATTATAAAGAAATCACATTCGGATTCTCTTTTTATGCTGTTCCTTAAAACACTAGTGCTTAGGAAATCTATTGGAGGCAGAAGCAGTCAAGGGTAGCCTAGGGTTAGGGTTAGGCTTAGGGTTAGGGTTAGCATACGGCTTAGGGTACGGGTTTGGGGAGGGCTTCGGGTACGGCGTAGGGTATGGGTTAGGGTTAAGGTTAGGGTTAGTGTTAGGGATAGGGCTCGGTTTACGGTACGGGTTAGGATTAAGGTACGTGTTAGGGTTAGGATAGTGGTTAGAGTTAATGTACGTGTTAGGGTTAGGGTAGTGATTAAACCTATCCCACTCTCTAGATACCCCTTAGCACGTAAAGGAATATTATTTGGGGGTCCAGCCATGGAGAAGAGTTTAGATACTAGGATAAGATAAGGAAAACACCCATTATAAAGAAAACACATTAGAATTCTCTTTTTAAGCTGCTCCTTAAAACACTAGTGCTTAGGAAACCTATTGGAGGCAGAAGCAGTCAAGGGTAGCCTAGGGTTAGGGTTAGGCTTAGGGTTAGGCTTAGGGTACGGCTTAGGGTACGGGTTCGGGGAGGGCTTCGGGTACGACGTAGGGTATGGGTTAGGGTTAGGGTTAGGGTTAGTGTTAGGGTTAGGGCTCGGTGTAGGGTACGGGTTAGGATTAGGGTACGTGTTAGAGTTAGGAAAGGGGTAAGGGTTAGGGTATGCATTAGGGTTAGGGTAGTTATTAAACCTATCCCACTCTCTAGATACCCCTTAGCACGTAAAGGAATATTATTTGGGGGTCCAGCCATGGAGAAGAGTTTAGACACTAAGATAATATAAGGAACACACACATTATAAAGAAATCACATTAGGAATCTTTTTAAAGCTGTTCCTTAAAACACTAGTTCTTAGGAAATCTATTGGAGGCAGAAGCATTCAAGGGTAGCCTAGGGTTAGGTTAGGCTTACGGTTAGGCTTAGGGTACGGCTTAGGGTACGGGTTCGGGGAGGACTTCGGGTATGGCGTAGGGTATGTGTTAGGGTTAGGGTTAGGGTTAGTGTTAGGGTTAGGGCTCGGTTTAGGGTACGGTTTAGGATTAGGGTACGTGTTAGGGTTAGGGTAGGGGTTAGGGTTAGGGTACGTGTTAGGTTTAGGGTAGTTATTAAACCTATCCCACTCTCTAGAAACCCCTTAGCACGTAAAGGAATATTATTTGGAGGTCCAGCCCTGGAGAAGAGTTTAGACACTAGGATAAGATAAGGAACACACCCATTATAAAGAAATCACATTAGGATTCTCTTTTTAAGCTGTTCCTTAAAACACTAGTGCTTAGGAAATCTATTGGAGGCAGAAGCAGTCAAGGGTAGCCTAGGGTTAGGGTTAGGCTTAGGGTTAGGGTTAGGGTACGGCTTAGGGTATGTGTTCGGGGAGGTCTTCGGGTATGGCGTAGGGTATGGGTTAGGGTTAGGGTTAGGGTTAGTGTTAGGTTTAGGGCTTTGTTTAGGGTACGGTTTAGGATTAGGGTACGTGTTAGTGTTAGGGTAGGGGTTAGGGTTAGGGTACGTGTTAGGGTTAGGGTAGATATTAAACCTATCCCACTCTCTAGATACCCCTTAGAACATAAAGAATATTATTTGGGGGTCCAGCCATGGAGAAGAGTTTAGACACTAGGATAAGATAAGGAACACACCCGTTATAAAGAAATCACATTAGGATTCTCTTTTTAAGCTGTTCCTTAAAACACTAGTGCTTAGGAAATCTATTGGAGGCAGAAGCAGTCAAGGGTAGCCTAGGGTTAGGGTTAGGCTTAGGGTTAGGGTTAGGGTACGGATTAGGGTACGGGATCGGGGAGGGATTCGGGTACGGCGTAGGGTATGGGTTAGGCTTAGTGTTAGTGTTAGTGTTAGGGTTAGGGCTCGGTTTAGGTTACGGGTTAGGATTAGGGTACTTGTTAGGGTTAGGGTAGTCGTTAGGGTTAGTGTACGTGTTAGGGTTAGGGTAGTAATTAAACCTATCCCACTCTCTAGAAACCCCTTAGCACGTAAAGGAATATTATTTGGAGGTCCAGCCCTGTAGAAGAGTTTAGATACTAGGATAAGATAAGGAAAACACCCATTATAAAGAAATCACATTAGAATTCTCTTTTTAAGCTGTTCCTTAAAACACTAGTGCTTAGGAAACCTATTGGAGGCAGAAGCAGTCAAGGGTAGCCTAGGGTTAGGGTTAGGCTTAGGGTTAGGCTTAGGGTACGGCTTAGGGTACGGGTTCAGGGAGGGGTTCGGGCACGGCGTAGGGTATGGGTTAGGGTTAGGGTTAGGGTTAGTGTTAGGGTTAGGGCTCGGTTTAGGGTACGGTTTAGGATTAGGGTACGTGTTAGGGTTAGGGTAGGGGTTAGGGTTAGGGTACGTGTTAGGTTTAGGGTAGTTATTAAACCTATCCCTCTCTCTAGATACCCCTTAGCACGTAAAGGAATATTATTTGGAGGTCCAGCCATGGAGAAGAGTTTAGACACTAGGATAAGATAAGGAACACACCCATTATAAAGAAATCACATTAGGATTCTCTTTTTAAGCTGTTCCTTAAAACACTAGTGCTTAGGAAATCTATTGGAGGCAGAAGCAGTCAAGGGTAGCCCAGGGTTAGGTTTAGGCTTAGGGTTAGGGTTAGGGTACGGCTTAGGGTACGGGTTCGGGGAGGTCTTCGGGTATGGCGTAGGGTATGGGTTAGTGTAAGGGTTAGGGTTAGTGTTAGGGTTAGGGCTTTGTTTAGGGTACGGTTTAGGATTAGGGTACGTGTTAGGGTTAGGGTAGGGGTTAGGGTTAGGGTACGTGTTAGGGTTAGGGTAGATATTAAACCTATCCCACTCTCTAGATACCCCTTAGAACATAAAGAATATTATTTGGGGGTCCAGCCATGGAGAAGAGTTTACACACTAGGATAAGATAAGGAACACACCCGTTATAAAGAAATCACATTAGGATTCTCTTTTTAAGCTGTTCCTTAAAACACTAGTGCTTAGGAAATCTATTGGAGGCAGAAGCAGTCAAGGGTAGCCTAGGGTTAGTTTAGGCTTACGGTTAGGCTTAGGGTACGGCTTAGGGTACGGGTTCGGGCAGGACTTCGGGTACTGCGTAGGGTATGGGTTAGGGTTAGGGTTAGGGTTAGTGTTAGGGTTAGGTCTCGGTTTAGGGTACGGTTTAGGATTAGGGTACGTGTTAGGGTTAGGGTAGGGGTTAGGGTTAGGGTACGCGTTAGCGTTAGGGTGGTTATTAAACCTATCCCACTCTCTAGATATCCCTTAGCACGTAAAGGAATATTATTTGGAGGTCCAGCCATGGAGAAGAGTTTAGACACTAGGATAAGATAAGGAACACACCCATTATGAAGAAATCACATTAGGAATCTTTTTTAAGCTGTTCCTTAAAACACTAGTTCTTAGGAAATCTATTGGAGGCAGAAGCAGTCAAGGGTAGCCTAGGGTTAGGGTTAGGTTTAGGGTACGGCTTAGGGTTTGGTTTCGGGTAGGGGTTCGGGCACGGCGTAGGGTATGGGTTATGGTTAGGGTTAGGGTTAGTGTTAGGGTTAGGGCTCGGTTTAGGGTACGGGTTAGGATTAGGGTACGTGTTAGGGTTAGGATAGTGGTTAGGGTTAATGTACTTGTTAGGGTTAGGGTAGTTATTAAACCTATCCCATTCTCTAGATACCCCTCAGCACGTAAAGAATATTATTTGCGGGTCCAGCCATGGAGAAGAGTTTAGACACTAGGATAAGATATGGAACACACCCATTATAAAGAAATCACATTCGGATTCTCTTTTTATGCTGTTCCTTAAAACACTAGTGCTTAGGAAATCTATTGGAGGCAGAAGCAGTCAAGGGTAGCCTAGGGTTAGGGTTAGGCTTAGGGTTAGGGTTAGCATACGGCTTAGGGTACGGGTTTGGGGAGGGCTTCGGGTACGGCGTAGGGTATGGGTTAGGGTTAAGGTTAGGGTTAGTGTTAGGGATAGGGCTCGGTTTACGGTACGGGTTAGGATTAAGGTACGTGTTAGGGTTAGGATAGTGGTTAGAGTTAATGTACGTGTTAGGGTTAGGGTAGTGATTAAACCTATCCCACTCTCTAGATACCCCTTAGCACGTAAAGGAATATTATTTGGGGGTCCAGCCATGGAGAAGAGTTTAGATACTAGGATAAGATAAGGAAAACACCCATTATAAAGAAAACACATTAGAATTCTCTTTTTAAGCTGCTCCTTAAAACACTAGTGCTTAGGAAACCTATTGGAGGCAGAAGCAGTCAAGGGTAGCCTAGGGTTAGGGTTAGGCTTAGGGTTAGGCTTAGGGTACGGCTTAGGGTACGGGTTCGGGGAGGGCTTCGGGTACGACGTAGGGTATGGGTTAGGGTTAGGGTTAGGGTTAGTGTTAGGGTTAGGGCTCGGTGTAGGGTACGGGTTAGGATTAGGGTACGTGTTAGAGTTAGGAAAGGGGTAAGGGTTAGGGTATGCATTAGGGTTAGGGTAGTTATTAAACCTATCCCACTCTCTAGATACCCCTTAGCACGTAAAGGAATATTATTTGGGGGTCCAGCCATGGAGAAGAGTTTAGACACTAAGATAATATAAGGAACACACACATTATAAAGAAATCACATTAGGAATCTTTTTAAAGCTGTTCCTTAAAACACTAGTTCTTAGGAAATCTATTGGAGGCAGAAGCATTCAAGGGTAGCCTAGGGTTAGGTTAGGCTTACGGTTAGGCTTAGGGTACGGCTTAGGGTACGGGTTCGGGGAGGACTTCGGGTATGGCGTAGGGTATGTGTTAGGGTTAGGGTTAGGGTTAGTGTTAGGGTTAGGGCTCGGTTTAGGGTACGGTTTAGGATTAGGGTACGTGTTAGGGTTAGGGTAGGGGTTAGGGTTAGGGTACGTGTTAGGTTTAGGGTAGTTATTAAACCTATCCCACTCTCTAGAAACCCCTTAGCACGTAAAGGAATATTATTTGGAGGTCCAGCCCTGGAGAAGAGTTTAGACACTAGGATAAGATAAGGAACACACCCATTATAAAGAAATCACATTAGGATTCTCTTTTTAAGCTCTTCTTTAAAACATTAGTGCTTAGGAAATCTATTGGAGGCAGAAGCAATCAAGGGTAGCCTAGGGTTAGGTTTAGGCTTAGGGTTAGGGTTAGGGTACGGCTTAGGGTACGTGTTCGGGGAGGGCTTCGGGTATGGCGTAGGGTATGGGTTAGGGTTAGGGTTAGGGTTAGTGTTAGGGTTAGGCCTCGGTTTAGGGTACGGTTTAGGATTTGGGTACGTGTTAGGGTTAGGGTAGGGGTTAGGGTTAGGGTACGCGTTAGCGTTAGGGTAGTTATTAAACCTACCCCACTCTCTAGATACCCCTTAGCACGTAAAGGTATATTATTTGGAGGTCCAGCCATGGAGAAGAGTTTAGACACTAGGATAAGATAAGGAACACACCCATTATAAAGAAATCACATTAGGATTCTCTTTTTAAGCTGTTCCTTAAAACACTAGTGCTTAGGAAATCTATTGGAGGCAGAAGCAGTCAAGGGTAGCCTAGGGTTAGGGTTAGGCTTAGGGTTAGGGTTAGCGTACGGCTTAGGGTACGGGTTCGGGGAGGGCTTCGGGTACGGCGTAGGGTATGGGTTAGGGTTAGGGTTAGGGTTAGTGTTAGGGATAGGGCTCGGTTTAGGGTACGGTTTAGGATTAAGGTACGTGTTAGGGTTAGGATAGTGGTTAGGGTTAATGTACGTGTTAGGGTTAGGGTAGTGATTAAACCTATCCCACTCTCTAGATACCCCTTAGCACGTAAAGGAATATTATTTGGGGGTCAAGCCATGGAGAAGAGTTTAGATACTAGGATAAGATAAGGAAAACACCCATTATAAAGAAAACACATTAGAATTCTCTTTTTAAGCTGCTCCTTAAAACACTAGTGCTTAGGAAACCTACTGGAGGCAGAAGCAGTCAAGGGTAGCCTAGGGTTAGGGTTAGGCTTAGGGTTAGGCTTAGGGTACGGCTTAGGTTACGGGTTCGGGGAGGGCTTCGGGTACGACGTAGGGTATGGGTTAGGGTCAGGGTTAGGGTTTGTGTTAGGGTTAGGGCTCGGTGTAGGGTAAGGGTTAGGATTAGGGTACGTGTTAGAGTTAGGAAAGGGGTAAGGGTTAGGGTACGCATTAGGGTTAGGGTAGTTATTAAACCTATCCCACTCTCTAGATACCCCTTAGCAAGTAAAGGAATATTATTTGGGGGTCCAGCCATGGAGAAGAGTTTAGACACTAAGATAATATAAGAAACACACACATTATAAAAAAATCACATTAGGAATCTTTTTTAAGCTGTTCCTTAAAACACTAGTTCTTAGGAAATCTATTGGAGGCAGAAGCAGTCAAGGGTAGCCTAGGGTTAGTTTAGGCTTACGGTTAGGCTTAGGGTACGGCTTAGGGTACGGGTTCGGGCAGGACTTCGGGTACTGCGTAGGGTATGGGTTATGGTTAGGGTTAGGGTTAGTGTTAGGGTTAGGTCTCGGTTTAGGGTACGGTTTAGGATTAGGGTACGTGTTAGGGTTAGGGTAGGGGTTAGGGTTAGGGTACGCGTTAGCGTTAGGGTGGTTATTAAACCTATCCCACTCTCTAGATATCCCTTAGCACGTAAAGGAATATTATTTGGAGGTCCAGCCATGGAGAAGAGTTTAGACACTAGGATAAGATAAGGAACACACCCATTATGAAGAAATCACATTAGGAATCTTTTTTAAGCTGTTCCTTAAAACACTAGTTCTTAGGAAATCTATTGGAGGCAGAAGCAGTCAAGGGTAGCCTAGGGTTAGGGTTAGGTTTAGGGTACGGCTTAGGGTTTGGTTTCGGGTAGGGGTTCGGGCACGGCGTAGGGTATGGGTTATGGTTAGGGTTAGGGTTAGTGTTAGGTTTAGGGCTCGGTTTAGGGTACGGGTTAGGATTAGGGTACGTGTTAGGGTTAGGATAGTGGTTAGGGTTAATGTACTTGTTAGGGTTAGGGTAGTTATTAAACCTATCCCATTCTCTAGATACCCCTCAGCACGTAAAGAATATTATTTGCGGGTCCAGCCATGGAGAAGAGTTTAGACACTAGGATAAGATATGGAACACACCCATTATAAAGAAATCACATTCGGATTCTCTTTTTATGCTGTTCCTTAAAACACTAGTGCTTAGGAAATCTATTGGAGGCAGAAGCAGTCAAGGGTAGCCTAGGGTTAGGGTTAGGCTTAGGGTTAGGGTTAGCATACGGCTTAGGGTACGGGTTTGGGGAGGGCTTCGGGTACGGCGTAGGGTATGGGTTAGGGTTAAGGTTAGGGTTAGTGTTAGGGATAGGGCTCGGTTTACGGTACGGGTTAGGATTAAGGTACGTGTTAGGGTTAGGATAGTGGTTAGAGTTAATGTACGTGTTAGGGTTAGGGTAGTGATTAAACCTATCCCACTCTCTAGATACCCCTTAGCACGTAAAGGAATATTATTTGGGGGTCCAGCCATGGAGAAGAGTTTAGATACTAGGATAAGATAAGGAAAACACCCATTATAAAGAAAACACATTAGAATTCTCTTTTTAAGCTGCTCCTTAAAACACTAGTGCTTAGGAAACCTATTGGAGGCAGAAGCAGTCAAGGGTAGCCTAGGGTTAGGGTTAGGCTTAGGGTTAGGCTTAGGGTACGGCTTAGGGTACGGGTTCGGGGAGGGCTTCGGGTACGACGTAGGGTATGGGTTAGGGTTAGGGTTAGGGTTAGTGTTAGGGTTAGGGCTCGGTGTAGGGTACGGGTTAGGATTAGGGTACGTGTTAGAGTTAGGAAAGGGGTAAGGGTTAGGGTATGCATTAGGGTTAGGGTAGTTATTAAACCTATCCCACTCTCTAGATACCCCTTAGCACGTAAAGGAATATTATTTGGGGGTCCAGCCATGGAGAAGAGTTTAGACACTAAGATAATATAAGGAACACACACATTATAAAGAAATCACATTAGGAATCTTTTTAAAGCTGTTCCTTAAAACACTAGTTCTTAGGAAATCTATTGGAGGCAGAAGCATTCAAGGGTAGCCTAGGGTTAGGTTAGGCTTACGGTTAGGCTTAGGGTACGGCTTAGGGTACGGGTTCGGGGAGGACTTCGGGTATGGCGTAGGGTATGTGTTAGGGTTAGGGTTAGGGTTAGTGTTAGGGTTAGGGCTCGGTTTAGGGTACGGTTTAGGATTAGGGTACGTGTTAGGGTTAGGGTAGGGGTTAGGGTTAGGGTACGTGTTAGGTTTAGGGTAGTTATTAAACCTATCCCACTCTCTAGAAACCCCTTAGCACGTAAAGGAATATTATTTGGAGGTCCAGCCCTGGAGAAGAGTTTAGACACTAGGATAAGATAAGGAACACACCCATTATAAAGAAATCACATTAGGATTCTCTTTTTAAGCTGTTCCTTAAAACACTAGTGCTTAGGAAATCTATTGGAGGCAGAAGCAGTCAAGGGTAGCCTAGGGTTAGGGTTAGGCTTAGGGTTAGGGTTAGGGTACGGCTTAGGGTATGTGTTCGGGGAGGTCTTCGGGTATGGCGTAGGGTATGGGTTAGGGTTAGGGTTAGGGTTAGTGTTAGGGTTAGGGCTTTGTTTAGGGTACGGTTTAGGATTAGGGTACGTGTTAGGGTTAGGGTAGGGGTTAGGGTTAGGGTACGTGTTAGGGTTAGGGTAGATATTAAACCTATCCCACTCTCTAGATACCCCTTAGAACATAAAGAATATTATTTGGGGGTCCAGCCATGGAGAAGAGTTTAGACACTAGGATAAGATAAGGAACACACCCGTTATAAAGAAATCACATTAGGATTCTCTTTTTAAGCTGTTCCTTAAAACACTAGTGCTTAGGAAATCTATTGGAGGCAGAAGCAGTCAAGGGTAGCCTAGGGTTAGGGTTAGGCTTAGGGTTAGGGTTAGGGTACGGATTAGGGTACGGGATCGGGGAGGGATTCGGGTACGGCGTAGGGTATGGGTTAGGCTTAGTGTTAGTGTTAGTGTTAGGGTTAGGGCTCGGTTTAGGTTACGGGTTAGGATTAGGGTACTTGTTAGGGTTAGGGTAGTCGTTAGGGTTAGTGTACGTGTTAGGGTTAGGGTAGTAATTAAACCTATCCCACTCTCTAGAAACCCCTTAGCACGTAAAGGAATATTATTTGGAGGTCCAGCCCTGTAGAAGAGTTTAGATACTAGGATAAGATAAGGAAAACACCCATTATAAAGAAATCACATTAGAATTCTCTTTTTAAGCTGTTCCTTAAAACACTAGTGCTTAGGAAACCTATTGGAGGCAGAAGCAGTCAAGGGTAGCCTAGGGTTAGGGTTAGGCTTAGGGTTAGGCTTAGGGTACGGCTTAGGGTACGGGTTCAGGGAGGGGTTCGGGCACGGCGTAGGGTATGGGTTAGGGTTAGGGTTAGGGTTAGTGTTAGGGTTAGGGCTCGGTTTAGGGTACGGTTTAGGATTAGGGTACGTGTTAGGGTTAGGGTAGGGGTTAGGGTTAGGGTACGTGTTAGGTTTAGGGTAGTTATTAAACCTATCCCACTCTCTAGATATCCCTTAGCACGTAAAGGAATATTATTTGGAGGTCCAGCCATGGAGAAGAGTTTAGACACTAGGATAAGATAAGGAACACACCCATTATGAAGAAATCACATTAGGAATCTTTTTTAAGCTGTTCCTTAAAACACTAGTTCTTAGGAAATCTATTGGAGGCAGAAGCAGTCAAGGGTAGCCTAGGGTTAGGGTTAGGTTTAGGGTACGGCTTAGGGTTTGGTTTCGGGTAGGGGTTCGGGCACGGCGTAGGGTATGGGTTATGGTTAGGGTTAGGGTTAGTGTTAGGTTTAGGGCTCGGTTTAGGGTACGGGTTAGGATTAGGGTACGTGTTAGGGTTAGGATAGTGGTTAGGGTTAATGTACTTGTTAGGGTTAGGGTAGTTATTAAACCTATCCCATTCTCTAGATACCCCTCAGCACGTAAAGAATATTATTTGCGGGTCCAGCCATGGAGAAGAGTTTAGACACTAGGATAAGATATGGAACACACCCATTATAAAGAAATCACATTCGGATTCTCTTTTTATGCTGTTCCTTAAAACACTAGTGCTTAGGAAATCTATTGGAGGCAGAAGCAGTCAAGGGTAGCCTAGGGTTAGGGTTAGGCTTAGGGTTAGGGTTAGCATACGGCTTAGGGTACGGGTTTGGGGAGGGCTTCGGGTACGGCGTAGGGTATGGGTTAGGGTTAAGGTTAGGGTTAGTGTTAGGGATAGGGCTCGGTTTACGGTACGGGTTAGGATTAAGGTACGTGTTAGGGTTAGGATAGTGGTTAGAGTTAATGTACGTGTTAGGGTTAGGGTAGTGATTAAACCTATCCCACTCTCTAGATACCCCTTAGCACGTAAAGGAATATTATTTGGGGGTCCAGCCATGGAGAAGAGTTTAGATACTAGGATAAGATAAGGAAAACACCCATTATAAAGAAAACTCATTAGAATTCTCTTTTTAAGCTGCTCCTTAAAACACTAGTGCTTAGGAAACCTATTGGAGGCAGAAGCAGTCAAGGGTAGCCTAGGGTTAGGGTTAGGCTTAGGGTTAGGCTTAGGGTACGGCTTAGGGTACGGGTTCGGGGAGGGCTTCGGGTACGACGTAGGGTATGGGTTAGGGTTAGGGTTAGGGTTAGTGTTAGGGTTAGGGCTCGGTGTAGGGTACGGGTTAGGATTAGGGTACGTGTTAGAGTTAGGAAAGGGGTAAGGGTTAGGGTATGCATTAGGGTTAGGGTAGTTATTAAACCTATCCCACTCTCTAGATACCCCTTAGCACGTAAAGGAATATTATTTGGGGGTCCAGCCATGGAGAAGAGTTTAGACACTAAGATAATATAAGGAACACACACATTATAAAGAAATCACATTAGGAATCTTTTTAAAGCTGTTCCTTAAAACACTAGTTCTTAGGAAATCTATTGGAGGCAGAAGCATTCAAGGGTAGCCTAGGGTTAGGTTAGGCTTACGGTTAGGCTTAGGGTACGGCTTAGGGTACGGGTTCGGGGAGGACTTCGGGTATGGCGTAGGGTATGTGTTAGGGTTAGGGTTAGGGTTAGTGTTAGGGTTAGGGCTCGGTTTAGGGTACGGTTTAGGATTAGGGTACGTGTTAGGGTTAGGGTAGGGGTTAGGGTTAGGGTACGCGTTAGGTTTAGGGTAGTTATTAAACCTATCCCACTCTCTAGAAACCCCTTAGCACGTAAAGGAATATTATTTGGAGGTCCAGCCCTGGAGAAGAGTTTAGACACTAGGATAAGATAAGGAACACACCCATTATAAAGAAATCACATTAGGATTCTCTTTTTAAGCTGTTCCTTAAAACACTAGTGCTTAGGAAATCTATTGGAGGCAGAAGCAGTCAAGGGTAGCCTAGGGTTAGGGTTAGGCTTAGGGTTAGGGTTAGGGTACGGCTTAGGGTATGTGTTCGGGGAGGTCTTCGGGTATGGCGTAGGGTATGGGTTAGGGTTAGGGTTAGGGTTAGTGTTAGGGTTAGGGCTTTGTTTAGGGTACGGTTTAGGATTAGGGTACGTGTTAGGGTTAGGGTAGGGGTTAGGGTTAGGGTACGTGTTAGGGTTAGGGTAGATATTAAACCTATCCCACTCTCTAGATACCCCTTAGAACATAAAGAATATTATTTGGGGGTCCAGCCATGGAGAAGAGTTTAGACACTAGGATAAGATAAGGAACACACCCGTTATAAAGAAATCACATTAGGATTCTCTTTTTAAGCTGTTCCTTAAAACACTAGTGCTTAGGAAATCTATTGGAGGCAGAAGCAGTCAAGGGTAGCCTAGGGTTAGGGTTAGGCTTAGGGTTAGGGTTAGGGTACGGATTAGGGTACGGGATCGGGGAGGGATTCGGGTACGGCGTAGGGTATGGGTTAGGCTTAGTGTTAGTGTTAGTGTTAGGGTTAGGGCTCGGTTTAGGTTACGGGTTAGGATTAGGGTACTTGTTAGGGTTAGGGTAGTCGTTAGGGTTAGTGTACGTGTTAGGGTTAGGGTAGTAATTAAACCTATCCCACTCTCTAGAAACCCCTTAGCACGTAAAGGAATATTATTTGGAGGTCCAGCCCTGTAGAAGAGTTTAGATACTAGGATAAGATAAGGAAAACACCCATTATAAAGAAATCACATTAGAATTCTCTTTTTAAGCTGTTCCTTAAAACACTAGTGCTTAGGAAACCTATTGGAGGCAGAAGCAGTCAAGGGTAGCCTAGGGTTAGGGTTAGGCTTAGGGTTAGGCTTAGGGTACGGCTTAGGGTACGGGTTCAGGGAGGGGTTCGGGCACGGCGTAGGGTATGGGTTAGGGTTAGGGTTAGGGTTAGTGTTAGGGTTAGGGCTCGGTTTAGGGTACGGTTTAGGATTAGGGTACGTGTTAGGGTTAGGGTAGGGGTTAGGGTTAGGGTACGTGTTAGGTTTAGGGTAGTTATTAAACCTATCCCACTCTCTAGATACCCCTTAGCACGTAAAGGAATATTATTTGGAGGTCCAGCCATGGAGAAGAGTTTAGACACTAGGATAAGATAAGGAACACACCCATTATAAAGAAATCACATTAGGATTCTCTTTTTAAGCTGTTCCTTAAAACACTAGTGCTTAGGAAATCTATTGGAGGCAGAAGCAGTCAAGGGTAGCCCAGGGTTAGGTTTAGGCTTAGGGTTAGGGTTAGGGTACGGCTTAGGGTACGGGTTCGGGGAGGTCTTCGGGTATGGCGTAGGGTATGGGTTAGTGTAAGGGTTAGGGTTAGTGTTAGGGTTAGGGCTTTGTTTAGGGTACGGTTTAGGATTAGGGTACGTGTTAGGGTTAGGGTAGGGGTTAGGGTTAGGGTACGTGTTAGGGTTAGGGTAGATATTAAACCTATCCCACTCTCTAGATACCCCTTAGAACATAAAGAATATTATTTGGGGGTCCAGCCATGGAGAAGAGTTTACACACTAGGATAAGATAAGGAACACACCCGTTATAAAGAAATCACATTAGGATTCTCTTTTTAAGCTGTTCCTTAAAACACTAGTGCTTAGGAAATCTATTGGAGGCAGAAGCAGTCAAGGGTAGCCTAGGGTTAGTTTAGGCTTACGGTTAGGCTTAGGGTACGGCTTAGGGTACGGGTTCGGGCAGGACTTCGGGTACTGCGTAGGGTATGGGTTAGGGTTAGGGTTAGGGTTAGTGTTAGGGTTAGGTCTCGGTTTAGGGTACGGTTTAGGATTAGGGTACGTGTTAGGGTTAGGGTAGGGGTTAGGGTTAGGGTACGCGTTAGCGTTAGGGTGGTTATTAAACCTATCCCACTCTCTAGATATCCCTTAGCACGTAAAGGAATATTATTTGGAGGTCCAGCCATGGAGAAGAGTTTAGACACTAGGATAAGATAAGGAACACACCCATTATGAAGAAATCACATTAGGAATCTTTTTTAAGCTGTTCCTTAAAACACTAGTTCTTAGGAAATCTATTGGAGGCAGAAGCAGTCAAGGGTAGCCTAGGGTTAGGGTTAGGTTTAGGGTACGGCTTAGGGTTTGGTTTCGGGTAGGGGTTCGGGCACGGCGTAGGGTATGGGTTATGGTTAGGGTTAGGGTTAGTGTTAGGGTTAGGGCTCGGTTTAGGGTACGGGTTAGGATTAGGGTACGTGTTAGGGTTAGGATAGTGGTTAGGGTTAATGTACTTGTTAGGGTTAGGGTAGTTATTAAACCTATCCCATTCTCTAGATACCCCTCAGCACGTAAAGAATATTATTTGCGGGTCCAGCCATGGAGAAGAGTTTAGACACTAGGATAAGATATGGAACACACCCATTATAAAGAAATCACATTCGGATTCTCTTTTTATGCTGTTCCTTAAAACACTAGTGCTTAGGAAATCTATTGGAGGCAGAAGCAGTCAAGGGTAGCCTAGGGTTAGGGTTAGGCTTAGGGTTAGGGTTAGCATACGGCTTAGGGTACGGGTTTGGGGAGGGCTTCGGGTACGGCGTAGGGTATGGGTTAGGGTTAAGGTTAGGGTTAGTGTTAGGGATAGGGCTCGGTTTACGGTACGGGTTAGGATTAAGGTACGTGTTAGGGTTAGGATAGTGGTTAGAGTTAATGTACGTGTTAGGGTTAGGGTAGTGATTAAACCTATCCCACTCTCTAGATACCCCTTAGCACGTAAAGGAATATTATTTGGGGGTCCAGCCATGGAGAAGAGTTTAGATACTAGGATAAGATAAGGAAAACACCCATTATAAAGAAAACACATTAGAATTCTCTTTTTAAGCTGCTCCTTAAAACACTAGTGCTTAGGAAACCTATTGGAGGCAGAAGCAGTCAAGGGTAGCCTAGGGTTAGGGTTAGGCTTAGGGTTAGGCTTAGGGTACGGCTTAGGGTACGGGTTCGGGGAGGGCTTCGGGTACGACGTAGGGTATGGGTTAGGGTTAGGGTTAGGGTTAGTGTTAGGGTTAGGGCTCGGTGTAGGGTACGGGTTAGGATTAGGGTACGTGTTAGAGTTAGGAAAGGGGTAAGGGTTAGGGTATGCATTAGGGTTAGGGTAGTTATTAAACCTATCCCACTCTCTAGATACCCCTTAGCACGTAAAGGAATATTATTTGGGGGTCCAGCCATGGAGAAGAGTTTAGACACTAAGATAATATAAGGAACACACACATTATAAAGAAATCACATTAGGAATCTTTTTAAAGCTGTTCCTTAAAACACTAGTTCTTAGGAAATCTATTGGAGGCAGAAGCATTCAAGGGTAGCCTAGGGTTAGGTTAGGCTTACGGTTAGGCTTAGGGTACGGCTTAGGGTACGGGTTCGGGGAGGACTTCGGGTATGGCGTAGGGTATGTGTTAGGGTTAGGGTTAGGGTTAGTGTTAGGGTTAGGGCTCGGTTTAGGGTACGGTTTAGGATTAGGGTACGTGTTAGGGTTAGGGTAGGGGTTAGGGTTAGGGTACGTGTTAGGTTTAGGGTAGTTATTAAACCTATCCCACTCTCTAGAAACCCCTTAGCACGTAAAGGAATATTATTTGGAGGTCCAGCCCTGGAGAAGAGTTTAGACACTAGGATAAGATAAGGAACACACCCATTATAAAGAAATCACATTAGGATTCTCTTTTTAAGCTGTTCCTTAAAACACTAGTGCTTAGGAAATCTATTGGAGGCAGAAGCAGTCAAGGGTAGCCTAGGGTTAGGGTTAGGCTTAGGGTTAGGGTTAGGGTACGGCTTAGGGTATGTGTTCGGGGAGGTCTTCGGGTATGGCGTAGGGTATGGGTTAGGGTTAGGGTTAGGGTTAGTGTTAGGGTTAGGGTTAGTGTTAGGGTTAGGGCTTTCTTTAGGGTACGGTTTAGGATTAGGGTACGTGTTAGGGTTAGGGTAGGGGTTAGGGTTAGGGTACGTGTTAGGGTTAGGGTAGATATTAAACCTATCCCACTCTCTAGATACCCCTTAGAACATAAAGAATATTATTTGGGGGTCCAGCCATGGAGAAGAGTTTAGACACTAGGATAAGATAAGGAACACACCCGTTATAAAGAAATCACATTAGGATTCTCTTTTTAAGCTGTTCCTTAAAACACTAGTGCTTAGGAAATCTATTGGAGGCAGAAGCAGTCAAGGGTAGCCTAGGGTTAGGGTTAGGCTTAGGGTTAGGGTTAGGGTACGGATTAGGGTACGGGATCGGGGAGGGATTCGGGTACGGCGTAGGGTATGGGTTAGGCTTAGTGTTAGTGTTAGTGTTAGGGTTAGGGCTCGGTTTAGGTTACGGGTTAGGATTAGGGTACTTGTTAGGGTTAGGGTAGTCGTTAGGGTTAGTGTACGTGTTAGGGTTAGGGTAGTAATTAAACCTATCCCACTCTCTAGAAACCCCTTAGCACGTAAAGGAATATTATTTGGAGGTCCAGCCCTGTAGAAGAGTTTAGATACTAGGATAAGATAAGGAAAACACCCATTATAAAGAAATCACATTAGAATTCTCTTTTTAAGCTGTTCCTTAAAACACTAGTGCTTAGGAAACCTATTGGAGGCAGAAGCAGTCAAGGGTAGCCTAGGGTTAGGGTTAGGCTTAGGGTTAGGCTTAGGGTACGGCTTAGGGTACGGGTTCAGGGAGGGGTTCGGGCACGGCGTAGGGTATGGGTTAGGGTTAGGGTTAGGGTTAGTGTTAGGGTTAGGGCTCGGTTTAGGGTACGGTTTAGGATTAGGGTACGTGTTAGGGTTAGGGTAGGGGTTAGGGTTAGGGTACGTGTTAGGTTTAGGGTAGTTATTAAACCTATCCCACTCTCTAGATACCCCTTAGCACGTAAAGGAATATTATTTGGAGGTCCAGCCATGGAGAAGAGTTTAGACACTAGGATAAGATAAGGAACACACCCATTATAAAGAAATCACATTAGGATTCTCTTTTTAAGCTGTTCCTTAAAACACTAGTGCTTAGGAAATCTATTGGAGGCAGAAGCAGTCAAGGGTAGCCCAGGGTTAGGTTTAGGCTTAGGATTAGGGTTAGGGTACGGCTTAGGGTACGGGTTCGGGGAGGTCTTCGGGTATGGCGTAGGGTATGGGTTAGTGTAAGGGTTAGGGTTAGTGTTAGGGTTAGGGCTTTGTTTAGGGTACGGTTTAGGATTAGGGTACGTGTTAGGGTTAGGGTAGGGGTTAGGGTTAGGGTACGTGTTAGGGTTAGGGTAGATATTAAACCTATCCCACTCTCTAGATACCCCTTAGAACATAAAGAATATTATTTGGGGGTCCAGCCATGGAGAAGAGTTTACACACTAGGATAAGATAAGGAACACACCCGTTATAAAGAAATCACATTAGGATTCTCTTTTTAAGCTGTTCCTTAAAACACTAGTGCTTAGGAAATCTATTGGAGGCAGAAGCAGTCAAGGGTAGGCTAGGGTTAGGGTTAGGCTTAGGGTTAGGGTTAGGGTACTGCTTAGGGTACGGGATCGGGGAGGGCTTCGGGTACGGCGTAGGGTATGGGTTAGGCTTAGTGTTAGTGTTAGTGTTAGGGTTAGGGCTCGGTTTAGGTTACGGGTTAGGATTAGGGTACTTGTTAGGGTTAGGGTAGTCGTTAGGGTTAGTGTACGTGTTAGGGTTAGGGTAGTTATTAAACCTATCCCACTCTCTAGATACCCCTTAGCACGTAAAGGAATATTATTTCGAGGTCCAGCCATGGAGAAGAGTTTAGACACTAGGATAAGATAAGGAACACACACATTATAAAGAAATCTGATTAGGATTCTCTTTTTAAGCTGTTCCTTAAAACACTAGTGCTTAGGAAATCTATTGGAGGCAGAAGCAGTCAAGGGTAGCCTAGGGTTAGGGTTAGGCTTAGGGTTAGGATTAGCGTTCGTCTTAGGGTACGGGTTCGGGGAGGGCTTCGGGTACGGCATAGGGTATGGTTTAGGTTTAGGGTTAGGGTTAGTGTTAGGGTTAGGGCTCGGTTTAGGGTACGGGTTAGGATTAGGGTACGTGTTAGGTTTAGGGTAGGGGTTAGGGTTAGGGTACGTGTGCGGGTTAGGGTAGGGGTTAGGGTTAGGGTACTCGTTAGGGTTAGGGTAGTTACTAAACCTATCACACTCTCTAGATACCCCTTAGCACGTAAAGGAATATTATTTAGGGGGTCCAGCCATGAAGAAGCGTTTAGACACTAGGATAAGATAAGGAACACACCCATTATTAAGAAATCACATTAGGATTCTCTTTTTAAGCTGTTCCTTTAAACAGTAGTGCTTAGGAAACCTATTGGAGGCAGAAGCAGTCAAGGGTAGCCTAGGGTTAGGGTTAGGCTTAGGGTTAGGCTTAGGGTACGGCTTAGGGTACGGGTTCGGGGAGGGCTTCGGGTACGACGTAGGGTATGGGTTAGGGTTAGGGTTAGGGTTAGTGTTAGGGTTAGGGCTCGGTGTAGGGTACGGGTTAGGATTAGGGTACGTGTTAGAGTTAGGAAAGGGGTAAGGGTTAGGGTACGCATTAGGGTTAGGGTAGTTATTAAAACTATCCCCCTCTCTAGATACCCCTTAGCACGTAAAGGAATATTATTTGGGGGTCCAGCCATGGAGAAGAGTTTAGACACTAAGATAATATAAGGAACACACACATTATAAAGAAATCACATTAGGAATCACTTTTTAAGCTGTTCCTTAAAACACTAGTTCTTAGGAAATCTATTGGAGGCAGAAGCAGTCAAGGGTAGCCTAGGGTTAGGTTAGGCTTACGGTTAGGCTTAGGGTACGGCTTACGGTACGGGTTCGGGGAGGGCTTCGGGTATGGCGTAGGGTATGGGTTAGGGTTATGGTTAGGGTTAGTGTTAGGGATAGGGCTCGGTTTAGGGTACGTGTTAGGATTAAGGTACGTGTTACGGTTAGGATAGTGGTTAGGGTTAATGTACGTGTTAGGGTTAGGGTAGTGATTAAACCTATCCCACTCTCTAGATACCCCTTAGCACGTAAAGGAATATTATTTGGGGGTCCAGCCATGGAGAAGAGTTTAGATACTAGGATAAGATAAGGAAAACACCCATTATAAAGAAATCACATTAGAATTCTCTTTTTAAGCTGTTCCTTAAAACACTAGTGCTTAGGAAACCTATTGGAGGCAGAAGCAGTCAAGGGTAGCCTAGGGTTAGGGTTAGGCTTAGGGTTAGGCTTAGGGTACGGCTTAGGGTACGGGTTCAGGGAGGGGTTCGGGCACGGCGTAGGGTATGGGTTAGGGTTAGGGTTAGGGTTAGTGTTAGGGTTAGGGCTCGGTTTAGGGTACGGTTTAGGATTAGGGTACGTGTTAGGGTTAGGGTAGGGGTTAGGGTTAGGGTACGTGTTAGGTTTAGGGTAGTTATTAAACCTATCCCACTCTCTAGATACCCCTTAGCACGTAAAGGAATATTATTTGGAGGTCCAGCCATGGAGAAGAGTTTAGACACTAGGATAAGATAAGGAACACACCCATTATAAAGAAATCACATTAGGATTCTCTTTTTAAGCTGTTCCTTAAAACACTAGTTCTTAGGAAATCTATTGGAGGCAGAAGCAGTCAAGGGTAGCCTAGGGTTAGGTTTAGGCTTAGGGTTAGGGTTAGGGTACGGCTTAGGGTACGGGTTCGGGGAGGTCTTCGGGTATGGCGTAGGGTATGGGTTAGGGTTAGGGTTAGGGTTAGTGTTAGGGTTACGGCTTTGTTTAGGGTACGGTTTAGGATTAGGGTACTTGTTAGGGTTAGGGTAGGGGTTAGGGTTAGGGTACGTGTTAGGGTTAGGGTAGATATTAAACCTATCCCACTCTCTAGATACCCCTTAGAACATAAAGAATATTATTTGGGGGTCCAGCCATGGAGAAGAGTTTAGACACTAGGATAAGATAAGGAACACACCCGTTATACAGAAATCACATTAGGATTCTCTTTTTAAGCTGTTCCTTAAAACACTAGTGCTTAGGATATCTATTGGAGGCAGAAGCAGTCAAGGGTAGCCTAGGGTTAGGGTTAGGCTTAGGGTTAGGGTTAGGGTACGGATTAGGGTACGGGATCGGGGAGGGCTTCGGGTACGGCGTAGGGTATGGGTTAGGCTTAGTGTTAGTGTTAGTGTTAGGGTTAGGGCTCGGTTTAGGTTACGGGTTAGGATTAGGGTACTTGTTAGGGTTAGGGTAGTCGTTAGGGTTAGTGTACGTGTTAGGGTTAGGGTAGTTATTAAACCTATCCCACTCTCTAGATACCCCTTAGCACGTAAAGGAATATTATTTGGAGGTCCAGCCATGGAGAAGAGTTTAGACACTAGGATAAGATAAGGAACACACCCATTATAAAAAAAATCACATTAGGATTCTCTTTTTTTTTTTTTTTTTTTTTAAATTTTTTAAACTTATTTATTATTTATTTATTATTTATTTTTGGCTGTGTTGGGTCTTCGTTTCTGTGCGAGGGCTTTCTCCAGTTGTGGCATGCGGGGGCCACTCTTCATCGCGGTGCGCGGGCCTCTCACTATCGCGGCCTCTCCTGTTGTGGAGCACAGGCTCCAGACGCGCAGGCTCAGTAGTTGTGGCTCACGGGCCCAGTTGCTCCGCGGCATGTGGGATCTTCCCAGACCAGGGCTCGAACCCGTGTCCCCCTGCATTGGCAGGCAGACTCTCAACCACTGCGCCACCAGGGAAGCCCAGGATTCTCTTTTTAAGCTGTTCCTTAAAACACTAGTGCTTAGGAAATCTATTGGAGGCAGAAGCAGTCAAGGGTAGCCTAGGGTTAGGGTTAGGGTTAGGGTACGGCTTAGGGTATGGGTTCGGGTATGGGTTCGGGGACGGCGTAGGGTATGGGTTAGGGTTAGGGTTAGGGTTAGTGTTAGGGTTAGGGCTCGGTTTAGGGTACGTGTTAGGATTAGGGTACGTGTTAGGGTAAGGATAGTGGTTAGGGTTAATGTACGTGTTAGGTTTAGGGTAGTTATTAAGCCTATCCCATTCTCTAGATACCCTCAGCACGTAAAGAATATTATTTGCGGGTCCAGCCATGGAGAAGAGTTTAGACACTAGGATAAGATATGGAAAACACCCATTATAAAGAAATCACATTAGGATTCTCTTTTTATGCTGTTCCTTAAAACACTAGTGCTTAGGAAATCTATTGGAGGCAGAAGCAGTCAAGGGTAGCCTAGGGTTAGGGTTAGGCTTAGGGTTAGGGTTAGCGTACGGCTTAGGGTACGGGTTCGGGGAGGGCTTCGGGTACGGCGTAGGGTATGGGTTAGGGTTAGGGTTAGGGTTAGTGTTAGGGATAGGGCTCGGTTTAGGGTACGGGTTAGGATTAAGGTACGTGTTAGGGTTAGGATAGTGGTTAGGGTTAATGTACGTGTTATGGTTAGGGTAGTGATTAAACCTATCCCACTCTCTAGATACCCCTTAGCACGTAAAGGAATATTATTTGGGGGTCCAGCCATGGAGAAGAGTTTAGATACTAGGATAAGATAAGGAAAACACCCATTATAAAGAAAACACATTAGAATTCTCTTTTTAAGCTGCTCCTTAAAACACTAGTGCTTAGGAAACCTATTGGAGGCAGAAGCAGTCAAGGGTAGCCTAGGGTTAGGGTTAGGCTTAGGGTTAGGCTTAGGGTACGGCTTAGGGTACGGGTTCGGGGAGGACTTCGGGTACGGCGTAGGGTATGGGTTAGGGTTAGGGTTAGGGTTAGTGTTAGGGCTCGGTGTAGGGTACGGGTTAGGATTAGGGTACGTGTTAGAGTTAGGAAAGGGGTAAGGGTTAGGGTACGCATTAGGGTTAGGGTAGTTATTAAACCTATCCCACTCTCTAGATACCCCTTAGCACGTAAAGGAATATTATTTGGGGGTCCAGCCATGGAGAAGAGTTTAGACACTAAGATAATATAAGGAACACACACATTATAAATAAATCACATTAGGAATCTTTTTTAAGCTGTTCCTTAAAACACTAGTACTTAGGAAATCTATTGGAGGCAGAAGCAGTCAAGGGTAGCCTAGGGTTAGGTTAGGCTTACGGTTAGGCTTAGGGTACGGCTTAGGGTACGGGTTCGGGGAGGACTTCGGGTACGGCGTAGGGTATGGGTTAGGGTTAGGGTTAGGGTTTGTGTTAGGGTTAGGGCTCGGTTTAGGTTACGGTTTAGGATTAGGGTACGTGTTAGGGTTAGGGTAGGGGTTAGGATTAGGGTACGTGTTAGGGTTAGGGTAGTTATTAAACCTATCCCACTCTCTAGATACCCCTTAGCATGTAAAGGAATATTATTTGGGGGTCCAGCCATGGAGAAGAGTTTAGACACTAGGATAAGATAAGGAACACACCCATTATAAAGAAATCACATTAGGATTCTCTTTTTAAGCTGTTCCTTAAAACACTAGTGCTTAGGAAATCTATTGGAGGCAGAAGCAGTCAAGGGTAGCCTAGGGTTAGGGTTAGGCTTAGGGTTATGCTTAGGGTACGGCTTAGGGTACGGGTTCGGGGAGGGCTTCGGGTATGGCGTAGGGTATGTGTTAGGGTTAGGGTTAGGGTTAGTGTTAGGGTTAGGGCTCGGTTTAGGGTACGGTTTAGGATTAGGGTACGTGTTAGGGTTAGGGTAGGGGTTAGGGTTAGGGTACGTGTTAGGTTTAGGGTAGTAATTAAACCTATCCCACTCTCTAGAAACCCCTTAGCACGTAAAGGAATATTATTTGGAGGTCCAGCCCTGGAGAAGAGTTTAGACACTAGGATAAGATAAGGAACACACCCATTATAAAGAAATCACATTAGGATTCTCTTTTTAAGCTCTTCTTTAAAACATTAGTGCTTAGGAAATCTATTGGAGGCAGAAGCAGTCAAGGGTAGCCTAGGGTTAGGGTTAGGCTTAGGGTTAGGGTTAGGGTACGGCTTACGGTACGGGTTCGGGGAGGGCTTCGGGTATGGCGTAGGGTATGGTTTAGGGTTATGGTTAGGGTTAGTGTTAGGGATAGGGCTCGGTTTAGGGTACGTGTTAGGATTAAGGTACGTGTTACGGTTAGGATAGTGGTTAGGGTTAATGTACGTGTTAGGGTTAGGGTAGTGATTAAACCTATCCCACTCTCTAGATACCCCTTAGCACGTAAAGGAATATTATTTGGGGGTCCAGCCATGGAGAAGAGTTTAGATACTAGGATAAGATAAGGAAAACACCCATTATAAAGAAATCACATTAGAATTCTCTTTTTAAGCTGTTCCTTAAAACACTAGTGCTTAGGAAACCTATTGGAGGCAGAAGCAGTCAAGGGTAGCCTAGGGTTAGGGTTAGGCTTAGGGTTAGGCTTAGGGTACGGCTTAGGGTACGGGTTCAGGGAGGGGTTCGGGCACGGCGTAGGGTATGGGTTAGGGTTAGGGTTAGGGTTAGTGTTAGGGTTAGGGCTCGGTTTAGGGTACGGTTTAGGATTAGGGTACGTGTTAGGGTTAGGGTAGGGGTTAGGGTTAGGGTACGTGTTAGGTTTAGGGTAGTTATTAAACCTATCCCACTCTCTAGACACCCCTTAGCACGTAAAGGAATATTATTTCGAGGTCCAGCCATGGAGAAGAGTTTAGACACTAGGATAAGATAAGGAACACACACATTATAAAGAAATCTCATTAGGATTCTCTTTTTAAGCTGTTCCTTAAAACACTAGTGCTTAGGAAATCTATTGGAGGCAGAAGCAGTCAAGGGTAGCCTAGGGTTAGGGTTAGGCTTAGGGTTAGGATTAGCGTTCGTCTTAGGGTACGGGTTCGGGGAGGGCTTCGGGTACGGCGTAGGGTATGGGTTAGGTTTAGGGTTAGGGTTAGTGTTAGGGTTAGGGCTCGGTTTAGGGTACGGGTTAGGATTAGGGTACGTGTTAGGTTTAGGGTAGGGGTTAGGGTTAGGGTACGTGTGAGTGTTAGGGTAGGGGTTAGGGTTAGGGTACGCGTTAGGGTTAGGGTAGTTACTAAACCTATCACACTCTCTAGATACCCCTTAGCACGTAAAGGAATATTATTTGGGGGTCCAGCCATGAAGAAGCGTTTAGACACTAGGATAAGATAAGGAACACACCCATTATTAAGAAATCACATTAGGATTCTCTTTTTAAGCTGTTCCTTTAAACAGTAGTGATTAGGAAACCTATTGGAGGCAGAAGCAGTCAAGGGGAGCCTAGGATTAGGGTTAGGCTTAGGGTTAGGCTTAGGGTACGGCTTAGGGTACGGGTTCGGGGAGGGCTTCGGGTACGACGTAGGGTATGGGTTAGGGTTAGGGTTAGGGTTAGTGTTAGGGTTAGGGCTCGGTTTAGGGTACGGTTTAGGATTAGGGTACGTGTTAGGGTTAGGGTAGGTGTTAGTGTTAGGGTACGTGTTAGGTTTAGGGTAGTAATTAAACCTATCCCAATCTCTAGAAACCCCTTAGCACGTAAAGGAATATTATTTGGAGGTCCAGCCCTGGAGAAGAGTTTAGACACTAGGATAAGATAAGGAACACACCCATTATAAAGAAATCACATTAGGATTCTCTTTTTAAGCTGTTCCTTAAAACACTAGTGCTTAGGAAACCTATTGGAGGCAGAAGCAGTCAAGGGGAGCCTAGGATTAGGGTTAGGCTTAGGGTTAGGCTTAGGGTACGGCTTAGGGTACGGGTTCGGGGAGGGCTTCGGGTACGACGTAGGGTATGGGTTAGGGTTAGGGTTAGGGTTAGTGTTAGGGTTAGGTCTCGGTTTAGGGTACGGTTTAGGATTTGGGTACGTGTTAGGGTTAGGGTAGGGGTTAGGGTTAGGGTACGCGTTAGCGTTAGGGTAGTTATTAAACCTACCCCACTCTCTAGATACCCCTTAGCACGTAAAGGTATATTATTTGGAGGTCCAGCCATGGAGAAGAGTTTAGACACTAGGATAAGATAAGGAACACACCCATTATAAAGAAATCACATTAGGATTCTCTTTTTAAGCTGTTCCTTAAAACACTAGTGCTTAGGAAATCTATTGGAGGCAGAAGCAGTCAAGGGTAGCCTAGGGTTAGGGTTAGGCTTAGGGTTAGGGTTAGCGTACGGCTTAGGGTACGGGTTCGGGGAGGGCTTCGGGTACGGCGTAGGGTATGGGTTAGGGTTAGGGTTAGGGTTAGTGTTAGGGATAGGGCTCGGTTTAGGGTACGGGTTAGGATTAAGGTACGTGTTAGGGTTAGGATAGTGGTTAGGGTTAATGTACGTGTTAGGGTTAGGGTAGTGATTAAACCTATCCCACTCTCTAGATACCCCTTAGCACGTAAAGGAATATTATTTGGGGGTCAAGCCATGGAGAAGAGTTTAGATACTAGGATAAGATAAGGAAAACACCCATTATAAAGAAGTCACATTAGGATTCTCTTTTTAAGCTGTTCCTTAAAACACTAGTGCTTAGGAAATCTATTGGAGGCAGAAGCAGTCAAGGGTAGCCTAGGGTTAGGGTTAGGCTTAGGGTTAGGCTTAGGGTACGGCTTAGGTTACGGGTTCGGGGAGGGCTTCGGGTACGACGTAGGGTATGGGTTAGGGTCAGGGTTAGGGTTTGTGTTAGGGTTAGGGCTCGGTGTAGGGTAAGGGTTAGGATTAGGGTACGTGTTAGAGTTAGGAAAGGGGTAAGGGTTAGGGTACGCATTAGGGTTAGGGTAGTTATTAAACCTATCCCACTCTCTAGATACCCCTTAGCAAGTAAAGGAATATTATTTGGGGGTCCAGCCATGGAGAAGAGTTTAGACACTAAGATAATATAAGAAACACACACATTATAAAGAAATCACATTATGAATCTTTTTTAAGCTGTTCCTTAAAACACTAGTTCTTAGGAAATCTATTGGAGGCAGAAGCAGTCAAGGGTAGCCTAGGGTTAGTTTAGGCTTACGGTTAGGCTTAGGGTACGGCTTAGGGTACGGGTTCGGGCAGGACTTCGGGTACTGCGTAGGGTATGGGTTAGGGTTAGGGTTAGGGTTAGTGTTAGGGTTAGGTCTCGGTTTAGGGTACGGTTTAGGATTAGGGTACGTGTTAGGGTTAGGGTAGGGGTTAGGGTTAGGGTACGCGTTAGCGTTAGGGTGGTTATTAAACCTATCCCACTCTCTAGATATCCCTTAGCACGTAAAGGAATATTATTTGGAGGTCCAGCCATGGAGAAGAGTTTAGACACTAGGATAAGATAAGGAACACACCCATTATGAAGAAATCACATTAGGAATCTTTTTTAAGCTGTTCCTTAAAACACTAGTTCTTAGGAAATCTATTGGAGGCAGAAGCAGTCAAGGGTAGCCTAGGGTTAGGGTTAGGTTTAGGGTACGGCTTAGGGTTTGGTTTCGGGTAGGGGTTCGGGCACGGCGTAGGGTATGGGTTATGGTTAGGGTTAGGGTTAGTGTTAGGGTTAGGGCTCGGTTTAGGGTACGGGTTAGGATTAGGGTACGTGTTAGGGTTAGGATAGTGGTTAGGGTTAATGTACTTGTTAGGGTTAGGGTAGTTATTAAACCTATCCCATTCTCTAGATACCCCTCAGCACGTAAAGAATATTATTTGCGGGTCCAGCCATGGAGAAGAGTTTAGACACTAGGATAAGATATGGAACACACCCATTATAAAGAAATCACATTCGGATTCTCTTTTTATGCTGTTCCTTAAAACACTAGTGCTTAGGAAATCTATTGGAGGCAGAAGCAGTCAAGGGTAGCCTAGGGTTAGGGTTAGGCTTAGGGTTAGGGTTAGCATACGGCTTAGGGTACGGGTTTGGGGAGGGCTTCGGGTACGGCGTAGGGTATGGGTTAGGGTTAAGGTTAGGGTTAGTGTTAGGGATAGGGCTCGGTTTACGGTACGGGTTAGGATTAAGGTACGTGTTAGGGTTAGGATAGTGGTTAGAGTTAATGTACGTGTTAGGGTTAGGGTAGTGATTAAACCTATCCCACTCTCTAGATACCCCTTAGCACGTAAAGGAATATTATTTGGGGGTCCAGCCATGGAGAAGAGTTTAGATACTAGGATAAGATAAGGAAAACACCCATTATAAAGAAAACACATTAGAATTCTCTTTTTAAGCTGCTCCTTAAAACACTAGTGCTTAGGAAACCTATTGGAGGCAGAAGCAGTCAAGGGTAGCCTAGGGTTAGGGTTAGGCTTAGGGTTAGGCTTAGGGTACGGCTTAGGGTACGGGTTCGGGGAGGGCTTCGGGTACGACGTAGGGTATGGGTTAGGGTTAGAGTTAGGGTTAGTGTTAGGGTTAGGGCTCGGTGTAGGGTACGGGTTAGGATTAGGGTACGTGTTAGAGTTAGGAAAGGGGTAAGGGTTAGGGTATGCATTAGGGTTAGGGTAGTTATTAAACCTATCCCACTCTCTAGATACCCCTTAGCACGTAAAGGAATATTATTTGGGGGTCCAGCCATGGAGAAGAGTTTAGACACTAAGATAATATAAGGAACACACACATTATAAAGAAATCACATTAGGAATCTTTTTAAAGCTGTTCCTTAAAACACTAGTTCTTAGGAAATCTATTGGAGGCAGAAGCAGTCAAGGGTAGCCTAGGGTTAGGTTAGGCTTACGGTTCGGCTTAGGGTACGGCTTAGGGTACAGGTTCGGGGAGGACTTCGGGTATGGCGTAGGGTATGTGTTAGGGTTAGGGTTAGGGTTAGTGTTAGGGTTAGGGCTCGGTTTAGGGTACGGTTTAGGATTAGGGTACGTGTTAGGGTTAGGGTAGGGGTTAGGGTTAGGGTACGTGTTAGGTTTAGGGTAGTTATTAAACCTATCCCACTCTCTAGAAACCCCTTAGCACGTAAAGAAATATTATTTGGAGGTCCAGCCCTGGAGAAGAGTTTAGACACTAGGATAAGATAAGGAACACACCCATTATAAAGAAATCACATTAGGATTCTCTTTTTAAGCTGTTCCTTAAAACACTAGTGCTTAGGAAATCTATTGGAGGCAGAAGCAGTCAAGGGTAGCCTAGGGTTAGGGTTAGGCTTAGGGTTAGGTTTAGGGTACGGCTTAGGGTATGTGTTCGGGGAGGTCTTCGGGTATGGCGTAGGGTATGGGTTAGGGTTAGGGTTAGGGTTAGTGTTAGGGTTAGGGCTTTGTTTAGGGTACGGTTTAGGATTAGGGTACGTGTTAGGGTTAGGGTAGGGGTTAGGGTTAGGGTACGTGTTAGGGTTAGGGTAGATATTAAACCTATCCCACTCTCTAGATACCCCTTAGAACATAAAGAATATTATTTGGGGGTCCAGCCATGGAGAAGAGTTTAGACACTAGGATAAGATAAGGAACACACCCGTTATAAAGAAATCACATTAGGATTCTCTTTTTAAGCTGTTCCTTAAAACACTAGTGCTTAGGAAATCTATTGGAGGCAGAAGCAGTCAAGGGTAGCCTAGGGTTAGGGTTAGGCTTAGGGTTAGGGTTAGGGTACGGATTAGGGTACGGGATCGGGGAGGGATTCGGGTACGGCGTAGGGTATGGGTTAGGCTTAGTGTTAGTGTTAGTGTTAGGGTTAGGGCTCGGTTTAGGTTACGGGTTAGGATTAGGGTACTTGTTAGGGTTAGGGTAGTCGTTAGGGTTAGTGTACGTGTTAGGGTTAGGGTAGTAATTAAACCTATCCCACTCTCTAGAAACCCCTTAGCACGTAAAGGAATATTATTTGGAGGTCCAGCCCTGTAGAAGAGTTTAGATACTAGGATAAGATAAGGAAAACACCCATTATAAAGAAATCACATTAGAATTCTCTTTTTAAGCTGTTCCTTAAAACACTAGTGCTTAGGAAACCTATTGGAGGCAGAAGCAGTCAAGGGTAGCCTAGGGTTAGGGTTAGACTTAGGGTTAGGCTTAGGGTACGGCTTAGGGTACGGGTTCAGGGAGGGGTTCGGGCACGGCGTAGGGTATGGGTTAGGGTTAGGGTTAGGGTTAGTGTTAGGGTTAGGTCTCGGTTTAGGGTACGGTTTAGGATTAGGGTACGTGTTAGGGTTAGGGTAGGGGTTAGGGTTAGGGTACGTGTTAGGTTTAGGGTAGTTATTAAACCTATCCCACTCTCTAGATACCCCTTAGCACGTAAAGGAATATTATTTGGAGGTCCAGCCATGGAGAAGAGTTTAGACACTAGGATAAGATAAGGAACACACCCATTATAAAGAAATCACATTAGGATTCTCTTCTTAATCTGTTCCTTAAAACACTAGTGCTTAGGAAATCTATTGGAGGCAGAAGCAGTCAAGGGTAGCCTAGGGTTAGGTTTAGGCTTAGGTTAGGGTTAGGGTACGGCTTAGGGTACGGGTTCGGGGAGGTCTTCGGGTATGGCGTAGGGTATGGGTTAGGGTAAGGGTTAGGGTTAGTGTTAGGGTTAGGGCTTTGTTTAGGGTACGGTTTAGGATTAGGGTACGTGTTAGGGTTAGGGTAGGGGTTAGGGTTAGGGTACGTGTTAGGGTTAGGGTAGATATTAAACCTATCCCACTCTCTAGATACCCCTTAGAACATAAAGAATATTATTTGGGGGTCCAGCCATGGAGAAGAGTTTACACACTAGGATAAGATAAGGAACACACCCGTTATAAAGAAATCACATTAGGATTCTCTTTTTAAGCTGTTCCTTAAAACACTAGTGCTTAGGAAATCTATTGGAGGCAGAAGCAGTCAAGGGTAGGCTAGGGTTAGGGTTAGGCTTAGGGTTAGGGTTAGGGTACTGCTTAGGGTACGGGATCGGGGAGGGCTTCGGGTACGGCGTAGGGTATGGGTTAGGCTTAGTGTTAGTGTTAGTGTTAGGGTTAGGGCTCGGTTTAGGTTACGGGTTAGGATTAGGGTACTTGTTAGGGTTAGGGTAGTCGTTAGGGTTAGTGTACGTGTTAGGGTTAGGGTAGTTATTAAACCTATCCCACTCTCTAGATACCCCTTAGCACGTAAAGGAATATTATTTCGAGGTCCAGCCATGGAGAAGAGTTTAGACACTAGGATAAGATAAGGAACACACACATTATAAAGAAATCTCATTAGGATTCTCTTTTTAAGCTGTTCCTTAAAACACTAGTGCTTAGGAAATCTATTGGAGGCAGAAGCAGTCAAGGGTAGCCTAGGGTTAGGGTTAGGCTTAGGGTTCGGATTAGCGTTCGTCTTAGGGTACGGGTTCGTGGAGGGCTTCGGGTACGGCGTAGGGTATGGTTTAGGTTTAGGGTTAGGGTTAGTGTTAGGGTTAGGGCTCGGTTTAGGGTACGGGTTAGGATTAGGGTACGTGTTAGGTTTAGGGTAGGGGTTAGGGTTAGGGTACGTGTGCGGGTTAGGGTAGGGGTTAGGGTTAGGGTACGCGTTAGGGTTAGGGTAGTTACTAAACCTATCACACTCTCTAGATACCCCTTAGCACGTAAAGGAATATTATTTGGGGGTCCAGCCATGAAGAAGCGTTTAGACACTAGGATAAGATAAGGAACACACCCATTATTAAGAAATCACATTAGGATTCTCTTTTTAAGCTGTTCCTTTAAACAGTAGTGCTTAGGAAACCTATTGGAGGCAGAAGCAGTCAAGGGTAGCCTAGGGTTAGGGTTAGGCTTAGGGTTAGGCTTAGGGTACGGCTTAGGGTACGGGTTCGGGGAGGGCTTCGGGTACGACGTAGGGTATGGGTTAGGGTTAGGGTTAGGGTTAGTGTTAGGGTTAGGGCTCGGTGTAGGGTACGGGTTAGGATTAGGGTACGTGTTAGAGTTAGGAAAGGGGTAAGGGTTAGGGTACGCATTAGGGTTAGGGTAGTTATTAAAACTATCCCCCTCTCTAGATACCCCTTAGCACGTAAAGGAATATTATTTGGGGGTCCAGCCATGGAGAAGAGTTTAGACACTAAGATAATATAAGGAACACACACATTATAAAGAAATCACATTAGGAATCACTTTTTAAGCTGTTCCTTAAAACACTAGTTCTTAGGAAATCTATTGGAGGCAGAAGCAGTCAAGGGTAGCCTAGGGTTAGGTTAGGCTTACGGTTAGGCTTAGGGTACGGCTTACGGTACGGGTTCGGGGAGGGCTTCGGGTATGGCGTAGGGTATGGGTTAGGGTTATGGTTAGGGTTAGTGTTAGGGATAGGGCTCGGTTTAGGGTACGTGTTAGGATTAAGGTACGTGTTACGGTTAGGATAGTGGTTAGGGTTAATGTACGTGTTAGGGTTAGGGTAGTGATTAAACCTATCCCACTCTCTAGATACCCCTTAGCACGTAAAGGAATATTATTTGGGGGTCCAGCCATGGAGAAGAGTTTAGATACTAGGATAAGATAAGGAAAACACCCATTATAAAGAAATCACATTAGAATTCTCTTTTTAAGCTGTTCCTTAAAACACTAGTGCTTAGGAAACCTATTGGAGGCAGAAGCAGTCAAGGGTAGCCTAGGGTTAGGGTTAGGCTTAGGGTTAGGCTTAGGGTACGGCTTAGGGTACGGGTTCAGGGAGGGGTTCTGGCACGGCGTAGGGTATGTGTTAGGGTTAGGGTTAGGGTTAGTGTTAGGGTTAGGGCTCGGTTTAGGGTACGGTTTAGGATTAGGGTACGTGTTAGGGTTAGGGTAGGGGTTAGGGTTAGGGTACGTGTTAGGTTTAGGGTAGTTATTAAACCTATCCCACTCTCTAGATACCCCTTAGCACGTAAAGGAATATTATTTGGAGGTCCAGCCATGGAGAAGAGTTTAGACACTAGGATAAGATAAGGAACACACCCATTATAAAGAAATCACATTAGGATTCTCTTTTTAAGCTGTTCCTTAAAACACTAGTGCTTAGGAAATCTATTGGAGGCAGAAGCAGGCAAGGGTAGCCTAGGGTTAGGTTTAGGCTTAGGGTTAGGGTTAGGGTACGGCTTAGGGTACGGGTTCGGGGAGGTCTTCGGGTATGGCGTAGGGTATGGGTTAGGGTTAGGGTTAGGGTTAGTGTTAGGGTTACGGCTTTGTTTAGGGTACGGTTTAGGATTAGGGTACTTGTTAGGGTTAGGGTAGGGGTTAGGGTTAGGGTACGTGTTAGGGTTAGGGTAGATATTAAACCTATCCCACTCTCTAGATACCCCTTAGAACATAAAGAATATTATTTGGGGGTCCAGCCATGGAGAAGAGTTTAGACACTAGGATAAGATAAGGAACACACCCGTTATAAAGAAATCACATTAGGATTCTCTTTTTAAGCTGTTCCTTAAAACACTAGTGCTTAGGAAATCTATTGGAGGCAGAAGCAGTCAAGGGTAGCCTAGGGTTAGGGTTAGGCTTAGGGTTAGGGTTAGGGTACTGCTTAGGGTACGGGATCGGGGAGGGCTTCGGGTACGGCGTAGGGTATGGGTTAGGCTTAGTGTTAGTGTTAGTGTTAGGGTTAGGGCTCGGTTTAGGTTACGGGTTAGGATTAGGGTACTTGTTAGGGTTAGGGTAGTCGTTAGGGTTAGTGTACGTGTTAGGGTTAGGGTAGTTATTAAACCTATCCCACTCTCTAGATACCCCTTAGCACGTAAAGGAATATTATTTGGGGGTCCAGCCCTGGAGAAGAGTTTAGACACTAGGATAAGATAAGGAACACACCCATTATAAAGAAATCTCATTAGGATTCTCTTTTTAAGCTGTTCCTTAAAACACTAGTGTTTAGGAAATCTATTGGATGCAGAAGCAGTCAAGGGTAGCCTAGGGTTAGTTTAGGCTTAGGGTTAGGCTTAGGTTACGGGTTCGGGGAGGTCTTCGGGTATGGCATAGGGTATGGGTTAGGGTTAGGGTTAGGGTTAGTGTTAGGTTGAGGGCTTTGTTTAGGGTACGTTTTAGGATTAGGGTACGTGTTAGGGTTAGGGTAGGGGTTAGGGTTAGGGTACGTGTTAGGTTTAGGGTAGTTATTAAACCTATCCCACTCTCTAGATACCCCTTAGCACATAAAGAATATTATTTGGGGGTCCAGCCATGGAGAAGAGTTTAGACACTAGGATAAGATAAGGAACACACCCTTTATAAAGAAGTCACATTAGGATTCTCTTTTTAAGCTGTTCCTTAAAACACTAGTGCTTAGGAAATCTATTGGAGGCAGAAGCAGTCAAGGGTAGCCTAGGGTTAGGGTTAGGCTTAGGGTTAGGGTTAGGGTACGGCTTAGGGTACGGGATCGGGGAGGGCTTCGGGTACGGCGTAGGGTATGGGTTAAGCTTATTGTTAGATTTAGTGTTAGGGTTATGGCTCGGTTTAGGTTACGGGTTAGGATTAGGGTACTTGTTAGGGTTAGGGTAGTGGCTAGGGTTAGTGTACGTGTTAGGGTTAGGGTAGTGATTAAACCTATCCCACTCTCTAGATACCCCTTAGCACGTAAAGGAATATTATTTGGGGGTCCAGCCCTGGAGAAGAGTTTAGACACTAGGATAAGATAAGGAACACACCCATTATAAAGAAATCACATTAGGATTCTCTTTTTAAGCTCTTCTTTAAAACATTAGTGCTTAGGAAATCTATTGGAGGCAGAAGCAGTCAAGGGTAGCCTAGGGTTAGGTTTAGGCTTAGGGTTAGGCTTAGGGTAGGGCTTAGGGTACGGGTTCGGGGAGGGCTTCGGGTACGGCGTAGGGTATGGGTTAGGGTTAGGGTTAGGGTTAGTTTTAGGGTTAGGGCTCGGTTTACGGTACGGGTTAGGATTAGGGTACGTGTTAGGGTTAGGATAGGGGTAAGGGTTAGGGTACGCGTTAGGGTTAGGGTAGTTGTTAAACCTATCCCACTCTCTAGATACCCCTTAGCACGTAAAGGAATATTATTTTGGGGTTCAGCCATGGAGAAGAGTTTAGACACTAGGATAAGATAAGGAACACACCCATTATAAAGAAATCACATTAGGATTCTCTTTTTAAGCTGTTCCTTAAAACACTAGTGCTTAGGAAATCTATTGGAGGCAGAAGCAGTCAAGGGTAGCCTAGGGTTAGGGTTAGGCTTAGGGTTAGGGTTAGGGTACGGCTTAGGGTACGGGTTCGGGGAGGTCTTCGGGTATGGCGTAGGGTATGGGTTAGCGTTAGGGTTAGGGTTAGTGTTAGGGTTAGGGCTTTCTTTAGGGTACAGTTTAGGATTAGGGTACGTGTTAGTGTTAGGGTAGGGGTTAGGGTTAGGGTACGTGTTAGGGTTAGGGTAGTTATTAAACCTATCCCACTCTCTAGATACCCCTTAGAACATAAAGAATATTATTTGGGGGTCCAGCCATGGAGAAGAGTTTACACACTAGGATAAGATAAGGAACACACCCGTTATAAAGAAATCACATTAGGATTCTCTTTTTAAGCTGTTCCTTAAAACACTAGTGCTTAGGAAATCTATTGGAGGCAGAAGCAGTCAAGGGTAGCCTAGGGTTAGGGTTAGGCTTAGGGTTAGGGTTAGGGTACGGCTTAGGGTACGGGATCGGGGAGGCCTTCGGGTACGGCGTAGGGTATGGGGTAGGCTTAGTGTTAGTGTTAGTGTTAGGGTTAGGGCTCGGTTTAGGTTACGGGTTAGGATTAGGGTACTTGTTAGGGTTAGGGTAGTCGTTAGGGTTAGTGTACGTGTTAGGGTTAGGGTAGTGATTAAACCTATCCCACTCTCTAGATACCCCTTAGCACGTAAAGGAATATTATTTGGGGGTCCAGCCCTGGAGAAGAGTTTAGACACTAGGATAAGATAAGGAACACACCCATTATAAAGAAATCACATTAGGATTCTCTTTTTAAGCTGTTCCTTAAAACACTAGTACTTAGGAAATCTATTGGAGGCAGAAGCAGTCAAGGGTAGCCTAGGGTTAGGGTTAGGCTTAGGGTTAGGGTTAGGGTACGGCTTAGGGTACGGGTTCGGGGAGGTCTTCGGGTATGGCGTAGGGTATGGGTTAGCGTTAGGGTTAGGGTTAGTGTTAGGGTTAGGGCTTTCTTTAGTGTACAGTTTAGGATTAGGGTACGTGTTAGTGTTAGGGTAGGGGTTAGGGTTAGGGTACGTGTTAGGGTTAGGGTAGTTATTAAACCTATTCCACTCTCTAGATACCCCTTAGAACATAAAGAATATTATTTGGGGGTCCAGCCATGGAGAAGAGTTTAGACACTAGGATAAGATAAGGAACACACCCGTTATAAAGAAATCACATTAGGATTCTCTTTTTAAGCTGTTCCTTAAAACACTAGTGCTTAGGAAATCTATTGGAGGCAGAAGCAGTCAAGGGTAGCCTAGGGTTAGGGTTAGGCTTAGGGTTAGGGTTAGGGTACGGCTTAGGGTACGGGTTCGGGGAGGGCTTCGGGTATGGCGTAGGGTATGGGTTAGGCTTAGTGTTAGTGTTAGTGTTAGGGTTAGGGCTCGGTTTAGGTTACGGGTTAGGATTAGGGTACTTGTTAGGGTTAGGGTAGTCGTTAGGGTTAGTGTACGTGTTAGGGTTAGGGTAGTGATTAAACCTATCCCACTCTCTAGATACCCCTTAGCAAGTAAAGGAATATTATTTGGGGGTCCAGCCCTGGAGAAGAGTTTAGACACTAGGATAAGATAAGGAACACACCCATTATAAAGAAATCACATTAGGATTCTCTTTTTAAGCTCTTCTTTAAAACATTAGTGCTTAGGAAATCTATTGGAGGCAGAAGCAGTCAAGGGTAGCCTAGGGATAGGGTTAGGCTTAGGGTTAGGGTTAGGGTACGGCTTAGGGTACGGGTTCGGGGAGGGCTTCGGGTATGGCGTAGGGTATGGGTTAGGTTTAGGGTTAGGGTTAGTGTTAGGGATAGGGGTCGGTTTATGGTACGTGTTAGGATTAAGGTACGTGTTAGGGTTAGGATAGTGGTTAGGATTAATGTACGTGTTAGGGTTAGGGTAGTGATTAAACCTATCCCACTCTCTAGATACCTCTTAGCACGTAAAGGAATATTATTTGGGGGTCCAGCCATGGAGAACAGTTTAGATACTAGGATAAGATAAGGAAAACACCCATTATAAAGAAATCACATTAGAATTCTCTTTTTAAGCTGTTCCTTAAAACACTAGTGTTTAGGAAACCTATTGGAGGCAGAAGCAGTCAAGGGTAGCCTAGGGTTAGGGTTAGGCTTAGGGTTAGGCTTAGGGTACGGCTTAGGGTACGGGTTCGGGGAGGGCTTCGGGTACGACGTAGGGTATGGGTTAGGGTTAGGGATAGGGTTAGTGTTAGGGTTAGGGCTCGGTTTAGGGTACGGGTTAGGATTAGGGTACGTGTTAGAGTTAGGAAAGGGGTAAGGGTTAGGGTACGCATTAGGGTTAGGGTAGTTATTAAACCTATCCCACTCTCTACATACCCCTTAGCACGTAAAGGAATATTATTTGGGGGTCCAGCCATGGAGAAGAGTTTAGACACTAATATAATATAAGGAACACTCACATTATAAAGAAATCACATTAGGAATCGCTTTTTAAGCTGTTCCTTAAAACACTAGTTCTTAGGAAATCTATTGGAGGCAGAAGCAGTCAAGGGTAGCCGAGGGTTAGGTTAGGCTTACGGTTAGGCTTAGGGTACGGCTTAGGGTACTTGTTCGGGGAGGGCTTCGGGTACGGCGTAGCATATGGTTTAGGGTTAGGACTTCGGGTACGGCGTAGGGTTTGGGTTAGGGTTAGGGTTAGGGTTAGTGTTAGGGTTAGGGCTCGCTTGAGGTTATGGTTTAGGATTAGGGTACGTGTTAGGGTTAGGGTAGGGGTTAGGATTAGGGTACGTGTTAGGGTTAGGGCAGGGGTTAGGGTTAGGGTACGTGTTAGGTTTAGGGTAGTAATTAAACCTATCCCACTCTCTAGAAACCCCTTAGCACGTAAAGGAATATTATTTGGAGGTCCAGCCCTGGAGAAGAGTTTAGACACTAGGATAAGATAAGGAACACACCCATTATAAAGAAATCACATTAGGATTCTCTTTTTAAGCTCTTCTTTAAAACATTAGTGCTTAGGAAATCTATTGGAGGCAGAAGCAGTCAAGGGTAGCCTAGGGTTAGGGTTAGGCTTAGGGTTAGGGTTAGGGTACGGCTTACGGTACGGGTTCGGGGAGGGCTTCGGGTATGGCGTAGGGTATGGGTTAGGGTTATGGTTAGGGTTAGTGTTAGGGATGGGCTCGGTTTAGGGTACGTGTTAGGATTAAGGTACGTGTTACGGTTAGGATAGTGGTTAGGGTTAATGTACGTGTTAGGGTTAGGGTAGTGATTAAACCTATCCCACTCTCTAGATACCCCTTAGCACGTAAAGGAATATTATTTGGGGGTCCAGCCATGGAGAAGAGTTTAGATACTAGGATAAGATAAGGAAAACACCCATTATAAAGAAATCACATTAGAATTCTCTTTTTAAGCTGTTCCTTAAAACACTAGTGCTTAGGAAACCTACTGGAGGCAGAAGCAGTCAAGGGTAGCCTACGGTTAGGGTTAGGCTTAGGGTTAGGCTTAGGGTACGGCTTAGGGTACGGGTTCAGGGAGGGGTTCGGGTACGGCGTAGGGTATGGGTTAGGGTTAGGGTTAGGGTTAGTGTTAGGGTTAGGGCTCGGTTTAGGGTACGGTTTAGGATTAGGGTACGTGTTAGGGTTAGGGTAGGGGTTAGGGTTAGGGTACGTGTTAGGTTTAGGTTAGTTATTAAACCTATCCCACTCTCTAGATACCCCTTAGCACGTAAAGGAATATTATTTGGAGGTCCAGCCATGGAGAAGAGTTTAGACACTAGGATAAGATAAGGAACACACCCATTATAAAGAAATCACATTAGGATTCTCTTTTTAAGCTGTTCCTTAAAACACTAGTGCTTAGGAAATCTATTGGAGGCAGAAGCAGTCAAGGGTAGCCTAGGGTTAGGTTTAGGCTTAGGGTTAGGGTTAGGGTACGGCTTAGGGTACGGGTTCGGGGAGGTCTTCGGGTATGGCGTAGGGTATGGGTTAGGGTTAGGGTTAGGGTTAGTGTTAGGGTTACGGCTTTGTTTAGGGTACGGTTTAGGATTAGGGTACGTGTTAGGGTTAGGGTAGGGGTTAGGGTTAGGGTACGTGTTAGGTTTAGGGTAGTTATTAAACCTATCCCACTCTCTAGATACCCCTTAGCACATAAAGAATATTATTTGGGGGTCCAGCCATGGAGAAGAGTTTAGACACTAGGATAAGATAAGGAACACACCCTTTATAAAGAAGTCACATTAGGATTCTCTTTTTAAGCTGTTCCTTAAAACACTAGTGCTTAGGAAATCTATTGGAGGCAGAAGCAGTCAAGGGTAGCCTAGGGTTAGGGTTAGGCTTAGGGTTAGGGTTAGGGTACGGCTTAGGGTACGGGATCGGGGAGGGCTTCGGGTACGGCGTAGGGTATGGGTTAAGCTTATTGTTAGATTTAGTGTTAGGGTTAGGGCTCGGTTTAGGTTACGGGTTAGGATTAGGGTACTTGTTAGGGTTAGGGTAGTGGCTAGGGTTAGTGTACGTGTTAGGGTTAGGGTAGTGATTAAACCTATCCCACTCTCTAGATACCCCTTAGCACGTAAAGGAATATTATTTGGGGGTCCAGCCCTGGAGAAGAGTTTAGACACTAGGATAAGATAAGGAACACACCCATTATAAAGAAATCACATTAGGATTCTATTTTTAAGCTCTTCTTTAAAACATTAGTGCTTAGGAAATCTATTGGAGGCAGAAGCAGTCAAGGGTAGCCTAGGGTTAGGTTTAGGCTTAGGGTTAGGCTTAGGGTAGGGCTTAGGGTACGGGTTCGGGGAGGGCTTCGGGTACGGCGTAGGGTATGGGTTAGGGTTAGGGTTAGGGTTAGTTTTAGGGTTAGGGCTCGGTTTACGGTACGGGTTAGGATTAGGGTACGTGTTAGGGTTAGGATAGGGGTAAGGGTTAGGGTACGCGTTAGGGTTAGGGTAGTTGTTAAACCTATCCCACTCTCTAGATACCCCTTAGCACGTAAAGGAATATTATTTTGGGGTTCAGCCATGGAGAAGAGTTTAGACACTAGGATAAGATAAGGAACACACCCATTATAAACAAATCACATTAGGATTCTCTTTTTAAGCTGTTCCTTAAAACACTAGTGCTTAGGAAATCTATTGGAGGCAGAAGCAGTCAAGGGTAGCCTAGGGTTAGGGTTAGGCTTAGGGTTAGGCTTAGGGTATGGCTTAGGGTACGGGTTCAGGGAGGGCTTCGGGTATGGCGTAGGGTATGTGTTAGGGTTAGGGTTAGGGTTAGTGTTAGGGTTAGGGCTCGGTTTAGGGTACGGTTTAGGATTAGGGTACGTGTTAGGGTTAGGGTAGGGGTTAGGGTTAGGGTACGTGTTAGGTTTAGGGTAGTTATTAAACCTATCCCACTCTCTAGAAACCCCTTAGCACGTAAAGGAATATTATTTGGAGGTCCAGCCATGGAGAAGAGTTTAGACACTAGGATAAGATAAGGAACACACCCATTATAAAGAAATCACATTAGGATTCTCTTTTTAAGCTGTTCCTTAAAACACTAGTGCTTAGGAAATCTATTGGAGGCAGAAGCAGTCAAGGGTAGCCTAGGGTTAGGGTTAGGCTTAGGGTTAGGGTTAGGGTACGGCTTAGGGTACGGGTTCGGGGAGGTCTTCGGGTATGGCGTAGGGTATGGGTTAGCGTTAGGGTTAGGGTTAGTGTTAGGGTTAGGGCTTTCTTTAGGGTACAGTTTAGGATTAGGGTACGTGTTAGTGTTAGGGTAGGGGTTAGGGTTAGGGTACGTGTTAGGGTTAGGGTAGTTATTAAACCTATCCCACTCTCTAGATACCCCTTAGAACATAAAGAATATTATTTGGTGGTCCAGCCATGGAGAAGAGTTTACACACTAGGATAAGATAAGGAACACCCCCGTTATAAAGAAATCACATTAGGATTCTCTTTTTAAGCTGTTCCTTAAAACACTAGTGCTTAGGAAATCTATTGGAGGCAGAAGCAGTCAAGGGTAGCCTAGGGTTAGGGTTAGGCTTAGGGTTAGGGTTAGGGTACGGCTTAGGGTACGGGATCGGGGAGGCCTTCGCGTACGGCGTAGGTTATGGGTTAGGCTTAGTGTTAGTGTTAGTGTTAGGGTTAGGGCTCGGTTTAGGTTACGGGTTAGGATTAGGGTACTTGTTAGGGTTAGGGTAGTCGTTAGGGTTAGTGTACGTGTTAGGGTTAGGGTAGTGATTAAACCTATCCCACTCTCTAGATACCCCTTAGCACGTAAAGGAATATTATTTGGGGGTCCAGCCCTGGAGAAGAGTTTAGACACTAGGATAAGATAAGGAACACACCCATTATAAAGAAATCACATTAGGATTCTCTTTTTAAGCTGTTCCTTAAAACACTAGTGCTTAGGAAATCTATTGGAGGCAGAAGCAGTCAAGGGTAGCCTAGGGTTAGGGTTAGGCTTAGGGTTAGGGTTAGGGTACGGCTTAGGGTACGGGTTCGGGGAGGTCTTCGGGTATGGCGTAGGGTATGGGTTAGCGTTAGGGTTAGGGTTAGTGTTAGGGTTAGGGCTTTCTTTAGTGTACAGTTTAGGATTAGGGTACGTGTTAGTGTTAGGGTAGGGGTTAGGGTTAGGGTACGTGTTAGGTTTAGGGTAGTTATTAAACCTATCCCACTCTCTAGAAACCCCTTAGCACGTAAAGGAATATTATTTGGAGGTCCAGCCATGGAGAAGAGTTTAGACACTAGGATAAGATAAGGAACACACCCATTATAAAGAAATCACATTAGGATTCTCTTTTTAAGCTGTTCCTTAAAACACTAGTGCTTAGGAAATCTATTGGAGGCAGAAGCAGTCAAGGGTAGCCTAGGGTTAGGGTTAGGCTTAGGGTTAGGGTTAGGGTACGGCTTAGGGTACGGGTTCGGGGAGGTCTTCGGGTATGGCGTAGGGTATGGGTTAGCGTTAGGGTTAGGGTTAGTGTTAGGGTTAGGGCTTTCTTTAGGGTACAGTTTAGGATTAGGGTACGTGTTAGTGTTAGGGTAGGGGTTAGGGTTAGGGTACGTGTTAGGGTTAGGGTAGTTATTAAACCTATCCCACTCTCTAGATACCCCTTAGAACATAAAGAATATTATTTGGGGGTCCAGCCATGGAGAAGAGTTTACACACTAGGATAAGATAAGGAACACACCCGTTATAAAGAAATCACATTAGGATTCTCTTTTTAAGCTGTTCCTTAAAACACTAGTGCTTAGGAAATCTATTGGAGGCAGAAGCAGTCAAGGGTAGCCTAGGGTTAGGGTTAGGCTTAGGGTTAGGGTTAGGGTACGGCTTAGGGTACGGGATCGGGGAGGCCTTCGGGTACTGCGTAGGGTATGGGTTAGGCTTAGTGTTAGTGTTAGTGTTAGGGTTAGGGCTCGGTTTAGGTTACGGGTTAGGATTAGGGTACTTGTTAGGGTTAGGGTAGTCGTTAGGGTTAGTGTACGTGTTAGGGTTAGGGTAGTGATTAAACCTATCCCACTCTCTAGATACCCCTTAGCACGTAAAGGAATATTATTTGGGGGTCCAGCCCTGGAGAAGAGTTTAGACACTAGGATAAGATAAGGAACACACCCATTATAAAGAAATCACATTAGGATTCTCTTTTTAAGCTCTTCTTTAAAACATTAGTGCTTAGGAAATCTATTGGAGGCAGAAGCAGTCAAGGGTAGCCTAGGGGTAGGGTTAGGCTTAGGGTTAGGGTTAGGGTACGGCTTAGGGTACGGGTTCGGGGAGGGCTTCGGGTATGGCGTAGGGTATGGGTTAGCGTTAGGGTTAGGGTTAGTGTTAGGGTTAGGGCTTTCTTTAGTGTACAGTTTAGGATTAGGGTACGTGTTAGTGTTAGGGTAGGGGTTAGGGTTAGGGTACGTGTTAGGGTTAGGGTAGTTATTAAACCTATTCCACTCTCTAGATACCCCTTAGAACATAAAGAATATTATTTGGGGGTCCAGCCATGGAGAAGAGTTTAGACACTAGGATAAGATAAGGAACACACCCGTTATAAAGAAATCACATTAGGATTCTCTTTTTAAGCTGTTCCTTAAAACACTAGTGCTTAGGAAATCTATTGGAGGCAGAAGCAGTCAAGGGTAGCCTAGGGTTAGGGTTAGGCTTAGGGTTAGGGTTAGGGTACGGCTTAGGGTACGGGTTCGGGGAGGGCTTCGGGTATGGCGTAGGGTATGGGTTAGGCTTAGTGTTAGTGTTAGTGTTAGGGTTAGGGCTCGGTTTAGGTTACGGGTTAGGATTAGGGTACTTGTTAGGGTTAGGGTAGTCGTTAGGGTTAGTGTACGTGTTAGGGTTAGGGTAGTGATTAAACCTATCCCACTCTCTAGATACCCCTTAGCAAGTAAAGGAATATTATTTGGGGGTCCAGCCCTGGAGAAGAGTTTAGACACTAGGATAAGATAAGGAACACACCCATTATAAAGAAATCACATTAGGATTCTCTTTTTAAGCTCTTCTTTAAAACATTAGTGCTTAGGAAATCTATTGGAGGCAGAAGCAGTCAAGGGTAGCCTAGGGATAGGGTTAGGCTTAGGGTTAGGGTTAGGGTACGGCTTAGGGTACGGGTTCGGGGAGGGCTTCGGGTATGGCGTAGGGTATGGGTTAGGTTTAGGGTTAGGGTTAGTGTTAGGGATAGGGGTCGGTTTATGGTACGTGTTAGGATTAAGGTACGTGTTAGGGTTAGGATAGTGGTTAGGATTAATGTACGTGTTAGGGTTAGGGTAGTGATTAAACCTATCCCACTCTCTAGATACCTCTTAGCACGTAAAGGAATATTATTTGGGGGTCCAGCCATGGAGAACAGTTTAGATACTAGGATAAGATAAGGAAAACACCCATTATAAAGAAATCACATTAGAATTCTCTTTTTAAGCTGTTCCTTAAAACACTAGTGTTTAGGAAACCTATTGGAGGCAGAAGCAGTCAAGGGTAGCCTAGGGTTAGGGTTAGGCTTAGGGTTAGGCTTAGGGTACGGCTTAGGGTACGGGTTCGGGGAGGGCTTCGGGTACGACGTAGGGTATGGGTTAGGGTTAGGGATAGGGTTAGTGTTAGGGTTAGGGCTCGGTTTAGGGTACGGGTTAGGATTAGGGTACGTGTTAGAGTTAGGAAAGGGGTAAGGGTTAGGGTACGCATTAGGGTTAGGGTAGTTATTAAACCTATCCCACTCTCTACATACCCCTTAGCACGTAAAGGAATATTATTTGGGGGTCCAGCCATGGAGAAGAGTTTAGACACTAATATAATATAAGGAACACTCACATTATAAAGAAATCACATTAGGAATCGCTTTTTAAGCTGTTCCTTAAAACACTAGTTCTTAGGAAATCTATTGGAGGCAGAAGCAGTCAAGGGTAGCCGAGGGTTAGGTTAGGCTTACGGTTAGGCTTAGGGTACGGCTTAGGGTACTTGTTCGGGGAGGGCTTCGGGTACGGCGTAGCATATGGTTTAGGGTTAGGACTTCGGGTACGGCGTAGGGTTTGGGTTAGGGTTAGGGTTAGGGTTAGTGTTAGGGTTAGGGCTCGCTTGAGGTTATGGTTTAGGATTAGGGTACGTGTTAGGGTTAGGGTAGGGGTTAGGATTAGGGTACGTGTTAGGGTTAGGGCAGGGGTTAGGGTTAGGGTACGTGTTAGGTTTAGGGTAGTAATTAAACCTATCCCACTCTCTAGAAACCCCTTAGCACGTAAAGGAATATTATTTGGAGGTCCAGCCCTGGAGAAGAGTTTAGACACTAGGATAAGATAAGGAACACACCCATTATAAAGAAATCACATTAGGATTCTCTTTTTAAGCTCTTCTTTAAAACATTAGTGCTTAGGAAATCTATTGGAGGCAGAAGCAGTCAAGGGTAGCCTAGGGTTAGGGTTAGGCTTAGGGTTAGGGTTAGGGTACGGCTTACGGTACGGGTTCGGGGAGGGCTTCGGGTATGGCGTAGGGTATGGGTTAGGGTTATGGTTAGGGTTAGTGTTAGGGATGGGCTCGGTTTAGGGTACGTGTTAGGATTAAGGTACGTGTTACGGTTAGGATAGTGGTTAGGGTTAATGTACGTGTTAGGGTTAGGGTAGTGATTAAACCTATCCCACTCTCTAGATACCCCTTAGCACGTAAAGGAATATTATTTGGGGGTCCAGCCATGGAGAAGAGTTTAGATACTAGGATAAGATAAGGAAAACACCCATTATAAAGAAATCACATTAGAATTCTCTTTTTAAGCTGTTCCTTAAAACACTAGTGCTTAGGAAACCTACTGGAGGCAGAAGCAGTCAAGGGTAGCCTACGGTTAGGGTTAGGCTTAGGGTTAGGCTTAGGGTACGGCTTAGGGTACGGGTTCAGGGAGGGGTTCGGGTACGGCGTAGGGTATGGGTTAGGGTTAGGGTTAGGGTTAGTGTTAGGGTTAGGGCTCGGTTTAGGGTACGGTTTAGGATTAGGGTACGTGTTAGGGTTAGGGTAGGGGTTAGGGTTAGGGTACGTGTTAGGTTTAGGTTAGTTATTAAACCTATCCCACTCTCTAGATACCCCTTAGCACGTAAAGGAATATTATTTGGAGGTCCAGCCATGGAGAAGAGTTTAGACACTAGGATAAGATAAGGAACACACCCATTATAAAGAAATCACATTAGGATTCTCTTTTTAAGCTGTTCCTTAAAACACTAGTGCTTAGGAAATCTATTGGAGGCAGAAGCAGTCAAGGGTAGCCTAGGGTTAGGTTTAGGCTTAGGGTTAGGGTTAGGGTACGGCTTAGGGTACGGGTTCGGGGAGGTCTTCGGGTATGGCGTAGGGTATGGGTTAGGGTTAGGGTTAGGGTTAGTGTTAGGGTTACGGCTTTGTTTAGGGTACGGTTTAGGATTAGGGTACGTGTTAGGGTTAGGGTAGGGGTTAGGGTTAGGGTACGTGTTAGGTTTAGGGTAGTTATTAAACCTATCCCACTCTCTAGATACCCCTTAGCACATAAAGAATATTATTTGGGGGTCCAGCCATGGAGAAGAGTTTAGACACTAGGATAAGATAAGGAACACACCCTTTATAAAGAAGTCACATTAGGATTCTCTTTTTAAGCTGTTCCTTAAAACACTAGTGCTTAGGAAATCTATTGGAGGCAGAAGCAGTCAAGGGTAGCCTAGGGTTAGGGTTAGGCTTAGGGTTAGGGTTAGGGTACGGCTTAGGGTACGGGATCGGGGAGGGCTTCGGGTACGGCGTAGGGTATGGGTTAAGCTTATTGTTAGATTTAGTGTTAGGGTTAGGGCTCGGTTTAGGTTACGGGTTAGGATTAGGGTACTTGTTAGGGTTAGGGTAGTGGCTAGGGTTAGTGTACGTGTTAGGGTTAGGGTAGTGATTAAACCTATCCCACTCTCTAGATACCCCTTAGCACGTAAAGGAATATTATTTGGGGGTCCAGCCCTGGAGAAGAGTTTAGACACTAGGATAAGATAAGGAACACACCCATTATAAAGAAATCACATTAGGATTCTATTTTTAAGCTCTTCTTTAAAACATTAGTGCTTAGGAAATCTATTGGAGGCAGAAGCAGTCAAGGGTAGCCTAGGGTTAGGTTTAGGCTTAGGGTTAGGCTTAGGGTAGGGCTTAGGGTACGGGTTCGGGGAGGGCTTCGGGTACGGCGTAGGGTATGGGTTAGGGTTAGGGTTAGGGTTAGTTTTAGGGTTAGGGCTCGGTTTACGGTACGGGTTAGGATTAGGGTACGTGTTAGGGTTAGGATAGGGGTAAGGGTTAGGGTACGCGTTAGGGTTAGGGTAGTTGTTAAACCTATCCCACTCTCTAGATACCCCTTAGCACGTAAAGGAATATTATTTTGGGGTTCAGCCATGGAGAAGAGTTTAGACACTAGGATAAGATAAGGAACACACCCATTATAAACAAATCACATTAGGATTCTCTTTTTAAGCTGTTCCTTAAAACACTAGTGCTTAGGAAATCTATTGGAGGCAGAAGCAGTCAAGGGTAGCCTAGGGTTAGGGTTAGGCTTAGGGTTAGGCTTAGGGTATGGCTTAGGGTACGGGTTCAGGGAGGGCTTCGGGTATGGCGTAGGGTATGTGTTAGGGTTAGGGTTAGGGTTAGTGTTAGGGTTAGGGCTCGGTTTAGGGTACGGTTTAGGATTAGGGTACGTGTTAGGGTTAGGGTAGGGGTTAGGGTTAGGGTACGTGTTAGGTTTAGGGTAGTTATTAAACCTATCCCACTCTCTAGAAACCCCTTAGCACGTAAAGGAATATTATTTGGAGGTCCAGCCATGGAGAAGAGTTTAGACACTAGGATAAGATAAGGAACACACCCATTATAAAGAAATCACATTAGGATTCTCTTTTTAAGCTGTTCCTTAAAACACTAGTGCTTAGGAAATCTATTGGAGGCAGAAGCAGTCAAGGGTAGCCTAGGGTTAGGGTTAGGCTTAGGGTTAGGGTTAGGGTACGGCTTAGGGTACGGGTTCGGGGAGGTCTTCGGGTATGGCGTAGGGTATGGGTTAGCGTTAGGGTTAGGGTTAGTGTTAGGGTTAGGGCTTTCTTTAGGGTACAGTTTAGGATTAGGGTACGTGTTAGTGTTAGGGTAGGGGTTAGGGTTAGGGTACGTGTTAGGGTTAGGGTAGTTATTAAACCTATCCCACTCTCTAGATACCCCTTAGAACATAAAGAATATTATTTGGTGGTCCAGCCATGGAGAAGAGTTTACACACTAGGATAAGATAAGGAACACCCCCGTTATAAAGAAATCACATTAGGATTCTCTTTTTAAGCTGTTCCTTAAAACACTAGTGCTTAGGAAATCTATTGGAGGCAGAAGCAGTCAAGGGTAGCCTAGGGTTAGGGTTAGGCTTAGGGTTAGGGTTAGGGTACGGCTTAGGGTACGGGATCGGGGAGGCCTTCGCGTACGGCGTAGGTTATGGGTTAGGCTTAGTGTTAGTGTTAGTGTTAGGGTTAGGGCTCGGTTTAGGTTACGGGTTAGGATTAGGGTACTTGTTAGGGTTAGGGTAGTCGTTAGGGTTAGTGTACGTGTTAGGGTTAGGGTAGTGATTAAACCTATCCCACTCTCTAGATACCCCTTAGCACGTAAAGGAATATTATTTGGGGGTCCAGCCCTGGAGAAGAGTTTAGACACTAGGATAAGATAAGGAACACACCCATTATAAAGAAATCACATTAGGATTCTCTTTTTAAGCTGTTCCTTAAAACACTAGTGCTTAGGAAATCTATTGGAGGCAGAAGCAGTCAAGGGTAGCCTAGGGTTAGGGTTAGGCTTAGGGTTAGGGTTAGGGTACGGCTTAGGGTACGGGTTCGGGGAGGTCTTCGGGTATGGCGTAGGGTATGGGTTAGCGTTAGGGTTAGGGTTAGTGTTAGGGTTAGGGCTTTCTTTAGTGTACAGTTTAGGATTAGGGTACGTGTTAGTGTTAGGGTAGGGGTTAGGGTTAGGGTACGTGTTAGGTTTAGGGTAGTTATTAAACCTATCCCACTCTCTAGAAACCCCTTAGCACGTAAAGGAATATTATTTGGAGGTCCAGCCATGGAGAAGAGTTTAGACACTAGGATAAGATAAGGAACACACCCATTATAAAGAAATCACATTAGGATTCTCTTTTTAAGCTGTTCCTTAAAACACTAGTGCTTAGGAAATCTATTGGAGGCAGAAGCAGTCAAGGGTAGCCTAGGGTTAGGGTTAGGCTTAGGGTTAGGGTTAGGGTACGGCTTAGGGTACGGGTTCGGGGAGGTCTTCGGGTATGGCGTAGGGTATGGGTTAGCGTTAGGGTTAGGGTTAGTGTTAGGGTTAGGGCTTTCTTTAGGGTACAGTTTAGGATTAGGGTACGTGTTAGTGTTAGGGTAGGGGTTAGGGTTAGGGTACGTGTTAGGGTTAGGGTAGTTATTAAACCTATCCCACTCTCTAGATACCCCTTAGAACATAAAGAATATTATTTGGGGGTCCAGCCATGGAGAAGAGTTTACACACTAGGATAAGATAAGGAACACACCCGTTATAAAGAAATCACATTAGGATTCTCTTTTTAAGCTGTTCCTTAAAACACTAGTGCTTAGGAAATCTATTGGAGGCAGAAGCAGTCAAGGGTAGCCTAGGGTTAGGGTTAGGCTTAGGGTTAGGGTTAGGGTACGGCTTAGGGTACGGGATCGGGGAGGCCTTCGGGTACTGCGTAGGGTATGGGTTAGGCTTAGTGTTAGTGTTAGTGTTAGGGTTAGGGCTCGGTTTAGGTTACGGGTTAGGATTAGGGTACTTGTTAGGGTTAGGGTAGTCGTTAGGGTTAGTGTACGTGTTAGGGTTAGGGTAGTGATTAAACCTATCCCACTCTCTAGATACCCCTTAGCACGTAAAGGAATATTATTTGGGGGTCCAGCCCTGGAGAAGAGTTTAGACACTAGGATAAGATAAGGAACACACCCATTATAAAGAAATCACATTAGGATTCTCTTTTTAAGCTCTTCTTTAAAACATTAGTGCTTAGGAAATCTATTGGAGGCAGAAGCAGTCAAGGGTAGCCTAGGGGTAGGGTTAGGCTTAGGGTTAGGGTTAGGGTACGGCTTAGGGTACGGGTTCGGGGAGGGCTTCGGGTATGGCGTAGGGTATGGGTTAGGTTTAGGGTTAGGGTTAGTGTTAGGGATAGGGCTCGGTTTATGGTACGTGTTAGGATTAAGGTACGTGTTAGGGTTAGGATAGTGGTTAGGGTTAATGTACGTGTTAGGGTTAGGGTAGTGATTAAACCTATCCCACTCTGTAGATACCCCTTAGCACGTAAAGGAATATTATTTGGGGGTCCAGCCATGGAGAACAGTTTAGATACTAGGATAAGATAAGGAAAACACCCATTATAAAGAAATCACATTAGAATTCTCTTTTTAAGCTGTTCCTTAAAACACTAGTTCTTAGGAAATCTATCGGAGGCAGAAGCAGTCAAGGGTAGCCTAGGGTTAGGTTAGGCTTACGGTTAGGCTTAGGGTACGGCTTAGGGTACTTGTTCGGGGAGGGCTTCGGGTACGGCGTAGCGTATGGTTTAGGGTTAGGGTTAGGGTTAGTGTTAGGGTTAGGGCTCGGTTGAGGTTACGGTTTAGGATTAGGGTACGTGTTAGGGTTAGGGTAGGGGTTAGGATTAGGGTACGTGTTAGGGTTAGGGTAGTTATTAAACCTATCCCACTCTCTAGATACCCCTTAGCATGTAAAGGAATATTATTTGGGGGTCCAGCCATGGAGAAGAGTTTAGACACTAGGATAAGATAAGGAACACACCCATTATAAAGAAATCACATTAGGATTCTCTTTTTAAGCTGTTCCTTAAAACACTAGTGCTTAGGAAATCTATTGGAGGCAGAAGCAGTCAAGGGTAGCCTAGGGTTAGGGTTAGGCTTAGGGTTAGGCTTAGGGTATGGCTTACGGTACGGGTTCGGGGAGGGCTTCGGGTACGGCGTAGCGTATGTGTTAGGGTTAGGGTTAGGGTTAGTGTTAGGGTTAGGGCTCGGTTTAGGGTACAGTTTAGGATTAGGGTACGTGTTAGGGTTAGGGTAGGGGTTAGGGTTAGGGTACGTGTTAGGGTTAGGGTAGTTATTAAACCTATCCCACTCTCTAGATACCCCTTAGCACGTAAAGGAATATTATTTGGGGGTCCAGCCCTGGAGAAGAGTTTAGACACTAGGATAAGATAAGGAACACACCCATTATAAAGAAATCTCATTAGGATTCTCTTTTTAAGCTGTTCCTTAAAACACTAGTGTTTAGGAAATCTATTGGATGCAGAAGCAGTCAAGGGTAGCCTAGGGTTAGTTTAGGCTTAGGGTTAGGCTTAGGTTACGGGTTCGGGGAGGTCTTCAGGTATGGCATAGGGTATGGGTTAGGGTTAGGGTTAGGGTTAGTGTTAGGGTGAGGGCTTTGTTTAGGGTACGTTTTAGGATTAGGGTACGTGTTAGGGTTAGGGTAGGGGTTAGGGTTAGGGTACGTGTTAGGTTTAGGGTAGTTATTAAACCTATCCCACTCTCTAGATACACCTTAGCACATAAAGAATATTATTTGGGGGTCCAGCCATGGAGAAGAGTTTAGACACTAGGATAAGATAAGGAACACACCCTTTATAAAGAAGTCACATTAGGATTCTCTTTTTAAGCTGTTCCTTAAAACACTAGTGCTTAGGAAATCTATTGGAGGCAGAAGCAGTCAAGGGTAGCCTAGGGTTAGGGTTAGGCTTAGGGTTAGGGTTAGGGTACGGCTTAGGGTACGGGATCGGGGAGGGCTTCGGGTACGGCGTAGGGTATGGGTTAAGCTTATTGTTAGATTTAGTGTTAGGGTTAGGGCTCGGTTTAGGTTACGGGTTAGGATTAGGGTACTTGTTAGGGTTAGGGTAGTGGCTAGGGTTAGTGTACGTGTTAGGGTTAGGGTAGTGATTAAACCTATCCCACTCTCTAGATACCCCTTAGCACGTAAAGGAATATTATTTGGGGGTCCAGCCCTGGAGAAGAGTTTAGACACTAGGATAAGATAAGGAACACACCCATTATAAAGAAATCACATTAGGATTCTCTTTTTAAGCTCTTCTTTAAAACATTAGTGCTTAGGAAATCTATTGGAGGCAGAAGCAGTCAAGGGTAGCCTAGGGTTAGGTTTAGGCTTAGGGTTAGGCTTAGGGTAGGGCTTAGGGTACGGGTTCGGGGAGGGCTTCGGGTACGGCGTAGGGTATGGGTTAGGGTTAGGGTTAGGGTTAGTTTTAGGGTTAGGGCTCGGTTTACGGTACGGGTTAGGATTAGGGTACGTGTTAGGGTTAGGATAGGGGTAAGGGTTAGGGTACGCGTTAGGGTTAGGGTAGTTGTTAAACCTATCCCACTCTCTAGATACCCCTTAGCACGTAAAGGAATATTATTTTGGGGTTCAGCCATGGAGAAGAGTTTAGACACTAGGATAAGATAAGGAACACACCCATTATAAAGAAATCACATTAGGATTCTCTTTTTAAGCTGTTCCTTAAAACACTAGTGCTTAGGAAATCTATTGGAGGCAGAAGCAGTCAAGGGTAGCCTAGGGTTAGGGTTAGGCTTAGGGTTAGGCTTAGGGTATGGCTTAGGGTACGGGTTCAGGGAGGGCTTCGGGTATGGCGTAGGGTATGTGTTAGGGTTAGGGTTAGGGTTAGTGTTAGGGTTAGGGCTCGGTTTAGGGTACGGTTTAGGATTAGGGTACGTGTTAGGGTTAGGGTAGGGGTTAGGGTTAGGGTACGTGTTAGGTTTAGGTTAGTTATTAAACCTATCCCACTCTCTAGAAACCCCTTAGCACGTAAAGGAATATTATTTGGAGGTCCAGCCATGGAGAAGAGTTTAGACACTAGGATAAGATAAGGAACACACCCATTATAAAGAAATCACATTAGGATTCTCTTTTTAAGCTGTTCCTTAAAACACTAGTGCTTAGGAAATCTATTGGAGGCAGAAGCAGTCAAGGGTAGCCTAGGGTTAGGGTTAGGCTTAGGGTTAGGGTTAGGGTACGGCTTAGGGTACGGGTTCGGGGAGGTCTTCGGGTATGGCGTAGGGTATGGGTTAGCGTTAGGGTTAGGGTTAGTGTTAGGGTTAGGGCTTTCTTTAGGGTACAGTTTAGGATTAGGGTACGTGTTAGTGTTAGGGTAGGGGTTAGGGTTAGGGTACGTGTTAGGGTTAGGGTAGTTATTAAACCTATCCCACTCTCTAGATACCCCTTAGAACATAAAGAATATTATTTGGGGGTCCAGCCATGGAGAAGAGTTTACACACTAGGATAAGATAAGGAACACACCCGTTATAAAGAAATCACATTAGGATTCTCTTTTTAAGCTGTTCCTTAAAACACTAGTGCTTAGGAAATCTATTGGAGGCAGAAGCAGTCAAGGGTAGCCTAGGGTTAGGGTTAGGCTTAGGGTTAGGGTTAGGGTACGGCTTAGGGTACGGGATCGGGGAGGCCTTCGCGTACGGCGTAGGGTATGGGTTAGGCTTAGTGTTAGTGTTAGTGTTAGGGTTAGGGCTCGGTTTAGGTTACGGGTTAGGATTAGGGTACTTGTTAGGGTTAGGGTAGTCGTTAGGGTTAGTGTACGTGTTAGGGTTAGGGTAGTGATTAAACCTATCCCACTCTCTAGATACCCCTTAGCACGTAAAGGAATATTATTTGGGGGTCCAGCCCTGGAGAAGAGTTTAGACACTAGGATAAGATAAGGAACACACCCATTATAAAGAAATCACATTAGGATTCTCTTTTTAAGCTGTTCCTTAAAACACTAGTGCTTAGGAAATCTATTGGAGGCAGAAGCAGTCAAGGGTAGCCTAGGGTTAGGGTTAGGCTTAGGGTTAGGGTTAGGGTACGGCTTAGGGTACGGGTTCGGGGAGGTCTTCGGGTATGGCGTAGGGTATGGGTTAGCGTTGGGTTAGGGTTAGTGTTAGGGTTAGGGCTTTCTTTAGTGTACAGTTTAGGATTAGGGTACGTGTTAGTGTTAGGGTAGGGGTTAGGGTTAGGGTACGTGTTAGGTTTAGGGTAGTTATTAAACCTATCCCACTCTCTAGAAACCCCTTAGCACGTAAAGGAATATTATTTGGAGGTCCAGCCATGGAGAAGAGTTTAGACACTAGGATAAGATAAGGAACACACCCATTATAAAGAAATCACATTAGGATTCTCTTTTTAAGCTGTTCCTTAAAACACTAGTGCTTAGGAAATCTATTGGAGGCAGAAGCAGTCAAGGGTAGCCTAGGGTTAGGGTTAGGCTTAGGGTTAGGGTTAGGGTACGGCTTAGGGTACGGGTTCGGGGAGGTCTTCGGGTATGGCGTAGGGTATGGGTTAGCGTTAGGGTTAGGGTTAGTGTTAGGGTTAGGGCTTTCTTTAGGGTACAGTTTAGGATTAGGGTACGTGTTAGTGTTAGGGTAGGGGTTAGGGTTAGGGTACGTGTTAGGGTTAGGGTAGTTATTAAACCTATCCCACTCTCTAGATACCCCTTAGAACATAAAGAATATTATTTGGGGGTCCAGCCATGGAGAAGAGTTTACACACTAGGATAAGATAAGGAACACACCCGTTATAAAGAAATCACATTAGGATTCTCTTTTTAAGCTCTTCTTTAAAACATTAGTGCTTAGGAAATCTATTGGAGGCAGAAGCAGTCAAGGGTAGCCTAGGGTTAGGGTTAGGCTTAGGGTTAGGGTTAGGGTACGGCTTAGGGTACGGGTTCGGGGAGGGCTTCGGGTATGGCGTAGGGTATGGGTTAGGTTTAGGGTTAGGGGTAGTGTTAGGGATAGGGCTCGGTTTATGGTACGTGTTAGGATTAAGGTACGTGTTAGGGTTAGGATAGTGGTTAGGGTTAATGTACGTGTTAGGGTTAGGGTAGTGATTAAACCTATCCCACTCTCTAGATACCCCTTAGCACGTAAAGGAATATTATTTGGGGGTCCAGCCATGGAGAACAGTTTAGATACTAGGATAAGATAAGGAAAACACCCATTATAAAGAAATCACATTAGAATTCTCTTTTTAAGCTGTTCCTTAAAACACTAGTTCTTAGGAAATCTATTGGAGGCAGAAGCAGTCAAGGGTAGCCTAGGGTTAGGTTAGGCTTACGGTTAGGCTCAGGGTACGGCTTAGGGTACTTGCTCGGGGAGGGCTTCGGGTACGGCGTAGCGTATGGTTTAGGGTTAGGGTTAGGGTTAGTGTTAGGGTTAGGGCTCGGTTGAGGTTACGGTTTAGGATTAGGGTACGTGTTAGGGTTAGGGTAGGGGTTAGGATTAGGGTACGTGTTAGGGTTAGGGTAGTTATTAAACCTATCCCACTCTCTAGATACCCCTTAGCATGTAAAGGAATATTATTTGGGGGTCCAGCCATGGAGAAGAGTTTAGACACTAGGATAAGATAAGGAACACACCCATTATAAAGAAATCACATTAGGATTCTCTTTTTAAGCTGTTCCTTAAAACACTAGTGCTTAGGAAATCTATTGGAGGCAGAAGCAGTCAAGGGTAGCCTAGGGTTAGGGTTAGGGTACGGCTTAGGGTACGGGATCGGGGAGGCCTTCGCGTACGGCGTAGGGTATGGGTTAGGCTTAGTGTTAGTGTTAGTGTTAGGGTTAGGGCTCGGTTTAGGTTACGGGTTAGGATTAGGGTACTTGTTAGGGTTAGGGTAGTCGTTATTGTTAGTGTACGTGTTAGGGTTAGGGTAGTGATTAAACCTATCCCACTCTCTAGATACCCCTTAGCACGTAAAGGAATATTATTTGGGGGTCCAGCCCTGGAGAAGAGTTTAGACACTAGGATAAGATAAGGAACACACCCATTATAAAGAAATCACATTAGGATTCTCTTTTTAAGCTGTTCCTTAAAACACTAGTGCTTAGGAAATCTATTGGAGGCAGAAGCAGTCAAGGGTAGCCTAGGGTTAGGGTTAGGCTTAGGGTTAGGGTTAGGGTACGGCTTAGGGTACGGGTTTGGGGAGGTCTTCGGGTATGGCGTAGGGTATGGGTTAGCGTTAGGGTTAGGGTTAGTGTTAGGGTTAGGGCTTTCTTTAGTGTACAGTTTAGGATTAGGGTACGTGTTAGTGTTAGGATAGGGGTTAGGGTTAGGGTACGTGTTAGGTTTAGGGTAGTTATTAAACCTATCCCACTCTCTAGAAACCCCTTAGCACGTAAAGGAATATTATTTGGAGGTCCAGCCATGGAGAAGAGTTTAGACACTAGGATAAGATAAGGAACACACCCATTATAAAGAAATCACATTAGGATTCTCTTTTTAAGCTGTTCCTTAAAACACTAGTGCTTAGGAAATCTATTGGAGGCAGAAGCAGTCAAGGGTAGCCTAGGGTTAGGGTTAGGCTTAGGGTTAGGGTTAGGGTACGGCTTAGGGTACGGGTTCGGGGAGGTCTTCGGGTATGGCGTAGGGTATGGGTTAGCGTTAGGGTTAGGGTTAGTGTTAGGGTTAGGGCTTTCTTTAGGGTACAGTTTAGGATTAGGGTACGTGTTAGTGTTAGGGTAGGGGTTAGGGTTAGGGTACGTGTTAGGGTTAGGGTAGTTATTAAACCTATCCCACTCTCTAGATACCCCTTAGAACATAAAGAATATTATTTGGGGGTCCAGCCATGGAGAAGAGTTTACACACTAGGATAAGATAAGGAACACACCCGTTATAAAGAAATCACATTAGGATTCTCTTTTTAAGCTGTTCCTTAAAACACTAGTGCTTAGGAAATCTATTGGAGGCAGAAGCAGTCAAGGGTAGCCTAGGGTTAGGGTTAGGCTTAGGGTTAGGGTTAGGGTACGGCTTAGGGTACGGGATCGGGGAGGCCTTCGGGTACTGCGTAGGGTATGGGTTAGGCTTAGTGTTAGTGTTAGTGTTAGGGTTAGGGCTCGGTTTAGGTTACGGGTTAGGATTAGGGTACTTGTTAGGGTTAGGGTAGTCGTTAGGGTTAGTGTACATGTTAGGGTTAGGGTAGTGATTAAACCTATCCCACTCTCTAGATACCCCTTAGCACGTAAAGGAATATTATTTGGGGGTCCAGCCCTGGAGAAGAGTTTAGACACTAGGATAAGATAAGGAACACACCCATTATAAAGAAATCACATTAGGATTCTCTTTTTAAGCTGTTCCTTAAAACACTAGTGCTTAGGAAATCTATTGGAGGCAGAAGCAGTCAAGGGTAGCCTAGGGTTAGGGTTAGGCTTAGGGTTAGGGTTAGGGTACGGCTTAGGGTACGGGTTCGGGGAGGTCTTCGGGTATGGCGTAGGGTATGGGTTAGCGTTAGGGTTAGGGTTAGTGTTAGGGTTAGGGCTTTCTTTAGTGTACAGTTTAGGATTAGGGTACGTGTTAGTGTTAGGGTAGGGGTTAGGGTTAGGGTACGTGTTAGGGTTAGGGTAGTTATTAAACCTATTCCACTCTCTAGATACCCCTTAGAACATAAAGAATATTATTTGGGGGTCCAGCCATGGAGAAGAGTTTAGACACTAGGATAAGATAAGGAACACACCCGTTATAAAGAAATCACATTAGGATTCTCTTTTTAAGCTGTTCCTTAAAACACTAGTGCTTAGGAAATCTATTGGAGGCAGAAGCAGTCAAGGGTAGCCTAGGGTTAGGGTTAGGCTTAGGGTTAGGGTTAGGGTACGGCTTAGGGTACGGGTTCGGGGAGGGCTTCGGGTATGGCGTAGGGTATGGGTTAGGCTTAGTGTTAGTGTTAGTGTTAGGGTTAGGGCTCGGTTTAGGTTACGGGTTAGGATTAGGGTACTTGTTAGGGTTAGGGTAGTCGTTAGGGTTAGTGTACGTGTTAGGGTTAGGGTAGTGATTAAACCTATCCCACTCTCTAGATACCCCTTAGCACGTAAAGGAATATTATTTGGGGGTCCAGCCCTGGAGAAGAGTTTAGACACTAGGATCAGATAAGGAACACACCCATTATAAAGAAATCACATTAGGATTCTCTTTTTAAGCTCTTCTTTAAAACATTAGTGCTTAGGAAATCTATTGGAGGCAGAAGCAGTCAAGGGTAGCCTAGGGGTAGGGTTAGGCTTAGGGTTAGGGTTAGGGTACGGCTTAGGGTACGGGTTCGGGGAGGGCTTCGGGTATGGCGTAGGGTATGGGTTAGGTTTAGGGTTAGGGTTAGTGTTAGGGATAGGGCTCGGTTTATGGTACGTGTTAGGATTAAGGTACGTGTTAGGGTTAGGATAGTGGTTAGGGTTAATGTACGTGTTAGGGTTAGGGTAGTGATTAAACCTATCCCACTCTGTAGATACCCCTTAGCACGTAAAGGAATATTATTTGGGGGTCCAGCCATGGAGAACAGTTTAGATACTAGGATAAGATAAGGAAAACACCCATTATAAAGAAATCACATTAGAATTCTCTTTTTAAGCTGTTCCTTAAAACACTAGTTCTTAGGAAATCTATCGGAGGCAGAAGCAGTCAAGGGTAGCCTAGGGTTAGGTTAGGCTTACGGTTAGGCTTAGGGTACGGCTTAGGGTACTTGTTCGGGGAGGGCTTCGGGTACGGCGTAGCGTATGGTTTAGGGTTAGGGTTAGGGTTAGTGTTAGGGTTAGGGCTCGGTTGAGGTTACGGTTTAGGATTAGGGTACGTGTTAGGGTTAGGGTAGGGGTTAGGATTAGGGTACGTGTTAGGGTTAGGGTAGTTATTAAACCTATCCCACTCTCTAGATACCCCTTAGCATGTAAAGGAATATTATTTGGGGGTCCAGCCATGGAGAAGAGTTTAGACACTAGGATAAGATAAGGAACACACCCATTATAAAGAAATCACATTAGGATTCTCTTTTTAAGCTGTTCCTTAAAACACTAGTGCTTAGGAAATCTATTGGAGGCAGAAGCAGTCAAGGGTAGCCTAGGGTTAGGGTTAGGCTTAGGGTTAGGCTTAGGGTATGGCTTACGGTACGGGTTCGGGGAGGGCTTCGGGTATGGCGTAGCGTATGTGTTAGGGTTAGGGTTAGGGTTAGTGTTAGGGTTAGGGCTCGGTTTAGGGTACAGTTTAGGATTAGGGTACGTGTTAGGGTTAGGGTAGGGGTTAGGGTTAGGGTACGTGTTAGGGTTAGGGTAGTTATTAAACCTATCCCACTCTCTAGATACCCCTTAGCACGTAAAGGAATATTATTTGGGGGTCCAGCCCTGGAGAAGAGTTTAGACACTAGGATAAGATAAGGAACACACCCATTATAAAGAAATCTCATTAGGATTCTCTTTTTAAGCTGTTCCTTAAAACACTAGTGTTTAGGAAATCTATTGGATGCAGAAGCAGTCAAGGGTAGCCTAGGGTTAGTTTAGGCTTAGGGTTAGGCTTAGGTTACGGGTTCGGGGAGGTCTTCAGGTATGGCATAGGGTATGGGTTAGGGTTAGGGTTAGGGTTAGTGTTAGGGTGAGGGCTTTGTTTAGGGTACGTTTTAGGATTAGGGTACGTGTTAGGGTTAGGGTAGGGGTTAGGGTTAGGGTACGTGTTAGGTTTAGGGTAGTTATTAAACCTATCCCACTCTCTAGATACCCCTTAGCACATAAAGAATATTATTTGGGGGTCCAGCCATGGAGAAGAGTTTAGACACTAGGATAAGATAAGGAACACACCCTTTATAAAGAAGTCACATTAGGATTCTCTTTTTAAGCTGTTCCTTAAAACACTAGTGCTTAGGAAATCTATTGGAGGCAGAAGCAGTCAAGGGTAGCCTAGGGTTAGGGTTAGGCTTAGGGTTAGGGTTAGGGTACGGCTTAGGGTACGGGATCGGGGAGGGCTTCGGGTACGGCGTAGGGTATGGGTTAAGCTTATTGTTAGATTTAGTGTTAGGGTTAGGGCTCGGTTTAGGTTACGGGTTAGGATTAGGGTACTTGTTAGGGTTAGGGTAGTGGCTAGGGTTAGTGTACGTGTTAGGGTTAGGGTAGTGATTAAACCTATCCCACTCTCTAGATACCCCTTAGCACGTAAAGGAATATTATTTGGGGGTCCAGCCCTGGAGAAGAGTTTAGACACTAGGATAAGATAAGGAACACACCCATTATAAAGAAATCACATTAGGATTCTCTTTTTAAGCTCTTCTTTAAAACATTAGTGCTTAGGAAATCTATTGGAGGCAGAAGCAGTCAAGGGTAGCCTAGGGTTAGGTTTAGGCTTAGGGTTAGGCTTAGGGTAGGGCTTAGGGTACGGGTTCGGGGAGGGCTTCGGGTACAGCGTAGGGTATGGGTTAGGGTTAGGGTTAGGGTTAGTTTTAGGGTTAGGGCTCGGTTTACGGTACGGGTTAGGATTAGGGTACGTGTTAGGGTTAGGATAGGGGTAAGGGTTAGGGTACGCGTTAGGGTTAGGGTAGTTGTTAAACCTATCCCACTCTCTAGATACCCCTTAGCACGTAAAGGAATATTATTTTGGGGTTCAGCCATGGAGAAGAGTTTAGACACTAGGATAAGATAAGGAACACACCCATTATAAAGAAATCACATTAGGATTCTCTTTTTAAGCTGTTCCTTAAAACACTAGTGCTTAGGAAATCTATTGGAGGCAGAAGCAGTCAAGGGTAGCCTAGGGTTAGGGTTAGGCTTAGGGTTAGGCTTAGGGTATGGCTTAGGGTACGGGTTCAGGGAGGGCTTCGGGTATGGCGTAGGGTATGTGTTAGGGTTAGGGTTAGGGTTAGTGTTAGGGTTAGGGCTCGGTTTAGGGTACGGTTTAGGATTAGGGTACGTGTTAGGGTTAGGGTAGGGGTTAGGGTTAGGGTACGTGTTAGGTTTAGGGTAGTTATTAAACCTATCCCACTCTCTAGAAACCCCTTAGCACGTAAAGGAATATTATTTGGAGGTCCAGCCATGGAGAAGAGTTTAGACACTAGGATAAGATAAGGAACACACCCATTATAAAGAAATCACATTAGGATTCTCTTTTTAAGCTGTTCCTTAAAACACTAGTGCTTAGGAAATCTATTGGAGGCAGAAGCAGTCAAGGGTAGCCTAGGGTTAGGGTTAGGCTTAGGGTTAGGGTTAGGGTACGGCTTAGGGTACGGGTTCGGGGAGGTCTTCGGGTATGGCGTAGGGTATGGGTTAGCGTTAGGGTTAGGGTTAGTGTTAGGGTTAGGGCTTTCTTTAGGGTACAGTTTAGGATTAGGGTACGTGTTAGTGTTAGGGTAGGGGTTAGGGTTAGGGTACGTGTTAGGGTTAGGGTAGTTATTAAACCTATCCCACTCTCTAGATACCCCTTAGAACATAAAGAATATTATTTGGGGGTCCAGCCATGGAGAAGAGTTTAGACACTAGGATAAGATAAGGAACACACCCGTTATAAAGAAATCACATTAGGATTCTCTTTTTAAGCTGTTCCTTAAAACACTAGTGCTTAGGAAATCTATTGGAGGCAGAAGCAGTCAAGGGTAGCCTAGGGTTAGGGTTAGGCTTAGGGTTAGGGTTAGGGTACGGCTTAGGGTACGGGATCGGGGAGGCCTTCACGTACGGCGTAGGGTATGGGTTAGGCTTAGTGTTAGTGTTAGTGTTAGGGTTAGGGCTCGGTTTAGGTTACGGGTTAGGATTAGGGTACTTGTTAGGGTTAGGGTAGTCGTTAGGGTTAGTGTACGTGTTAGGGTTAGGGTAGTGATTAAACCTATCCCACTCTCTAGATACCCCTTAGCACGTAAAGGAATATTATTTGGGGGTCCAGCCCTGGAGAAGAGTTTAGACACTAGGATAAGATAAGGAACACACCCATTATAAAGAAATCACATTAGGATTCTCTTTTTAAGCTGTTCCTTAAAACACTAGTGCTTAGGAAATCTATTGGAGGCAGAAGCAGTCAAGGGTAGCCTAGGGTTAGGGTTAGGCTTAGGGTTAGGGTTAGGGTACGGCTTAGGGTACGGGTTCGGGGAGGTCTTCGGGTATGGCGTAGGGTATGGGTTAGCGTTAGGGTTAGGGTTAGTGTTAGGGTTAGGGCTTTCTTTAGTGTACAGTTTAGGATTAGGGTACGTGTTAGTGTTAGGGTAGGGGTTAGGGTTAGGGTACGTGTTAGGTTTAGGGTAGTTATTAAACCTATCCCACTCTCTAGAAACCCCTTAGCACGTAAAGGAATATTATTTGGAGGTCCAGCCATGGAGAAGAGTTTAGACACTAGGATAAGATAAGGAACACACCCATTATAAAGAAATCACATTAGGATTCTCTTTTTAAGCTGTTCCTTAAAACACTAGTGCTTAGGAAATCTATTGGAGGCAGAAGCAGTCAAGGGTAGCCTAGGGTTAGGGTTAGGCTTAGGGTTAGGGTTAGGGTACGGCTTAGGGTACGGGTTCGGGGAGGTCTTCGGGTATGGCGTAGGGTATGGGTTAGCGTTAGGGTTAGGGTTAGTGTTAGGGTTAGGGCTTTCTTTAGGGTACAGTTTAGGATTAGGGTACGTGTTAGTGTTAGGGTAGGGGTTAGGGTTAGGGTACGTGTTAGGGTTAGGGTAGTTATTAAACCTATCCCACTCTCTAGATACCCCTTAGAACATAAAGAATATTATTTGGGGGTCCAGCCATGGAGAAGAGTTTACACACTAGGATAAGATAAGGAACACACCCGTTATAAAGAAATCACATTAGGATTCTCTTTTTAAGCTGTTCCTTAAAACACTAGTGCTTAGGAAATCTATTGGAGGCAGAAGCAGTCAAGGGTAGCCTAGGGTTAGGGTTAGGCTTAGGGTTAGGGTTAGGGTACGGCTTAGGGTACGGGATCGGGGAGGCCTTCGGGTACTGCGTAGGGTATGGGTTAGGCTTAGTGTTAGTGTTAGTGTTAGGGTTAGGGCTCGGTTTAGGTTACGGGTTAGGATTAGGGTACTTGTTAGGGTTAGGGTAGTCGTTAGGGTTAGTGTACGTGTTAGGGTTAGGGTAGTGATTAAACCTATCCCACTCTCTAGATACCCCTTAGCACGTAAAGGAATATTATTTGGGGGTCCAGCCCTGGAGAAGAGTTTAGACACTAGGATAAGATAAGGAACACACCCATTATAAAGAAATCACATTAGGATTCTCTTTTTAAGCTGTTCCTTAAAACACTAGTGCTTAGGAAATCTATTGGAGGCAGAAGCAGTCAAGGGTAGCCTAGGGTTAGGGTTAGGCTTAGGGTTAGGGTTAGGGTACGGCTTAGGGTACGGGTTCGGGGAGGTCTTCGGGTATGGCGTAGGGTATGGGTTAGCGTTAGGGTTAGGGTTAGTGTTAGGGTTAGGGCTTTCTTTAGTGTACAGTTTAGGATTAGGGTACGTGTTAGTGTTAGGGTAGGGGTTAGGGTTAGGGTACGTGTTAGGGTTAGGGTAGTTATTAAACCTATTCCACTCTCTAGATACCCCTTAGAACATAAAGAATATTATTTGGCGGTTCAGCCATGGAGAAGAGTTTAGACACTAGGATAAGATAAGGAACACACCCGTTATAAAGAAATCACATTAGGATTCTCTTTTTAAGCTGTTCCTTAAAACACTAGTGCTTAGGAAATCTATTGGAGGCAGAAGCAGTCAAGGGTAGCCTAGGGTTAGGGTTAGGCTTAGGGTTAGGCTTAGGGTACGGCTTAGGGTACGGGTTCGGGGAGGGCTTCGGGTATGGCGTAGGGTATGGGTTAGGCTTAGTGTTAGTGTTAGTGTTAGGGTTAGGGCTCGGTTTAGGTTACGGGTTAGGATTAGGGTACTTGTTAGGGTTAGGGTAGTCGTTAGGGTTAGTGTACGTGTTAGGGTTAGGGTAGTGATTAAACCTATCCCACTCTCTAGATACCCCTTAGCACGTAAAGGAATATTATTTGGGGGTCCAGCCCTGGAGAAGAGTTTAGACACTAGGATAAGATAAGGAACACACCCATTATAAAGAAATCACATTAGGATTCTCTTTTTAAGCTGATCCTTAAAACACTAGTGTTTAGGAAATCTATTGGATGCAGAAGCAGTCAAGGGTAGTCTAGGGTTAGTTTAGGCTTAGGGTTAGGCTTAGGTTAGGGGTTCGGGGAGGGCTTCGTGTACGGCGTAGGTTATGGGTTAGGGTTAGGGTTAGGCTTAGTGTTAGGGTTAGGGCTCCGTTTAGGGTACGGGTTAGGATTAGGGTACGTGTGAGGGTTAGGGTAGGGGTTAGGGTTAGGGTACGCGTTAGCGTTAGGGTAGTTATTAAACCTATCCCACTCTCTAGATACCCCTTAGCACGTAAAGGAATATTATTTGGAGGTCCAGCCATGGAGAAGAGTTTAGACACTAGTATAAGATAAGGAACACACCCATTATAAAGAAGTCACATTAGGATTCTCTTTTTAGGCTGTTCCTTAAAACACTAGTGCTTAGGAAATCTATTGGAGGCAGAAGCAGTCAAGGGTAGCCTAGGGTTAGGGTTAGGCTTACGGTTAGGCTTAGGGTACGGCTTAGGGTACGGGTTCGGGGAGGGCTTCGGGTATGGCGTAGGGTATGTGTTAGGGTTAGTGTTAGGGTTAGTATTAGGGTTAGGGCTCGGTTTAGGGTACGGTTTAGGATTAGGGTACGTGTTAGGGTTAGGGTAGGGGTTAGGGTTAGGGTACGTGTTAGGTTTAGGGTAGTTATTAAACCTATCCCACTCTCTAGATACCCCTTAGCACGTAAAGGAATATTATTTGGAGGTCCAGCCATGGAGAAGAGTTTAGACACTAGGATAAGATAAGGAACACACCCATTATAAAGAAATCACATTAGGATTCTCTTTTTAAGCTGTTCCTTAAAACACTAGTGCTTAGGAAATCTATTGGAGGCAGAAGCAGTCAAGGGTAGCCTAGGGTTAGGGTTAGGCTTAGGGTTAGGGTTAGGGTACGGCTTAGGGTACGGGATCGGGGAGGGCTTCGGGTACGGCGTAGGGTATGGGTTAGGCTTAGTGTTAGTGTTAGTGTTAGGGTTAGGGCTCGGTTTAGGTTACGGGTTAGGATTAGGGTACTTGTTAGGGTTAGGGTAGTCGTTAGGGTTAGTGTACGTGTTAGGGTTAGGGTAGTGATTAAACCTATCCCACTCTCTAGATACCCCATAGCACGTAAAGGAATATTATTTGGAGGTCCAGGCATGGAGAAGAGGTTAGACACTAGGATAAGATAAGGAACACACCCATTATAAAGAAATCACATTAGGATTCTCTTTTTAAGCTGTTCCTTAAAACACTAGTGCTTAGGAAATCTATCGGAGGCAGAAGCAGTCAAGGGTAGCCTAGGGTTAGGGTTAGGCTTAGGGTTAGGGTTAGGGTACGGCTTAGGGTACGGGTTCGGGGAGGTCTTCGGGTATGGCGTAGGGTATGGGTTAGGGTTAGGGTTAAGGTTAGTGTTAGGGTGAGGGCTTTGTTTAGGGTACGTTTTAGGATTAGGGTACGTGTTAGGGTTAGGGTAGGGGTTAGGGTTAGGGTACGTGTTAGGTTTAGGGTAGTTATTAAACCTATCCCACTCTCTAGATACCCCTTAGCACATAAAGAATATTATTTGGGGGTCCAGCCATGGAGAAGTGTTTAGACACTAGGATAAGATAAGGAACACACCCTTTATAAAGAAGTCACATTAGGATTCTCTTTTTAAGCTGTTACTTAAAACACTAGTGCTTAGGAAATCTATTGGAGGCAGAAGCAGTCAAGGTTAGCCTAGTGTTAGGGTTAGGCTTAGGGTTAGGGTTAGGGTACGGCTTAGGGTACGGGATCGGGGAGGGCTTCGGGTACGGCGTAGGGTATGGGTTAGGCTTATTGTTAGATTTAGTGTTAGGGTTAGGGCTCGGTTTAGGTTACGGGTTAGGATTAGGGTACTTGTTAGGGTTAGGGTAGTGGCTAGGGTTAGTGTACGTGTTAGGGTTAGGGTAGTGATTAAACCTATCCCACTCTCTAGATACCCCTTAGCACGTAAAGGAATATTATTTGGGGGTCCAGCCCTGGAGAAGAGTTTAGACACTAGGATAAGATAAGGAACACACCCATTATAAAGAAATCACATTAGGATTTTCTTTTTAAGCTCTTCTTTAAAACATTAGTGCTTAGGAAATCTATTGGAGGCAGAAGCAGTCAAGGGTAGCCTAGGGTTAGGTTTAGGCTTAGGGTTAGGCTTAGGGTAGGGCTTAGGGTACGGGTTCGGGGAGGGCTTCGGGTACGGCGTAGGGTATGGGTTAGGGTTAGTGTTAGGGTTAGTTTTAGGGTTAGGGCTCGGTTTAGGGTACGGGTTAGGATTAGGGTACGTGTTAGGGTTAGGATAGGGGTAAGGGTTAGGGTACGCGTTAGGGTTAGGGTAGTTGTTAAACCTATCCCACTCTCTAGATACCCCTTAGCACGTAAAGGAATATTATTTTGGGGTTCAGCCATGGAGAAGAGTTTAGACACTAGGATAAGATAAGGAACACACCCATTATAAAGAAATCACATTAGGATTCTCTTTTTAAGCTGTTCCTTAAAACACTAGTGCTTAGGAAATCTATTGGAGGCAGAAGCAGTCAAGGGTAGCCTAGGGTGAGGGTTAGGCTTAGGGTTAGGCTTAGGGTATGGCTTAGGGTACGGGTTCAGGGAGGGCTTCGGGTATGGCGTAGGGTATGTGTTAGGGTTAGGGTTAGGGTTAGTGTTAGGGTTAGGGCTCGGTTTAGGGTACGGTTTAGGATTAGGGTACGTGTTAGGGTTAGGGTAGGGGTTAGGGTTAGGGTACGTGTTAGGTTTAGGGTAGTTATTAAACCTATCCCACTCTCTAGAAACCCCTTAGCACGTAAAGGAATATTATTTGGAGGTCCAGCCATGGAGAAGAGTTTAGACACTAGGATAAGATAAGGAACACACCCATTATAAAGAAATCACATTAGGATTCTCTTTTTAAGCTGTTCCTTAAAACACTAGTGCTTAGGAAATCTATTGGAGGCAGAAGCAGTCAAGGGTAGCCTAGGGTTAGGGTTAGGCTTAGGGTTAGGGTTAGGGTACGGCTTAGGGTACGGGTTCGGAGAGGGTTAGGGTTAGGGTTAGGGTTAGTTTTAGGGTTAGGGCTCGGTTTAGGGTACGTGTTAGGATTAGGGTACGTGTTAGGGTTAGGATAGGGGTAAGGGTTAGGGTACGCGTTAGGGTTAGGGTAGTTGTTAAACCTATCCCACTCTCTAGATACCCCTTAGCACGTAAAGGAATATTATTTTGGGGTTCAGCCATGGAGAAGAGTTTAGACACTAGGATAAGATAAGGAACACCCCCATTATAAAGAAATCACATTAGGATTCTCTTTTTAAGCTGTTCCTTAAAACACTAGTGCTTAGGAAATCTATTGGAGGCAGAAGCAGTCAAGGGTAGCCTAGGGTTAGGGTTAGGCTTAGGGTTAGGCTTAGGTTACGGGTTCGGGGAGGGCTTCGTGTACGGCGTAGGTTATGGGTTAGGGTTAGGGTTAGGCTTAGTGTTAGGGTTAGGGCTCCGTTTAGGGTACGGGTTAGGATTAGGGTACGTGTGAGGGTTAGGGTAGGGGTTAGGGTTAGGGTGCGCGTTAGCGTTAGGGTAGTTATTAAACCTATCCCACTCTCTAGATACCCCTTAGCACGTAAAGGAATATTATTTGGAGGTCCAGGCATGGAGAAGAGGTTAGACACTAGGATAAGATAAGGAACACACCCATTATAAAGAAATCACATTAGGATTCTCTTTTTAAGCTGTTCCTTAAAACACTAGTGCTTAGGAAATCTATCGGAGGCAGAAGCAGTCAAGGGTAGCCTAGGGTTAGGGTTAGGCTTAGGGTTAGGCTTAGGGTACGGCTTAGGGTACGGGTTCGGGGAGGTCTTCGGGTATGGCGTAGGGTATGGGTTAGGGTTAGGGTTAGGGTTAGTGTTAGGGTTAGGGCTTTCTTTAGGGTACAGTTTAGGTTTAGGGTACGTGTTAGTGTTAGGGTAGGGGTTAGGGTTAGGGTACGTGTTAGGGTTAGGGTAGTTATTAAACCTATCCCACTCTCTAGATACCCCTTAGCATGTAAAGGAATATTATTTGGGGGTCCAGCCATGGAGAAGAGTTTAGACAATAGGATAAGATAAGGAACACACCCATTATAAAGAAATCACATTAGGATTCTCTTTTTAAGCTGTTCCTTAAAACACTAGTGCTTAGGAAATCTATTGGAGGCAGAAGCAGTCAAGGGTAGCCTAGGGTTAGGGATAGGCTTAGGGTTAGGGTTAGGGTACGGCTTAGGGTACGGGTTAGGGGAGGTCTTCGGGTATGGCGTAGGGTATGGGTTAGCGTTAGGGTTAGGGTTAGTGTTAGGGTTAGGGCTTTCTTTAGGGTACAGTTTAGGATTAGGGTACGTGTTAGTGTTAGGGTAGGGGTTAGGGTTAGGGTACGTGTTAGGGTTAGGGTAGTTATTAAACCTATCCCACTCTCTAGATACCCCTTAGAACATAAAGAATATTATTTGGGGGTCCAGCCATGGAGAAGAGTTTACACACTAGGATAAGATAAGGAACACACCCGTTATAAAGAAATCACATTAGGATTCTCTTTTTAAGCTGTTCCTTAAAACACTAGTGCTTAGGAAATCTATTGGAGGCAGAAGCAGTCAAGGGTAGCCTAGGGTTAGGGTTAGGCTTAGGGTTAGGGTTAGGGTACGGCTTAGGGTACGGGATCGGGGAGGGCTTCGGGTACGGCGTAGGGTATGGGTTAGGCTTAGTGTTAGTGTTAGTGTTAGGGTTAGGGCTCGGTTTAGGTTACGGGTTAGGATTAGGGTACTTGTTAGGGTTAGGGTAGTCGTTAGGGTTAGTGTACGTGTTAGGGTTAGGGTAGTGATTAAACCTATCCCACTCTCTAGATACCCCATAGCACGTAAAGGAATATTATTTGGAGGTCCAGGCATGGAGAAGAGGTTAGACACTAGGATAAGATAAGGAACACACCCATTATAAAGAAATCACATTAGGATTCTCTTTTTAAGCTGTTCCTTAAAACACTAGTGCTTAGGAAATCTATCGGAGGCAGAAGCAGTCAAGGGTAGCCTAGGGTTAGGGTTAGGCTTAGGGTTAGGGTTAGGGTACGGCTTAGGGTACGGGTTCGGGGAGGTCTTCGGGTATGGCGTAGGGTATGGGTTAGGGTTAGGGTTAAGGTTAGTGTTAGGGTGAGGGCTTTGTTTAGGGTACGTTTTAGGATTAGGGTACGTGTTAGGGTTAGGGTAGGGGTTAGGGTTAGGGTACGTGTTAGGTTTAGGGTAGTTATTAAACCTATCCCACTCTCTAGATACCCCTTAGCACATAAAGAATATTATTTGGGGGTCCAGCCATGGAGAAGTGTTTAGACACTAGGATAAGATAAGGAACACACCCTTTATAAAGAAGTCACATTAGGATTCTCTTTTTAAGCTGTTACTTAAAACACTAGTGCTTAGGAAATCTATTGGAGGCAGAAGCAGTCAAGGTTAGCCTAGTGTTAGGGTTAGGCTTAGGGTTAGGGTTAGGGTACGGCTTAGGGTACGGGATCGGGGAGGGCTTCGGGTACGGCGTAGGGTATGGGTTAGGCTTATTGTTAGATTTAGTGTTAGGGTTAGGGCTCGGTTTAGGTTACGGGTTAGGATTAGGGTACTTGTTAGGGTTAGGGTAGTGGCTAGGGTTAGTGTACGTGTTAGGGTTAGGGTAGTGATTAAACCTATCCCACTCTCTAGATACCCCTTAGCACGTAAAGGAATATTATTTGGGGGTCCAGCCCTGGAGAAGAGTTTAGACACTAGGATAAGATAAGGAACACACCCATTATAAAGAAATCACATTAGGATTTTCTTTTTAAGCTCTTCTTTAAAACATTAGTGCTTAGGAAATCTATTGGAGGCAGAAGCAGTCAAGGGTAGCCTAGGGTTAGGGTTAGGCTTAGGGTTAGGGTTAGGGTACGGCTTAGGGTACGGGTTCGGGGAGGGCTTCGGGTATGGCGTAGGGTATGGGTTAGGGTTAGGGTTAGGGTTAGTGTTAGGGATAGGGCTCGGTTTAGGGTACGTGTTAGGATTAAGGTACGTGTTAGGGTTAGGATAGTGGTTAGGGTTAATGTACGTGTTAGGGTTAGGGTAGTGATTAAACCTATCCCACTCTCTAGATACCCCTTAGCACGTAAAGGAATATTATTTGGGGGTCCAGCCATGGAGAACAGTTTAGATACTAGGATAAGATAAGGAAAACACCCGTTATAAAGAAATCACATTAGAATTCTCTTTTTAAGCTGTTCCTTAAAACACTAGTGTTTAGGAAACCTATTGGAGGCAGAAGCAGTCAAGGGTAGCCTAGGGTTAGGGTTAGGCTTAGGGTTAGGCTTAGGGTACGGCTTAGGGTACGGGTTCGGGGAGGGCTTCGGGTACGCCGTAGGGTATGGTTTAGGGTTAGGGTTAGAGTTAGTGTTAGGTTTAGGGCTCGGTTTAGGGTACGGGTTAGGATTAGGGTACGTGTTAGAGTTAGGAAAGGGGTAAGGGTTAGGGTACGCATTAGGGTTAGGGTAGTTATTAAACCTATCCCACTCTCTACATACCCCTTAGCACGTAAAGGAATATTATTTGGGGGTCCAGCCATGGAGAAGAGTTTAGACACTAATATAATATAAGGAACACTCACATGATAAAGAAATCACATTAGGAATCGCTTTTTAAGCTGTTCCTTAAAACACTAGTTCTTAGGAAATCTATTGGAGGCAGAAGCAGTCAAGGGTAGCCTAGGGTTAGGTTAGGCTTACGGTTAGGCTTCGGGTACGGCTTAGGCTACTTGTTCGGGGAGGGCTTCGGGTACGGCGTAGCGTATGGTTTAGGGTTAGGGTTAGGGTTAGTGTTAGGGTTAGGGCTCGGTTTAGGTTACGGTTTAGGATTAGGGTACTTGTTAGGGTTAGGGTAGTCGTTAGGGTTAGTGTACGTGTTAGGGTTGGGGTAGTGATTAAACCTATCCCACTCTCTAGATACCCCTTAGCACGTAAAGGAATATTATTTGGGGGTCCAGTCCTGGAGAAGAGTTTAGACACTAGGATAAGATAAGGAACACACCCATTATAAAGAAATCACATTAGGATTCTCTTTTTAAGCTGTTCCTTAAAACACTAGTGTTTAGGAAATCTATTGGATGCAGAAGCAGTCAAGGGTAGCCTAGGGTTAGTTTAGGCTTAGGGTACGGCTTAGGGTACGGGTTCGGGGAGGGCTTCGGGTACGGCGTAGGGTATGTGTTAGGGTTAGGGTTAGGGTTAGTATTAGGGTTAGGGCTCGGTTTAGGGTACGGTTTAGGATTAGGGTACGTGTTAGGGTTAGGGTAGGGGTTAGGGTTAGGGTACGTGTTAGGTTTAGGGTAGTTATTAAACCTATCCCACTCTCTAGATACCCCTTAGCACGTAAAGGAATATTATTTGGAGGTCCAGCCATGGAGAAGAGTTTAGACACTAGGATAAGATAAGGAACACACCCATTATAAAGAAATCACATTAGGATTCTCTTTTTAAGCTGTTCCTTAAAACACTAGTGCTTAGGAAATCTATCGGAGGCAGAAGCAGTCAAGGGTAGCCTAGGGTTAGGGTTAGGCTTAGGGTTAGGGTTAGGGTACGGCTTAGGGTACGGGTTCGGGGAGGTCTTCGGGTATGGCGTAGGGTATGGGTTAGGATTAGGGTTAAGGTTAGTGTTAGGGTGAGGGCTTTGTTTAGGGTACGTTTTAGGATTAGGGTACGTGTTAGGGTTAGGGTAGGGGTTAGGGTTAGGGTACGTGTTAGGTTTAGGGTAGTTATTAAACCTATCCCACTCTCTAGATACCCCTTAGCACATAAAGAATATTATTTGGGGGTCCAGCCATGGAGAAGTGTTTAGACACTAGGATAAGATAAGGAACACACCCTTTATAAAGAAGTCACATTAGGATTCTCTTTTTAAGCTGTTACTTAAAACACTAGTGCTTAGGAAATCTATTGGAGGCAGAAGCAGTCAAGGGTAGCCTAGTGTTAGGGTTAGGCTTAGGGTTAGGGTTAGGGTACGGCTTAGGGTACGGGATCGGGGAGGGCTTCGGGTACGGCGTAGGGTATGGGTTAGGCTTATTGTTAGATTTAGTGTTAGGGTTAGGGCTCGGTTTAGGTTACGGGTTAGGATTAGGGTACTTGTTAGGGTTAGGGTAGTGGCTAGGGTTAGTGTACGTGTTAGGGTTAGGGTAGTGATTAAACCTATCCCACTCTCTAGATACCCCTTAGCACGTAAAGGAATATTATTTGGGGGTCCAGCCCTGGAGAAGAGTTTAGACACTAGGATAAGATAAGGAACACACCCATTATAAAGAAATCACATTAGGATTCTCTTTTTAAGCTGTTCCTTAAAACACTAGTGCTTAGGAAATCTATCGGAGGCAGAAGCAGTCAAGGGTAGCCTAGGGTTAGGGTTAGGCTTAGGGTTAGGGTTAGGGTACGGCTTAGGGTACGGGTTCGGGGAGGGCTTCGGGTATGGCGTAGGGTATGGGTTAGGGTTAGGGTTAGGGTTAGTGTTAGGGATAGGGCTCGGTTTAGGGTACGTGTTAGGATTAAGGTACGTGTTAGGGTTAGGATAGTGGTTAGGGTTAATGTACGTGTTAGGGTTAGGGTAGTGATTAAACCTATCCCCCTCTCTAGATACCCCTTAGCACGTAAAGGAATATTATTTGGGGGTCCAGCCATGGAGAACAGTTTAGATACTAGGATAAGATAAGGAAAACACCCGTTATAAAGAAATCACATTAGAATTCTCTTTTTAAGCTGTTCCTTAAAACACTAGTGTTTAGGAAACCTATTGGAGGCAGAAGCAGTCAAGGGTAGCCTAGGGTTAGGGTTAGGCTTAGGGTTAGGCTTAGGGTACGGCTTAGGGTACGGGTTCGGGGAGGGCTTCGGGTACGCCGTAGGGTATGGTTTAGGGTTAGGGTTAGAGTTAGTGTTAGGTTTAGGGCTCGGTTTAGGGTACGGGTTAGGATTAGGGTACGTGTTAGAGTTAGGAAAGGGGTAAGGGTTAGGGTACGCATTAGGGTTAGGGTAGTTATTAAACCTATCCCACTCTCTACATACCCCTTAGCACGTAAAGGAATATTATTTGGGGGTCCAGCCATGGAGAAGAGTTTAGACACTAATATAATATAAGGAACACTCACATGATAAAGAAATCACATTAGGAATCGCTTTTTAAGCTGTTCCTTAAAACACTAGTTCTTAGGAAATCTATTGGAGGCAGAAGCAGTCAAGGGTAGCCTAGGGTTAGGTTAGGCTTACGGTTAGGCTTCGGGTACGGCTTAGGCTACTTGTTCGGGGAGGGCTTCGGGTACGGCGTAGCGTATGGTTTAGGGTTAGGGTTAGGGTTAGTGTTAGGGTTAGGGCTCGGTTTAGGTTACGGTTTAGGATTAGGGTACTTGTTAGGGTTAGGGTAGTCGTTAGGGTTAGTGTACGTGTTAGGGTTGGGGTAGTGATTAAACCTATCCCACTCTCTAGATACCCCTTAGCACGTAAAGGAATATTATTTGGGGGTCCAGTCCTGGAGAAGAGTTTAGACACTAGGATAAGATAAGGAACACACCCATTATAAAGAAATCACATTAGGATTCTCTTTTTAAGCTGTTCCTTAAAAAACTAGTGTTTAGGAAATCTATTGGATGCAGAAGCAGTCAAGGGTAGCCTAGGGTTAGTTTAGGCTTAGGGTACGGCTTAGGGTACGGGTTCGGGGAGGGCTTCGGGTACGGCGTAGGGTATGTGTTAGGGTTAGGGTTAGGGTTAGTATTAGGGTTAGGGCTCGGTTTAGGGTACGGTTTAGGATTAGGGTACGTGTTAGGGTTAGGGTAGGGGTTAGGGTTAGGGTACGTGTTAGGTTTAGGGTAGTTATTAAACCTATCCCACTCTCTAGATACCCCTTAGCACGTAAAGGAATATTATTTGGAGGTCCAGCCATGGAGAAGAGTTTAGACACTAGGATAAGATAAGGAACACACCCATTATAAAGAAATCACATTAGGATTCTCTTTTTAAGCTGTTCCTTAAAACACTAGTGCTTAGGAAATCTATCGGAGGCAGAAGCAGTCAAGGGTAGCCTAGGGTTAGGGTTAGGCTTAGGGTTAGGGTTAGGGTACGGCTTAGGGTACGGGTTCGGGGAGGTCTTCGGGTATGGCGTAGGGTATGGGTTAGGATTAGGGTTAAGGTTAGTGTTAGGGTGAGGGCTTTGTTTAGGGTACGTTTTAGGATTAGGGTACGTGTTAGGGTTAGGGTAGGGGTTAGGGTTAGGGTACGTGTTAGGTTTAGGGTAGTTATTAAACCTATCCCACTCTCTAGATACCCCTTAGCACATAAAGAATAGTATTTGGGGGTCCAGCCATGGAGAAGTGTTTAGACACTAGGATAAGATAAGGAACACACCCTTTATAAAGAAGTCACATTAGGATTCTCTTTTTAAGCTGTTACTTAAAACACTAGTGCTTAGGAAATCTATTGGAGGCAGAAGCAGTCAAGGGTAGCCTAGTGTTAGGGTTAGGCTTAGGGTTAGGGTTAGGGTACGGCTTAGGGTACGGGATCGGGGAGGGCTTCGGGTACGGCGTAGGGTATGGGTTAGGCTTATTGTTAGATTTAGTGTTAGGGTTAGGGCTCGGTTTAGGTTACGGGTTAGGATTAGGGTACTTGTTAGGGTTAGGGTAGTGGCTAGGGTTAGTGTACGTGTTAGGGTTAGGGTAGTGATTAAACCTATCCCACTCTCTAGATACCCCTTAGCACGTAAAGGAATATTATTTGGGGGTCCAGCCCTGGAGAAGAGTTTAGACACTAGGATAAGATAAGGAACACACCCATTATAAAGAAATCACATTAGGATTTTCTTTTTAAGCTCTTCTTTAAAACATTAGTGCTTAGGAAATCTATTGGAGGCAGAAGCAGTCAAGGGTAGCCTAGGGTTAGGGTTAGGCTTAGGGTTAGGGTTAGGGTACGGCTTAGGGTACGGGTTCGGGGAGGGCTTCGGGTATGGCGTAGGGTATGGGTTAGGGTTAGGGTTAGGGTTAGTGTTAGGGATAGGGCTCGGTTTAGGGTACGTGTTAGGATTAAGGTACATGTTAGGGTTAGGATAGTGGTTAGGGTTAATGTACGTGTTAGGGTTAGGGTAGTGATTAAACCTATCCCACTCTCTAGATACCCCTTAGCACGTAAAGGAATATTATTTGGGGGTCCAGCCATGGAGAACAGTTTAGATACTAGGATAAGATAAGGAAAACACCCGTTATAAAGAAATCACATTAGAATTCTCTTTTTAAGCTGTTCCTTAAAACACTAGTGTTTAGGAAACCTATTGGAGGCAGAAGCAGTCAAGGGTAGCCTAGGGTTAGGGTTAAGCTTAGGGTTAGGCTTAGGGTATGGCTTAGGGTACGGGTTCGGGGAGGGCTTCGGGTACGACATAGGGTATGGTTTAGGGTTAGGGTTAGAGTTAGTGTTAGGTTTAGGGCTCGGTTTAGGGTACGGGTTAGGATTAGGGTACGTGTTAGAGTTAGGAAAGGGGTAAGGGTTAGGGTACGCATTAGGGTTAGGGTAGTTATTAAACCTATCCCACTCTCTACATACCCCTTAGCACGTAAAGGAATATTATTTGGGGGTCCAGCCATGGAGAAGAGTTTAGACACTAATATAATATAAGGAACACTCACATGATAAAGAAATCACATTAGGAATCGCTTTTTAAGCTGTTCCTTAAAACACTAGTTCTTAGGAAATCTATTGGAGGCAGAAGCAGTCAAGGGTAGCCTAGGGTTAGGTTAGGCTTACGGTTAGGCTTCGGGTACGGCTTAGGGTACTTGTTCGGGGAGGGCTTCGGGTACGGCGTAGCGTATGGTTTAGGGTTAGGGTTAGGGTTAGTATTAGGGTTAGGGCTCGGTTTAGGTTACGGTTTAGGATTAGGGTACGTGTTAGGGTTAGGGTAGGTGTTAGGATTAGGGTACGTGTTAGGGTTAGGGTAGTTATTAAACCTATCCCACTCTCTAGATACCCCTTAGCATGTAAAGGAATATTATTTGGGGGTCCAGCCATGGAGAAGAGTTTAGACAATAGGATAAGATAAGGAACACACCCATTATAAAGAAATCACATTAGGATTCTCTTTTTAAGCTGTTCCTTAAAACACTAGTGCTTAGGAAATCTATTGGAGGCAGAAGCAGTCAAGGGTAGCCTAGGGTTAGGTTAGGCTTACGGTTAGGCTTAGGGTACGGCTTAGGATACGGGTTCGGGGAGGACTTCGGGTACGGCGTAGGGTATGGGTTAGGGTTAGGGTTAGGGTTAGTGTTAGGGTTAGGGCTCGGTTGAGGTTACGGTTTAGGATTAGGGTACGTGTTAGGGTTAGGGTAGGGGTTAGGATTAGGGTACGTGTTAGGGTTAGGGTAGTTATTAAACCTATCCCACTCTCTAGATACCCCTTAGCATGTAAAGGAATATTATTTGGGGGTCCAGCCATGGAGAAGAGTTTAGACACTAGGATAAGATAAGGAACACACCCATTATAAAGAAATCACATTAGGATTCTCTTTTTAAGCTGTTCCTTAAAACACTAGTGCTTAGGAAATCTATTGGAGGCAGAAGCAGTCAAGGGTAGCCTAGGGTTAGGGTTAGGCTTAGGGTTAGGCTTAGGGTATGGCTTAGGGTACGGGTTCGAGGAGGGCTTCGGGTACGGCGTAGGGTATGTGTTAGGGTTAGGGTTAGGGTTAGTGTTAGGGTTAGGGCTCGGTTTAGGGTACGGTTAAGGATTAGGGTACGTGTTAGGGTTAGGGTAGGGGTTAGGGTTAGGGTACGTGTTAGGTTTAGGGTAGTTATTAAACCTATCCCACTCTCTAGAAACCCCTTAGCACGTAAAGGAATATTATTTGGAGGTCCAGCCATGGAGAAGAGTTTAGACACTAGGATAAGGTAAGGAACACACCCATTATAAAGAAATCACATTAGGATTCTCTTTTTAAGCTGTTCCTTAAAACACTAGTGCTTAGGAAATCTATTGGAGGCAGAAGCAGTCAAGGGTAGCCTAGGGTTAGGGTTAGGCTTAGGGTTAGGGTTAGGGTACGGCTTACGGTACGGGATCGGGTAGGGCTTCGGGTACGGCGTAGGGTATGGGTTAGGCTTAGTGTTAGTGTTAGTGTTAGGGTTAGGGCTCGGTTTAGGTTACGGTTTAGGATTAGGGTACTTGTTAGGGTTAGGGTAGTCGTTAGGGTTAGTGTACGTGTTAGGGTTAGGGTAGTGATTAAACCTATCCCACTCTCTAGATACCCCTTAGCACGTAAAGGAATATTATTTGGGGGTCCAGCCCTGGAGAAGAGTTTAGACACTAGGATAAAGTAAGGAACACACCCATTATAAAGAAATCACATTAGGATTCTCTTTTTAAGCTGTTCCTTAAAACACTAGTGTTTAGGAAATCTATTGGATGCAGAAGCAGTCAAGGGTAGCCTAGGGTTAGTTTAGGCTTAGGGTTAGGCTTAGGGTACGGTTTCGGGGAGGGCTTCGTGTACGGCGTAGGTTATAGGTTAGGGTTAGGGTTAGGCTTAGTGTTAGGGTTAGGGCTCCGTTTAGGGTACGGTTTAGGATTAGGGTACGTGTGAGGGTTAGGGTAGGGGTTAGGGTTAGGGTACGCGTTAGCGTTAGGGTAATTATTAAACCTATCCCACTCTCTAGATACCCCTTAGCACTTAAAGGAATATTATTTGGAGGTCCAGCCATGGAGAAGAGTTTAGACACTAGTATAAGATAAGGAACACACCCATTATAAAGAAATCACATTAGGATTCTCTTTTTAGGCTGTTCCTTAAAACACTAGTGCTTAGGAAATCTATTGGAGGCAGAAGCAGTCAAGGGTAGCCTAGGGTTAGGGTTAGGCTTACGGTTAGGCTTAGGGTATGGCTTAGGGTACGGGTTCGGGGAGGGCTTCGGGTACGGCGTCGGGTATGTGTTAGGGTTAGGGTTAGGGTTAGTATTAGGGTTAGGGCTCGGTTTAGGGTACGGTTTAGGATTAGGGTACGTGTTAGGGTTAGGGTAGGGGTTAGGGTTAGGGTACGTGTTAGGTTTAGGGTAGTTATTAAACCTATCCCACTCTCTAGATACCCCTTAGCACGTAAAGGAATATTATTTGGAGGTCCAGCCATGGAGAAGAGTTTAGACACTAGGATAAGATAAGGAACACACCCATTATAAAGAAATCACATTAGGATTCTCTTTTTAAGTTGTTCCTTAAAACACTAGTGCTTAGGAAATCTATTGGAGGCAGAAGCAGTCAAGGGTAGCCTATTGTTAGGGTTAGGCTTAGGGTTAGGGTTAGGGTACGGCTTAGGGTACGGGATCGGGGAGGGCTTCGGGTACGGCGTAGGGTATGGGTTAGGCTTATTGTTAGATTTAGTTTTAGGGTTAGGTCTCGGTTTAGGTTACGGGTTAGGATTAGGGTACGTGTTAGGGTTAGGATAGGGGTAAGGGTTAGGGTACGCGTTAGGGTTAGGGTAGTTGTTAAACCTATCCCACTCTCTAGATACCCCTTAGCACGTAAAGGAATATTATTTTGGGGTTCAGCCATGGAGAAGAGTTTAGACACTAGGATAAGATAAGGAACACACCCATTATAAAGAAATCACATTAGGATTCTCTTTTTAAGCTGTTCCTTAAAACACTAGTGCTTAGGAAATCTACTGGAGGCAGAAGCAGTCAAGGGTAGCCTAGGGTTAGGTTTAGACTTAGGGTTAGGCTAAGGGTATGGCTTAGGGTACGGGTTCGGGGAGGGCTTCGGGTACGGCGTAGGGTATGTGTTAGGGTTAGGGTTAGGGTTAGTGTTAGGGTTAGGGCTCGGTTTAGGGTACGGTTTAGGATTAGGGTACGTGTTAGGGTTAGGGTAGGGGTTAGGGTTAGGGTACGTGTTAGGTTTAGGGTAGTTATTAAACCTATCTCACTCTCTAGAAACCCCTTAGCACGTAAAGGAATATTATTTGGAGGTCCAGCCATGGAGAAGAGTTTAGACACTAGGATAAGATAAGGAACACACCCATTATAAAGAAATCACATTAGGATTCTCTTTTTAAGCTGTTCCTTAAAACACTAGTGCTTAGGAAATCTTTTGGAGGCAGAAGCAGTCAAGGGTAGCCTAGGGTTAGGGTTAGGCTTAGGGTTAGGGTTAGGGTACGGCTTAGGGTACGGGATCGGGTAGGGCTTCGGGTACGGCGTAGGGTATGGGTTAGGCTTAGTGTTAGTGTTAGTGTTAGGGTTAGGGCTCGGTTTAGGTTACGGTTTAGGATTAGTGTACTTGTTAGGGTTAGGGTAGTCGTTAGGGTTAGTGTACGTGTTAGGGTTAGGGTAGTGATTAAACCTATCCCACTCTCTAGATACCCCTTAGCACGTAAAGGAATATTATTTGGGGGTCCAGTCCTGGAGAAGAGTTTAGACACTAGGATAAGATAAGGAACACACCCATTATAAAGAAATCACATTAGGATTCTCTTTTTAAGCTGTTCCTTAAAACACTAGTGTTTAGGAAATCTATTGGATGCAGAAGCAGTCAAGGGTAGCCTAGGGTTAGTTTAGGCTTAGGGTACGGCTTAGGGTACGGGTTCGGGGAGGGCTTCGGGTACGGCGTAGGGTATGTGTTAGGGTTAGGGTTAGGGTTAGTATTAGGGTTAGGGCTCGGTTTAGGGTACGGTTTAGGATTAGGGTACGTGTTAGGGTTAGGGTAGGGGTTAGGGTTAGGGTACGTGTTAGGTTTAGGGTAGTTATTAAACCTATCCCACTCTCTAGATACCCCTTAGCACGTAAAGGAATATTATTTGGAGGTCCAGCCATGGAGAAGAGTTTAGACACTAGGATAAGATAAGGAACACACCCATTATAAAGAAATCACATTAGGATTCTCTTTTTAAGCTGTTCCTTAAAACACTAGTGCTTAGGAAATCTATTGGAGGCAGAAGCAGTCAAGGGTAGCCTATTGTTAGGGTTAGGCTTAGGGTTAGGGTTAGGGTACGGCTTAGGGCACGGGATCGGGGAGGGCTTCGGGTACGGCGTAGGGTATGGGTTAGGGTTAGGGTTAGGGTTAGTTTTAGGGTTAGGGCTCGGTTTAGGGTACGGGTTAGGATTAGGGTACGTGTTAGGGTTAGGATAGGGGTAAGGGTTAGGGTACGCGTTAGGGTTAGGGTAGTTGTTAAACCTATCCCACTCTCTAGATACCCCTTAGCACGTAAAGGAATATTATTTTGGGGTTCAGCCATGGAGAAGAGTTTAGACACTAGGATAAGATAAGGAACACACCCATTATAAAGAAATCACATTAGGATTCTCTTTTTAAGCTGTTCCTTAAAACACTAGTGCTTAGGAAATCTATTGGAGGCAGAAGCAGTCAAGGGTAGCCTAGGGTTAGGGTTAGGCTTAGGGTTAGGCTTAGGGCATGGCTTAGGGTACGGGTTCGGGGAGGGCTTCGGGTACGGCGTAGGGTATGTGTTAGGGTTAGTGTTAGGGTTAGTGTTAGGGTTAGGGCTCGGTTTAGGGTACGGTTTAGGATTAGGGTACGTGTTAGGTTTAGGGTAGGGGTTAGGGTTAGGGTACGTGTTAGGTTTAGGGTAGTTATTAAACCTATCCCACTCTCTAGAAACCCCTTAGCACGTAAAAGAATATTATTTGGAGGTCCAGCCATGGAGAAGAGTTTAGACACTAGGATAAGATAAGGAACACACCCATTATAAAGAAATCACATTAGGATTCTCTTTTTAACCTGTTCCTTAAAACACTAGTGCTTAGGAAATCTATTGGAGGCAGAAGCAGTCAAGGGTAGCCTAGGGTTAGGGTTAGGCTTAGGGTTAGGGTTAGGGTACGGCTTAGGGTACGGGTTCGGGGAGGTCTTCGGGTATGGCGTAGGGTATGGGTTAGCGTTAGGGTTAGGGTTAGTGTTAGGGTTAGGGCTTTCTTTAGGGTACAGTTTAGGATTAGGGTACGTGTTAGTGTTATGGTAGGTGTTAGGGTTAGGGTACGTGTTAGGGTTAGGGTAGTTATTAAACCTATCCCACTCTCTAGATACCCCTTAGCATGTAAAGGAATATTATTTTGGGGTCCAGCCATGGAGAAGAGTTTAGACAATAGGATAAGATAAGGAACACACCCATTATAAAGAAATCACATTAGGATTCTCTTTTTAAGCTGTTCCTTAAAACACTAGTGCTTAGGAAATCTATTGGAGGCAGAAGCAGTCAAGGGTAGCCTAGGGTTAGGTTAGGCTTACGGTTAGGCTTAGGGTACGGCTTAGGGTACGGGTTAGGGGAGGCCTTCGGGTACGGCGTAGGGTATGGGTTAGGCTTATTGTTAGATTTAGTGTTAGGGTTAGGGCTCGGTTTAGGTTACGGGTTAGGATTAGGGTACTTGTTAGGGTTAGGGTAGTGGCTAGGGTTAGTGTACGTGTTAGGGTTAGGGTAGTGATTAAACCTATCCCACTCTCTAGATACCCCTTAGCACGTAAAGGAATATTATTTGGGGGTCCAGCCCTGGAGAAGAGTTTAGACACTAGGATAAGATAAGGAACACACCCATTATAAAGAAATCACATTAGGATTTTCTTTTTAAGCTCTTCTTTAAAACATTAGTGCTTAGGAAATCTATTGGAGGCAGAAGCAGTCAAGGGTAGCCTAGGGTTAGGGTTAGGCTTAGGGTTAGGGTTAGGGTACGGCTTAGGGTACGGGTTCGGGGAGGGCTTCGGGTATGGCGTAGGGTATGGGTTAGGGTTAGGGTTAGGGTTAGTGTTAGGGATAGGGCTCGGTTTAGGGTACGTGTTAGGATTAAGGTACGTGTTAGGGTTAGGATAGTGGTTAGGGTTAATGTACGTGTTAGGGTTAGGGTAGTGATTAAACCTATCCCACTCTCTAGATACCCCTTAGCACGTAAAGGAATATTATTTGGGGGTCCAGCCATGGAGAACAGTTTAGATACTAGGATAAGATAAGGAAAACACCCGTTATAAAGAAATCACATTAGAATTCTCTTTTTAAGCTGTTCCTTAAAACACTAGTGTTTAGGAAACCTATTGGAGGCAGAAGCAGTCAAGGGTAGCCTAGGGTTAGGGTTAGGCTTAGGGTTAGGCTTAGGGTACGGCTTAGGGTACGGGTTCGGGGAGGGCTTCGGGTACGCCGTAGGGTATGGTTTAGGGTTAGGGTTAGAGTTAGTGTTAGGTTTAGGGCTCGGTTTAGGGTACGGGTTAGGATTAGGGTACGTGTTAGAGTTAGGAAAGGGGTAAGGGTTAGGGTACGCATTAGGGTTAGGGTAGTTATTAAACCTATCCCACTCTCTACATACCCCTTAGCACGTAAAGGAATATTATTTGGGGGTCCAGCCATGGAGAAGAGTTTAGACACTAATATAATATAAGGAACACTCACATGATAAAGAAATCACATTAGGAATCGCTTTTTAAGCTGTTCCTTAAAACACTAGTTCTTAGGAAATCTATTGGAGGCAGAAGCAGTCAAGGGTAGCCTAGGGTTAGGTTAGGCTTACGGTTAGGCTTCGGGTACGGCTTAGGCTACTTGTTCGGGGAGGGCTTCGGGTACGGCGTAGCGTATGGTTTAGGGTTAGGGTTAGGGTTAGTGTTAGGGTTAGGGCTCGGTTTAGGTTACGGTTTAGGATTAGGGTACTTGTTAGGGTTAGGGTAGTCGTTAGGGTTAGTGTACGTGTTAGGGTTGGGGTAGTGATTAAACCTATCCCACTCTCTAGATACCCCTTAGCACGTAAAGGAATATTATTTGGGGGTCCAGTCCTGGAGAAGAGTTTAGACACTAGGATAAGATAAGGAACACACCCATTATAAAGAAATCACATTAGGATTCTCTTTTTAAGCTGTTCCTTAAAACACTAGTGTTTAGGAAATCTATTGGATGCAGAAGCAGTCAAGGGTAGCCTAGGGTTAGTTTAGGCTTAGGGTACGGCTTAGGGTACGGGTTCGGGGAGGGCTTCGGGTACGGCGTAGGGTATGTGTTAGGGTTAGGGTTAGGGTTAGTATTAGGGTTAGGGCTCGGTTTAGGGTACGGTTTAGGATTAGGGTACGTGTTAGGGTTAGGGTAGGGGTTAGGGTTAGGGTACGTGTTAGGTTTAGGGTAGTTATTAAACCTATCCCACTCTCTAGATACCCCTTAGCACGTAAAGGAATATTATTTGGAGGTCCAGCCATGGAGAAGAGTTTAGACACTAGGATAAGATAAGGAACACACCCTTTATAAAGAAGTCACATTAGGATTCTCTTTTTAAGCTGTTACTTAAAACACTAGTGCTTAGGAAATCTATTGGAGGCAGAAGCAGTCAAGGGTAGCCTAGTGTTAGGGTTAGGCTTAGGGTTAGGGTTAGGGTACGGCTTAGGGTACGGGATCGGGGAGGGCTTCGGGTACGGCGTAGGGTATGGGTTAGGCTTATTGTTAGATTTAGTGTTAGGGTTAGGGCTCGGTTTAGGTTACGGGTTAGGATTAGGGTACTTGTTAGGGTTAGGGTAGTGGCTAGGGTTAGTGTACGTGTTAGGGTTAGGGTAGTGATTAAACCTATCCCACTCTCTAGATACCCCTTAGCACGTAAAGGAATATTATTTGGGGGTCCAGCCCTGGAGAAGAGTTTAGACACTAGGATAAGATAAGGAACACACCCATTATAAAGAAATCACATTAGGATTTTCTTTTTAAGCTCTTCTTTAAAACATTAGTGCTTAGGAAATCTATTGGAGGCAGAAGCAGTCAAGGGTAGCCTAGGGTTAGGGTTAGGCTTAGGGTTAGGGTTAGGGTACGGCTTAGGGTACGGGTTCGGGGAGGGCTTCGGGTATGGCGTAGGGTATGGGTTAGGGTTAGGGTTAGGGTTAGTGTTAGGGATAGGGCTCGGTTTAGGGTACGTGTTAGGATTAAGGTACATGTTAGGGTTAGGATAGTGGCTAGGGTTAGTGTACGTGTTAGGGTTAGGGTAGTGATTAAACCTATCCCACTCTCTAGATACCCCTTAGCACGTAAAGGAATATTATTTGGGGGTCCAGCCCTGGAGAAGAGTTTAGACACTAGGATAAGATAAGGAACACACCCATTATAAAGAAATCACATTAGGATTTTCTTTTTAAGCTCTTCTTTAAAACATTAGTGCTTAGGAAATCTATTGGAGGCAGAAGCAGTCAAGGGTAGCCTAGGGTTAGGGTTAGGCTTAGGGTTAGGGTTAGGGTACGGCTTAGGGTACGGGTTCGGGGAGGGCTTCGGGTATGGCGTAGGGTATGGGTTAGGGTTAGGGTTAGGGTTAGTGTTAGGGATAGGGCTCGGTTTAGGGTACGTGTTAGGATTAAGGTACGTGTTAGGGTTAGGATAGTGGTTAGGGTTAATGTACGTGTTAGGGTTAGGGTAGTGATTAAACCTATCCCACTCTCTAGATACCCCTTAGCACGTAAAGGAATATTATTTGGGGGTCCAGCCATGGAGAACAGTTTAGATACTAGGATAAGATAAGGAAAACACCCGTTATAAAGAAATCACATTAGAATTCTCTTTTTAAGCTGTTCCTTAAAACACTAGTGTTTAGGAAACCTATTGGAGGCAGAAGCAGTCAAGGGTAGCCTAGGGTTAGGGTTAGGCTTAAGGTTAGGCTTAGGGTACGGCTTAGGGTACGGGTTCGGGGAGGGCTTCGGGTACGCCGTAGGGTATGGTTTAGGGTTAGGGTTAGAGTTAGTGTTAGGTTTAGGGCTCGGTTTAGGGTACGGGTTAGGATTAGGGTACGTGTTAGAGTTAGGAAAGGGGTAAGGGTTAGGGTACGCATTAGGGTTAGGGTAGTTATTAAACCTATCCCACTCTCTACATACCCCTTAGCACGTAAAGGAATATTATTTGGGGGTCCAGCCATGGAGAAGAGTTTAGACACTAATATAATATAAGGAACACTCACATGATAAAGAAATCACATTAGGAATCGCTTTTTAAGCTGTTCCTTAAAACACTAGTTCTTAGGAAATCTATTGGAGGCAGAAGCAGTCAAGGGTAGCCTAGGGTTAGGTTAGGCTTACGGTTAGGCTTCGGGTACGGCTTAGGCTACTTGTTCGGGGAGGGCTTCGGGTACGGCGTAGCGTATGGTTTAGGGTTAGGGTTAGGGTTAGTGTTAGGGTTAGGGCTCGGTTTAGGTTACGGTTTAGGATTAGGGTACTTGTTAGGGTTAGGGTAGTCGTTAGGGTTAGTGTACGTGTTAGGGTTGGGGTAGTGATTAAACCTATCCCACTCTCTAGATACCCCTTAGCACGTAAAGGAATATTATTTGGGGGTCCAGTCCTGGAGAAGACTTTAGACACTAGGATAAGATAAGGAACACACCCATTATAAAGAAATCACATTAGGATTCTCTTTTTAAGCTGTTCCTTAAAACACTAGTGTTTAGGAAATCTATTGGATGCAGAAGCAGTCAAGGGTAGCCTAGGGTTAGTTTAGGCTTAGGGTACGGCTTAGGGTACGGGTTCGGGGAGGGCTTCGGGTACGGCGTAGGGTATGTGTTAGGGTTAGGGTTAGGGTTAGTATTAGGGTTAGGGCTCGGTTTAGGGTACGGTTTAGGATTAGGGTACGTGTTAGGGTTAGGGTAGGGGTTAGGGTTAGGGTACGTGTTAGGTTTAGGGTAGTTATTAAACCTATCCCACTCTCTAGATACCCCTTAGCACGTAAAGGAATATTATTTGGAGGTCCAGCCATGGAGAAGAGTTTAGACACTAGGATAAGATAAGGAACACACCCATTATAAAGAAATCACATTAGGATTCTCTTTTTAAGCTGTTCCTTAAAACACTAGTGCTTAGGAAATCTATCGGAGGCAGAAGCAGTCAAGGGTAGCCTAGGGTTAGGGTTAGGCTTAGGGTTAGGGTTAGGGTACGGCTTAGGGTACGGGTTCGGGGAGGTCTTCGGGTATGGCGTAGGGTATGGGTTAGGATTAGGGTTAAGGTTAGTGTTAGGGTGAGGGCTTTGTTTAGGGTACGTTTTAGGATTAGGGTACGTGTTAGGGTTAGGGTAGGGGTTAGGGTTAGGGTACGTGTTAGGTTTAGGGTAGTTATTAAACCTATCCCACTCTCTAGATACCCCTTAGCACATAAAGAATATTATTTGGGGGTCCAGCCATGGAGAAGTGTTTAGACACTAGGATAAGATAAGGAACACACCCTTTATAAAGAAGTCACATTAGGATTCTCTTTTTAAGCTGTTACTTAAAACACTAGTGCTTAGGAAATCTATTGGAGGCAGAAGCAGTCAAGGGTAGCCTAGTGTTAGGGTTAGGCTTAGGGTTAGGGTTAGGGTACGGCTTAGGGTACGGGATCGGGGAGGGCTTCGGGTACGGCGTAGGGTATGGGTTAGGCTTATTGTTAGATTTAGTGTTAGGGTTAGGGCTCGGTTTAGGTTACGGGTTAGGATTAGGGTACTTGTTAGGGTTAGGGTAGTGGCTAGGGTTAGTGTACGTGTTAGGGTTAGGGTAGTGATTAAACCTATCCCACTCTCTAGATACCCCTTAGCACGTAAAGGAATATTATTTGGGGGTCCAGCCCTGGAGAAGAGTTTAGACACTAGGATAAGATAAGGAACACACCCATTATAAAGAAATCACATTAGGATTTTCTTTTTAAGCTCTTCTTTAAAACATTAGTGCTTAGGAAATCTATTGGAGGCAGAAGCAGTCAAGGGTAGCCTAGGGTTAGGGTTAGGCTTAGGGTTAGGGTTAGGGTACGGCTTAGGGTACGGGTTCGGGGAGGGCTTCGGGTATGGCGTAGGGTATGGGTTAGGGTTAGGGTTAGGGTTAGTGTTAGGGATAGGGCTCGGTTTAGGGTACGTGTTAGGATTAAGGTACATGTTAGGGTTAGGATAGTGGTTAGGGTTAATGTACGTGTTAGGGTTAGGGTAGTGATTAAACCTATCCCACTCTCTAGATACCCCTTAGCACGTAAAGGAATATTATTTGGGGGTCCAGCCATGGAGAACAGTTTAGTTACTAGGATAAGATAAGGAAAACACCCGTTATAAAGAAATCACATTAGAATTCTCTTTTTAAGCTGTTCCTTAAAACACTAGTGTTTAGGAAACCTATTGGAGGCAGAAGCAGTCAAGGGTAGCCTAGGGTTAGGGTTAGGCTTAGGGTTAGGCTTAGGGTACGGCTTAGGGTACGGGTTCGGGGAGGGCTTCGGGTACGACATAGGGTATGGTTTAGGGTTAGGGTTAGAGTTAGTGTTAGGTTTAGGGCTCGGTTTAGGGTACGGGTTAGGATTAGGGTACGTGTTAGAGTTAGGAAAGGGGTAAGGGTTAGGGTACGCATTAGGGTTAGGGTAGTTATTAAACCTATCCCACTCTCTACATACCCCTTAGCACGTAAAGGAATATTATTTGGGGGTCCAGCCATGGAGAAGAGTTTAGACACTAATATAATATAAGGAACACTCACATGATAAAGAAATCACATTAGGAATCGCTTTTTAAGCTGTTCCTTAAAACACTAGTTCTTAGGAAATCTATTGGAGGCAGAAGCAGTCAAGGGTAGCCTAGGGTTAGGTTAGGCTTACGGTTAGGCTTCGGGTACGGCTTAGGGTACTTGTTCGGGGAGGGCTTCGGGTACGGCGTAGCGTATGGTTTAGGGTTAGGGTTAGGGTTAGTATTAGGGTTAGGGCTCGGTTTAGGTTACGGTTTAGGATTAGGGTACGTGTTAGGGTTAGGGTAGGTGTTAGGATTAGGGTACGTGTTAGGGTTAGGGTAGTTATTAAACCTATCCCACTCTCTAGATACCCCTTAGCACGTAAAGGAATATTATTTGGGGGTCCAGCCATGGAGAAGAGTTTAGACAATAGGATAAGATAAGGAACACACCCATTATAAAGAAATCACATTAGGATTCTCTTTTTAAGCTGTTCCTTAAAACACTAGTGCTTAGGAAATCTATTGGAGGCAGAAGCAGTCAAGGGTAGCCTAGGGTTAGGTTAGGCTTACGGTTAGGCTTAGGGTACGGCTTAGGATACGGGTTCGGGGAGGACTTCGGGTACGGCGTAAGGTATGGGTTAGGGTTAGGGTTAGGGTTAGTGTTAGGGTTAGGGCTCGGTTGAGGTTACGGTTTAGGATTAGGGTACGTGTTAGGGTTAGGATAGGGGTTAGGATTAGGGTACGTGTTAGGGTTAGGGTAGTTATTAAACCTATCCCACTCTCTAGATACCCCTTAGCACGTAAAGGAATATTATTTGGGGGTCCAGCCATGGAGAAGAGTTTAGACACTAGGATAAGATAAGGAACACACCCATTATAAAGAAATCACATTAGGATTCTCTTTTTAAGCTGTTCCTTAAAACACTAGTGTTTAGGAAATCTATTGGAGGCAGAAGCAGTCAAGGGTAGCCTAGGGTTAGGGTTAGGCTTAGGGTTAGGCTTAGGGTACGGCTTAGGGTACGGGTTCGAGGAGGGCTTCGGGTACGGCGTAGGGTATGTGTTAGGGTTAGGGTTAGGGTTAGTGTTAGGGTTAGGGCTCGGTTTAGGGTACGGTTAAGGATTAGGGTACGTGTTAGGGTTAGGGTAGGGGTTAGGGTTAGGGTACGTGTTAGGTTTAGGGTAGTTATTAAACCTATCCCACTCTCTAGATACCCCTTAGCACGTAAAGGAATATTATTTGGAGGTCCAGCCATGGAGAAGAGTTTAGACACTAGGATAAGATAAGGAACACACCCATTATAAAGAAATCACATTAGGATTCTCTTTTTAAGCTGTTCCTTAAAACACTAGTGCTTAGGAAATCTATTGGAGGCAGAAGCAGTCAAGGGTAGCCTATTGTTAGGGTTAGGCTTAGGGTTAGGGTTAGGGTACGGCTTAGGGCACGGGATCGGGGAGGGCTTCGGGTACGGCGTAGGGTATGGGTTAGGGTTAGGGTTAGGGTTAGTTTTAGGGTTAGGGCTCGGTTTAGGGTACGGGTTAGGATTAGGGTACGTGTTAGGGTTAGGATAGGGGTAAGGGTTAGGGTACGCGTTAGGGTTAGGGTAGTTGTTAAACCTATCCCACTCTCTAGATACCCCTTAGCACGTAAAGGAATATTATTTTGGGGTTCAGCCATGGAGAAGAGTTTAGACACTAGGATAAGATAAGGAACACACCCATTATAAAGAAATCACATTAGGATTCTCTTTTTAAGCTGTTCCTTAAAACACTAGTGCTTAGGAAATCTATTGGAGGCAGAAGCAGTCAAGGGTAGCCTAGGGTTAGGGTTAGGCTTAGGGTTAGGCTTAGGGCATGGCTTAGGGTACGGGTTCGGGGAGGGCTTCGGGTACGGCGTAGGGTATGTGTTAGGGTTAGTGTTAGGGTTAGTGTTAGGGTTAGGGCTCGGTTTAGGGTACGGTTTAGGATTAGGGTACGTGTTAGGTTTAGGGTAGGGGTTAGGGTTAGGGTACGTGTTAGGTTTAGGGTAGTTATTAAACCTATCCCACTCTCTAGAAACCCCTTAGCACGTAAAAGAATATTATTTGGAGGTCCAGCCATGGAGAAGAGTTTAGACACTAGGATAAGATAAGGAACACACCCATTATAAAGAAATCACATTAGGATTCTCTTTTTAACATGTTCCTTAAAACACTAGTGCTTAGGAAATCTATTGGAGGCAGAAGCAGTCAAGGGTAGCCTAGGGTTAGGGTTAGGCTTAGGGTTAGGGTTAGGGTACGGCTTAGGGTACGGGTTCGGGGAGGTCTTCGGGTATGGCGTAGGGTATGGGTTAGCGTTAGGGTTAGGGTTAGTGTTAGGGTTAGGGCTTTCTTTAGGGTACAGTTTAGGATTAGGGTACGTGTTAGTGTTATGGTAGGTGTTAGGGTTAGGGTACGTGTTAGGGTTAGGGTAGTTATTAAACCTATCCCACTCTCTAGATACCCCTTAGCATGTAAAGGAATATTATTTGGGGGTCCAGCCATGGAGAAGAGTTTAGACAATAGGATAAGATAAGGAACACACCCATTATAAAGAAATCACATTAGGATTCTCTTTTTAAGCTGTTCCTTAAAACACTAGTGCTTAGGAAATCTATTGGAGGCAGAAGCAGTCAAGGGTAGCCTAGGGTTAGGTTAGGCTTACGGTTAGGCTTAGGGTACGGCTTAGGGTACGGGTTAGGGGAGGCCTTCGGGTACGGCGTAGGGTATGGGTTAGGGTTAGGGTTAGGGTTAGTGTTAGGGTTAGGGCTCGGTTGAGGTTACGGTTTAGGATTAGGGTACGTGTTAGGGTTAGGGTAGGGGTTAGGATTAGGGTACGTGTTAGGGTTAGGGTAGTTATTAAACCTATCCCACTCTCTAGATACCCCTTAGCATGTAAAGGAATATTATTTGGGGGTCCAGCCATGGAGAAGAGTTTACACACTAGGATAAGATAAGGAACACACCCGTTATAAAGAAATCATATTAGGATTCTCTTTTTAAGCTGTTCCTTAAAACACTAGTGCTTAGGAAATCTATTGGAGGCAGAAGCAGTCAAGGGTAGCCTAGGGTTAGGGTTAGGCTTAGGGTTAGGGTTAGGGTACGGCTTAGGATACGGGATCGGGGAGGGCTTCGGGTACGGCGTAGGGTATGGGTTAGGCTTAGTGTTAGTGTTAGTGTTAGGGTTAGGGCTCGGTTTAGGTTACGGGTTAGGATTAGGGTACTTGTTAGGGTTAGGGTAGTCGTTAGGGTTAGTGTACGTGTTAGGGTTAGGGTAGTGATTAAACCTATCCCACTCTCTAGATACCCCTTAGCACGTAAAGGAATATTATTTGGGGGTCCAGCCCTGGAGAAGAGTTTAGACACTAGGATAAGATAAGGAACACACCCATTATAAAGAAATCATATTAGGATTCTCTTTTTAAGCTGTTCCTTAAAACACTAGTGTTTAGGAAATCTATTGGATGCAGAAGCAGTCAAGGGTAGCCTAGGGTTAGTTTAGGCTTAGGGTTAGGCTTAGGTTACGGGTTCGGGGAGGGCTTCGTGTACGGCGTAGGTTATGGGTTAGGGTTAGGGTTAGGCTTAGTGTTAGGGTTAGGGCTCCGTTTAGGGTACGGGTTAGGATTAGGCTACGTGTTAGGGTTAGGGTAGGGGTTAGGGTTAGGGTACGTGTTAGGTTTAGGGTAGTTATTAAACCTATCCCACTCTCTAGATACCCCTTAGCACGTAAAGGAATATTATTTGGAGGTCCAGCCATGGAGAAGAGTTTAGACACTAGGATAAGATAAGGAACACACCCATTATAAAGAAATCACATTAGGATTCTCTTTTTAAGCTGTTCCTTAAAACACTAGTGCTTAGGAAATCTATTGGAGGCAGAAGCAGTCAAGGGTAGCCTAGGGTTAGGGTTAGGCTTAGGGTTAGGGTTAGGGTACGGCTTAGGGTACGGGTTCGGGGAGGTCTTCGGGTATGGCGTAGGGTATGGGTTAGGGTTAGGGTTAAGGTTAGTGTTAGGGTGAGGGCTTTGTTTAGGGTACGTTTTAGGATTAGGGTACGTGTTAGGGTTAGGGTAGGGGTTAGGTTTAGGGTACGCGTTAGTGTTAGGGTAGTTATTAAACCTAACCCACTCTCTAGATACCCCTTAGCACGTAAAGGAATATTATTTGGAGGTCCAGCCATGGAGAAGAGTTTAGACACTAGGATAAGATAAGGAACACACCCATTATAAAGAAATCACATTAGGATTCTCTTTTTAAGCTGTTACTTAAAACACTAGTGCTTAGGAAATCTATTGGAGGCAGAAGCAGTCAAGGGTAGCCTAGTGTTAGGGATAGGCTTAGGGTTAGGGTTAGGGTACGGCTTAGGGTACGGGATCGGGGAGGGCTTCGGGTACGGCGTAGGGTATGGGTTAGGCTTATTGTTAGATTTAGTGTTAGGGTTAGGGCTCGGTTTAGGTTACGGGTTAGGATTAGGGTACTTGTTAGGGTTAGGGTAGTGGCTAGGGTTAGTGTACGTGTTAGGGTTAGGGTAGTGATTAAACCTATCCCACTCTCTAGATACCCCTTAGCACGTAAAGGAATATTATTTGGGGGTCCAGCCCTGGAGAAGAGTTTAGACACTAGGATAAGATAAGGAACACACCCATTATAAAGAAATCACATTAGGATTCTCTTTTTAAGCTCTTCTTTAAAACATTAGTGCTTAGGAAATCTATTGGAGGCAGAAGCAGTCAAGGGTAGCCTAGGGTTAGGTTTAGGCTTAGGGTTAGGCTTAGGGTAGGGCTTAGGGTACGGGTTCGGTGAGGGCTTCGGGTACGGCGTAGGGTATGGGTTAGGGTTAGGGTTAGGGTTAGTTTTAGGGTTAGGGCTCGGTTTAGGGTACGGGTTAGGATTAGGGTACGTGTTAGGGTTAGGATAGGGGTAAGGGTTAGGGTACGCGTTAGGGTTAGGGTAGTTGTTAAACCTATCCCACTCTCTACATACCCCTTAGCACGTAAAGGAATATTATTTTGGGGTTCAGCCATGCAGAAGAGTTTAGACACTAGGATAAGATAAGGAACACACCCATTATAAAGAAATCACATTAGGATTCTCTTTTTAAGCTGTTCCTTAAAACACTAGTGCTTAGGAAATCTATTGGAGGCAGAAGCAGTCAAGGGTAGCCTAGGGTTAGGGTTAGGCTTAGGGTTAGGCTTAGGGTATGGCTTAGGGTACGGGTTCGGGGAGGGCTTCGGGTACGGCGTAGGGTATGTGTTAGGGTTAGGGTTAGGGTTAGTGTTAGGGTTAGGGCTCGGTTTAGGGTACGGTTTAGGATTAGGGTACGTGTTAGGGTTAGGGTAGGGGTTAGGGTTAGGGTACGAGTTAGGTTTAGGGTAGTTATTAAACCTATCCCACTCTCTAGAAACCCCTTAGCACGTAAAGGAATATTATTTGGAGGTCCAGCCATGGAGAAGAGTTTAGACACTAGGATAAGATAAGGAACACACCCATTATAAAGAAATCACATTAGGATTCTCTTTTTAAGCTGTTCCTTAAAACACTAGTGCTTAGGAAATCTATTGGAGGCAGAAGCAGTCAAGGGTAGCCTAGGGTTAGGGTTAGGCTTAGGGTTAGGGTTAGGGTACGGCTTAGGGTACGGGTTCGGGGAGGTCTTCGGGTATGGCGTAGGGTATGGGTTAGCGTTAGGGTTAGGGTTAGTGTTAGGGTTAGGGCTTTCTTTAGGGTACAGTTTAGGATTAGGGTACGTGTTAGTGTTAGGGTAGGGGTTAGGGTTAGGGTACGTGTTAGGGTTAGGGTAGTTATTAAACCTATCCCACTCTCTAGATACCCCTTAGAACATAAAGAATATTATTTGGGGGTCCAGCCATGGAGAAGAGTTTAGACACTAGGATAAGATAAGGAACACACCCGTTATAAAGAAATCACCTTAGGATTCTCTTTTTAAGCTGTTCCTTAAAACACTAGTGCTTAGGAAATCAATTGGAGGCAGAAGCAGTCAAGGGTAGCCTAGGGTTAGGGTTAGGCTTAGGGTTAGGGTTAGGGTACGGCTTAGGGTACGGGATCGGGGAGGGCTTCGGGTACGGCGTAGGGTATGGGTTACGCTTAGTGTTAGTGTTAGTGTTAGGGTTAGGGCTCGGTTTAGGTTACGGGTTATGATTAGGGTACTTGTTAGGGTTAGGGTAGTCGTTAGGGTTAGTGTACGTGTTAGGGTTAGGGTAGTGATTAAACCTATCCCACTCTCTAGATACCCCTTAGCACGTAAAGGAATATTATTTGGGGGTCCAGTCCTGGAGAAGAGTTTAGACACTAGGATAAGATAAGGAACACACCCATTATAAAGAAATCACATTAGGATTCTCTTTTTAAGCTGTTCCTTAAAACACTAGTGTTTAGGAAATCTATTGGATGCAGAAGCAGTCAAGGGTAGCCTAGGGTTAGTTTAGGCTTAGGGTACGGCTTAGGGTACGGGTTCGGGGAGGGCTTCGGGTACGGCGTAGGGTATGTGTTAGGGTTAGGGTTAGGGTTAGTATTAGGGTTAGGGCTCGGTTTAGGGTACGGTTTAGGATTAGGGTACGTTTTAGGGTTAGGGTAGGGGTTAGGGTTAGGGTACGTGTTAGGTTTAGGGTAGTTATTAAACCTATCCCACTCTCTAGATACCCCTTAGCACGTAAAGGAATATTATTTGGAGGTCCAGCCATGGAGAAGAGTTTAGACACTAGGATAAGATAAGGAACACACCCATTATAAAGAAATCACATTAGGATTCTCTTTTTAAGCTGTTCCTTAAAACACTAGTGCTTAGGAAATCTATCGGAGGCAGAAGCAGTCAAGGGTAGCCTAGGGTTAGGGTTAGGCTTAGGGTTAGGGTTAGGGTACGGCTTAGGGTACGGGTTCGGGGAGGTCTTCGGGTATGGCGTAGGGTATGGGTTAGGATTAGGGTTAAGGTTAGTGTTAGGGTGAGGGCTTTGTTTAGGGTACGTTTTAGGATTAGGGTACGTGTTAGGGTTAGGGTAGGGGTTAGGGTTAGGGTACGTGTTAGGTTTAGGGTAGTTATTAAACCTATCCCACTCTCTAGATACCCCTTAGCACATAAAGAATATTATTTGGGGGTCCAGCCATGGAGAAGTGTTTAGACACTAGGATAAGATAAGGAACACACCCTTTATAAAGAAGTCACATTAGGATTCTCTTTTTAAGCTGTTACTTAAAACACTAGTGCTTAGGAAATCTATTGGAGGCAGAAGCAGTCAAGGGTAGCCTAGTGTTAGGGTTAGGCTTAGGGTTAGGGTTAGGGTACGGCTTAGGGTACGGGATCGGGGAGGGCTTCGGGTACGGCGTAGGGTATGGGTTAGGCTTATTGTTAGATTTAGTGTTAGGGTTAGGGCTCGGTTTAGGTTACGGGTTACGATTAGGGTACTTGTTAGGGTTAGGGTAGTGGCTAGGGTTAGTGTACGTGTTAGGGTTAGGGTAGTGATTAAACCTATCCCACTCTCTAGATACCCCTTAGCACGTAAAGGAATATTATTTGGGGGTCCAGCCCTGGAGAAGAGTTTAGACACTAGGATAAGATAAGGAACACACCCATTATAAAGAAATCACATTAGGATTTTCTTTTTAAGCTCTTCTTTAAAACATTAGTGCTTAGGAAATCTATTGGAGGCAGAAGCAGTCAAGGGTAGCCTAGGGTTAGGGTTAGGCTTAGGGTTAGGGTTAGGGTACGGCTTAGGGTACGGGTTCGGGGAGGGCTTCGGGTATGGCGTAGGGTATGGGTTAGGGTTAGGGTTAGGGTTAGTGTTAGGGATAGGGCTCGGTTTAGGGTACGTGTTAGGATTAAGGTACATGTTCAGGTTAGGATAGTGGTTAGGGTTAATGTACGTGTTAGGGTTAGGGTAGTGATTAAACCTATCCCACTCTCTAGATACCCCTTAGCACGTAAAGGAATATTATTTGGGGGTCCAGCCATGGAGAACAGTTTAGTTACTAGGATAAGATAAGGAAAACACCCGTTATAAAGAAATCACATTAGAATTCTCTTTTTAAGCTGTTCCTTAAAACACTAGTGTTTAGGAAACCTATTGGAGGCAGAAGCAGTCAAGGGTAGCCTAGGGTTAGGGTTAGGCTTAGGGTTAGGCTTAGGGTACGGCTTAGGGTACGGGTTCGGGGAGGGCTTCGGGTACGACATAGGGTATGGTTTAGGGTTAGGGTTAGAGTTAGTGTTAGGTTTAGGGCTCGGTTTAGGGTACGGGTTAGGATTAGGGTACGTGTTAGAGTTAGGAAAGGGGTAAGGGTTAGGGTACGCATTAGGGTTAGGGTAGTTATTAAACCTATCCCACTCTCTACATACCCCTTAGCACGTAAAGGAATATTATTTGGGGGTCCAGCCATGGAGAAGAGTTTAGACACTAATATAATATAAGGAACACTCACATGATAAAGAAATCACATTAGGAATCGCTTTTTAAGCTGTTCCTTAAAACACTAGTTCTTAGGAAATCTATTGGAGGCAGAAGCAGTCAAGGGTAGCCTAGGGTTAGGTTAGGCTTACGGTTAGGCTTCGGGTACGGCTTAGGGTACTTGTTCGGGGAGGGCTTCGGGTACGGCGTAGCGTATGGTTTAGGGTTAGGGTTAGGGTTAGTATTAGGGTTAGGGCTCGGTTTAGGTTACGGTTTAGGATTAGGGTACGTGTTAGGGTTAGGGTAGGTGTTAGGATTAGGGTACGTGTTAGGGTTAGGGTAGTTATTAAACCTATCCCACTCTCTAGATACCCCTTAGCACGTAAAGGAATATTATTTGGGGGTCCAGCCATGGAGAAGAGTTTAGACAATAGGATAAGATAAGGAACACACCCATTATAAAGAAATCACATTAGGATTCTCTTTTTAAGCTGTTCCTTAAAACACTAGTGCTTAGGAAATCTATTGGAGGCAGAAGCAGTCAAGGGTAGCCTAGGGTTAGGTTAGGCTTACGGTTAGGCTTAGGGTACGGCTTAGGATACGGGTTCGGGGAGGACTTCGGGTACGGCGTAAGGTATGGGTTAGGGTTAGGGTTAGGGTTAGTGTTAGGGTTAGGGCTCGGTTGAGGTTACGGTTTAGGATTAGGGTACGTGTTAGGGTTAGGGTAGGGGTTAGGATTAGGGTACGTGTTAGGGTTAGGGTAGTTATTAAACCTATCCCACTCTCTAGATACCCCTTAGCACGTAAAGGAATATTATTTGGGGGTCCAGCCATGGAGAAGAGTTTAGACACTAGGATAAGATAAGGAACACACCCATTATAAAGAAATCACATTAGGATTCTCTTTTTAAGCTGTTCCTTAAAACACTAGTGTTTAGGAAATCTATTGGAGGCAGAAGCAGTCAAGGGTAGCCTAGGGTTAGGGTTAGGCTTAGGGTTAGGCTTAGGGTACGGCTTAGGGTACGGGTTCGAGGAGGGCTTCGGGTACGGCGTAGGGTATGTGTTAGGGTTAGGGTTAGGGTTAGTGTTAGGGTTAGGGCTCGGTTTAGGGTACGGTTAAGGATTAGGGTACGTGTTAGGGTTAGGGTAGGGGTTAGGGTTAGGGTACGTGTTAGGTTTAGGGTAGTTATTAAACCTATCCCACTCTCTAGATACCCCTTAGCACGTAAAGGAATATTATTTGGAGGTCCAGCCATGGAGAAGAGTTTAGACACTAGGATAAGATAAGGAACACACCCATTATAAAGAAATCACATTAGGATTCTCTTTTTAAGCTGTTCCTTAAAACACTAGTGCTTAGGAAATCTATTGGAGGCAGAAGCAGTCAAGGGTAGCCTATTGTTAGGGTTAGGCTTAGGGTTAGGGTTAGGGTACGGCTTAGGGCACGGGATCGGTGAGGGCTTCGGGTACGGCGTAGGGTATGGGTTAGGGTTAGGGTTAGGGTTAGTTTTAGGGTTAGGGCTCGGTTTAGGGTACGGGTTAGGATTAGGGTACGTGTTAGGGTTAGGATAGGGGTAACGGTTAGGGTACGCGTTAGGGTTAGGGTAGTTGTTAAACCTATCCCACTCTCTAGATACCCCTTAGCACGTAAAGGAATATTATTTTGGGGTTCAGCCATGGAGAAGAGTTTAGACACTAGGATAAGATAAGGAACACACCCATTATAAAGAAATCACATTAGGATTCTCTTTTTAAGCTGTTCCTTAAAACACTAGTGCTTAGGAAATCTATTGGAGGCAGAAGCAGTCAAGGGTAGCCTAGGGTTAGGGTTAGGCTTAGGGTTAGGCTTAGGGCATGGCTTAGGGTACGGGTTCGGGGAGGGCTTCGGGTACGGCGTAGGGTATGTGTTAGGGTTAGTGTTAGGGTTAGTGTTAGGGTTAGGGCTCGGTTTAGGGTACGGTTTAGGATTAGGGTACGTGTTAGGTTTAGGGTAGGGGTTAGGGTTAGGGTACGTGTTAGGTTTAGGGTAGTTATTAAACCTATCCCACTCTCTAGAAACCCCTTAGCACGTAAAAGAATATTATTTGGAGGTCCAGCCATGGAGAAGAGTTTAGACACTAGGATAAGATAAGGAACACACCCATTATAAAGAAATCACATTAGGATTCTCTTTTTAACCTGTTCCTTAAAACACTAGTGCTTAGGAAATCTATTGGAGGCAGAAGCAGTCAAGGGTAGCCTAGGGTTAGGGTTAGGCTTAGGGTTAGGGTTAGGGTACGGCTTAGGGTACGGGTTCGGGGAGGTCTTCGGGTATGGCGTAGGGTATGGGTTAGCGTTAGGGTTAGGGTTAGTGTTAGGGTTAGGGCTTTCTTTAGGGTACAGTTTAGGATTAGGGTACGTGTTAGTGTTATGGTAGGTGTTAGGGTTAGGGTACGTGTTAGGGTTAGGGTAGTTATTAAACCTATCCCACTCTCTAGATACCCCTTAGCATGTAAAGGAATATTATTTGGGGGTCCAGCCATGGAGAAGAGTTTAGACAATAGGATAAGATAAGGAACACACCCATTATAAAGAAATCACATTAGGATTCTCTTTTTAAGCTGTTCCTTAAAACACTAGTGCTTAGGAAATCTATTGGAGGCAGAAGCAGTCAAGGGTAGCCTAGGGTTAGGTTAGGCTTACGGTTAGGCTTAGGGTACGGCTTAGGGTACGGGTTAGGGGAGGCCTTCGGGTACGGCGTAGGGTATGGGTTAGGGTTAGGGTTAGGGTTAGTGTTAGGGTTAGGGCTCGGTTGAGGTTACGGTTTAGGATTAGGGTACGTGTTAGGGTTAGGGTAGGGGTTAGGATTAGGGTACGTGTTAGGGTTAGGGTAGTTATTAAACCTATCCCACTCTCTAGATACCCCTTAGCATGTAAAGGAATATTATTTGGGGGTCCAGCCATGGAGAAGAGTTTACACACTAGGATAAGATAAGGAACACACCCGTTATAAAGAAATCATATTAGGATTCTCTTTTTAAGCTGTTCCTTAAAACACTAGTGCTTAGGAAATCTATTGGAGGCAGAAGCAGTCAAGGGTAGCCTAGGGTTAGGGTTAGGCTTAGGGTTAGGGTTAGGGTACGGCTTAGGATACGGGATCGGGGAGGGCTTCGGGTACGGCGTAGGGTATGGGTTAGGCTTAGTGTTAGTGTTAGTGTTAGGGTTAGGGCTCGGTTTAGGTTACGGGTTAGGATTAGGGTACTTGTTAGGGTTAGGGTAGTCGTTAGGGTTAGTGTACGTGTTAGGGTTAGGGTAGTGATTAAACCTATCCCACTCTCTAGATACCCCTTAGCACGTAAAGGAATATTATTTGGGGGTCCAGCCCTGGAGAAGAGTTTAGACACTAGGATAAGATAAGGAACACACCCATTATAAAGAAATCATATTAGGATTCTCTTTTTAAGCTGTTCCTTAAAACACTAGTGTTTAGGAAATCTATTGGATGCAGAAGCAGTCAAGGGTAGCCTAGGGTTAGTTTAGGCTTAGGGTTAGGCTTAGGTTACGGGTTCGGGGAGGGCTTCGTGTACGGCGTAGGTTATGGGTTAGGGTTAGGGTTAGGCTTAGTGTTAGGGTTAGGGCTCCGTTTAGGGTACGGGTTAGGATTAGGGTACGTGTTAGGGTTAGGGTAGGGGTTAGGGTTAGGGTACGTGTTAGGTTTAGGGTAGTTATTAAACCTATCCCACTCTCTAGATACCCCTTAGCACGTAAAGGAATATTATTTGGAGGTCCAGCCATGGAGAAGAGTTTAGACACTAGGATAAGATAAGGAACACACCCATTATAAAGAAATCACATTAGGATTCTCTTTTTAAGCTGTTCCTTAAAACACTAGTGCTTAGGAAATCTATTGGAGGCAGAAGCAGTCAAGGGTAGCCTAGGGTTAGGGTTAGGCTTAGGGTTAGGGTTAGGGTACGGCTTAGGGTACGGGTTCGGGGAGGTCTTCGGGTATGGCGTAGGGTATGGGTTAGGGTTAGGGTTAAGGTTAGTGTTAGGGTGAGGGCTTTGTTTAGGGTACGTTTTAGGATTAGGGTACGTGTTAGGGTTAGGGTAGGGGTTAGGTTTAGGGTACGCGTTAGTGTTAGGGTAGTTATTAAACCTAACCCACTCTCTAGATACCCCTTAGCACGTAAAGGAATATTATTTGGAGGTCCAGCCATGGAGAAGAGTTTAGACACTAGGATAAGATAAGGAACACACCCAATATAAAGAAATCACATTAGGATTCTCTTTTTAAGCTGTTACTTAAAACACTAGTGCTTAGGAAATCTATTGGAGGCAGAAGCAGTCAAGGGTAGCCTAGTGTTAGGGATAGGCTTAGGGTTAGGGTTAGGGTACGGCTTAGGGTACGGGATCGGGGAGGGCTTCGGGTACGGCGAAGGGTATGGGTTAGGCTTATTGTTAGATTTAGTGTTAGGGTTAGGGCTCGGTTTAGGTTACGGGTTAGGATTAGGGTACTTGTTAGGGTTAGGGTAGTGGCTAGGGTTAGTGTACGTGTTAGGGTTAGGGTAGTGATTAAACCTATCCCACTCTCTAGATACCCCTTAGCACGTAAAGGAATATTATTTGGGGGTCCAGCCCTGGAGAAGAGTTTAGACACTAGGATAAGATAAGGAACACACCCATTATAAAGAAATCACATTAGGATTCTCTTTTTAAGCTCTTCTTTAAAACATTAGTGCTTAGGAAATCTATTGGAGGCAGAAGCAGTCAAGGGTAGCCTAGGGATAGGTTTAGGCTTAGGGTTAGGCTTAGGGTAGGGCTTAGGGTACGGGTTCGGTGAGGGCTTCGGGTACGGCGTAGGGTATGGGTTAGGGTTAGGGTTAGGGTTAGTTTTAGGGTTAGGGCTCGGTTTAGGGTACGGGTTAGGATTAGGGTACGTGTTAGGGTTAGGATAGGGGTAAGGGTTAGGGTACGCGTTAGGGTTAGGGTAGTTGTTAAACCTATCCCACTCTCTACATACCCCTTAGCACGTAAAGGAATATTATTTTGGGGTTCAGCCATGCAGAAGAGTTTAGACACTAGGATAAGATAAGGAACACACCCATTATAAAGAAACCACATTAGGATTCTCTTTTTAAGCTGTTCCTTAAAACACTAGTGCTTAGGAAATCTATTGGAGGCAGAAGCAGTCAAGGGTAGCCTAGGGTTAGGGTTAGGCTTAGGGTTAGGCTTAGGGTATGGCTTAGGGTACGGGTTCGGGGAGGGCTTCGGGTACGGCGTAGGGTATGTGTTAGGGTTAGGGTTAGGGTTAGTGTTAGGGTTAGGGCTCGGTTTAGGGTACGGTTTAGGATTAGGGTACGTGTTAGGGTTCGGGTAGGGGTTAGGGTTAGGGTACGAGTTAGGTTTAGGGTAGTTATTAAACCTATCCCACTCTCTAGAAACCCCTTAGCACGTAAAGGAATATTATTTGGAGGTCCAGCCATGGAGAAGAGTTTAGACACTAGGATAAGATAAGGAACACACCCATTATAAAGAAATCACATTAGGATTCTCTTTTTAAGCTGTTCCTTAAAACACTAGTGCTTAGGAAATCTATTGGAGGCAGAAGCAGTCAAGGGTAGCCTAGGGTTAGGGTTAGGCTTAGGGTTAGGGTTAGGGTACGGCTTAGGGTACGGGTTCGGGGAGGTCTTCGGGTATGGCATAGGGTATGGGTTAGCGTTAGGGTTAGGGTTAGTGTTAGGGTTAGGGCTTTCTTTAGGGTACAGTTTAGGATTAGGGTACGTGTTAGTGTTAGGGTAGGGGTTAGGGTTAGGGTACGTGTTAGGGTTAGGGTAGTTATTAAACCTATCCCACTCTCTAGATACCCCTTAGAACATAAAGAATATTATTTGGGGGTCCAGCCATGGAGAAGAGTTTAGACACTAGGATAAGATAAGGAACACACCCGTTATAAAGAAATCACCTTAGGATTCTCTTTTTAAGCTGTTCCTTAAAACACTAGTGCTTAGGAAATCAATTGGAGGCAGAAGCAGTCAAGGGTAGCCTAGGGTTAGGGTTAGGCTTAGGGTTAGGGTTAGGGTACGGCTTAGGGTACGGGATCGGGGAGGGCTTCGGGTACGGCGTAGGGTATGGGTTAGGCTTAGTGTTAGTGTTAGTGTTAGGGTTAGGGCTCGGTTTAGGTTACGGGTTATGATTAGGGTACTTGTTAGGGTTAGGGTAGTCGTTAGGGTTAGTGTACGTGTTAGGGTTAGGGTAGTGATTAAACCTATCCCACTCTCTAGATACCCCTTAGCACGTAAAGGAATATTATTTGGGGGTCCAGCCCTGGAGAAGAGTTTAGACACTAGGATAAGATAAGGAACACACCCATTATAAAGAAATCACATTAGGATTCTCTTTTTAAGCTCTTCTTTAAAACATTAGTGCTTAGGAAATCTATTGGAGGCAGAAGCAGTCAAGGGTAGCCTAGGGTTAGGGTTAGGCTTAGGGTTAGGGTACGGGTTCGGGGAGGGCTTCGGGTATGGCGTAGGGTATGGGTTAGGGTTAGGGTTAGGGTTAGTGTTAGGGACAGGGCTCGGTTTAGGGTACGTGTTAGGATTAAGGTACGTGTTAGGGTTAGGATAGTGGTTAGGGTTAATGTACGTGTTAGGGTTAGGGTAGTGATTAAACCTATCCCACTCTCTAGATACCCCTTAGCACGTAAAGGAATATTATTTGGGGGTCCAGCCATGGAGAACAGTTTAGATACTAGGATAAGATAAGGAAAACACCAGTTATAAAGAAATCACATTAGAATTCTCTTTTTAAGCTGTTCCTTAAAACACTAGTGTTTAGGAAACCTATTGGAGGCAGAAGCAGTCAAGGGTAGCCTAGGGTTAGGGTTAGGCTTAGGGTTAGGCTTAGGGTACGGCTTAGGGTACGGGTTCGGGGAGGGCTTCGGGTACGACGTAGGGTATGGGTTAGGGTAAGGGTTAGGGTTAGTGTTAGGGTTAGGGCTCGGTTTAGGGTACGGGTTAGGATTAGGGTACGTGTTAGAGTTAGGAAAGGGGTAAGGGTTAGGGTACGCTTTAGGGTTAGGGTAGTTATTAAACCTATCCCACTCTCTACATACCCCTTAGCACCTAAAGGAATATTTTTTGGGGGTCCAGCCATGGAGAAGAGTTTAGACACTAATATAATATAAGGAACACTCAAATGATAAAGAAATCACATTAGGAATCGCTTTTTAAGCTGTTCCTTAAAACACTAGTTCTTAGGAAATCTATTGGAGGCAGAAGCAGTCAAGGGTAGCCTAGGGTTAGGTTAGGCTTACGGTTAGGCTTAGGGTATGGCTTAGGGTACTTGTTCGGGGAGGGCTTCGGGTACGGCGTAGCGTATGGTTTAGGGTTAGGGTTAGGGTTAATGTTAGGGTTAGGGCTCGGTTTAGGTTACGGTTTAGGATTAGGGTACGTGTTAGGGTTAGGGTAGGTGTTAGGATTAGGATACGTGTTAGGGTTAGGGTAGTTATTAAACCTATCCCACTCTCTAGATACCCCTTAGCATGTAAAGGAATATTATTTGGGGGTCCAGCCATGGAGAAGAGTTTAGACAATAGGATAAGATAAGGAACACACCCATTATAAAGAAATCACATTAGGATTCTCTTTTTAAGCTGTTCCTTAAAACACTAGTGCTTAGGAAATCTATTGGAGGCAGAAGCAGTCAAGGGTAGCCTAGGGTTAGGTTAGGCTTACGGTTAGGCTTAGGGTACGGCTTAGGATACGGGTTCGGGGAGGACTTCGGGTTCGGCGTAGGGTATGGGTTAGGGTTAGGGTTAGGGTTAGTGTTAGGGTTAGGGCTCGGTTGAGGTTACGGTTTAGGATTAGGGTACGTGTTAGTGTTAGGGTAGGGGTTAGGATTAGGGTACGTGTTAGGGTTAGGGTAGTTATTAAACCTATCCCACTCTCTAGATACCCCTTAGCATGTAAAGGAATATTATTTGGGGGTCCAGCCATGGAGAAGAGTTTAGACACTAGGATAAGATAAGGAACACACCCATTATAAAGAAATCACATTAGGATTCTCTTTTTAAGCTGTTCCTTAAAACACTAGTGCTTAGGAAATCTATTGGAGGCAGAAGCAGTCAAGGGTAGCCTAGGGTTAGGGTTAGGCTTAGGGTTAGGCTTAGGGTATGGCTTAGGGTACGGGTTCGGGGAGGGCTTCGGGTACGGCGTAGGGTATGTGTTAGGGTTAGGGTTAGGGTTAGTGTTAGGGTTAGGGCTCGGTTTAGGTTACGGTTTAGGATTAGGGTACGTGTTAGGGTTAGGGTAGGGGTTAGGGTTAGGGTACGTGTTAGGTTTAGGGTAGTTATTAAACCTATCCCACTCTCTAGAAAGCCCTTAGCACGTAAAGTAATATTATTTGGAGGTCCAGCCATGGAGAAGAGTTTAGACACTAGGATAAGATAAGGAACACACCCATTATAAAGAAATCACATTAGGATTCTCTTTTTAAGCTGTTCCTTAAAACACTAGTGCTTAGGAAATCTATTGGAGGCAGAAGCAGTCAAGGGTAGCCTAGGGTTAGGGTTAGGCTTAGGGTTAGGGTTAGGGTACGGCTTAGGGTACGGGATCGGGTAGGGCTTCGGGTACGGCGTAGGGTATGGGTTAGGCTTATTGTTAGTGTTAGTGTTAGGGTTAGGGCTCGGTTTAGGTTACGGTTTAGGATTAGGGTACTTTTTAGGGTTAGGGTAGTCGTTAGGGTTAGTGTACGTGTTAGGGTTAGGGTAGTGATTAAACCTATCCCACTCTCTAGATAGCCCTTAGCACGTAAAGGAGTATTATTTGGGGGTCCAGCCCTGGAGAAGAGTTTAGACACTAGGATAAGATAAGAAACACACCCATTATAAAGAAATCACATTAGGATTCTCTTTTTAAGCTGTTCCTTAAAACACTAGTGTTTAGGAAATCTATTGGATGCAGAAGCAGTCAAGGGTAGCCTAGGGTTAGTTTAGGCTTAGGGTTAGGCTTAGGGTACGGGTTCGGGGAGGGCTTCGTGTACGGCGTACGTTATGGGTTAGGGTTAGGGTTAGGCTTAGTGTTAGGGTTAGGGCTCCGTTTAGGGTACGGTTTAGGATTAGGGTACGTGTGAGGGTTAGGGTAGGGGTTAGGGTTAGGGTACGCGTTAGCGTTAGGGTAGTTATTAAACCTATCCCACTCTCTAGATACCCCTTAGCACTTAAAGGAATATTATTTGGAGATCCAGCCATGGAGAAGAGTTTAGACACTAGTATAAGATAAGGAACACACCCATTATAAAGAAATCACATTAGGATTCTCTTTTTAGGCTGTTCCTTAAAACACTAGTGCTTAGGAAATCTATTGGAGGCAGAAGCAGTCAAGGGTACCCTAGGGTTAGGGTTAGGCTTACGGTTAGGCTTAGTGTACGGCTTAGGGTACGGGTTCGGGGAGGGCTTCGGTTAAGGCGTAGGGTATGGGTTAGGCTTATTGTTAGATTTAGTGTTAGGGATAGGGCTCGGTTTAGGTTACGGTTTAGGATTAGGGTACTTGTTAGGGTTAGGGTAGTGGTTAGGGTTAGTGTACGTGTTAGGGTTAGGGTAGTGATTAAACCTATCACACTCTCTAGATACCCCTTAGCACGTAAAGGAATATTATTTGGGGGTCCAGCCCTGGAGAAGAGTTTAGACACTAGGATAAGATAAGGAACACACCCATTATAAAGAAATCACATTAGGATTCTCTTTTTAAGCTCTTCTTTAAAACATTAGTGCTTAGGAAATCTATTGGAGGCAGAAGCAGTCAAGGGGAGCCTAGGGTTAGGTTTAGGCTTAGGGTTAGGCTTAGGGTAGGGCTTAGGTTACGGGTTCGGGGAGGGCTTCGGGTATGGCGTAGGGTATAGGTTAGGGTTAGGGTTAGGGTTAGTTTTAGGGTTAGGGCTCGGTTTAGGGTACGGGTTAGGATTAGGGTACGTGTTAGGGTTAGGATAGGGGTAAGGGTTAGGGTACGCGTTAGGGTTAGGGTAGTTGTTAAACCTATCCCACTCTCTAGATAACCCTTAGCACGTAAAGGAATATTATTTTGGGGTTCAGCCATGGAGAAGAGTTTAGACACTAGGATAAGATAAGGAACACACCCATTATAAAGAAATCACATTAGGATTCTCTTTTTAAGCTGTTCCTTAAAACACTAGTGCTTAGGAAATCTATTGGAGGCAGAAGCAGTCAAGGGTAGCCTAGGGTTAGGTTTAGACTTAGGGTTAGGCTAAGGGTATGGCTTAGGGTCCGGGTTCGGGGAGGGCTTCGGGTACGGCGTAGGGTATGTGTTAGGGTTAGGGTTAGGGTTAGTGTTAGGGTTAGGGCTCGGTTTAGGGTACGGTTTAGGATTAGGGTACGTGTTAGGGTTAGGGTAGGGGTTAGGGTTAGGGTACGTGTTAGGTTTAGGGTAGTTATTAAACCTATCTCACTCTCTAGAAACCCCTTAGCACGTAAAGGAATATTATTTGGAGGTCCAGCCATGGAGAAGAGTTTAGACACTAGGATAAGATAAGGAACACACCCATTATAAAGAAATCACATTAGGATTCTCTTTTTAAGCTGTTCCTTAAAACACTAGTGCTTAGGAAATCTATTGGAGGCAGAAGCAGTCAAGGGTAGCCTAGGGTTAGGGTTAGGCTTAGGGTTAGGGTTAGGGTACGGCTTAGGGTACGGGATCGGATAGGGCTTCGGGTACGGCGTAGGGTATGGGTTAGGCTTAGTGTTAGTGTTAGTGTTAGGGTTAGGGCTCGGTTTAGGTTACGGTTTAGGATTAGGGTACTTGTTAGGGTTAGGGTAGTCGTTAGGGTTAGTGTACGTGTTAGGGTTAGGGTAGTGATTAAACCTATCCCACTCTCTAGATACCCCTTAGCACGTAAAGGAATATTATTTGGGGGTCCAGTCCTGGAGAAGAGTTTAGACACTAGGATAAGATAAGGAACACACCCATTATAAAGAAATCACATTAGGATTCTCTTTTTAAGCTGTTCCTTAAAACACTAGTGTTTAGGAAATCTATTGGATGCAGAAGCAGTCAAGGGTAGCCTAGGGTTAGTTTAGGCTTAGGGTACGGCTTAGGGTACGGGTTCGGGGAGGGCTTCGGGTACGGCGTAGGGTATGTGTTAGGGTTAGGGTTAGGGTTAGTATTAGGGTTAGGGCTCGGTTTAGGGTACGGTTTAGGATTAGGGTACGTGTTAGGGTTAGGGTAGGGGTTAGGGTTAGGGTACGTGTTAGGTTTAGGGTAGTTATTAAACCTATCCCACTCTCTAGATACCCCTTAGCACGTAAAGGAATATTATTTGGAGGTCCAGCCATGGAGAAGAGTTTAGACACTAGGATAAGATAAGGAACACACCCATTATAAAGAAATCACATTAGGATTCTCTTTTTAAGCTGTTCCTTAAAACACTAGTGCTTAGGAAATCTATTGGAGGCAGAAGCAGTCAAGGGTAGCCTATTGTTAGGGTTAGGCTTAGGGTTAGGGTTAGGGTACGGCTTAGGGTACGGGATCGGGGAGGGCTTCGGGTACGGCGTAGGGTATGGGTTAGGGTTAGGGTTAGGGTTAGTTTTAGGGTTAGGGCTCGGTTTAGGGTACGGGTTAGGATTAGGGTACGTGTTAGGGTTAGGATAGGGGTAAGGGTTAGGGTACGCGTTAGGGTTAGGGTAGTTGTTAAACCTATCCCACTCTCTAGATACCCCTTAGCACGTAAAGGAATATTATTTTGGGGTTCAGCCATGGAGAAGAGTTTAGACACTAGGATAAGATAAGGAACACACCCATTATAAAGAAATCACATTAGGATTCTCTTTTTAAGCTGTTCCTTAAAACACTAGTGCTTAGGAAATCTATTGGAGGCAGAAGCAGTCAAGGGTAGCCTAGGGTTAGGGTTAGGCTTAGGGTTAGGCTTAGGGTATGGCTTAGGGTACGGGTTCGGGGAGGGTTTCGGGTACGGCGTTGGGTATGTGTTAGGGTTAGTGTTAGGGTTAGTGTTAGGGTTAGGGCTCGGTTTAGGGTACGGTTTAGGATTAGGGTACGTGTTAGGTTTAGGGTAGGGGTTAGGGTTAGGGTACGTGTTAGGTTTAGGGTAGTTATTAAACCTATCCCACTCTCTAGAAACCCCTTAGCACGTAAAAGAATATTATTTGGAGGTCCAGCCATGGAGAAGAGTTTAGACACTAGGATAAGATAAGGAACACACCCATTATAAAGAAATCACATTAGGATTCTCTTTTTAACCTGTTCCTTAAAACACTAGTGCTTAGGAAATCTATTGGAGGCAGAAGCAGTCAAGGGTAGCCTAGGGTTAGGGTTAGGCTTAGGGTTAGGGTTAGGGTACGGCTTAGGGTACGGGTTCGGGGAGGTCTTCGGGTATGGCGTAGGGTATGGGTTAGTGTTAGGGTTAGGGTTAGTGTTAGGGTTAGGGCTTTCTTTAGGGTACAGTTTAGGATTAGGGTACGTGTTAGTGTTATGGTAGGTGTTAGGGTTAGGGTACGTGTTAGGGTTAGGGTAGTTATTAAACCTATCCCACTCTCTAGATACCCCTTAGCATGTAAAGGAATATTATTTGGGGGTCCAGCCATGGAGAAGAGTTTAGACAATAGGATAAGATAAGGAACACACCCATTATAAAGAAATCACATTAGGATTCTCTTTTTAAGCTGTTCCTTAAAACACTAGTGCTTAGGAAATCTATTGGAGGCAGAAGCAGTCAAGGGTAGCCTAGGGTTAGGTTAGGCTTACGGTTAGGCTTAGGGTACGGCTTAGGGTACGGGTTAGGGGAGGCCTTCGGGTATGGCGTAGGGTATGGGTTAGGGTTAGGGTTAGGGTTAGTGTTAGGGTTAGGGCTCGGTTGAGGTTACGGTTTAGGATTAGGGTACGTGTTAGGGTTAGGGTAGGGGTTAGGATTAGGGTACGTGTTAGGGTTAGGGTAGTTATTAAACCTATCCCACTCTCTAGATACCCCTTAGCATGTAAAGGAATATTATTTGGGGGTCCAGCCATGGAGAAGAGTTTACACACTAGGATAAGATAAGGAACACACCCGTTATAAAGAAATCATATTAGGATTCTCTTTTTAAGCTGTTCCTTAAAACACTAGTGCTTAGGAAATCTATTGGAGGCAGAAGCAGTCAAGGGTAGCCTAGGGTTAGGGTTAGGCTTAGGGTTAGGGTTAGGGTACGGCTTAGGATACGGGATCGGGGAGGGCTTCGGGTACGGCGTAGGGTATGGGTTAGGCTTATTGTTAGATTTAGTGTTAGGGATAGGGCTCGGTTTAGGTTACGGGTTAGGATTAGGGTACTTGTTAGGGTTAGGGTAGTGGTTAGGGTTAGTGTACGTGTTAGGGTTAGGGTAGTGATTAAACCTATCACACTCTCTAGATACCCCTTAGCACGTAAAGGAATATTATTTGGGGGTCCAGCCCTGGAGAAGAGTTTAGACACTAGGATAAGATAAGGAACACACCCATTATAAAGAAATCACATTAGGATTCTCTTTTTAAGCTCTTCTTTAAAACATTAGTGCTTAGGAAATCTATTGGAGGCAGAAGCAGTCAAGGGGAGCCTAGGGTTAGGTTTAGGCTTAGGGTTAGGCTTAGGGTAGGGCTTAGGTTACGGGTTCGGGGAGGGCTTCGGGTACGGCGTAGGGTATGGGTTAGGGTTAGGGTTAGGGTTAGTTTTAGGGTTAGGGCTCGGTTTAGGTTACGGGTTAGGATTAGGGTACGTGTTAGGGTTAGGATAGGGGTAAGGGTTAGGGTACGCATTAGGGTTAGGGTAGTTGTTAAACCTATCCCACTCTCTAGATACCCCTTAGCACGTAAAGGAATATTATTTTGGGGTTCAGCCATGGAGAAGAGTTTAGACACTAGGATAAGATAAGGAACACACCCATTATAAAGAAATCACATTAGGATTCTCTTTTTAAGCTGTTCCTTAAAACACTAGTGCTTAGGAAATCTACTGGAGGCAGAAGCAGTCAAGGGTAGCCTAGGGTTAGGTTTAGACTTAGGGTTAGGCTAAGGGTATGGCTTAGGGTACGGGTTCGGGGAGGGATTCGGGTACGGCGTAGGGTATGTGTTAGGGTTAGGGTTAGGGTTAGTGTTAGGGTTAGGGCTCGGTTTAGGGTACGGTTTAGGATTAGGGTACGTGTTAGGGTTAGGGTAGGGGTTAGGGTTAGGGTACGTGTTAGGTTTAGGGTAGTTATTAAACCTATCTCACTCTCTAGAAACCCCTTAGCACGTAAAGGAATATTATTTGGAGGTCCAGCCATGGAGAAGAGTTTAGACACTAGGATAAGATAAGGAACACACCCATTATAAAGAAATCACATTAGGATTCTCTTTTTAAGCTGTTCCTTAAAACACTAGTGCTTAGGAAATCTATTGGAGGCAGAAGCAGTCAAGGGTAGCCTAGGGTTAGGGTTAGGCTTAGGGTTAGGGTTAGGGTACGGCTTAGGGTACGGGATCGGGTAGGGCTTCGGGTACGGCGTAGGGTATGGGTTAGGCTTAGTGTTAGTGTTAGTGTTAGGGTTAGGGCTCGGTTTAGGTTACGGTTTAGGATTAGGGTACTTGTTAGGGTTAAGGTAGTCGTTAGGGTTAGTGTACGTGTTAGGGTTAGGGTAGTGATTAAACCTATCCCACTCTCTAGATACCCCTTAGCACGTAAAGGAATATTATTTGGGGGTCCAGTCCTGGAGAAGAGTTTAGACACTAGGATAAGATAAGGAACACACCCATTATAAAGAAATCACATTAGGATTCTCTTTTTAAGCTGTTCCTTAAAACACTAGTGTTTAGGAAATCTATTGGATGCAGAAGCAGTCAAGGGTAGCCTAGGGTTAGTTTAGGCTTAGGGTACGGCTTAGGGTACGGGTTCGGGGAGGGCTTCGGGTACGGCGTAGGGTATGTGTTAGGGTTAGGGTTAGGGTTAGTGTTAGGGTTAGGGCTCGGTTTAGGGTACGGTTTAGGATTAGGGTACTTGTTAGGGTTAGGGTAGGGGTTAGGATTAGGGTACGTGTTAGGGTTAGGGTAGTTATTAAACCTATCCCACTCTCTAGATACCCCTTAGCATGTAAAGGAATATTATTTGGGGGTCCAGCCATGGAGAAGAGTTTAGACACTAGGATAAGATAAGGAACACACCCATTATAAAGAAATCACATTAGGATTCTCTTTTTAAGCTGTTCCTTAAAACACTAGTGCTTAGGAAATCTATTGGAGGCAGAAGCAGTCAAGGGTAGCCTAGGGTTAGGGTTAGGCTTAGGGTTAGGGTTAGGGTACGGCTTAGGGTACGGGATCGGGGAGGGCTTCGGGTACGGCGTAGGGTATGGGTTAGGCTTATTGTTAGATTTAGTGTTAGGGATAGGGCTCGGTTTAGGTTACGGGTTAGGATTAGGGTACTTGTTAGGGTTAGGGTAGTGGTTAGGGTTTGTGTACGTGTTAGGGTTAGGGTAGTGATTAAACCTATCACACTCTCTAGATACCCCTTAGCACGTAAAGGAATATTATTTGGGGGTCCAGCCCTGGAGAAGAGTTTAGACACTAGGATAAGATAAGGAACACACCCATTATAAAGAAATCACATTAGGATTCTCTTTTTAAGCTCTTCTTTAAAACATTAGTGCTTAGGAAATCTATTGGAGGCAGAAGCAGTCAAGGGGAGCCTAGGGTTAGGTTTAGGCTTAGGGTTAGGCTTAGGGTAGGGCTTAGGTTACGGGTTCGGGGAGGGCTTCGGGTACGGCGTAGGGTATGGGTTAGGGTTAGGGTTAGGGTTAGTTTTAGGGTTAGGGCTCGGTTTAGGTTACGGGTTAGGATTAGGGTACGTGTTAGGGTTAGGATAGGGGTAAGGGTTAGGGTACGCATTAGGGTTAGGGTAGTTGTTAAACCTATCCCACTCTCTAGATACCCCTTAGCACGTAAAGGAATATTATTTTGGGGTTCAGCCATGGAGAAGAGTTTAGACACTAGGATAAGATAAGGAACACACCCATTATAAAGAAATCACATTAGGATTCTCTTTTTAAGCTGTTCCTTAAAACACTAGTGCTTAGGAAATCTACTGGAGGCAGAAGAAGTCAAGGGTAGCCTAGGGTTAGGTTTAGACTTAGGGTTAGGCTAAAGGTATGGCTTAGGGTACGGGTTCGGGGAGGGCTTCGGGTACGGCGTAGGGTATGTGTTAGGGTTAGGGTTAGGGTTAGTGTTAGGGTTAGGGCTCGGTTTAGGGTACGGTTTAGGATTAGGGTACGTGTTAGGGTTAGGGTAGGGGTTAGGGTTAGGGTACGTGTTAGGTTTAGGGTAGTTATTAAACCTATCTCACTCTCTAGAAACCCCTTAGCACGTAAAGGAATATTATTTGGAGGTCCAGCCATGGAGAAGAGTTTAGACACTAGGATAAGATAAGGAACACACCCATTATAAAGAAATCACATTAGGATTCTCTTTTTAAGCTGTTCCTTAAAACACTAGTGCTTAGGAAATCTATTGGAGGCAGAAGCAGTCAAGGGTAGCCTAGGGTTAGGGTTAGGCTTAGGGTTAGGGTTAGGGTACGGCTTAGGGTACGGGATCGGGTAGGGCTTCGGGTACGGCGTAGGGTATGGGTTAGGCTTAGTGTTAGTGTTAGTGTTAGGGTTAGGGCTCGGTTTAGGTTACGGTTTAGGATTAGGGTACTTGTTAGGGTTAGGGTAGTCGTTAGGGTTAGTGTACGTGTTAGGGTTAGGGTAGTGATTAAACCTATCCCACTCTCTAGATACCCCTTAGCACGTAAAGGAATATTATTTGGGGGTCCAGTCCTGGAGAAGAGTTTAGACACTAGGATAAGATAAGGAACACACCCATTATAAAGAAATCACATTAGGATTCTCTTTTTAAGCTGTTCCTTAAAACACTAGTGTTTAGGAAATCTATTGGATGCAGAAGCAGTCAAGGGTAGCCTAGGGTTAGTTTAGGCTTAGGGTACGGCTTAGGGTACGGGTTCGGGGAGGGCTTCGGGTACGGCGTAGGGTATGTGTTAGGGTTAGGGTTAGGGTTAGTGTTAGGGTTAGGGCTCGGTTTAGGGTACGGTTTAGGATTAGGGTACGTGTTAGGGTTAGGGTAGGGGTTAGGATTAGGGTACGTGTTAGGGTTAGGGTAGTTATTAAACCTATCCCACTCTCTAGATACCCCTTAGCATGTAAAGGAATATTATTTGGGGGTCCAGCCATGGAGAAGAGTTTAGACACTAGGATAAGATAAGGAACACACCCATTATAAAGAAATCACATTAGGATTCTCTTTTTAAGCTGTTCCTTAAAACACTAGTGCTTAGGAAATCTATTGGAGGCAGAAGCAGTCAAGGGTAGCCTAGGGTTAGGGTTAGGGTTAGGGTACGGCTTAGGGTACGGGATCGGGGAGGGCTTCGGGTACGGCGTAGGGTATGGGTTAGGCTTATTGTTAGATTTAGTGTTAGGGTTAGGGCTCGGTTTAGGTTACGGGTTAGGATTAGGGTACTTGTTAGGGTTAGGGTAGTGGCTAGGGTTAGTGTACGTGTTAGGGTTAGGGTAGTGATTAAACCTATCCCACTCTCTAGATACCCCTTAGCACGTAAAGGAATATTATTTGGGGGTCCTGCCCTGGAGAAGAGTTTAGACACTAGGATAAGATAAGGAACACACCCATTATAAAGAAATCACATTAGGATTTTCTTTTTAAGCTCTTCTTTAAAACATTAGTGCTTAGGAAATCTATTGGAGGCAGAAGCAGTCAAGGGTAGCCTAGGGTTAGGGTTAGGCTTAGGGTTAGGGTTAGGGTACGGCTTAGGGTACGGGTTCGGGGAGGGCTTCGGGTATGGCGTAGGGTATGGGTTAGGGTTAGGGTTAGGGTTAGTGTTAGGGATAGGGCTCGGTTTAGGGTACGTGTTAGGATTAAGGTACGTGTTAGGGTTAGGATAGTGGTTAGGGTTAATGTACGTGTTAGGGTTAGGGTAGTGATTAAACCTATCCCACTCTCTAGATACCCCTTAGCACGTAAAGGAATATTATTTGGGGGTCCAGCCATGGAGAACAGTTTAGATACTAGGATAAGATAAGGAAAACACCCGTTATAAAGAAATCACATTAGAATTCTCTTTTTAAGCTGTTCCTTAAAACACTAGTGTTTAGGAAACCTATTGGAGGCAGAAGCAGTCAAGGGTAGCCTAGGGTTAGGGTTAGGCTTAGGGTTAGGCTTAGGGTACGGCTTAGGGTACGGGTTCGGGGAGGGCTTCGGGTACGACATAGGGTATGGTTTAGGGTTAGGGTTAGAGTTAGTGTTAGGTTTAGGGCTCGGTTTAGGGTACGGGTTAGGATTAGGGTACGTGTTAGAGTTAGGAAAGGGGTAAGGGTTAGGGTACGCATTAGGGTTAGGGTAGTTATTAAACCTATCCCACTCTCTACATACCCCTTAGCACGTAAAGGAATATTATTTGGGGGTCCAGCCATGGAGAAGAGTTTAGACACTAATATAATATAAGGAACACTCACATGATAAAGAAATCACATTAGGAATCGCTTTTTAAGCTGTTCCTTAAAACACTAGTTCTTAGGAAATCTATTGGAGGCAGAAGCAGTCAAGGGTAGCCTAGGGTTAGGTTAGGCTTACGGTTAGGCTTCGGGTACGGCTTAGGGTACTTGTTCGGGGAGGGCTTCGGGTACGGCGTAGCGTATGGTTTAGGGTTAGGGTTAGGGTTAGTGTTAGGGTTAGGGCTCGGTTTAGGTTACGGTTTAGGATTAGGGTACGTGTTAGGGTTAGGGTAGGTGTTAGGATTAGGGTACGTGTTAGGGTTAGGGTAGTTATTAAACCTATCCCACTCTCTAGATACCCCTTAGCATGTAAAGGAATATTATTTGGGGGTCCAGCCATGGAGAAGAGTTTAGACAATAGGATAAGATAAGGAACACACCCATTATAAAGAAATCACATTAGGATTCTCTTTTTAAGCTGTTCCTTAAAACACTAGTGCTTAGGAAATCTATTGGAGGCAGAAGCAGTCAAGGGTAGCCTAGGGTTAGGTTAGGCTTACGGTTAGGCTTAGGGTACGGCTTAGGATACGGGTTCGGGGAGGGCTTCGTGTACGGCGTAGGTTATAGGTTAGGGTTAGGGTTAGGCTTAGTGTTAGGGTTAGGGCTCCGTTTAGGGTACGGTTTAGGATTAGGGTACGTGTGAGGGTTAGGGTAGGGGTTAGGGTTAGGGTACGCGTTAGCGTTAGGGTAATTATTAAACCTATCCCACTCTCTAGATACCCCTTAGCACTTAAAGGAATATTATTTGGAGGTCCAGCCATGGAGAAGAGTTTAGACACTAGTATAAGATAAGGAACACACCCATTATAAAGAAATCACATTAGGATTCTCTTTTTAGGCTGTTCCTTAAAACACTAGTGCTTAGGAAATCTATTGGAGGCAGAAGCAGTCAAGGGTAGCTTAGGGTTAGGGTTAGGCTTACGGTTAGGCTTAGGGTACGGCTTAGGGTACGGGTTCGGGGAGGGCTTCGTGTACGGCGTCGGGTATGTGTTAGGGTTAGGGTTAGGGTTAGTATTAGGGTTAGGGCTCGGTTTAGGGTACGGTTTAGGATTAGGGTACGTGTTAGGGTTAGGGTAGGGGTTAGGGTTAGGGTACGTGTTAGGTTTAGGGTAGTTATTAAACCTATCCCACTCTCTAGATACCCCTTAGCACGTAAAGGAATATTATTTGGAGGTCCAGCCATTGAGAAGAGTTTAGACACTAGGATAAGATAAGGAACACACCCATTATAAAGAAATCACATTAGGATTCTCTTTTTAAGCTGTTCCTTAAAACACTAGTGCTTAGGAAATCTATTGGAGGCAGAAGCAGTCAAGGGTAGCCTATTGTTAGGGTTAGGCTTAGGGTTAGGGTTAGGGTACGGCTTAGGGTACGGGATCGGGGAGGGCTTCGGGTACGGCGTAGGGTATGGGTTAGGGTTAGGGTTAGGGTTAGTTTTAGGGTTAGGGCTCGGTTTAGGGTACGGGTTAGGATTAGGGTACGTGTTAGGGTTAGGATAGGGGTAAGGGTTAGGGTACGCGTTAGGGTTAGGGTAGTTGTTAAACCTATCCCACTCTCTAGATACCCCTTAGCACGTAAAGGAATATTATTTTGGGGTTCAGCCATGGAGAAGAGTTTAGACACTAGGATAAGATAAGGAACACACCCATTATAAAGAAATCACATTAGGATTCTCTTTTTAAGCTGTTCCTTAAAACACTAGTGCTTAGGAAATCTATTGGAGGCAGAAGCAGTCAAGGGTAGCCTAGGGTTAGGGTTAGGCTTAGGGTTAGGCTTAGGGTATGGCTTAGGGTACGGGTTCGGGGAGGGCTTCGGGTACGGCGTAGGGTATGTGTTAGGGTTAGTGTTAGGGTTAGTGTTAGGGTTAGGGCTCGGTTTAGGGTACGGTTTAGGATTAGGGTACGTGTTAGGTTTAGGGTAGGGGTTAGGGTTAGGGTACGTGTTAGGTTTAGGGTAGTTATTAAACCTATCCCACTCTCTAGAAACCCCTTAGCACGTAAAAGAATATTATTTGGAGGTCCAGCCATGGAGAAGAGTTTAGACACTAGGATAAGATAAGGAACACACCCATTATAAAGAAATCACATTAGGATTCTCTTTTTAACCTGTTCCTTAAAACACTAGTGCTTAGGAAATCTATTGGAGGCAGAAGCAGTCAAGGGTAGCCTAGGGTTAGGGTTAGGCTTAGGGTTAGGGTTAGGGTACGGCTTAGGGTACGGGTTCGGGGAGGTCTTCGGGTATGGCGTAGGGTATGGGTTAGCGTTAGGGTTAGGGTTAGTGTTAGGGTTAGGGCTTTCTTTAGGGTACAGTTTAGGATTAGGGTACGTGTTAGTGTTATGGTAGGTGTTAGGGTTAGGGTTCGTGTTAGGGTTAGGGTAGTCGTTAGGGTTAGTGTACGTGTTAGGGTTAGGGTAGTGATTAAACCTATCCCACTCTCTAGATACCCCTTAGCACGTAAAGGAATATTATTTGGGGGTCCAGCCCTGGAGAAGAGTTTAGACACTAGGATAAGATAAGGAACACACCCATTATAAAGAAATCATATTAGGATTCTCTTTTTAAGCTGTTCCTTAAAACACTAGTGTTTAGGAAATCTATTGGATGCAGAAGCAGTCAAGGGTAGCCTAGGGTTAGTTTAGGCTTAGGGTTAGGCTTAGGTTACGGGTTCGGGGAGGGCTTCGTGTACGGCGTAGGTTATGGGTTAGGGTTAGGGTTAGGCTTAGTGTTAGGGTTAGGGCTCCGTTTAGGGTACGGGTTAGGATTAGGGTACGTGTTAGGGTTAGGGTAGGGGTTAGTGTTAGGGTACGTGTTAGGTTTAGGGTAGTTATTAAACCTATCCCACTCTCTAGATACCCCTTAGCACGTAAAGGAATATTATTTGGAGGTCCAGCCATGGAGAAGAGTTTAGACACTAGGATAAGATAAGGAACACACCCATTATAAAGAAATCACATTAGGATTCTCTTTTTAAGCTGTTCCTTAAAACACTAGTGCTTAGGAAATCTATTGGAGGCAGAAGCAGTCAAGGGTAGCCTAGGGTTAGGGTTAGGCTTAGGGTTAGGGTTAGGGTACGGCTTAGGGTACGGGTTCGGGGAGGTCTTCGGGTATGGCGTAGGGTATGGGTTAGGGTTAGGGTTAAGGTTAGTGTTAGGGTGAGGGCTTTGTTTAGGGTACGTTTTAGGATTAGGGTACGTGTTAGGGTTAGGGTAGGGGTTAGGTTTAGGGTACGCGTTAGTGTTAGGGTAGTTATTAAACCTAACCCACTCTCTAGATACCCCTTAGCACGTAAAGGAATATTATTTGGAGGTCCAGCCATGGAGAAGAGTTTAGACACTAGGATAAGATAAGGAACACACCCATTATAAAGAAATCACATTAGGATTCTCTTTTTAAGCTGTTACTTAAAACACTAGTGCTTAGGAAATCTATTGGAGGCAGAAGCAGTCAAGGGTAGCCTAGTGTTAGGGATAGGCTTAGGGTTAGGGTTAGGGTACGGCTTAGGGTACGGGATCGGGGAGGGCTTCGGGTACGGCGTAGGGTATGGATTAGGCTTATTGTTAGATTTAGTGTTAGGGTTAGGGCTCGGTTTAGGTTACGGGTTAGGATTAGGGTACTTGTTAGGGTTAGGGTAGTGGCTAGGGTTAGTGTACGTGTTAGGGTTAGGGTAGTGATTAAACCTATCCCACTCTCTAGATACCCCTTAGCACGTAAAGGAATATTATTTGGGGGTCCAGCCCTGGAGAAGAGTTTAGACACTAGGATAAGATAAGGAACACACCCATTATAAAGAAATCACATTAGGATTCTCTTTTTAAGCTCTTCTTTAAAACATTAGTGCTTAGGAAATCTATTGGAGGCAGAAGCAGTCAAGGGTAGCCTAGGGTTAGGTTTAGGCTTAGGGTTAGGCTTAGGGTAGGGCTTAGGGTACGGGTTCGGTGAGGGCTTCGGGTACGGCGTAGGGTATGGGTTAGGGTTAGGGTTAGGGTTAGTTTTAGGGTTAGGGCTCGGTTTAGGGTACGGGTTAGGATTAGGGTACGTGTTAGGGTTAGGATAGGGGTAAGGGTTAGGGTACGCGTTAGGGTTAGGGTAGTTGTTAAACCTATCCCACTCTCTACATACCCCTTAGCACGTAAAGGAATATTATTTTGGGGTTCAGCCATGCAGAAGAGTTTAGACACTAGGATAAGATAAGGAACACACCCATTATAAAGAAATCACATTAGGATTCTCTTTTTAAGCTGTTCCTTAAAACACTAGTGCTTAGGAAATCTATTGGAGGCAGAAGCAGTCAAGGGTAGCCTAGGGTTAGGGTTAGGCTTAGGGTTAGGCTTAGGGTATGGCTTAGGGTACGGGTTCGGGGAGGGCTTCGGGTACGGCGTAGGGTATGTGTTAGGGTTAGGGTTAGGGTTAGTGTTAGGGTTAGGGCTCGGTTTAGGGTACGGTTTAGGATTAGGGTACGTGTTAGGGTTAGGGTAGGGGTTAGGGTTAGGGTACGAGTTAGGTTTAGGGTAGTTATTAAACCTATCCCACTCTCTAGAAACCCCTTAGCACGTAAAGGAATATTATTTGGAGGTCCAGCCATGGAGAAGAGTTTAGACACTAGGATAAGATAAGGAACACACCCATTATAAAGAAATCACATTAGGATTCTCTTTTTAAGCTGTTCCTTAAAACACTAGTGCTTAGGAAATCTATTGGAGGCAGAAGCAGTCAAGGGTAGCCTAGGGTTAGGGTTAGGCTTAGGGTTAGGGTTAGGGTATGGCTTAGGGTACGGGTTCGGGGAGGTCTTCGGGTATGGCGTAGGGTATGGGTTAGCGTTAGGGTTAGGGTTAGTGTTAGGGTTAGGGCTTTCTTTAGGGTACAGTTTAGGATTAGGGTACGTGTTAGTGTTAGGGTAGGGGTTAGGGTTAGGGTACGTGTTAGGGTTAGGGTAGTTATTAAACCTATCCCACTCTCTAGATACCCCTTAGAACATAAAGAATATTATTTGGGGGTCCAGCCATGGAGAAGAGTTTAGACACTAGGATAAGATAAGGAACACACCCGTTATAAAGAAATCACCTTAGGATTCTCTTTTTAAGCTGTTCCTTAAAACACTAGTGCTTAGGAAATCAATTGGAGGCAGAAGCAGTCAAGGGTAGCCTAGGGTTAGGGTTAGGCTTAGGGTTAGGGTTAGGGTACGGCTTAGGGTACGGGATCGGGGAGGGCTTCGGGTACGGCGTAGGGTATGGGTTAGGCTTAGTGTTAGTGTTAGTGTTAGGGTTAGGGCTCGGTTTAGGTTACGGGTTATGATTAGGGTACTTGTTAGGGTTAGGGTAGTCGTTAGGGTTAGTGTACGTGTTAGGGTTAGGGTAGTGATTAAACCTATCCCACTCTCTAGATACCCCTTAGCACGTAAAGGAATATTATTTGGGGGTCCAGCCCTGGAGAAGAGTTTAGACACTAGGATAAGATAAGGAACACACCCATTATAAAGAAATCACATTAGGATTCTCTTTTTAAGCTCTTCTTTAAAACATTAGTGCTTAGGAAATCTATTGGAGGCAGAAGCAGTCAAGGGTAGCCTAGGGTTAGGGTTAGGCTTAGGGTTAGGGTACGGGTTCGGGGAGGGCTTCGGGTACGACGTAGGGTATGGGTTAGGGTAAGGGTTAGGGTTAGTGTTAGGGTTAGGGCTCGGTTTAGGGTACGGGTTAGGATTAGGGTACGTGTTAGAGTTAGGAAAGGGGTAAGGGTTAGGGTACGCATTAGGGTTAGGGTAGTTATTAAACCTATCCCACTCTCTACATACCCCTTAGCACGTAAAGGAATATTATTTGGGGGTCCAGCCATGGAGAAGAGTTTAGACACTAATATAATATAAGGAACACTCACATGATAAAGAAATCACATTAGGAATCGCTTTTTAAGCTGTTCCTTAAAACACTAGTTCTTAGGAAATCTATTGGAGGCAGAAGCAGTCAAGGGTAGCCTAGGGTTAGGTTAGGCTTACGGTTAGGCTTAGGGTATGGCTTAGGGTACTTGTTCGGGGAGGGCTTCGGGTACAGCGTAGCGTATGGTTTAGGGTTAGGGTTAGGGTTTGTGTTAGGGATAGGGCTCGGTTTAGGTTACGGTTTAGGATTAGGGTACGTGTTAGGGTTAGGGTAGGTGTTAGGATTAGGGTACGTGTTAGGGTTAGGGTAGTTATTAAACCTATCCCACTCTCTAGATACCCCTTAGCATGTAAAGGAATATTATTTGGGGGTCCAGCCATGGAGAAGAGTTTAGACAATAGGATAAGATAAGGAACACACCCATTATAAAGAAATCACATTAGGATTCTCTTTTTAAGCTGTTCCTTAAAACACTAGTGCTTAGGAAATCTATTGGAGGCAGAAGCAGTCAAGGGTAGCCTAGGGTTAGGGTTAGGCTTAGGGTTAGGGTTAGGGTACGGCTTAGGGTACGGGATCGGGGAGGGCTTCGGGTACGGCGTAGGGTATGGGTTAGGGTTAGGGTTAGGGTTAGTGTTAGGGTTAGGGCTCGGTTTAGGGTACGGTTTAGGATTAGGGTACGTGTTAGGTTTAGGGTAGGGGTTAGGGTTAGGGTACGTGTTAGGTTTAGGGTAGTTATTAAACCTATCCCACTCTCTAGAAACCCCTTAGCACGTAAAAGAATATTATTTGGAGGTCCAGCCATGGAGAAGAGTTTAGACACTAGGATAAGATAAGGAACACACCCATTATAAAGAAATCACATTAGGATTCTCTTTTTAACCTGTTCCTTAAAACACTAGTGCTTAGGAAATCTATTGGAGGCAGAAGCAGTCAAGGGTAGCCTAGGGTTAGGGTTAGGCTTAGGGTTAGGGTTAGGGTACGGCTTAGGGTACGGGTTCGGGGAGGTCTTCGGGTATGGCGTAGGGTATGGGTTAGCGTTAGGGTTAGGGTTAGTGTTAGGGTTAGGGCTTTCTTTAGGGTACAGTTTAGGATTAGGGTACGTGTTAGTGTTATGGTAGGTGTTAGGGTTAGGGTTCGTGTTAGGGTTAGGGTAGTCGTTAGGGTTAGTGTACGTGTTAGGGTTAGGGTAGTGATTAAACCTATCCCACTCTCTAGATACCCCTTAGCACGTAAAGGAATATTATTTGGGGGTCCAGCCCTGGAGAAGAGTTTAGACACTAGGATAAGATAAGGAACACACCCATTATAAAGAAATCATATTAGGATTCTCTTTTTAAGCTGTTCCTTAAAACACTAGTGTTTAGGAAATCTATTGGATGCAGAAGCAGTCAAGGGTAGCCTAGGGTTAGTTTAGGCTTAGGGTTAGGCTTAGGTTACGGGTTCGGGGAGGGCTTCGTGTACGGCGTAGGTTATGGGTTAGGGTTAGGGTTAGGCTTAGTGTTAGGGTTAGGGCTCCCTTTAGGGTACGGGTTAGGATTAGGGTACGTGTTAGGGTTAGGGTAGGGGTTAGTGTTAGGGTACGTGTTAGGTTTAGGGTAGTTATTAAACCTATCCCACTCTCTAGATACCCCTTAGCACGTAAAGGAATATTATTTGGAGGTCCAGCCATGGAGAAGAGTTTAGACACTAGGATAAGATAAGGAACACACCCATTATAAAGAAATCACATTAGGATTCTCTTTTTAAGCTGTTCCTTAAAACACTAGTGCTTAGGAAATCTATTGGAGGCAGAAGCAGTCAAGGGTAGCCTAGGGTTAGGGTTAGGCTTAGGGTTAGGGTTAGGGTACGGCTTAGGGTACGGGTTCGGGGAGGTCTTCGGGTATGGCGTAGGGTATGGGTTAGGGTTAGGGTTAAGGTTAGTGTTAGGGTGAGGGCTTTGTTTAGGGTACGTTTTAGGATTAGGGTACGTGTTAGGGTTAGGGTAGGGGTTAGGTTTAGGGTACGCGTTAGTGTTAGGGTAGTTATTAAACCTAACCCACTCTCTAGATACCCCTTAGCACGTAAAGGAATATTATTTGGAGGTCCAGCCATGGAGAAGAGTTTAGACACTAGGATAAGATAAGGAACACACCCATTATAAAGAAATCACATTAGGATTCTCTTTTTAAGCTGTTACTTAAAACACTAGTGCTTAGGAAATCTATTGGAGGCAGAAGCAGTCAAGGGTAGCCTAGTGTTAGGGATAGGCTTAGGGTTAGGGTTAGGGTACGGCTTAGGGTACGGGATCGGGGAGGGCTTCGGGTACGGCGTAGGGTATGGATTAGGCTTATTGTTAGATTTAGTGTTAGGGTTAGGGCTCGGTTTAGGTTACGGGTTAGGATTAGGGTACTTGTTAGGGTTAGGGTAGTGGCTAGGGTTAGTGTACGTGTTAGGGTTAGGGTAGTGATTAAACCTATCCCACTCTCTAGATACCCCTTAGCACGTAAAGGAATATTATTTGGGGGTCCAGCCCTGGAGAAGAGTTTAGACACTAGGATAAGATAAGGAACACACCCATTATAAAGAAATCACATTAGGATTCTCTTTTTAAGCTCTTCTTTAAAACATTAGTGCTTAGGAAATCTATTGGAGGCAGAAGCAGTCAAGGGTAGCCTAGGGTTAGGTTTAGGCTTAGGGTTAGGCTTAGGGTAGGGCTTAGGGTACGGGTTCGGTGAGGGCTTCGGGTACGGCGTAGGGTATGGGTTAGGGTTAGGGTTAGGGTTAGTTTTAGGGTTAGGGCTCGGTTTAGGGTACGGGTTAGGATTAGGGTACGTGTTAGGGTTAGGATAGGGGTAAGGGTTAGGGTACGCGTTAGGGTTAGGGTAGTTGTTAAACCTATCCCACTCTCTACATACCCCTTAGCACGTAAAGGAATATTATTTTGGGGTTCAGCCATGCAGAAGAGTTTAGACACTAGGATAAGATAAGGAACACACCCATTATAAAGAAATCACATTAGGATTCTCTTTTTAAGCTGTTCCTTAAAACACTAGTGCTTAGGAAATCTATTGGAGGCAGAAGCAGTCAAGGGTAGCCTAGGGTTAGGGTTAGGCTTAGGGTTAGGCTTAGGGTATGGCTTAGGGTACGGGTTCGGGGAGGGCTTCGGGTACGGCGTAGGGTATGTGTTAGGGTTAGGGTTAGGGTTAGTGTTAGGGTTAGGGCTCGGTTTAGGGTACGGTTTAGGATTAGGGTACGTGTTAGGGTTAGGGTAGGGGTTAGGGTTAGGGTACGAGTTAGGTTTAGGGTAGTTATTAAACCTATCCCACTCTCTAGAAACCCCTTAGCACGTAAAGGAATATTATTTGGAGGTCCAGCCATGGAGAAGAGTTTAGACACTAGGATAAGATAAGGAACACACCCATTATAAAGAAATCACATTAGGATTCTCTTTTTAAGCTGTTCCTTAAAACACTAGTGCTTAGGAAATCTATTGGAGGCAGAAGCAGTCAAGGGTAGCCTAGGGTTAGGGTTAGGCTTAGGGTTAGGGTTAGGGTATGGCTTAGGGTACGGGTTCGGGGAGGTCTTCGGGTATGGCGTAGGGTATGGGTTAGCGTTAGGGTTAGGGTTAGTGTTAGGGTTAGGGCTTTCTTTAGGGTACAGTTTAGGATTAGGGTACGTGTTAGTGTTAGGGTAGGGGTTAGGGTTAGGGTACGTGTTAGGGTTAGGGTAGTTATTAAACCTATCCCACTCTCTAGATACCCCTTAGAACATAAAGAATATTATTTGGGGGTCCAGCCATGGAGAAGAGTTTAGACACTAGGATAAGATAAGGAACACACCCGTTATAAAGAAATCACCTTAGGATTCTCTTTTTAAGCTGTTCCTTAAAACACTAGTGCTTAGGAAATCAATTGGAGGCAGAAGCAGTCAAGGGTAGCCTAGGGTTAGGGTTAGGCTTAGGGTTAGGGTTAGGGTACGGCTTAGGGTACGGGATCGGGGAGGGCTTCGGGTACGGCGTAGGGTATGGGTTAGGCTTAGTGTTAGTGTTAGTGTTAGGGTTAGGGCTCGGTTTAGGTTACGGGTTATGATTAGGGTACTTGTTAGGGTTAGGGTAGTCGTTAGGGTTAGTGTACGTGTTAGGGTTAGGGTAGTGATTAAACCTATCCCACTCTCTAGATACCCCTTAGCACGTAAAGGAATATTATTTGGGGGTCCAGCCCTGGAGAAGAGTTTAGACACTAGGATAAGATAAGGAACACACCCATTATAAAGAAATCACATTAGGATTCTCTTTTTAAGCTCTTCTTTAAAACATTAGTGCTTAGGAAATCTATTGGAGGCAGAAGCAGTCAAGGGTAGCCTAGGGTTAGGGTTAGGCTTAGGGTTAGGGTACGGGTTCGGGGAGGGCTTCGGGTATGGCGTAGGGTATGGGTTAGGGTTAGGGTTAGGGTTAGTGTTAGGGATAGGGCTCGGTTTAGGGTACGTGTTAGGATTAAGGTACGTGTTAGGGTTAGGATAGTGGTTAGGGTTAATGTACGTGTTAGGGTTAGGGTAGTGATTAAACCTATCCCACTCTCTAGATACCCCTTAGCACGTAAAGGAATATTATTTGGGGGTCCAGCCATGGAGAACAGTTTAGATACTAGGATAAGATAAGGAAAACACCCGTTATAAAGAAATCACATTAGAATTCTCTTTTTAAGCTGTTCCTTAAAACACTAGTGTTTAGGAAACCTATTGGAGGCAGAAGCAGTCAAGGGTAGCCTAGGGTTAGGGTTAGGCTTAGGGTTAGGCTTAGGGTACGGCTTAGGGTACGGGTTCGGGGAGGGCTTCGGGTACGACGTAGGGTATGGGTTAGGGTAAGGGTTAGGGTTAGTGTTAGGGTTAGGGCTCGGTTTAGGGTACGGGTTAGGATTAGGGTACGTGTTAGAGTTAGGAAAGGGGTAAGGGTTAGGGTACGCATTAGGGTTAGGGTAGTTATTAAACCTATCCCACTCTCTACATACCCCTTAGCACGTAAAGGAATATTATTTGGGGGTCCAGCCATGGAGAAGAGTTTAGACACTAATATAATATAAGGAACACTCACATGATAAAGAAATCACATTAGGAATCGCTTTTTAAGCTGTTCCTTAAAACACTAGTTCTTAGGAAATCTATTGGAGGCAGAAGCAGTCAAGGGTAGCCTAGGGTTAGGTTAGGCTTACGGTTAGGCTTAGGGTATGGCTTAGGGTACTTGTTCGGGGAGGGCTTCGGGTACAGCGTAGCGTATGGTTTAGGGTTAGGGTTAGGGTTTGTGTTAGGGATAGGGCTCGGTTTAGGTTACGGTTTAGGATTAGGGTACGTGTTAGGGTTAGGGTAGGTGTTAGGATTAGGGTACGTGTTAGGGTTAGGGTAGTTATTAAACCTATCCCACTCTCTAGATACCCCTTAGCATGTAAAGGAATATTATTTGGGGGTCCAGCCATGGAGAAGAGTTTAGACAATAGGATAAGATAAGGAACACACCCATTATAAAGAAATCACATTAGGATTCTCTTTTTAAGCTGTTCCTTAAAACACTAGTGCTTAGGAAATCTATTGGAGGCAGAAGCAGTCAAGGGTAGCCTAGGGTTAGGGTTAGGCTTAGGGTTAGGGTTAGGGTACGGCTTAGGGTACGGGATCGGGGAGGGCTTCGGGTACGGCGTAGGGTATGGGTTAGGGTTAGGGTTAGGGTTAGTTTTAGGGTTAGGGCTCGGTTTAGGGTACGGGTTAGGATTAGGGTACGTGTTAGGGTTAGGATAGGGGTAAGGGTTAGGGTACGCGTTAGGGTTAGGGTAGTTGTTAAACCTATCCCACTCTCTAGATACCCCTTAGCACGTAAAGGAATATTATTTTGGGGTTCAGCCATGGAGAAGAGTTTAGACACTAGGATAAGATAAGGAACACACCCATTATAAAGAAATCACATTAGGATTCTCTTTTTAAGCTGTTCCTTAAAACACTAGTGCTTAGGAAATCTATTGGAGGCAGAAGCAGTCAAGGGTAGCCTAGGGTTAGGGTTAGGCTTAGGGTTAGGCTTAGGGTATGGCTTAGGGTACGGGTTCGGGGAGGGCTTCGGGTACGGCGTAGGGTATGTGTTAGGGTTAGTGTTAGGGTTAGTGTTAGGGTTAGGGCTCGGTTTAGGGTACGGTTTAGGATTAGGGTACGTGTTAGGTTTAGGGTAGGGGTTAGGGTTAGGGTACGTGTTAGGTTTAGGGTAGTTATTAAACCTATCCCACTCTCTAGAAACCCCTTAGCACGTAAAAGAATATTATTTGGAGGTCCAGCCATGGAGAAGAGTTTAGACACTAGGATAAGATAAGGAACACACCCATTATAAAGAAATCACATTAGGATTCTCTTTTTAACCTGTTCCTTAAAACACTAGTGCTTAGGAAATCTATTGGAGGCAGAAGCAGTCAAGGGTAGCCTAGGGTTAGGGTTAGGCTTAGGGTTAGGGTTAGGGTACGGCTTAGGGTACGGGTTCGGGGAGGTCTTCGGGTATGGCGTAGGGTATGGGTTAGCGTTAGGGTTAGGGTTAGTGTTAGGGTTAGGGCTTTCTTTAGGGTACAGTTTAGGATTAGGGTACGTGTTAGTGTTATGGTAGGTGTTAGGGTTAGGGTACGTGTTAGGTTTAGGGTAGTCGTTAGGGTTAGTGTACGTGTTAGGGTTAGGGTAGTGATTAAACCTATCCCACTCTCTAGATACCCCTTAGCACGTAAAGGAATATTATTTGGGGGTCCAGCCCTGGAGAAGAGTTTAGACACTAGGATAAGATAAGGAACACACCCATTATAAAGAAATCATATTAGGATTCTCTTTTTAAGCTGTTCCTTAAAACACTAGTGTTTAGGAAATCTATTGGATGCAGAAGCAGTCAAGGGTAGCCTAGGGTTAGTTTAGGCTTAGGGTTAGGCTTAGGTTACGGGTTCGGGGAGGGCTTCGTGTACGGCGTAGGTTATGGGTTAGGGTTAGGGTTAGGCTTAGTGTTAGGGTTAGGGCTCCGTTTAGGGTACGGGTTAGGATTAGGGTACGTGTTAGGGTTAGGGTAGGGGTTAGGGTTAGGGTACGTGTTAGGTTTAGGGTAGTTATTAAACCTATCCCACTCTCTAGATACCCCTTAGCACGTAAAGGAATATTATTTGGAGGTCCAGCCATGGAGAAGAGTTTAGACACTAGGATAAGATAAGGAACACACCCATTATAAAGAAATCACATTAGGATTCTCTTTTTAAGCTGTTCCTTAAAACACTAGTGCTTAGGAAATCTATTGGAGGCAGAAGCAGTCAAGGGTAGCCTAGGGTTAGGGTTAGGCTTAGGGTTAGGGTTAGGGTACGGCTTAGGGTACGGGTTCGGGGAGGTCTTCGGGTATGGCGTAGGGTATGGGTTAGGGTTAGGGTTAAGGTTAGTGTTAGGGTGAGGGCTTTGTTTAGGGTACGTTTTAGGATTAGGGTACGTGTTAGGGTTAGGGTAGGGGTTAGGTTTAGGGTACGCGTTAGTGTTAGGGTAGTTATTAAACCTAACCCACTCTCTAGATACCCCTTAGCACGTAAAGGAATATTATTTGGAGGTCCAGCCATGGAGAAGAGTTTAGACACTAGGATAAGATAAGGAACACACCCATTATAAAGAAATCACATTAGGATTCTCTTTTTAAGCTGTTACTTAAAACACTAGTGCTTAGGAAATCTATTGGAGGCAGAAGCAGTCAAGGGTAGCCTAGTGTTAGGGATAGGCTTAGGGTTAGGGTTAGGGTACGGCTTAGGGTACGGGATCGGGGAGGGCTTCGGGTACGGCGTAGGGTATGGGTTAGGCTTATTGTTAGATTTAGTGTTAGGGTTAGGGCTCGGTTTAGGTTACGGGTTAGGATTAGGGTACTTGTTAGGGTTAGGGTAGTGGCTAGGGTTAGTGTACGTGTTAGGGTTAGGGTAGTGATTAAACCTATCCCACTCTCTAGATACCCCTTAGCACGTAAAGGAATATTATTTGGGGGTCCAGCCCTGGAGAAGAGTTTAGACACTAGGATAAGATAAGGAACACACCCATTATAAAGAAATCACATTAGGATTCTCTTTTTAAGCTCTTCTTTAAAACATTAGTGCTTAGGAAATCTATTGGAGGCAGAAGCAGTCAAGGGTAGCCTAGGGTTAGGTTTAGGCTTAGGGTTAGGCTTAGGGTAGGGCTTAGGGTACGGGTTCGGTGAGGGCTTCGGGTACGGCGTAGGGTATGGGTTAGGGTTAGGGTTAGGGTTAGTTTTACGGTTAGGGCTCGGTTTAGGGTACGGGTTAGGATTAGGGTACGTGTTAGGGTTAGGATAGGGGTAAGGGTTAGGGTACGCGTTAGGGTTAGGGTAGTTGTTAAACCTATCCCACTCTCTACATACCCCTTAGCACGTAAAGGAATATTATTTTGGGGTTCAGCCATGCAGAAGAGTTTAGACACTAGGATAAGATAAGGAACACACCCATTATAAAGAAATCACATTAGGATTCTCTTTTTAAGCTGTTCCTTAAAACACTAGTGCTTAGGAAATCTATTGGAGGCAGAAGCAGTCAAGGGTAGCCTAGGGTTAGGGTTAGGCTTAGGGTTAGGCTTAGGGTATGGCTTAGGGTACGGGTTCGGGGAGGGCTTCGGGTACGGCGTAGGGTATGTGTTAGGGTTAGGGTTAGGGTTAGTGTTAGGGTTAGGGCTCGGTTTAGGGTACGGTTTAGGATTAGGGTACGTGTTAGGGTTAGGGTAGGGGTTAGGGTTAGGGTACGAGTTAGGTTTAGGGTAGTTATTAAACCTATCCCACTCTCTAGAAACCCCTTAGCACCTAAAGGAATATTATTTGGAGGTCCAGCCATGGAGAAGAGTTTAGACACTAGGATAAGATAAGGAACACACCCATTATAAAGAAATCACATTAGGATTCTCTTTTTAAGCTGTTCCTTAAAACACTAGTGCTTAGGAAATCTATTGGAGGCAGAAGCAGTCAAGGGTAGCCTAGGGTTAGGGTTAGGCTTAGGGTTAGGGTTAGGGTACGGCTTAGGGTACGGGTTCGGGGAGGTCTTCGGGTATGGCGTAGGGTATGGGTTAGCGTTAGGGTTAGGGTTAGTGTTAGGGTTAGGGCTTTCTTTAGGGTACAGTTTAGGATTAGGGTACGTGTTAGTGTTAGGGTAGGGGTTAGGGTTAGGGTACGTGTTAGGGTTAGGGTAGTTATTAAACCTATCCCACTCTCTAGATACCCCTTAGAACATAAAGAATATTATTTGGGGGTCCAGCCATGGAGAAGAGTTTAGACACTAGGATAAGATAAGGAACACACCCGTTATAAAGAAATCACCTTAGGATTCTCTTTTTAAGCTGTTCCTTAAAACACTAGTGCTTAGGAAATCAATTGGAGGCAGAAGCAGTCAAGGGTAGCCTAGGGTTAGGGTTAGGCTTAGGGTTAGGGTTAGGGTACGGCTTAGGGTACGGGATCGGGGAGGGCTTCGGGTACGGCGTAGGGTATGGGTTAGGCTTAGTGTTAGTGTTAGTGTTAGGGTTAGGGCTCGGTTTAGGTTACGGGTTATGATTAGGGTACTTGTTAGGGTTAGGGTAGTCGTTAGGGTTAGTGTACGTGTTAGGGTTAGGGTAGTGATTAAACCTATCCCACTCTCTAGATACCCCTTAGCACGTAAAGGAATATTATTTGGGGGTCCAGCCCTGGAGAAGAGTTTAGACACTAGGATAAGATAAGGAACACACCCATTATAAAGAAATCACATTAGGATTCTCTTTTTAAGCTCTTCTTTAAAACATTAGTGCTTAGGAAATCTATTGGAGGCAGAAGCAGTCAAGGGTAGCCTAGGGTTAGGGTTAGGCTTAGGGTTAGGGTACGGGTTCGGGGAGGGCTTCGGGTATGGCGTAGGGTATGGGTTAGGGTTAGGGTTAGGGTTAGTGTTAGGGATAGGGCTCGGTTTAGGGTACGTGTTAGGATTAAGGTACGTGTTAGGGTTAGGATAGTGGTTAGGGTTAATGTACGTGTTAGGGTTAGGGTAGTGATTAAACCTATCCCACTCTCTAGATACCCCTTAGCACGTAAAGGAATATTATTTGGGGGTCCAGCCATGGAGAACAGTTTAGATACTAGGATAAGATAAGGAAAACACCCGTTATAAAGAAATCACATTAGAATTCTCTTTTTAAGCTGTTCCTTAAAACACTAGTGTTTAGGAAACCTATTGGAGGCAGAAGCAGTCAAGGGTAGCCTAGGGTTAGGGTTAGGCTTAGGGTTAGGCTTAGGGTACGGCTTAGGGTACGGGTTCGGGGAGGGCTTCGGGTACGACGTAGGGTATGGGTTAGGGTAAGGGTTAGGGTTAGTGTTAGGGTTAGGGCTCGGTTTAGGGTACGGGTTAGGATTAGGGTACGTGTTAGAGTTAGGAAAGGGGTAAGGGTTAGGGTACGCATTAGGGTTAGGGTAGTTATTAAACCTATCCCACTCTCTACATACCCCTTAGCACGTAAAGGAATATTATTTGGGGGTCCAGCCATGGAGAAGAGTTTAGACACTAATATAATATAAGGAACACTCACATGATAAAGAAATCACATTAGGAATCGCTTTTTAAGCTGTTCCTTAAAACACTAGTTCTTAGGAAATCTATTGGAGGCAGAAGCAGTCAAGGGTAGCCTAGGGTTAGGTTAGGCTTACGGTTAGGCTTAGGGTATGGCTTAGGGTACTTGTTCGGGGAGGGCTTCGGGTACGGCGTAGCGTATGGTTTAGGGTTAGGGTTAGGGTTTGTGTTAGGGTTAGGGCTCGGTTTAGGTTACGGTTTAGGATTAGGGTACGTGTTAGGGTTAGGGTAGGTGTTAGGATTAGGGTACGTGTTAGGGTTAGGGTAGTTATTAAACCTATCCCACTCTCTAGATACCCCTTAGCATGTAAAGGAATATTATTTGGGGGTCCAGCCATGGAGAAGAGTTTAGACAATAGGATAAGATAAGGAACACACCCATTATAAAGAAATCACATTAGGATTCTCTTTTTAAGCTGTTCCTTAAAACACTAGTGCTTAGGAAATCTATTGGAGGCAGAAGCAGTCAAGGGTAGCCTAGGGTTAGGGTTAGGCTTAGGGTTAGGGTTAGGGTACGGCTTAGGGTACGGGATCGGGGAGGGCTTCGGGTACGGCGTAGGGTATGGGTTAGGGTTAGGGTTAGGGTTAGTTTTAGGGTTAGGGCTCGGTTTAGGGTACGGGTTAGGATTAGGGTACGTGTTAGGGTTAGGATAGGGGTAAGGGTTAGGGTACGCGTTAGGGTTAGGGTAGTTGTTAAACCTATCCCACTCTCTAGATACCCCTTAGCACGTAAAGGAATATTATTTTGGGGTTCAGCCATGGAGAAGAGTTTAGACACTAGGATAAGATAAGGAACACACCCATTATAAAGAAATCACATTAGGATTCTCTTTTTAAGCTGTTCCTTAAAACACTAGTGCTTAGGAAATCTATTGGAGGCAGAAGCAGTCAAGGGTAGCCTAGGGTTAGGGTTAGGCTTAGGGTTAGGCTTAGGGTATGGCTTAGGGTACGGGTTCGGGGAGGGCTTCGGGTACGGCGTAGGGTATGTGTTAGGGTTAGTGTTAGGGTTAGTGTTAGGGTTAGGGCTCGGTTTAGGGTACGGTTTAGGATTAGGGTACGTGTTAGGTTTAGGGTAGGGGTTAGGGTTAGGGTACGTGTTAGGTTTAGGGTAGTTATTAAACCTATCCCACTCTCTAGAAACCCCTTAGCACGTAAAAGAATATTATTTGGAGGTCCAGCCATGGAGAAGAGTTTAGACACTAGGATAAGATAAGGAACACACCCATTATAAAGAAATCACATTAGGATTCTCTTTTTAACCTGTTCCTTAAAACACTAGTGCTTAGGAAATCTATTGGAGGCAGAAGCAGTCAAGGGTAGCCTAGGGTTAGGGTTAGGCTTAGGGTTAGGGTTAGGGTACGGCTTAGGGTACGGGTTCGGGGAGGTCTTCGGGTATGGCGTAGGGTATGGGTTAGCGTTAGGGTTAGGGTTAGTGTTAGGGTTAGGGCTTTCTTTAGGGTACAGTTTAGGATTAGGGTACGTGTTAGTGTTATGGTAGGTGTTAGGGTTAGGGTACGTGTTAGGTTTAGGGTAGTCGTTAGGGTTAGTGTACGTGTTAGGGTTAGGGTAGTGATTAAACCTATCCCACTCTCTAGATACCCCTTAGCACGTAAAGGAATATTATTTGGGGGTCCAGCCCTGGAGAAGAGTTTAGACACTAGGATAAGATAAGGAACACACCCATTATAAAGAAATCATATTAGGATTCTCTTTTTAAGCTGTTCCTTAAAACACTAGTGTTTAGGAAATCTATTGGATGCAGAAGCAGTCAAGGGTAGCCTAGGGTTAGTTTAGGCTTAGGGTTAGGCTTAGGTTACGGGTTCGGGGAGGGCTTCGTGTACGGCGTAGGTTATGGGTTAGGGTTAGGGTTAGGCTTAGTGTTAGGGTTAGGGCTCCGTTTAGGGTACGGGTTAGGATTAGGGTACGTGTTAGGGTTAGGGTAGGGGTTAGGGTTAGGGTACGTGTTAGGTTTAGGGTAGTTATTAAACCTATCCCACTCTCTAGATACCCCTTAGCACGTAAAGGAATATTATTTGGAGGTCCAGCCATGGAGAAGAGTTTAGACACTAGGATAAGATAAGGAACACACCCATTATAAAGAAATCACATTAGGATTCTCTTTTTAAGCTGTTCCTTAAAACACTAGTGCTTAGGAAATCTATTGGAGGCAGAAGCAGTCAAGGGTAGCCTAGGGTTAGGGTTAGGCTTAGGGTTAGGGTTAGGGTACGGCTTAGGGTACGGGTTCGGGGAGGTCTTCGGGTATGGCGTAGGGTATGGGTTAGGGTTAGGGTTAAGGTTAGTGTTAGGGTGAGGGCTTTGTTTAGGGTACGTTTTAGGATTAGGGTACGTGTTAGGGTTAGGGTAGGGGTTAGGTTTAGGGTACGCGTTAGTGTTAGGGTAGTTATTAAACCTAACCCACTCTCTAGATACCCCTTAGCACGTAAAGGAATATTATTTGGAGGTCCAGCCATGGAGAAGAGTTTAGACACTAGGATAAGATAAGGAACACACCCATTATAAAGAAATCACATTAGGATTCTCTTTTTAAGCTGTTCCTTAAAACACTAGTGCTTAGGAAATCTATTGGAGGCAGAAGCAGTCAAGGGTAGCCTAGGGTTAGGGTTAGGCTTAGGGTTAGGCTTAGGGTATGGCTTAGGGTACGGGTTCGGGGAGGGCTTCGGGTACGGCGTAGGGTATGTGTTAGGGTTAGGGTTAGGGTTAGTGTTAGGGTTAGGGCTCGGTTTAGGGTACGGTTTAGGATTAGGGTACGTGTTAGGGTTAGGGTAGGGGTTAGGGTTAGGGTACGAGTTAGGTTTAGGGTAGTTATTAAACCTATCCCACTCTCTAGAAACCCCTTAGCACGTAAAGGAATATTATTTGGAGGTCCAGCCATGGAGAAGAGTTTAGACACTAGGATAAGATAAGGAACACACCCATTATAAAGAAATCACATTAGGATTCTCTTTTTAAGCTGTTCCTTAAAACACTAGTGCTTAGGAAATCTATTGGAGGCAGAAGCAGTCAAGGGTAGCCTAGGGTTAGGGTTAGGCTTAGGGTTAGGGTTAGGGTACGGCTTAGGGTACGGGTTCGGGGAGGTCTTCGGGTATGGCGTAGGGTATGGGTTAGCGTTAGGGTTAGGGTTAGTGTTAGGGTTAGGGCTTTCTTTAGGGTACAGTTTAGGATTAGGGTACGTGTTAGTGTTAGGGTAGGGGTTAGGGTTAGGGTACGTGTTAGGGTTAGGGTAGTTATTAAACCTATCCCACTCTCTAGATACCCCTTAGAACATAAAGAATATTATTTGGGGGTCCAGCCATGGAGAAGAGTTTAGACACTAGGATAAGATAAGGAACACACCCGTTATAAAGAAATCACCTTAGGATTCTCTTTTTAAGCTCTTCTTTAAAACATTAGTGCTTAGGAAATCTATTGGAGGCAGAAGCAGTCAAGGGTAGCCTAGGGTTAGGGTTAGGCTTAGGGTTAGGGTACGGGTTCGGGGAGGGCTTCGGGTATGGCGTAGGGTATGGGTTAGGGTTAGGGTTAGGGTTAGTGTTAGGGATAGGGCTCGGTTTAGGGTACGTGTTAGGATTAAGGTACGTGTTAGGGTTAGGATAGTGGTTAGGGTTAATGTACGTGTTAGGGTTAGGGTAGTGATTAAACCTATCCCACTCTCTAGATACCCCTTAGCACGTAAAGGAATATTATTTGGGGGTCCAGCCATGGAGAACAGTTTAGATACTAGGACAAGATAAGGAAAACACCCGTTATAAAGAAATCACATTAGAATTCTCTTTTTAAGCTGTTCCTTAAAACACTAGTGTTTAGGAAACCTATTGGAGGCAGAAGCAGTCAAGGGTAGCCTAGGGTTAGGGTTAGGCTTAGGGTTAGGCTTAGGGTACGGCTTAGGGTACGGGTTCGGTGAGGGCTTCGGGTACGACGTAGGGTATGGGTTAGGGTAAGGGTTAGGGTTAGTGTTAGGGTTAGGGCTCGGTTTAGGGTACGGGTTAGGATTAGGGTACGTGTTAGAGTTAGGAAAGGGGTAAGGGTTAGGGTACGCATTAGGGTTAGGGTAGTTATTAAACCTATCCCACTCTCTACATACCCCTTAGCACGTAAAGGAATATTATTTGGGGGTCCAGCCATGGAGAAGAGTTTAGACACTAATATAATATAAGGAACACTCACATGATAAAGAAATCACATTAGGAATCGCTTTTTAAGCTGTTCCTTAAAACACTAGTTCTTAGGAAATCTATTGGAGGCAGAAGCAGTCAAGGGTAGCCTAGGGTTAGGTTAGGCTTACGGTTAGGCTTAGGGTATGGCTTAGGGTACTTGTTCGGGGAGGGCTTCGGGTACGGCATAGCGTATGGTTTAGGGTTAGGGTTAGGGTTTGTGTTAGGGTTAGGGCTCGGTTTAGGTTACGGTTTAGGATTAGGGTACGTGTTAGGGTTAGGGTAGGTGTTAGGATTAGGGTACGTGTTAGGGTTAGGGTAGTTATTAAACCTATCCCACTCTCTAGATACCCCTTAGCATGTAAAGGAATATTATTTGGGGGTCCAGCCATGGAGAAGAGTTTAGACAATAGGATAAGATAAGGAACACACCCATTATAAAGAAATCACATTAGGATTCTCTTTTTAAGCTGTTCCTTAAAACACTAGTGCTTAGGAAATCTATTGGAGGCAGAAGCAGTCAAGGGTAGCCTAGGGTTAGGTTAGGCTTACGGTTAGGCTTAGGGTACGGCTTAGGATACGGGTTCGGGGAGGACTTCGGGTACGGCGTAGGGTATGGGTTAGGGTTAGGGTTAGGGTTAGTTTTAGGGTTAGGGCTCGGTTGAGGTTACGGTTTAGGATTAGGGTACGTGTTAGTGTTAGGGTAGGGGTTAGGATTAGGGTACGTGTTAGGGTTAGGGTAGTTATTAAACCTATCCCACTCTCTAGATACCCCTTAGCATGTAAAGGAGTATTATTTGGGGGTCCAGCCCTGGAGAAGAGTTTAGACACTAGGATAAGATAAGAAACACACCCATTATAAAGAAATCACATTAGGATTCTCTTTTTAAGCTGTTCCTTAAAACACTAGTGTTTAGGAAATCTATTGGATGCAGAAGCAGTCAAGGGTAGCCTAGGGTTAGTTTAGGCTTAGGGTTAGGCTTAGGGTACGGGTTCGGGGAGGGCTTCGTGTACGGCGTACGTTATGGGTTAGGGTTAGGGTTAGGCTTAGTGTTAGGGTTAGGGCTCCGTTTAGGGTACGGTTTAGGATTAGGGTACGTGTGAGGGTTAGGGTAGGGGTTAGGGTTAGGGTACGCGTTAGCGTTAGGGTAGTTATTAAACCTATCCCACTCTCTAGATACCCCTTAGCACTTAAAGGAATATTATTTGGAGGTCCAGCCATGGAGAAGAGTTTAGACACTAGTATAAGATAAGGAACACACCCATTATAAAGAAATCACATTAGGATTCTCTTTTTAGGCTGTTCCTTAAAACACTAGTGCTTAGGAAATCTATTGGAGGCAGAAGCAGTCAAGGGTAGCCTAGGGTTAGGGTTAGGCTTACGGTTAGGCTTAGTGTACGGCTTAGGGTACGGGTTCGGGGAGGGCTTCGGTTACGGCGTAGGGTATGTGTTAGGGTTAGGGTTAGGGTTAGTATTAGGGTTAGGGCTCGGTGTAGGGTACGGTTTAGGATTAGGGTACGTGTTAGGGTTAGGGTAGGGGTTAGGGTTAGGGTACGTGTTAGGTTTAGGGTAGTTATTAAACCTATCCCACTCTCTAGATACCCCTTAGCACGTAAAGGAATATTATTTGGAGGTCCAGCCGTGGAGAAGAGTTTAGACACTAGGATAAGATAAGGAACACACCCATTATAAAGAAATCACATTAGGATTCTCTTTTTAAGCTGTTCCTTAAAACACTAGTGCTTAGGAAATCTATTGGAGGCAGAAGCAGTCAAGGGTAGCCTATTGTTAGGGTTAGGCTTAGGGTTAGGGTTAGGGTACGGCTTAGGGTACGGGATCGGGGAGGGCTTCGGGTACAGCGTAGGGTATGGGTTAGGCTTATTGTTAGATTTAGTGTTAGGGATAGGGCTCGGTTTAGGTTACGGTTTAGGATTAGGGTACTTGTTAGGGTTAGGGTAGTGGTTAGGGTTAGTGTACGTGTTAGGGTTAGGGTAGTGATTAAACCTATCACACTCTCTAGATACCCCTTAGCACGTAAAGGAATATTATTTGGGGGTCCAGCCCTGGAGAAGAGTTTAGACACTAGGATAAGATAAGGAACACACCCATTATAAAGAAATCACATTAGGATTCTCTTTTTAAGCTCTTCTTTAAAACATTAGTGCTTAGGAAATCTATTGGAGGCAGAAGCAGTCAAGGGGAGCCTAGGGTTAGGTTTAGGCTTAGGGTTAGGCTTAGGGTAGGGCTTAGGTTACGGGTTCGGGGAGGGCTTCGGGTATGGCGTAGGGTATAGGTTAGGGTTAGGGTTAGGGTTAGTTTTAGGGTTAGGGCTCGGTTTAGGGTACGGGTTAGGATTAGGGTACGTGTTAGGGTTAGGATAGGGGTAAGGGTTAGGGTACGCGTTAGGGTTAGGGTAGTTGTTAAACCTATCCCACTCTCTAGATAACCCTTAGCACGTAAAGGAATATTATTTTGGGGTTCAGCCATGGGGAAGAGTTTAGACACTAGGATAAGATAAGGAACACACCCATTATAAAGAAATCACATTAGGATTCTCTTTTTAAGCTGTTCCTTAAAACACTAGTGCTTAGGAAATCTATTGGAGGCAGAAGCAGTCAAGGGTAGCCTAGGGTTAGGTTTAGACTTAGGGTTAGGCTAAGGGTATGGCTTAGGGTACGGGTTCGGGGAGGGCTTCGGGTACGGCGTAGGGTATGTGTTAGGGTTAGGGTTAGGGTTAGTGTTAGGGTTAGGGCTCGGTTTAGGGTACGGTTTAGGATTAGGGTACGTGTTAGGGTTAGGGTAGGGGTTAGGGTTAGGGTACGTGTTAGGTTTAGGGTAGTTATTAAACCTATCTCACTCTCTAGAAACCCCTTAGCACGTAAAGGAATATTATTTGGAGGTCCAGCCATGGAGAAGAGTTTAGACACTAGGATAAGATAAGGAACACACCCATTATAAAGAAATCACATTAGGATTCTCTTTTTAAGCTGTTCCTTAAAACACTAGTGCTTAGGAAATCTATTGGAGGCAGAAGCAGTCAAGGGTAGCCTAGGGTTAGGGTTAGGCTTAGGGTTAGGGTTAGGGTACGGCTTAGGGTACGGGATCGGATAGGGCTTCGGGTACGGCGTAGGGTATGGGTTAGGCTTAGTGTTAGTGTTAGTGTTAGGGTTAGGGCTCGGTTTAGGTTACGGTTTAGGATTAGGGTACTTGTTAGGGTTAGGGTAGTCGTTAGGGTTAGTGTACGTGTTAGGGTTAGGGTAGTGATTAAACCTATCCCACTCTCTAGATACCCCTTAGCACGTAAAGGAATATTATTTGGGGGTCCAGTCCTGGAGAAGAGTTTAGACACTAGGATAAGATAAGGAACACACCCATTATAAAGAAATCACATTAGGATTCTCTTTTTAAGCTGTTCCTTAAACCACTAGTGTTTAGGAAATCTATTGGATGCAGAAGCAGTCAAGGGTAGCCTAGGGTTAGTTTAGGCTTAGGGTACGGCTTAGGGTACGGGTTCGGGGAGGGCTTCGGGTATGGCGTAGGGTATGTGTTAGGGTTAGGGTTAGGGTTAGTATTAGGGTTAGGGCTCGGTTTAGGGTACGGTTTAGGATTAGGGTACGTGTTAGGGTTAGGGTAGGGGTTAGGGTTAGGGTACGTGTTAGGTTTAGGGTAGTTATTAAACCTATCCCACTCTCTAGAAACCCCTTAGCACGTAAAGGAATATTATTTGGAGGTCCAGCCATGGAGAAGAGTTTAGACACTAGGATAAGATAAGGAACACACCCATTATAAAGAAATCACATTAGGATTCTCTTTTTAAGCTGTTCCTTAAAACACTAGTGCTTAGGAAATCTATTGGAGGCAGAAGCAGTCAAGGGTAGCCTAGGGTTAGGGTTAGGCTTAGGGTTAGGGTTAGGGTACGGCTTAGGGTACGGGTTCGGGGAGGTCTTCGGGTATGGCGTAGGGTATGGGTTAGCGTTAGGGTTAGGGTTAGTGTTAGGGTTAGGGCTTTCTTTAGGGTACAGTTTAGGATTAGAGTACGTGTTAGTGTTAGGGTAGGGGTTAGGGTTAGGGTACGTGTTAGGGTTAGGGTAGTTATTAAACCTATCCCACTCTCTAGATACCCCTTAGAACATAAAGAATATTATTTGGGGGTCCAGCCATGGAGAAGAGTTTAGACACTAGGATAAGATAAGGAACACACCCGTTATAAAGAAATCACCTTAGGATTCTCTTTTTAAGCTGTTCCTTAAAACACTAGTGCTTAGGAAATCAATTGGAGGCAGAAGCAGTCAAGGGTAGCCTAGGGTTAGGGTTAGGCTTAGGGTTAGGGTTAGGGTACGGCTTAGGGTACGGGATCGGGGAGGGCTTCGGGTACGGCGTAGGGTATGGGTTAGGCTTAGTGTTAGTGTTAGTGTTAGGGTTAGGGCTCGGTTTAGGTTACGGGTTATGATTAGGGTACTTGTTAGGGTTAGGGTAGTCGTTAGGGTTAGTGTACGTGTTAGGGTTAGGGTAGTGATTAAACCTATCCCACTCTCTAGATACCCCTTAGCACGTAAAGGAATATTATTTGGGGGTCCAGCCCTGGAGAAGAGTTTAGACACTAGGATAAGATAAAGAACACACCCATTATAAAGAAATCACATTAGGATTCTCTTTTTAAGCTCTTCTTTAAAACATTAGTGCTTAGGAAATCTATTGGAGGCAGAAGCAGTCAAGGGTAGCCTAGGGTTAGGGTTAGGCTTAGGGTTAGGGTACGGGTTCGGGGAGGGCTTCGGGTATGGCGTAGGGTATGGGTTAGGGTTAGGGTTAGGGTTAGTGTTAGGGATAGGGCTCGGTTTAGGGTACGTGTTAGGATTAAGGTACGTGTTAGGGTTAGGATAGTGGTTAGGGTTAATGTACGTGTTAGGGTTAGGGTAGTGATTAAACCTATCCCACTCTCTAGATACCCCTTAGCACGTAAAGGAATATTATTTGGGGGTCCAGCCATGGAGAACAGTTTAGATACTAGGATAAGATAAGGAAAACACCCGTTATAAAGAAATCACATTAGAATTCTCTTTTTAAGCTGTTCCTTAAAACACTAGTGTTTAGGAAACCTATTGGAGGCAGAAGCAGTCAAGGGTAGCCTAGGGTTAGGGTTAGGCTTAGGGTTAGGCTTAGGGTACGGCTTAGGGTACGGGTTCGGGGAGGGCTTCGGGTACGACGTAGGGTATGGGTTAGGGTAAGGGTTAGGGTTAGTGTTAGGGTTAGGGCTCGGTTTAGGGTACGGGTTAGGATTAGGGTACGTGTTAGAGTTAGGAAAGGGGTAAGGGTTAGGGTACGCATTAGGGTTAGGGTAGTTATTAAACCTATCCCACTCTCTACATACCCCTTAGCACGTAAAGGAATATTATTTGGGGGTCCAGCCATGGAGAAGAGTTTAGACACTAATATAATATAAGGAACACTCACATGATAAAGAAATCACATTAGGAATCGCTTTTTAAGCTGTTCCTTAAAACACTAGTTCTTAGGAAATCTATTGGAGGCAGAAGCAGTCAAGGGTAGCCTAGGGTTAGGTTAGGCTTACGGTTAGGCTTAGGGTATGGCTTAGGGTACTTGTTCGGGGAGGGCTTCGGGTACGGCGTAGCGTATGGTTTAGGGTTAGGGTTAGGGTTTGTGTTAGGGTTAGGGCTCGGTTTAGGTTACGGTTTAGGATTAGGGTACGTGTTAGGGTTAGGGTAGGTGTTAGGATTAGGGTACGTGTTAGGGTTAGGGTAGTTATTAAACCTATCCCACTCTCTAGATACCCCTTAGCATGTAAAGGAATATTATTTGGGGGTCCAGCCATGGAGAAGAGTTTAGACAATAGGATAAGATAAGGAACACACCCATTATAAAGAAATCACATTAGGATTCTCTTTTTAAGCTGTTCCTTAAAACACTAGTGCTTAGGAAATCTATTGGAGGCAGAAGCAGTCAAGGGTAGCCTAGGGTTAGGGTTAGGCTTAGGGTTAGGGTTAGGGTACGGCTTAGGGTACGGGATCGGGGAGGGCTTCGGGTACGGCGTAGGGTATGGGTTAGGGTTAGGGTTAGGGTTAGTTTTAGGGTTAGGGCTCGGTTTAGGGTACGGGTTAGGATTAGGGTACGTGTTAGGGTTAGGATAGGGGTAAGGGTTAGGGTACGCGTTAGGGTTAGGGTAGTTGTTAAACCTATTCCACTCTCTAGATACCCCTTAGCACGTAAAGGAATATTATTTTTGGGTTCAGCCATGGAGAAGAGTTTAGACACTAGGATAAGATAAGGAACACACCCATTATAAAGAAATCACATTAGGATTCTCTTTTTAAGCTGTTCCTTAAAACACTAGTGCTTAGGAAATCTATTGGAGGCAGAAGCAGTCAAGGGTAGCCTAGGGTTAGGGTTAGGCTTAGGGTTAGGCTTAGGGTATGGCTTAGGGTACGGGTTCGGGGAGGGCTTCGGGTACGGCGTAGGGTATGTGTTAGGGTTAGTGTTAGGGTTAGTGTTAGGGTTAGGGCTCGGTTTAGGGTACGGTTTAGGATTAGGGTACGTGTTAGGTTTAGGGTAGGGGTTAGGGTTAGGGTACGTGTTAGGTTTAGGGTAGTTATTAAACCTATCCCACTCTCTAGAAACCCCTTAGCACGTAAAAGAATATTATTTGGAGGTCCAGCCATGGAGAAGAGTTTAGACACTAGGATAAGATAAGGAACACACCCATTATAAAGAAATCACATTAGGATTCTCTTTTTAACCTGTTCCTTAAAACACTAGTGCTTAGGAAATCTATTGGAGGCAGAAGCAGTCAAGGGTAGCCTAGGGTTAGGGTTAGGCTTAGGGTTAGGGTTAGGGTACGGCTTAGGGTACGGGTTCGGGGAGGTCTTCGGGTATGGCGTAGGGTATGGGTTAGCGTTAGGGTTAGGGTTAGTGTTAGGGTTAGGGCTTTCTTTAGGGTACAGTTTAGGATTAGGGTACGTGTTAGTGTTATGGTAGGTGTTAGGGTTAGGGTACGTGTTAGGTTTAGGGTAGTCGTTAGGGTTAGTGTACGTGTTAGGGTTAGGGTAGTGATTAAACCTATCCCACTCTCTAGATACCCCTTAGCACGTAAAGGAATATTATTTGGGGGTCCAGCCCTGGAGAAGAGTTTAGACACTAGGATAAGATAAGGAACACACCCATTATAAAGAAATCATATTAGGATTCTCTTTTTAAGCTGTTCCTTAAAACACTAGTGTTTAGGAAATCTATTGGATGCAGAAGCAGTCAAGGGTAGCCTAGGGTTAGTTTAGGCTTAGGGTTAGGCTTAGGTTACCGGTTCGGGGAGGGCTTCGTGTACGGCGTAGGTTATGGGTTAGGGTTAGGGTTAGGCTTAGTGTTAGGGTTAGGGCTCCGTTTAGGGTACGGGTTAGGATTAGGGTACGTGTTAGGGTTAGGGTAGGGGTTAGGGTTAGGGTACGTGTTAGGTTTAGGGTAGTTATTAAACCTATCCCACTCTCTAGATACCCCTTAGCACGTAAAGGAATATTATTTGGAGGTCCAGCCATGGAGAAGAGTTTAGACACTAGGATAAGATAAGGAACACACCCATTATAAAGAAATCACATTAGGATTCTCTTTTTAAGCTGTTCCTTAAAACACTAGTGCTTAGGAAATCTATTGGAGGCAGAAGCAGTCAAGGGTAGCCTAGGGTTAGGGTTAGGCTTAGGGTTAGGGTTAGGGTACGGCTTAGGGTACGGGTTCGGGGAGGTCTTCGGGTATGGCGTAGGGTATGGGTTAGGGTTAGGGTTAAGGTTAGTGTTAGGGTGAGGGCTTTGTTTAGGGTACGTTTTAGGATTAGGGTACGTGTTAGGGTTAGGGTAGGGGTTAGGTTTAGGGTACGCGTTAGTGTTAGGGTAGTTATTAAACCTAACCCACTCTCTAGATACCCCTTAGCACGTAAAGGAATATTATTTGGAGGTCCAGCCATGGAGAAGAGTTTAGACACTAGGATAAGATAAGGAACACACCCATTATAAAGAAATCACATTAGGATTCTCTTTTTAAGCTGTTACTTAAAACACTAGTGCTTAGGAAATCTATTGGAGGCAGAAGCAGTCAAGGGTAGCCTAGTGTTAGGGATAGGCTTAGGGTTAGGGTTAGGGTACGGCTTAGGGTACGGGATCGGGGAGGGCTTCGGGTACGGCGTAGGGTATGGGTTAGGCTTATTGTTAGATTTAGTGTTAGGGTTAGGGCTCGGTTTAGGTTACGGGTTAGGATTAGGGTACTTGTTAGGGTTAGGGTAGTGGCTAGGGTTAGTGTACGTGTTAGGGTTAGGGTAGTGATTAAACCTATCCCACTCTCTAGATACCCCTTAGCACGTAAAGGAATATTATTTGGGGGTCCAGCCCTGGAGAAGAGTTTAGACACTAGGATAAGATAAGGAACACACCCATTATAAAGAAATCACATTAGGATTCTCTTTTTAAGCTCTTCTTTAAAACATTAGTGCTTAGGAAATCTATTGGAGGCAGAAGCAGTCAAGGGTAGCCTAGGGTTAGGTTTAGGCTTAGGGTTAGGCTTAGGGTAGGGCTTAGGGTACGGGTTCGGTGAGGGCTTCGGGTACGGCGTAGGGTATGGGTTAGGGTTAGGGTTAGGGTTAGTTTTAGGGTTAGGGCTCGGTTTAGGGTACGGGTTAGGATTAGGGTACGTGTTAGGGTTAGGATAGGGGTAAGGGTTAGGGTACGCGTTAGGGTTAGGGTAGTTGTTAAACCTATCCCACTCTCTACATACCCCTTAGCACGTAAAGGAATATTATTTTGGGGTTCAGCCATGCAGAAGAGTTTAGACACTAGGATAAGATAAGGAACACACCCATTATAAAGAAATCACATTAGGATTCTCTTTTTAAGCTGTTCCTTAAAACACTAGTGCTTAGGAAATCTATTGGAGGCAGAAGCAGTCAAGGGTAGCCTAGGGTTAGGGTTAGGCTTAGGGTTAGGCTTAGGGTATGGCTTAGGGTACGGGTTCGGGGAGGGCTTCGGGTACGGCGTAGGGTATGTGTTAGGGTTAGGGTTAGGGTTAGTGTTAGGGTTAGGGCTCGGTTTAGGGTACGGTTTAGGATTAGGGTACGTGTTAGGGTTAGGGTAGGGGTTAGGGTTAGGGTACGAGTTAGGTTTAGGGTAGTTATTAAACCTATCCCACTCTCTAGAAACCCCTTAGCACGTAAAGGAATATTATTTGGAGGTCCAGCCATGGAGAAGAGTTTAGACACTAGGATAAGATAAGGAACACACCCATTATAAAGAAATCACATTAGGATTCTCTTTTTAAGCTGTTCCTTAAAACACTAGTGCTTAGGAAATCTATTGGAGGCAGAAGCAGTCAAGGGTAGCCTAGGGTTAGAGTTAGGCTTAGGGTTAGGGTTAGGGTACGGCTTAGGGTACGGGTTCGGGGAGGTCTTCGGGTATGGCGTAGGGTATGGGTTAGCGTTAGGGTTAGGGTTAGTGTTAGGGTTAGGGCTTTCTTTAGGGTACAGTTTAGGATTAGGGTACGTGTTAGTGTTAGGGTAGGGGTTAGGGTTAGGGTACGTGTTAGGGTTAGGGTAGTTATTAAACCTATCCCACTCTCTAGATACCCCTTAGAACATAAAGAATATTATTTGGGGGTCCAGCCATGGAGAAGAGTTTAGACACTAGGATAAGATAAGGAACACACCCGTTATAAAGAAATCACCTTAGGATTCTCTTTTTAAGCTGTTCCTTAAAACACTAGTGCTTAGGAAATCAATTGGAGGCAGAAGCAGTCAAGGGTAGCCTAGGGTTAGGGTTAGGCTTAGGGTTAGGGTTAGGGTACGGCTTAGGGTACGGGATCGGGGAGGGCTTCGGGTACGGCGTAGGGTATGGGTTAGGCTTAGTGTTAGTGTTAGTGTTAGGGTTAGGGCTCGGTTTAGGTTACGGGTTATGATTAGGGTACTTGTTAGGGTTAGGGTAGTCGTTAGGGTTAGTGTACGTGTTAGGGTTAGGGTAGTGATTAAACCTATCCCACTCTCTAGATACCCCTTAGCACGTAAAGGAATATTATTTGGGGGTCCAGCCCTGGAGAAGAGTTTAGACACTAGGATAAGATAAGGAACACACCCATTATAAAGAAATCACATTAGGATTCTCTTTTTAAGCTCTTCTTTAAAACATTAGTGCTTAGGAAATCTATTGGAGGCAGAAGCAGTCAAGGGTAGCCTAGGGTTAGGGTTAGGCTTAGGGTTAGGGTACGGGTTCGGGGAGGGCTTCGGGTATGGCGTAGGGTATGGGTTAGGGTTAGGGTTAGGGTTAGTGTTAGGGATAGGGCTCGGTTTAGGGTACGTGTTAGGATTAAGGTACGTGTTAGGGTTAGGATAGTGGTTAGGGTTAATGTACGTGTTAGGGTTAGGGTAGTGATTAAACCTATCCCACTCTCTAGATACCCCTTAGCACGTAAAGGAATATTATTTGGGGGTCCAGCCATGGAGAACAGTTTAGATACTAGGATAAGATAAGGAAAACACCCGTTATAAAGAAATCACATTAGAATTCTCTTTTTAAGCTGTTCCTTAAAACACTAGTGTTTAGGAAACCTATTGGAGGCAGAAGCAGTCAAGGGTAGCCTAGGGTTAGGGTTAGGCTTAGGGTTAGGCTTAGGGTACGGCTTAGGGTACGGGTTCGGTGAGGGCTTCGGGTACGACGTAGGGTATGGGTTAGGGTAAGGGTTAGGGTTAGTGTTAGGGTTAGGGCTCGGTTTAGGGTACGGGTTAGGATTAGGGTACGTGTTAGAGTTAGGAAAGGGGTAAGGGTTAGGGTACGCATTAGGGTTAGGGTAGTTATTAAACGTATCCCACTCTCTACATACCCCTTAGCACGTAAAGGAATATTATTTGGGGGTCCAGCCATGGAGAAGAGTTTAGACACTAATATAATATAAGGAACACTCACATGATAAAGAAATCACATTAGGAATCGCTTTTTAAGCTGTTCCTTAAAACACTAGTTCTTAGGAAATCTATTGGAGGCAGAAGCAGTCAAGGGTAGCCTAGGGTTAGGTTAGGCTTACGGTTAGGCTTAGGGTATGGCTTAGGGTACTTGTTCGGGGAGGGCTTCGGGTACGGCATAGCGTATGGTTTAGGGTTAGGGTTAGGGTTTGTGTTAGGGTTAGGGCTCGGTTTAGGTTACGGTTTAGGATTAGGGTACGTGTTAGGGTTAGGGTAGGTGTTAGGATTAGGGTACGTGTTAGGGTTAGGGTAGTTATTAAACCTATCCCACTCTCTAGATACCCCTTAGCATGTAAAGGAATATTATTTGGGGGTCCAGCCATGGAGAAGAGTTTAGACAATAGGATAAGATAAGGAACACACCCATTATAAAGAAATCACATTAGGATTCTCTTTTTAAGCTGTTCCTTAAAACACTAGTGCTTAGGAAATCTATTGGAGGCAGAAGCAGTCAAGGGTAGCCTAGGGTTAGGTTAGGCTTACGGTTAGGCTTAGGGTACGGCTTAGGATACGGGTTCGGGGAGGACTTCGGGTACGGCGTAGGGTATGGGTTAGGGTTAGGGTTAGGGTTAGTGTTAGGGTTAGGGCTCGGTTGAGGTTACGGTTTAGGATTAGGGTACGTGTTAGTGTTAGGGTAGGGGTTAGGATTAGGGTACGTGTTAGGGTTAGGGTAGTTATTAAACCTATCCCACTCTCTAGATACCCCTTAGCATGTAAAGGAGTATTATTTGGGGGTCCAGCCCTGGAGAAGAGTTTAGACACTAGGATAAGATAAGAAACACACCCATTATAAAGAAATCACATTAGGATTCTCTTTTTAAGCTGTTCCTTAAAACACTAGTGTTTAGGAAATCTATTGGATGCAGAAGCAGTCAAGGGTAGCCTAGGGTTAGTTTAGGCTTAGGGTTAGGCTTAGGGTACGGGTTCGGGGAGGGCTTCGTGTACGGCGTACGTTATGGGTTAGGGTTAGGGTTAGGCTTAGTGTTAGGGTTAGGGCTCCGTTTAGGGTACGGTTTAGGATTAGGGTACGTGTGAGGGTTAGGGTAGGGGTTAGGGTTAGGGTACGCGTTAGCGTTAGGGTAGTTATTAAACCTATCCCACTCTCTAGATACCCCTTAGCACTTAAAGGAATATTATTTGGAGGTCCAGCCATGGAGAAGAGTTTAGACACTAGTATAAGATAAGGAACACACCCATTATAAAGAAATCACATTAGGATTCTCTTTTTAGGCTGTTCCTTAAAACACTAGTGCTTAGGAAATCTATTGGAGGCAGAAGCAGTCAAGGGTAGCCTAGGGTTAGGGTTAGGCTTACGGTTAGGCTTAGTGTACGGCTTAGGGTACGGGTTCGGGGAGGGCTTCGGTTACGGCGTAGGGTATGTGTTAGGGTTAGGGTTAGGGTTAGTATTAGGGTTAGGGCTCGGTGTAGGGTACGGTTTAGGATTAGGGTACGTGTTAGGGTTAGGGTAGGGGTTAGGGTTAGGGTACGTGTTAGGTTTAGGGTAGTTATTAAACCTATCCCACTCTCTAGATACCCCTTAGCACGTAAAGGAATATTATTTGGAGGTCCAGCCATGGAGAAGAGTTTAGACACTAGGATAAGATAAGGAACACACCCATTATAAAGAAATCACATTAGGATTCTCTTTTTAAGCTGTTCCTTAAAACACTAGTGCTTAGGAAATCTATTGGAGGCAGAAGCAGTCAAGGGTAGCCTATTGTTAGGGTTAGGCTTAGGGTTAGGGTTAGGGTACGGCTTAGGGTACGGGATCGGGGAGGGCTTCGGGTACGGCGTAGGGTATGGGTTAGGGTTATTGTTAGATTTAGTGTTAGGGATAGGGCTCGGTTTAGGTTACGGTTTAGGATTAGGGTACTTGTTAGGGTTAGGGTAGTGGTTAGGGTTAGTGTACGTGTTAGGGTTAGGGTAGTGATTAAACCTATCACACTCTCTAGATACCCCTTAGCACGTAAAGGAATATTATTTGGGGGTCCAGCCCTGGAGAAGAGTTTAGACACTAGGATAAGATAAGGAACACACCCATTATAAAGAAATCACATTAGGATTCTCTTTTTAAGCTCTTCTTTAAAACATTAGTGCTTAGGAAATCTATTGGAGGCAGAAGCAGTCAAGGGGAGCCTAGGGTTAGGTTTAGGCTTAGGGTTAGGCTTAGGGTAGGGCTTAGGTTACGGGTTCGGGGAGGGCTTCGGGTATGGCGTAGGGTATAGGTTAGGGTTAGGGTTAGGGTTAGTTTTAGGGTTAGGGCTCGGTTTAGGGTACGGGTTAGGATTAGGGTACGTGTTAGGGTTAGGATAGGGGTAAGGGTTAGGGTACGCGTTAGGGTTAGGGTAGTTGTTAAACCTATCCCACTCTCTAGATAACCCTTAGCACGTAAAGGAATATTATTTTGGGGTTCAGCCATGGAGAAGACTTTAGACACTAGGATAAGATAAGGAACACACCCATTATAAAGAAATCACATTAGGATTCTCTTTTTAAGCTGTTCCTTAAAACACTAGTGCTTAGGAAATCTATTGGAGGCAGAAGCAGTCAAGGGTAGCCTAGGGTTAGGTTTAGACTTAGGGTTAGGCTAAGGGTATGGCTTAGGGTACGGGTTCGGGGAGGGCTTCGGGTACGGCGTAGGGTATGTGTTAGGGTTAGGGTTAGGGTTAGTGTTAGGGTTAGGGCTCGGTTTAGGGTACGGTTTAGGATTAGGGTACGTGTTAGGGTTAGGGTAGGGGTTAGGGTTAGGGTACGTGTTAGGTTTAGGGTAGTTATTAAACCTATCTCACTCTCTAGAAACCCCTTAGCACGTAAAGGAATATTATTTGGAGGTCCAGCCATGGAGAAGAGTTTAGACACTAGGATAAGATAAGGAACACACCCATTATAAAGAAATCACATTAGGATTCTCTTTTTAAGCTGTTCCTTAAAACACTAGTGCTTAGGAAATCTATTGGAGGCAGAAGCAGTCAAGGGTAGCCTAGGGTTAGGGTTAGGCTTAGGGTTAGGGTTAGGGTACGGCTTAGGGTACGGGATCGGATAGGGCTTCGGGTACGGCGTAGGGTATGGGTTAGGCTTAGTGTTAGTGTTAGTGTTAGGGTTAGGGCTCGGTTTAGGTTACGGTTTAGGATTAGGGTACTTGTTAGGGTTAGGGTAGTCGTTAGGGTTAGTGTACGTGTTAGGGTTAGGGTAGTGATTAAACCTATCCCACTCTCTAGATACCCCTTAGCACGTAAAGGAATATTATTTGGGGGTCCAGTCCTGGAGAAGAGTTTAGACACTAGGATAAGATAAGGAACACACCCATTATAAAGAAATCACATTAGGATTCTCTTTTTAAGCTGTTCCTTAAAACACTAGTGTTTAGGAAATCTATTGGATGCAGAAGCAGTCAAGGGTAGCCTAGGGTTAGTTTAGGCTTAGGGTACGGCTTAGGGTACGGGTTCGGGGAGGGCTTCGGGTATGGCGTAGGGTATGTGTTAGGGTTAGGGTTAGGGTTAGTATTAGGGTTAGGGCTCGGTTTAGGGTACGGTTTAGGATTAGGGTACGTGTTAGGGTTAGGGTAGGGGTTAGGGTTAGGGTACGTGTTAGGTTTAGGGTAGTTATTAAACCTATCCCACTCTCTAGATACCCCTTAGCACGTAAAGGAATATTATTTGGAGGTCCAGCCATGGAGAAGAGTTTAGACACTAGGATAAGATAAGGAACACACCCATTATAAAGAAATCACATTAGGATTCTCTTTTTAAGCTGTTCCTTAAAACACTAGTGCTTAGGAAATCTATTGGAGGCAGAAGCAGTCAAGGGTAGCCTATTGTTAGGGTTAGGCTTAGGGTTAGGGTTAGGGTACGGCTTAGGGTACGGGATCGGGGAGGGCTTCGGGTACGGCGTAGGGTATGGGTTAGGGTTAGGGTTAGGGTTAGTTTTAGGGTTAGGGCTCGGTTTAGGGTACGGGTTAGGATTAGGGTACGTGTTAGGGTTAGGATAGGGGTAAGGGTTAGGGTACGCATTAGGGTTAGGGTAGTTGTTAAACCTATCCCACTCTCTAGATACCCCTTAGCACGTAAAGGAATATTATTTTGGGGTTCAGCCATGGAGAAGAGTTTAGACACTAGGATAAGATAAGGAACACACCCATTATAATGAAATCACATTAGGATTCTCTTTTTAAGCTGTTCCTTAAAACACTAGTGCTTAGGAAATCTATTGGAGGCAGAAGCAGTCAAGGGTAGCCTAGGGTTAGGGTTAGGCTTAGGGTTAGGCTTAGGGTATGGCTTAGGGTACGGGTTCGGGGAGGGCTTCGGGTACGGCGTAGGGTATGTGTTAGGGTTAGTGTTAGGGTTAGTGTTAGGGTTAGGGCTCGGTTTAGGGTACGGTTTAGGATTAGGGTACGTGTTAGGTTTAGGGTAGGGGTTAGGGTTAGGGTACGTGTTAGGTTTAGGGTAGTTATTAAACCTATCCCACTCTCTAGAAACCCCTTAGCACGTAAAAGAATATTATTTGGAGGTCCAGCCATGGAGAAGAGTTTAGACACTAGGATAAGATAAGGAACACACCCATTATAAAGAAATCACATTAGGATTCTCTTTTTAACCTGTTCCTTAAAACACTAGTGCTTAGGAAATCTATTGGAGGCAGAAGCAGTCAAGGGTAGCCTAGGGTTAGGGTTAGGCTTAGGGTTAGGGTTAGGGTACGGCTTAGGGTACGGGTTCGGGGAGGTCTTCGGGTATGGCGTAGGGTATGGGTTAGCGTTAGGGTTAGGGTTAGTGTTAGGGTTAGGGCTTTCTTTAGGGTACAGTTTAGGATTAGGGTACGTGTTAGTGTTATGGTAGGTGTTAGGGTTAGGGTACGTGTTAGGGTTAGGGTAGTTATTAAACCTATCCCACTCTCTAGATACCCCTTAGCATGTAAAGGAATATTATTTGGGGGTCCAGCCATGGAGAAGAGTTTAGACAATAGGATAAGATAAGGAACACACCCATTATAAAGAAATCACATTAGGATTCTCTTTTTAAGCTGTTCCTTAAAACACTAGTGCTTAGGAAATCTATTGGAGGCAGAAGCAGTCAAGGGTAGCCTAGGGTTAGGTTAGGCTTACGGTTAGGCTTAGGGTACGGCTTAGGGTACGGGTTAGGGGAGGCCTTCGGGTACGGCGTAGGGTATGGTTTAGGGTTAGGGTTAGGGTTAGTGTTAGGGTTAGGGCTCGGTTGAGGTTACGGTTTAGGATTAGGGTACGTGTTAGGGTTAGGGTAGGGGTTAGGATTAGGGTACGTGTTAGGGTTAGGGTAGTTATTAAACCTATCCCACTCTCTAGATACCCCTTAGCATGTAAAGGAATATTATTTGGGGGTCCAGCCATGGAGAAGAGTTTACACACTAGGATAAGATAAGGAACACACCCGTTATAAAGAAATCATATTAGGATTCTCTTTTTAAGCTGTTCCTTAAAACACTAGTGCTTAGGAAATCTATTGGAGGCAGAAGCAGTCAAGGGTAGCCTAGGGTTAGGGTTAGGCTTAGGGTTAGTGTTAGGGTACGGCTTAGGATACGGGATCGGGGAGGGCTTCGGGTACGGCGTAGGGTATGGGTTAGGCTTAGTGTTAGTGTTAGTGTTAGGGTTAGGGCTCGGTTTAGGTTACGGGTTAGGATTAGGGTACTTGTTAGGGTTAGGGTAGTCGTTAGGGTTAGTGTACGTGTTAGGGTTACGGTAGTGATTAAACCTATCCCACTCTCTAGATACCCCTTAGCACGTAAAGGAATATTATTTGGGGGTCCAGCCCTGGAGAAGAGTTTAGACACTAGGATAAGTTAAGGAACACACCCATTATAAAGAAATCATATTAGGATTCTCTTTTTAAGCTGTTCCTTAAAACACTAGTGTTTAGGAAATCTATTGGATGCAGAAGCAGTCAAGGGTAGCCTAGGGTTAGTTTAGGCTTAGGGTTAGGCTTAGGTTACGGGTTCGGGGAGGGCTTCGTGTACGGCGTAGGTTATGGGTTAGGGTTAGGGTTAGGCTTAGTGTTAGGGTTAGGGCTCCGTTTAGGGTACGGGTTAGGATTAGGGTACGTGTTAGGGTTAGGGTAGGGGTTAGGGTTAGGGTACGTGTTAGGTTTAGGGTAGTTATTAAACCTATCCCACTCTCTAGATACCCCTTAGCACGTAAAGGAATATTATTTGGAGGTCCAGCCATGGAGAAGAGTTTAGACACTAGGATAAGATAAGGAACACAACCATTATAAAGAAATCACATTAGGATTCTCTTTTTAAGCTGTTCCTTAAAACACTAGTGCTTAGGAAATCTATTGGAGGCAGAAGCAGTCAAGGGTAGCCTAGGGTTAGGGTTAGGCTTAGGGTTAGGGTTAGGGTACGGCTTAGGGTACGGGTTCGGGGAGGTCTTCGGGTATGGCGTAGGGTATGGGTTAGGGTTAGGGTTAAGGTTAGTGTTAGGGTGAGGGCTTTGTTTAGGGTACGTTTTAGGATTAGGGTACGTGTTAGGGTTAGGGTAGGGGTTAGGTTTAGGGTACGCGTTAGTGTTAGGGTAGTTATTAAACCTAACCCACTCTCTAGATACCCCTTAGCACGTAAAGGAATATTATTTGGAGGTCCAGCCATGGAGAAGAGTTTAGACACTAGGATAAGATAAGGAACACACCCATTATAAAGAAATCACATTAGGATTCTCTTTTTAAGCTGTTACTTAAAACACTAGTGCTTAGGAAATCTATTGGAGGCAGAAGCAGTCAAGGGTAGCCTAGTGTTAGGGATAGGCTTAGGGTTAGGGTTAGGGTACGGCTTAGGGTACGGGATCGGGGAGGGCTTCAGGTACGGCGTAGGGTATGGGTTAGGCTTATTGTTAGATTTAGTGTTAGGGTTAGGGCTCGGTTTAGGTTACGGGTTAGGATTAGGGTACTTGTTAGGGTTAGGGTAGTGGCTAGGGTTAGTGTACGTGTTAGGGTTAGGGTAGTGATTAAACCTATCCCACTCTCTAGATACCCCTTAGCACGTAAAGGAATATTATTTGGGGGTCCAGCCCTGGAGAAGAGTTTAGACACTAGGATAAGATAAGGAACACACCCATTATAAAGAAATCACATTAGGATTCTCTTTTTAAGCTCTTCTTTAAAACATTAGTGCTTAGGAAATCTATTGGAGGCAGAAGCAGTCAAGGGTAGCCTAGGGTTAGGTTTAGGCTTAGGGTTAGGCTTAGGGTAGGGCTTAGGGTACGGGTTCGGTGAGGGCTTCGGGTACGGCGTAGGGTATGGGTTAGGGTTAGGGTTAGGGTTAGTTTTAGGGTTAGGGCTCGGTTTAGGGTACGGGTTAGGATTAGGGTACGTGTTAGGGTTAGGATAGGGGTAAGGGTTAGGGTACGCGTTAGGGTTAGGGTAGTTGTTAAACCTATCCCACTCTCTAGATACCCCTTAGCACGTAAAGGAATATTATTTTGGGGTTCAGCCATGCAGAAGAGTTTAGACACTAGGATAAGATAAGGAACACACCCATTATAAAGAAATCACATTAGGATTCTCTTTTTAAGCTGTTCCTTAAAACACTAGTGCTTAGGAAATCTATTGGAGGCAGAAGCAGTCAAGGGTAGCCTAGGGTTAGGGTTAGGCTTAGGGTTAGGCTTAGGGTATGGCTTAGGGTACGGGTTCGGGGAGGGCTTCGGGTACGGCGTAGGGTATGTGTTAGGGTTAGGGTTAGGGTTAGTGTTAGGGTTAGGGCTCGGTTTAGGGTACGGTTTAGGATTAGGGTACGTGTTAGGGTTAGGGTAGGGGTTAGGGTTAGGGTACGAGTTAGGTTTAGGGTAGTTATTAAACCTATCCCACTCTCTAGAAACCCCTTAGCACGTAAAGGAATATTATTTGGAGGTCCAGCCATGGAGAAGAGTTTAGACACTAGGATAAGATAAGGAACACACCCATTATAAAGAAATCACATTAGGATTCTCTTTTTAAGCTGTTCCTTAAAACACTAGTGCTTAGGAAATCTATTGGAGGCAGAAGCAGTCAAGGGTAGCCTAGGGTTAGGGTTAGGCTTAGGGTTAGGGTTAGGGTACGGCTTAGGGTACGGGTTCGGGGAGGTCTTCGGGTATGGCGTAGGGTATGGGTTAGCGTTAGGGTTAGGGTTAGTGTTAGGGTTAGGGCTTTCTTTAGGGTACAGTTTAGGATTAGGGTACGTGTTAGTGTTAGGGTAGGGGTTAGGGTTAGGGTACGTGTTAGGGTTAGGGTAGTTATTAAACCTATCCCACTCTCTAGATACCCCTTAGAACATAAAGAATATTATTTGGGGGTCCAGCCATGGAGAAGAGTTTAGACACTAGGATAAGATAAGGAACACACCCGTTATAAAGAAATCACCTTAGGATTCTCTTTTTAAGCTGTTCCTTAAAACACTAGTGCTTAGGAAATCAATTGGAGGCAGAAGCAGTCAAGGGTAGCCTAGGGTTAGGGTTAGGCTTAGGGTTAGGGTTAGGGTACGGCTTAGGGTACGGGATCGGGGAGGGCTTCGGGTACGGCGTAGGGTATGGGTTAGGCTTAGTGTTAGTGTTAGTGTTAGGGTTAGGGCTCGGTTTAGGTTACGGGTTATGATTAGGGTACTTGTTAGGGTTAGGGTAGTCGTTATGGTTAGTGTACGTGTTAGGGTGAGGGTAGTGATTAAACCTATCCCACTCTCTAGATACCCCTTAGCACGTAAAGGAATATTATTTGGGGGTCCAGCCCTGGAGAAGAGTTTAGACACTAGGATAAGATAAGGAACACACCCATTATAAAGAAATCACATTAGGATTCTCTTTTTAAGCTCTTCTTTAAAACATTAGTGCTTAGGAAATCTATTGGAGGCAGAAGCAGTCAAGGGTAGCCTAGGGTTAGGGTTAGGCTTAGGGTTAGGGTACGGGTTCGGGGAGGGCTTCGGGTATGGCGTAGGGTATGGGTTAGGGTTAGGGTTAGGGTTAGTGTTAGGGATAGGGCTCGGTTTAGGGTACGTGTTAGGATTAAGGTACGTGTTAGGGTTAGGATAGTGGTTAGGGTTAATGTACGTGTTAGGGTTAGGGTAGTGATTAAACCTATCCCACTCTCTAGATACCCCTTAGCACGTAAAGGAATATTATTTGGGGGTCCAGCCATGGAGAACAGTTTAGATACTAGGATAAGATAAGGAAAACACCCGTTATAAAGAAATCACATTAGAATTCTCTTTTTAAGCTGTTCCTTAAAACACTAGTGTTTAGGAAACCTATTGGAGGCAGAAGCAGTCAAGGGTAGCCTAGGGTTAGGGTTAGGCTTAGGGTTAGGCTTAGGGTACGGCTTAGGGTACGGGTTCGGGGAGGGCTTCGGGTACGACGTAGGGTATGGGTTAGGGTTAGGGTTAGGGTTAGTGTTAGGGTTAGGGCTCGGTTTAGGGTACGGGTTAGGATTAGGGTACGTGTTAGAGTTAGGAAAGGGGTAAGGGTTAGGGTACGCATTAGGGTTAGGGTAGTTATTAAACCTATCCCACTCTCTACATACCCCTTAGCACGTAAAGGAATATTATTTGGGGGTCCAGCCCTGGAGAAGAGTTTAGACACTAGGATAAGATAAGGAACACACCCATTATAAAGAAATCACATTAGGATTCTCTTTTTAAGCTCTTCTTTAAAACATTAGTGCTTAGGAAATCTATTGGAGGCAGAAGCAGTCAAGGGTAGCCTAGGGTTAGGGTTAGGCTTAGGGTTAGGGTACGGGTTCGGGGAGGGCTTCGGGTATGGCGTAGGGTATGGGTTAGGGTTAGGGTTAGGGTTAGTGTTAGGGATAGGGCTCGGTTTAGGGTACGTGTTAGGATTAAGGTACGTGTTAGGGTTAGGATAGTGGTTAGGGTTAATGTACGTGTTAGGGTTAGGGTAGTGATTAAACCTATCCCACTCTCTAGATACCCCTTAGCACGTAAAGGAATATTATTTGGGGGTCCAGCCATGGAGAACAGTTTAGATACTAGGATAAGATAAGGAAAACACCCGTTATAAAGAAATCACATTAGAATTCTCTTTTTAAGCTGTTCCTTAAAACACTAGTGTTTAGGAAACCTATTGGAGGCAGAAGCAGTCAAGGGTAGCCTAGGGTTAGGGTTAGGCTTAGGGTTAGGCTTAGGGTACGGCTTAGGGTACGGGTTCGGGGAGGGCTTCGGGTACGACGTAGGGTATGGGTTAGGGTTAGGGTTAGGGTTAGTGTTAGGGTTAGGGCTCGGTTTAGGGTACGGGTTAGGATTAGGGTACGTGTTAGAGTTAGGAAAGGGGTAAGGGTTAGGGTACGCATTAGGGTTAGGGTAGTTATTAAACCTATCCCACTCTCTACATACCCCTTAGCACGTAAAGGAATATTATTTGGGGGTCCAGCCATGGAGAAGAGTTTAGACACTAGGATAAGATAAGGAACACACCCATTATAAAGAAATCACATTAGGATTCTCTTTTTAAGCTGTTCCTTAAAACACTAGTGCTTAGGAAATCTATTGGAGGCAGAAGCAGTCAAGGGTAGCCTAGGGTTAGGGTTAGGCTTAGGGTTAGGCTTAGGGTATGGCTTAGGGTACGGGTTCGGGGAGGGCTTCGGGTACGGCGTAGGGTATGTGTTAGGGTTAGGGTTAGGGTTAGTGTTAGGGTTAGGGCTCGGTTTAGGGTACGGTTTAGGATTAGGGTACGTGTTAGGGTTAGGGTAGGGGTTAGGGTTAGGGTACGTGTTAGGTTTAGGGTAGTTATTAAACCTATCTCACTCTCTAGAAACCCCTTAGCACGTAAAGGAATATTATTTGGATGTCCAGCCATGGAGAAGAGTTTAGACACTAGGATAAGATAAGGAACACACCCATTATAAAGAAATCACATTAGGATTCTCTTTTTAAGCTGTTCCTTAAAACACTAGTGCTTAGGAAATCTATTGGAGGCAGAAGCAGTCAAGGGTAGCCTAGGGTTATGGTTAGGCTTAGGGTTAGGGTTAGGGTACGGCTTAGGGTACGGGATCGGATAGGGCTTCGGGTAAGGCGTAGGGTATGGGTTAGGCTTAGTGTTAGTGTTAGTGTTAGGGTTAGGGCTCGGTTTAGGTTACGGTTTAGGAATAGGGTACTTGTTATGGTTAGGGTAGTCGTTAGGGTTAGTGTACGTGTTAGGGTTAGTGTAGTGATTAAACCTATCCCACTCTCTAGATACCCCTTAGCACGTAAAGGAATATTATTTGGGTGTCCAGTCCTGGAGAAGAGTTTAGACACTAGGATAAGATAAGGAACACACCCATTATAAAGAAATCACATTAGGATTCTCTTTTTAAGCTGTTCCTTAAAACACTAGTGTTTAGGAAATCTATTGGATGCAGAAGCAGTCAAGGGTAGCCTAGGGTTAGTTTAGGCTTAGGGTACGGCTTAGGGTACGGGTTCGGGGAGGGCTTCGGGTACGGAGTAGGGTATGTGTTAGGGTTAGGGTTAGGGTTAGTATTAGAGTTAGGGCTCGGTTTAGGGTACGGTTTAGGATTAGGGTACGTGTTAGGGTTAGGGTAGGGGTTAGGGTTAGGGTACGTGTTAGGTTTAGGGTAGTTATTAAACCTATCCCACTCTCTAGATACCCCTTAGCACGTAAAGGAATATTATTTGGAGGTCCAGCCATGGAGAAGAGTTTAGACACTAGGATAAGATAAGGAACACACCCATTATAAAGAAATCACATTAGGATTCTCTTTTTAAGCTGTTCCTTAAAACACTAGTGCTTAGGAAATCTATTGGAGGCAGAAGCAGTCAAGGGTAGCCTATTGTTAGGGTTAGGCTTAGGGTTAGGGTTAGGGTACGGCTTAGGGTACGGGATCGGGGAGGGCTTCGGGTACGGCGTAGGGTATGGGTTAGGGTTAGGGTTAGGGTTAGTTTTAGGGTTAGGGCTCGGTTTAGGGTACGGGTTAGGATTAGGGTACGTGTTAGGGTTAGGATAGGGGTAAGGGTTAGGGTACGCGTTAGGGTTAGGGTAGTTGTTAAACCTATCCCACTCTCTAGATACCCCTTAGCACGTAAAGGAATATCATTTTGGGGTTCAGCCATGGAGAAGAGTTTAGACACTAGGATAAGATAAGAAACACACCCATTATAAAGAAATCACATTAGGATTCTCTTTTTAAGCTGTTCCTTAAAACACTAGTGCTTAGGAAATCTATTGGAGGCAGAAGCAGTCAAGGGTAGCCTAGGGTTAGGGTTAGGCTTAGGGTTAGGCTTAGGGTATGGCTTAGGGTACGGGTTTGGGGAGGGCTTCGGGTACGGCGTAGGGTATGTGTTAGGGTTAGGGTTAGGGTAAGTGTTAGGGTTAGGGCTCGGTTTAGGGTACGGTTTAGGATTAGGGTACGTGTTAGGGTTAGGGTAGGGGTTAGGGTTAGGGTACGTGTTAGGTTTAGGGTAGTTATTAAACCTATCTCACTCTCTAGAAACCCCTTAGCACGTAAAGGAATATTATTTGGATGTCCAGCCATGGAGAAGAGTTTAGACACTAGGATAAGATAAGGAACACACCCATTATAAAGAAATCACATTAGGATTCTCTTTTTAAGCTGTTCCTTAAAACACTAGTGCTTAGGAAATCTATTGGAGGCAGAAGCAGTCAAGGGTAGCCTAGGGTTACGGTTAGGCTTAGGGTTAGGGTTAGGGTACGGCTTAGGGTACGGGATCGGATAGGGCTTCGGGTACGGCGTAGGGTATGGGTTAGGCTTAGTGTTAGTGTTAGTGTTAGGGTTAGGGCTCGGTTTAGGTTACGGTTTAGGAATAGGGTACTTGTTAGGGTTAGGGTAGTCGTTAGGGTTAGTGTACGTGTTAGGGTTAGGGTAGTGATTAAACCTATCCCACTCTCTAGATACCCCTTAGCACGTAAAGGAATATTATTTGGGGGTCCAGTCCTGGAGAAGAGTTTAGACACTAGGATAAGATAAGGAACACACCCATTATAAAGAAATCACATTAGGATTCTCTTTTTAAGCTGTTCCTTAAAACACTAGTGTTTAGGAAATCTATTGGATGCAGAAGCAGTCAAGGGTAGCCTAGGGTTAGTTTAGGCTTAGGGTATGGCTTAGGGTACGGGTTCGGGGAGGGCTTCGGGTACGGCGTAGGGTATGTGTTAGGGTTAGGGTTAGGGTTAGTATTAGGGTTAGGGCTCGGTTTAGGGTACGGTTTAGGATTAGGGTACGTGTTAGGGTTAGGGTAGGGGTTAGGGTTAGGGTACGTGTTAGGTTTAGGGTAGTTATTAAACCTATCCCACTCTCTAGATACCCCTTAGCACGTAAAGGAATATTATTTGGAGGTCCAGCCATGGAGAAGAGTTTAGACACTAGGATAAGATAAGGAACACACCCATTATAAAGAAATCACATTAGGATTCTCTTTTTAAGCTGTTCCTTAAAACACTAGTGCTTAGGAAATCTATTGGAGGCAGAAGCAGTCAAGGGTAGCCTATTGTTAGGGTTAGGCTTAGGGTTAGGGTTAGGGTACGGCTTAGGGTACGGGATCGGGGAGGGCTTCGGGTACGGCGTAGGGTATGGGTTAGGGTTAGGGTTAGGGTTAGTTTTAGGGTTAGGGCTCGGTTTAGGGTACGGGTTAGGCTTAGGGTACGTGTTAGGGTTAGGATAGGGGTAAGGGTTAGGGTACGCGTTAGGGTTAGGGTAGTTGTTAAACCTATCCCACTCTCTAGATACCCCTTAGCACGTAAAGGAATATCATTTTGGGGTTCAGCCATGGAGAAGAGTTTAGACACTAGGATAAGATAAGGAACACACCCATTATAAAGAAATCACATTAGGATTCTCTTTTTAAGCTGTTCCTTAAAACACTAGTGCTTAGGAAATCTATTGGAGGCAGAAGCAGTCAAGGGTAGCCTAGGGTTAGGGTTAGGCTTAGGGTTAGGCTTAGGGTATGGCTTAGGGTACGGGTTCGGGGAGGGCTTCGGGTACGGCGTAGGGTATGTGTTAGGGTTAGGGTTAGGGTTAGTGTTAGGGTTAGGGCTCGGTTTAGGGTACGGTTTAGGATTAGGGTACGTGTTAGGGTTAGGGTAGGGGTTAGGGTTAGGGTACGAGTTAGGTTTAGGGTAGTTATTAAACCTATCCCACTCTCTAGAAACCCCTTAGCACGTAAAGGAATATTATTTGGAGGTCCAGCCATGGAGAAGAGTTTAGACACTAGGATAAGATAAGGAACACACCCATTATAAAGAAATCACATTAGGATTCTCTTTTTAAGCTGTTCCTTAAAACACTAGTGCTTAGGAAATCTATTGGAGGCAGAAGCAGTCAAGGGTAGCCTAGGGTTAGGGTTAGGCTTAGGGTTAGGGTTAGGGTACGGCTTAGGGTACGGGTTCGGGGAGGTCTTCGGGTATGGCGTAGGGTATGGGTTAGCGTTAGGGTTAGGGTTAGTGTTAGGGTTAGGGCTTTCTTTAGGGTACAGTTTAGGATTAGGGTACGTGTTAGTGTTAGGGTAGGGGTTAGGGTTAGGGTACGTGTTAGGGTTAGGGTAGTTATTAAACCTATCCCACTCTCTAGATACCCCTTAGCATGTAAAGGAATATTATTTGGGGGTCCAGCCATGGAGAAGAGTTTAGACAATAGGATAAGATAAGGAACACACCCATTATAAAGAAATCACATTAGGATTCTCTTTTTAAGCTGTTCCTTAAAACACTAGTGCTTAGGAAATCTATTGGAGGCAGAAGCAGTCAAGGGTAGCCTAGGGTTAGGTTAGGCTTACGGTTAGGCTTAGGGTACGGCTTAGGGTACGGGTTAGGGGAGGCCTTCGGGTACGGCGTAGGGTATGGGTTAGGGTTAGGGTTAGGGTTAGTGTTAGGGTTAGGGCTCGGTTGAGGTTACGGTTTAGGATTAGGGTACGTGTTAGGGTTAGGGTAGGGGTTAGGATTAGGGTACGTGTTAGGGTTAGGGTAGTTATTAAACCTATCCCACTCTCTAGATAACCCTTAGCATGTAAAGGAATATTATTTGGGGGTCCAGCCATGGAGAAGAGTTTACACACTAGGATAAGATAAGGAACACACCCGTTATAAAGAAATCATATTAGGATTCTCTTTTTAAGCTGTTCCTTAAAACACTAGTGCTTAGGAAATCTATTGGAGGCAGAAGCAGTCAAGGGTAGCCTAGGGTTAGGGTTAGGCTTAGGGTTAGGGTTAGGGTACGGCTTAGGATACGGGATCGGGGAGGGCTTCGGGTACGGCGTAGGGTATGGGTTAGGCTTAGTGTTAGTGTTAGTGTTAGGGTTAGGGCTCGGTTTAGGTTACGGGTTAGGATTAGGGTACTTGTTAGGGTTAGGGTAGTCGTTAGGGTTAGTGTACGTGTTAGGGTTAGGGTAGTGATTAAACCTATCCCACTCTCTAGATACCCCTTAGCACGTAAAGGAATATTATTTGGGGGTCCAGCCCTGGAGAAGAGTTTAGACACTAGGATAAGATAAGGAACACACCCATTATAAAGAAATCATATTAGGATTCTCTTTTTAAGCTGTTCCTTAAAACACTAGTGTTTAGGAAATCTATTGGATGCAGAAGCAGTCAAGGGTAGCCTAGGGTTAGTTTAGGCTTAGGGTTAGGCTTAGGTTACGGGTTCGGGGAGGGCTTCGTGTACGGCGTAGGTTATGGGTTAGGGTTAGGGTTAGGCTTAGTGTTAGGGTTAGGGCTCCGTTTAGGGTACGGGTTAGGATTAGGGTACGTGTTAGGGTTAGGGTAGGGGTTAGGGTTAGGGTACGTGTTAGGTTTAGGGTAGTTATTAAACCTATCCCACTCTCTAGATACCCCTTAGCACGTAAAGGAATATTATTTGGAGGTCCAGCCATGGAGAAGAGTTTAGACACTAGGATAAGATAAGGAACACACCCATTATAAAGAAATCACATTAGGATTCTCTTTTTAAGCTGTTCCTTAAAACACTAGTGCTTAGGAAATCTATAGGAGGCAGAAGCAGTCAAGGGTAGCCTAGGGTTAGGGTTAGGCTTAGGGTTAGGGTTAGGGTACGGCTTAGGGTACGGGTTCGGGGAGGTCTTCGGGTATGGCGTAGGGTATGGGTTAGCGTTAGGGTTAAGGTTAGTGTTAGGGTGAGGAATTTGTTTAGGGTACGTTTTAGGATTAGGGTACGTGTTAAGGTTAGGGTAGGGGTTAGGTTTAGGGTACGCGTTAGTGTTAGGGTAGTTATTAAACCTAACCCACTCTCTAGATACCCCTTAGCACGTAAAGGAATATTATTTGGAGGTCCAGCCATGGAGAAGAGTTTAGACACTAGGATAAGATAAGGAACACACCCATTATAAAGAAATCACATTAGGATTCTCTTTTTAAGCTGTTACTTAAAACACTAGTGCTTAGGAAATCTATTGGAGGCAGAAGCAGTCAAGGGTAGCCTAGTGTTAGGGATAGGCTTAGGGTTAGGGTTAGGGTACGGCTTAGGGTACGGGATCGGGGAGGGCTTCGGGTACGGCGTAGGGTATGGGTTAGGCTTATTGTTAGATTTAGTGTTAGGGTTAGGGCTCGGTTTAGGTTACGGGTTAGGATTAGGGTACTTGTTAGGGTTAGGGTAGTGGCTAGGGTTAGTGTACGTGTTAGGGTTAGGGTAGTGATTAAACCTATCCCACTCTCTAGATACCCCTTAGCACGTAAAGGAATATTATTTGGGGGTCCAGCCCTGGAGAAGAGTTTAGACACTAGGATAAGATAAGGAACACACCCATTATAAAGAAATCACATTAGGATTCTCTTTTTAAGCTCTTCTTTAAAACATTAGTGCTTAGGAAATCTATTGGAGGCAGAAGCAGTCAAGGGTAGCCTAGGGTTAGGGTTAGGCTTAGGGTTAGGCTTAGGGTATGGCTTAGGGTACGGGTTCGGGGAGGGCTTCGGGTACGGCGTAGGGTATGTGTTAGGGTTAGGGTTAGGGTTAGTGTTAGGGTTAGGGCTCGGTTTAGGGTACGGTTTAGGATTAGGGTACGTGTTAGGGTTAGGGTAGGGGTTAGGGTTAGGGTACGAGTTAGGTTTAGGGTAGTTATTAAACCTATCCCACTCTCTAGAAACCCCTTAGCACGTAAAGGAATATTATTTGGAGGTCCAGCCATGGAGAAGAGTTTAGACACTAGGATAAGATAAGGAACACACCCATTATAAAGAAATCACATTAGGATTCTCTTTTTAAGCTGTTCCTTAAAACACTAGTGCTTAGGAAATCTATTGGAGGCAGAAGCAGTCAAGGGTAGCCTAGGGTTAGGGTTAGGCTTAGGGTTAGGGTTAGGGTACGGCTTAGGGTACGGGTTCGGGGAGGTCTTCGGGTATGGCGTAGGGTATGGGTTAGCGTTAGGGTTAGGGTTAGTGTTAGGGTTAGGGCTTTCTTTAGGGTACAGTTTAGGATTAGGGTACGTGTTAGTGTTAGGGTAGGGGTTAGGGTTAGGGTACGTGTTAGGGTTAGGGTAGTTATTAAACCTATCCCACTCTCTAGATACCCCTTAGCATGTAAAGGAATATTATTTGGGGGTCCAGCCATGGAGAAGAGTTTAGACAATAGGATAAGATAAGGAACACACCCATTATAAAGAAATCACATTAGGATTCTCTTTTTAAGCTGTTCCTTAAAACACTAGTGCTTAGGAAATCTATTGGAGGCAGAAGCAGTCAAGGGTAGCCTAGGGTTAGGTTAGGCTTACGGTTAGGCTTAGGGTACGGCTTAGGGTACGGGTTAGGGGAGGCCTTCGGGTACGGCGTAGGGTATGGGTTAGGGTTAGGGTTAGGGTTAGTGTTAGGGTTAGGGCTCGGTTGAGGTTACGGTTTAGGATTAGGGTACGTGTTAGGGTTAGGGTAGGGGTTAGGATTAGGGTACGTGTTAGGGTTAGGGTAGTTATTAAACCTATCCCACTCTCTAGATAACCCTTAGCATGTAAAGGAATATTATTTGGGGGTCCAGCCATGGAGAAGAGTTTACACACTAGGATAAGATAAGGAACACACCCGTTATAAAGAAATCATATTAGGATTCTCTTTTTAAGCTGTTCCTTAAAACACTAGTGCTTAGGAAATCTATTGGAGGCAGAAGCAGTCAAGGGTAGCCTAGGGTTAGGGTTAGGCTTAGGGTTAGGGTTAGGGTACGGCTTAGGATACGGGATCGGGGAGGGCTTCGTGTACGGCGTAGGTTATGGGTTAGGGTTAGGGTTAGGCTTAGTGTTAGGGTTAGGGCTCCGTTTAGGGTACGGGTTAGGATTAGGGTACGTGTTAGGGTTAGGGTAGGGGTTAGGGTTAGGGTACGTGTTAGGTTTAGGGTAGTTATTAAACCTATCCCACTCTCTAGATACCCCTTAGCACGTAAAGGAATATTATTTGGAGGTCCAGCCATGGAGAAGAGTTTAGACACTAGGATAAGATAAGGAACACACCCATTATAAAGAAATCACATTAGGATTCTCTTTTTAAGCTGTTCCTTAAAACACTAGTGCTTAGGAAATCTATAGGAGGCAGAAGCAGTCAAGGGTAGCCTAGGGTTAGGGTTAGGCTTAGGGTTAGGGTTAGGGTACGGCTTAGGGTACGGGTTCGGGGAGGTCTTCGGGTATGGCGTAGGGTATGGGTTAGGGTTAGGGTTAAGGTTAGTGTTAGGGTGAGGAATTTGTTTAGGGTACGTTTTAGGATTAGGGTACGTGTTAAGGTTAGGGTAGGGGTTAGGTTTAGGGTACGCGTTAGTGTTAGGGTAGTTATTAAACCTAACCCACTCTCTAGATACCCCTTAGCACGTAAAGGAATATTATTTGGAGGTCCAGCCATGGAGAAGAGTTTAGACACTAGGATAAGATAAGGAACACACCCATTATAAAGAAATCACATTAGGATTCTCTTTTTAAGCTGTTACTTAAAACACTAGTGCTTAGGAAATCTATTGGAGGCAGAAGCAGTCAAGGGTAGCCTAGTGTTAGGGATAGGCTTAGGGTTAGGGTTAGGGTACGGCTTAGGGTACGGGATCGGGGAGGGCTTCGGGTACGGCGTAGGGTATGGGTTAGGCTTATTGTTAGATTTAGTGTTAGGGTTAGGGCTCGGTTTAGGTTACGGGTTAGGATTAGGGTACTTGTTAGGGTTAGGGTAGTGGCTAGGGTTAGTGTACGTGTTAGGGTTAGGGTAGTGATTAAACCTATCCCACTCTCTAGATACCCCTTAGCACGTAAAGGAATATTATTTGGGGGTCCAGCCCTGGAGAAGAGTTTAGACACTAGGATAAGATAAGGAACACACCCATTATAAAGAAATCACATTAGGATTCTCTTTTTAAGCTCTTCTTTAAAACATTAGTGCTTAGGAAATCTATTGGAGGCAGAAGCAGTCAAGGGTAGCCTAGGGTTAGGTTTAGGCTTAGGGTTAGGCTTAGGGTAGGGCTTAGGGTACGGGTTCGGTGAGGGCTTCGGGTACGGCGTAGGGTATGGGTTAGGGTTAGGGTTAGGGTTAGTTTTAGGGTTAGGGCTCGGTTTAGGGTACGGGTTAGGATTAGGGTACGTGTTAGGGTTAGGATAGGGGTAAGGGTTAGGGTACGCGTTAGGGTTAGGGTAGTTGTTAAACCTATCCCACTCTCTACATACCCCTTAGCACGTAAAGGAATATTATTTCGGGGTTCAGCCATGCAGAAGAGTTTAGACACTAGGATAAGATAAGGAACACACCCATTATAAAGAAATCACATTAGGATTCTCTTTTTAAGCTGTTCCTTAAAACACTAGTGCTTAGGAAATCTATTGGAGGCAGAAGCAGTCAAGGGTAGCCTAGGGTTAGGGTTAGGCTTAGGGTTAGGCTTAGGGTATGGCTTAGGGTACGGGTTCGGGGAGGGCTTCGGGTACGGCGTAGGGTATGTGTTAGGGTTAGGGTTAGGGTTAGTGTTAGGGTTAGGGCTCGGTTTAGGGTACGGTTTAGGATTAGGGTACGTGTTAGGGTTAGGGTAGGGGTTAGGGTTAGGGTACGAGTTAGGTTTAGGGTAGTTATTAAACCTATCCCACTCTCTAGAAACCCCTTAGCACGTAAAGGAATATTATTTGGAGGTCCAGCCATGGAGAAGAGTTTAGACACTAGGATAAGATAAGGAACACACCCATTATAAAGAAATCACATTAGGATTCTCTTTTTAAGCTGTTCCTTAAAACACTAGTGCTTAGGAAATCTATTGGAGGCAGAAGCAGTCAAGGGTAGCCTAGGGTTAGGGTTAGGCTTAGGGTTAGGGTTAGGGTACGGCTTAGGGTACGGGTTCGGGGAGGTCTTCGGGTATGGCGTAGGGTATGGGTTAGCGTTAGGGTTAGGGTTAGTGTTAGGGTTAGGGCTTTCTTTAGGGTACAGTTTAGGATTAGGGTACGTGTTAGTGTTAGGGTAGGGGTTAGGGTTAGGGTACGTGTTAGGGTTAGGGTAGTTATTAAACCTATCCCACTCTCTAGATACCCCTTAGAACATAAAGAATATTATTTGGGGGTCCAGCCATGGAGAAGAGTTTAGACACTAGGATAAGATAAGGAACACACCCGTTATAAAGAAATCACCATAGGATTCTCTTTTTAAGCTGTTCCTTAAAACACTAGTGCTTAGGAAATCTATTGGAGGCAGAAGCAGTCAAGGGTAGCCTAGGGTTAGGGTTAGGCTTAGGGTTAGGGTTAGGGTACGGCTTAGGATACGGGATCGGGGAGGGCTTCGGGTACGGCGTAGGGTATGGGTTAGGCTTAGTGTTAGTGTTAGTGTTAGGGTTAGGGCTCGGTTTAGGTTACGGGTTATGATTAGGGTACTTGTTAGGGTTAGGGTAGTCGTTAGGGTTAGTGTACGTGTTAGGGTTAGGGTAGTGATTAAACCTATCCCACTCTCTAGATACCCCTTAGCACGTAAAGGAATATTATTTGGGGGTCCAGCCCTGGAGAAGAGTTTAGACACTAGGATAAGATAAGGAACACACCCATTATAAAGAAATCACATTAGGATTATCTTTTTAAGCTCTTCTTTAAAACATTAGTGCTTAGGAAATCTATTGGAGGCAGAAGCAGTCAAGGGTAGCCTAGGGTTAGGGTTAGGCTTAGGGTTAGGGTACGGGTTCGGGGAGGGCTTCGGGTATGGCGTAGGGTATGGGTTAGGGTTAGGGTTAGGGTTAGTGTTAGGGATAGGGCTCGGTTTAGGGTACGTGTTAGGATTAAGGTACGTGTTAGGGTTAGGATAGTGGTTAGGGTTAATGTACGTGTTAGGGTTAGGGTAGTGATTAAACCTATCCCACTCTCTAGATACCCCTTAGCACGTAAAGGAATATTATTTGGGGGTCCAGCCATGGAGAACAGTTTAGATACTAGGATAAGATAAGGAAAACACCCGTTATAAAGAAATCACATTAGAATTCTCTTTTTAAGCTGTTCCTTAAAACACTAGTGTTTAGGAAACCTATTGGAGGCAGAAGCAGTCAAGGGTAGCCTAGGGTTAGGGTTAGGCTTAGGGTTAGGCTTAGGGTACGGCTTAGGGTACGGGTTCGGGGAGGGCTTCGGGTACGACGTAGGGTATGGGTTAGGGTTAGGGTTAGGTTTAGTGTTAGGGTTAGGGCTCGGTTTAGGGTACGGGTTAGGATTAGGGTACGTGTTAGAGTTAGGAAAGGGGTAAGGGTTAGGGTACGCATTAGGGTTAGGGTAGTTATTAAACCTATCCCACTCTCTACATACCCCTTAGCACGTAAAGGAATATTATTTTGGGGTCCAGCCATGGAGAAGAGTTTAGACACTAATATAATATAAGGAACACTCACATGATAAAGAAATCACATTAGGAATCGCTTTTTAAGCTGTTCCTTAAAACACTAGTTCTTAGGAAATCTATTGGAGGCAGAAGCAGTCAAGGGTAGCCTAGGGTTAGGTTAGGCTTACGGTTAGGCTTAGGGTATGGCTTAGGGTACTTGTTCGGGGAGGGCTTCGGGTACGGCGTAGCGTATGGTTTAGGGTTAGGGTTAGGGTTAGTGTTAGGGTTAGGGCTCGGTTTAGGTTACGGTTTAGGATTAGGGTACGTGTTAGGGTTAGGGTAGGTGTTAGGATTAGGGTACGTGTTAGGGTTAGGGTAGTTATTAAACCTATCCCACTCTCTAGATACCCCTTAGCATGTAAAGGAATATTATTTGGGGGTCCAGCCATGGAGAAGAGTTTAGACACTAGGATAAGATAAGGAACACACCCATTATAAAGAAATCACATTAGGATTCTCTTTTTAAGCTGTTCCTTAAAACACTAGTGTTTAGGAAATCTATTGGATGCAGAAGCAGTCAAGGGTAGCCTAGGGTTAGTTTAGGCTTAGGGTTAGGCTTAGGGTACGGGTTCGGGGAGGGCTTCGTGTACGGCGTAGGTTATGGGTTAGGGTTAGGGTTAGGCTTAGTGTTAGGGTTAGGGCTCCGTTTAGGGTACGGTTTAGGATTAGGGTACGTGTGAGGGTTAGGGTAGGGGTTAGGGTTAGGGTACGCGTTAGCGTTAGGGTAGTTATTAAACCTATCCCACTCTCTAGATACCCCTTAGCACTTAAAGGAATATTATTTGGAGGTCCAGCCATGGAGAAGAGTTTAGACACTAGTATAAGATAAGGAACACACCCATTATAAAGAAATCACATTAGGATTCTCTTTTTAGGCTGTTCCTTAAAACACTAGTGCTTAGGAAATCTATTGGAGGCAGAAGCAGTCAAGGGTAGCCTAGGGTTAGGGTTAGGCTTACGGTTAGGCTTAGGGTACGGCTTAGGGTACGGGTTCGGGGAGGGCTTCGGGTACGGCGTAGGGTATGTGTTAGGGTTAGGGTTAGGGTTAGTATTAGGGTTAGGGCTCGGTTTAGGGTACGGTTTAGGATTAGGGTACGTGTTAGGGTTAGGGTAGGGGTTAGGGTTAGGGTACGTGTTAGGTTTAGGTTAGTTATTAAACCTATCCCACTCTCTAGATACCCCTTAGCACGTAAAGGAATATTATTTGGAGGTCCAGCCATGGAGAAGAGTTTAGACACTAGGATAAGATAAGGAACACACCCATTATAAAGAAATCACATTAGGATTCTCTTTTTAAGCTGTTCCTTAAAACACTAGTGCTTAGGAAATCTATTGGAGGCAGAAGCAGTCAAGGGTAGCCTAGGGTTAGGGTTAGGCTTAGGGTTAGGGTTAGGGTACGGCTTAGGGTACGGGATCGGGTAGGGCTTCGGGTACGGCGTAGGGTATGGGTTAGGCTTATTGTTAGTGTTAGTGTTAGGGTTAGGGCTCGGTTTAGGTTACGGTTTAGGATTAGGGTACTTGTTAGGGTTAGGGTAGTCGTTAGGGTTAGTGTACGTGTTAGGGTTAGGGTAGTGATTAAACCTATCCCACTCTCTAGATACCCCTTAGCACGTAAAGGAGTATTATTTGGGGGTCCAGCCCTGGAGAAGAGTTTAGACACTAGGATAAGATAAGAAACACACCCATTATAAAGAAATCACATTAGGATTCTCTTTTTAAGCTGTTCCTTAAAACACTAGTGTTTAGGAAATCTATTGGATGCAGAAGCAGTCAAGGGTAGCCTAGGGTTAGTTTAGGCTTAGGGTTAGGCTTAGGGTACGGGTTCGGGGAGGGCTTCGTGTACGGCGTACGTTATGGGTTAGGGTTAGGGTTAGGCTTAGTGTTAGGGTTAGGGCTCCGTTTAGGGTACGGTTTAGGATTAGGGTACGTGTGAGGGTTAGGGTAGGGGTTAGGGTTAGGGTACGCGTTAGCGTTAGGGTAGTTATTAAACCTATCCCACTCTCTAGATACCCCTTAGCACTTAAAGGAATATTATTTGGAGGTCCAGCCATGGAGAAGAGTTTAGACACTAGTATAAGATAAGGAACACACCCATTATAAAGAAATCACATTAGGATTCTCTTTTTAGGCTGTTCCTTAAAACACTAGTGCTTAGGAAATCTATTGGAGGCAGAAGCAGTCAAGGGTAGCCTAGGGTTAGGGTTAGGCTTACGGTTAGGCTTAGTGTACGGCTTAGGGTACGGGTTCGGGGAGGGCTTCGGGTACGGCGTAGGGTATGTGTTAGGGTTAGGGTTAGGGTTAGTATTAGGGTTAGGGCTCGGTGTAGGGTACGGTTTAGGATTAGGGTACGTGTTAGGGTTAGGGTAGGGGTTAGGGTTAGGGTACGTGTTAGGTTTAGGGTAGTTATTAAACCTATCCCACTCTCTAGATACCCCTTAGCACGTAAAGGAATATTATTTGGAGGTCCAGCCATGGAGAAGAGTTTAGACACTAGGATAAGATAAGGAACACACCCATTATAAAGAAATCACATTAGGATTCTCTTTTTAAGCTGTTCCTTAAAACACTAGTGCTTAGGAAATCTATTGGAGGCAGAAGCAGTCAAGGGTAGCCTATTGTTAGGGTTAGGCTTAGGGTTAGGGTTAGGGTACGGCTTAGGGTACGGGATCGGGGAGGGCTTCGGGTACGGCGTAGGGTATGGGTTAGGCTTATTGTTAGATTTAGTGTTAGGGATAGGGCTCGGTTTAGGTTACGGTTTAGGATTAGGGTACTTGTTAGGGTTAGGGTAGTGGTTAGGGTTAGTGTACGTGTTAGGGTTAGGGTAGTGATTAAACCTATCACACTCTCTAGATACCCCTTAGCACGTAAAGGAATATTATTTGGGGGTCCAGCCCTGGAGAAGAGTTTAGACACTAGGATAAGATAAGGAACACACCCATTATAAAGAAATCACATTAGGATTCTCTTTTTAAGCTCTTCTTTAAAACATTAGTGCTTAGGAAATCTATTGGAGGCAGAAGCAGTCAAGGGGAGCCTAGGGTTAGGTTTAGGCTTAGGGTTAGGCTTAGGGTAGGGCTTAGGTTACGGGTTCGGGGAGGGCTTCGGGTATGGCGTAGGGTATAGGTTAGGGTTAGGGTTAGGGTTAGTTTTAGGGTTAGGGCTCGGTTTAGGGTACGGGTTAGGATTAGGGTACGTGTTAGGGTTAGGATAGGGGTAAGGGTTAGGGTACGCGTTAGGGTTAGGGTAGTTGTTAAACCTATCCCACTCTCTAGATACCCCTTAGCACGTAAAGGAATATTATTTTGGGGTTCAGCCATGGAGAAGAGTTTAGACACTAGGATAAGATAAGGAACACACCCATTATAAAGAAATCACATTAGGATTCTCTTTTTAAGCTGTTCCTTAAAACACTAGTGCTTAGGAAATCTATTGGAGGCAGAAGCAGTCAAGGGTAGCCTAGGGTTAGGTTTAGACTTAGGGTTAGGCTAAGGGTATGGCTTAGGGTACGGGTTCGGGGAGGGCTTCGGGTACGGCGTAGGGTATGTGTTAGGGTTAGGGTTAGGGTTAGTGTTAGGGTTAGGGCTCGGTTTAGGTTACGGTTTAGGATTAGGGTACGTGTTAGGGTTAGGGTAGGGGTTAGGGTTAGGGTACGTGTTAGGTTTAGGGTAGTTATTAAACCTATCCCACTCTCTAGAAACCCCTTAGCACGTAAAGTAATATTATTTGGAGGTCCAGCCATGGAGAAGAGTTTAGACACTTGGATAAGATAAGGAACACACCCATTATAAAGAAATCACATTAGGATTCTCTTTTTAAGCTGTTCCTTAAAACACTAGTGCTTAGGAAATCTATTGGAGGCAGAAGCAGTCAAGGGTAGCCTAGGGTTAGGGTTAGGCTTAGGGTTAGGGTTAGGGTACGGCTTAGGGTACGGGATCGGGGAGGGCTTCGGGTACGGCGTAGGGTATGGGTTAGGCTTAGTGTTAGTGTTAGTGTTAGGGTTAGGGCTCGGTTTAGGTTACGGGTTAGGATTAGGGTACTGGTTAGGGTTAGGGTAGTCGTTAGGGTTAGTGTACGCGTTAGGGTTAGGGTAGTTATTAAACCTATCCCACTCTCTAGATACCCCTTAGCACGTAAAGGAATATTATTTGGGGGTCCAGCCATGGAGAAGAGTTTAGATACTAGGATAAGATAAGGAACACACCCATTATAAAGAAATCACATTAGGATTCTCTTTTTAAGCTGTTCCTTAAAACACTAGTGTTTAGGAAATCTATTGGATGCAGAAGCAGTCAAGGGTAGCCTAGGGTTAGTTTAGGCTTAGGGTTAGGCTTAGGGTACGGGTTCGGGGAGGGCTTCGTGTACGGCGTAGGTTATGGGTTAGGGTTAGGGTTAGGCTTAGTGTTAGGGTTAGGGCTCCGTTTAGGGTACGGTTTAGGATTAGGGTACGTGTGAGGGTTAGGGTAGGGGTTAGGGTTAGGGTACGCGTTAGCGTTAGGGTAGTTATTAAACCTATCCCACTCTCTAGATACCCCTTAGCACTTAAAGGAATATTATTTGGAGGTCCAGCCATGGAGAAGAGTTTAGACACTAGTATAAGATAAGGAACACACCCATTATAAAGAAATCACATTAGGATTCTCTTTTTAGGCTGTTCCTTAAAACACTAGTGCTTAGGAAATCTATTGGAGGCAGAAGCAGTCAAGGGTAGCCTAGGGTTAGGGTTAGGCTTAAGGTTAGGCTTAGGGTACGGCTTAGGGTACGGGTTCGGGGAGGGCTTCGGGTACGGCGTAGGGTATGTGTTAGGGTTAGGGTTAGGGTTAGTATTAGGGTTAGGGCTCGGTTTAGGGTACGTTTTAGGATTAGGGTACGTGTTAGGGTTAGGGTAGGGGTTAGGGTTAGGGTACGTGTTAGGTTTAGGGTAGTTATTAAACCTATCCCACTCTCTAGATACCCCTTAGCACGTAAAGGAATATTATTTGGAGGTCCAGCCATGGAGAAGAGTTTAGACACTAGGATAAGATAAGGAACACACCCATTATAAAGAAATCACATTAGGATTCTCTTTTTAAGCTGTTCCTTAAAACACTAGTGCTTAGGAAATCTATTCGAGGCAGAAGCAGTCAAGGGTAGCCTATTGTTAGGGTTAGGCTTAGGGTTAGGGTTAGGGTACGGCTTAGGGCACGGGATCGGGGAGGGCTTCGGGTACGGCGTAGGGTATGGGTTAGGCTTATTGGTAGATTTAGTGTTAGGGATAGGGCTCGGTTTAGGTTACGGGTTAGGATTAGGGTACTTGTTAGGGTTAGGGTAGTGGTTAGGGTTAGTGTACGTGTTAGGGTTAGGGTAGTGATTAAACCTATCCCACTCTCTAAATACCCCTTAGCACGTAAAGGAATATTATTTGGGGGTCCAGCCCTGGAGAAGAGTTTAGACACTAGGATAAGATAAGGAACACACCCATTATAAAGAAATCACATTAGGATTCTCTTTTTAAGCTCTTCTTTAAAACATTAGTGCTTAGGAAATCTATTGGAGGCAGAAGCAGTCAAGGGGAGCCTAGGGTTAGGTTTAGGCTTAGGGTTAGGCTTAGGGTAGGGCTTAGGTTACGGGTTCGGGGAGGGCTTCGGGTACGGCGTAGTGTATGGGTTAGGGTTAGGGTTAGGGTTAGTTTTAGGGTTAGGGCTCGGTTTAGGGTACGGGTTAGGATTAGGGTACGTGTTAGGGTTAGGATAGGGGTAAGGGTTAGGGTACGCGTTAGGGTTAGGGTAGTTGTTAAACCTATCCCACTCTCTAGATACCCCTTAGCACGTAAAGGAATATTATTTTGGGGTTCAGCCATGGAGAAGAGTTTAGACACTAGGATAAGATAAGGAACACACCCATTATAAAGAAATCACATTAGGATTCTCTTTTTAAGCTGTTCCTTAAAACACTAGTGCTTAGGAAATCTATTGGAGGCAGAAGCAGTCAAGGGTAGCCTAGGGTTAGGTTTAGACTTAGGGTTAGGCTAAAGGTATGGCTTAGGGTACGGGTTCGGGGAGGGCTTCGGGTACGGCGTAGGGTATGTGTTAGGGTTAGGGTTAGGGTTAGTGTTAGGGTTAGGGCTCGGTTTAGGGTACGGTTTAGGATTAGGTTACGTGTTAGGGTTAGGGTAGGGGTTAGGGTTAGGGTACGTGTTAGGTTTAGGGTAGTTATTAAACCTATCCCACTCTCTAGATACCCCTTAGCACGTAAAGGAATATTATTTGGGGGTCCAGCCATGGAGAAGAGTTTAGATACTAGGATAAGATAAGGAACACACCCATTATAAAGAAATCACATTAGGATTCTCTTTTTAAGCTGTTCCTTAAAACACTAGTGTTTAGGAAATCTATTGGATGCAGAAGCAGTCAAGGGTAGCCTAGGGTTAGTTTAGGCTTAGGGTTAGGCTTAGGGTACGGGTTCGGGGAGGGCTTCGTGTACGGCGTAGGTTATGGGTTAGGGTTAGGGTTAGGCTTAGTGTTAGGGTTAGGGCTCCGTTTAGGGTACGGTTTAGGATTAGGGTACGTGTGAGGGTTAGGGTAGGGGTTAGGGTTAGGGTACACGTTAGCGTTAGGGTAGTTATTAAACCTATCCCACTCTCTAAATACCCCTTAGCACTTAAAGGAATATTATTTGGAGGTCCAGCCATGGAGAAGAGTTTAGACACTAGTATAAGATAAGGAACACACCCATTATAAAGAAATCACATTAGGATTCTCTTTTTAGGCTGTTCCTTAAAACACTAGTGCTTAGGAAATCTATTGGAGGCAGAAGCAGTCAAGGGTAGCCTAGGGTTAGGGTTAGGCTTACGGTTAGGCTTAGGGTACGGCTTAGGGTACGGGTTCGGGGAGGGCTTCGGGTACGGCGTAGGGTATGTGTTAGGGTTAGGGTTAGGGTTAGGGTTAGTATTAGGGTTAGGGCTCGGTTTAGGTTACGGTTTAGGATTAGGGTACGTGTTAGGGTTAGGGTAGTTATTAAACCTATCCCACTCTCTAGATACCCCTTAGCATGTAAAGTAATATTATTTGGGGGTCCAGCCATGGAGAAGAGTTTAGACACTAGGATAAGGTAAGGAACACACCCATTATAAAGAAATCACATTAGGATTCTCATTTTAAGCTGTTCCTTAAAACACTAGTGCTTAGGATATCTATTGGAGGCAGAAGCAGTCAAGGGTAGCCTAGGGTTAGGGTTAGTGTTAGGGTACAGCTTAGGGTATGGGTTCGGGTAGGGGTTCGGGCACGGCGTAGGGTATGGGTTAGGGTTAGGGTTAGGGTTAGTGTTAGGGTTAGGGCTCGGTTTAGGGTACGGTTTAGGATTAGGGTACGTGTTAGGGTTAGGGTAGGGGTTAGGGTTAGGGTACGTGTTAGGGTTAGGGTAGATATTAAACTTATCCCACTCTCTAGATACCCCTTAGCACGTAAAGGAATATTATTTGGAGGTCCAGCCATGGAGAAGAGTTTAGACACTAGGATAAGATAAGGAACATACACATTATAAAGAAATCACATTAGGATTCTCTTTTTAAGCTGTTCCTTAAAACACTAGTGCTTAGGAAATCTATTGGAGGCAGAAGCAGTCAAGGGTAGCCTAGGGTTAGGGTTAGGCTTAGGGTTAGGCTTAGGGTAAGGCTTAGGGTACGGGTTCGGGGAGGGCTTCGGGTATGGCGTAGGGTATGTCTTAGGGTTAGGGTTAGGGTTAGTGTTAGGGTTAGGGCTCGGTTTAGGGTACGGGTTAGGATTAGGGTACGTGTTAGGGTTAGGGTAGGGGTTAGGGTTAGGGTACGTGTTAGGTTTAGGGTAGTTATTAAACCTATCCCACTCTCTAGATACCCCTTAGCACATAAAGAATATTATTTGGGGATCCAGCCCTGGAGAAGAGTTTAGACACTAGGATAAGATAAGGAACACACCCGTTATAAAGAAATCACATTAGGATTCTCTTTTTAAGCTGTTCCTTAAAACACTAGTGCTTAGGAAATCTATTGGAGGCAGAAGCAGTCAAGGGTAGCCTAGGGTTACGTTTAGGCTTTGGGTTAGGCTTAGGGTAGGGCTTAGGGTACGGGTTCGGGGAGGGCTTCGAGTACGGCGTAGGGTATGGGTTAGGGTTAGGGTTAGGGTTAGTTTTAGGGTTAGGGCTCGGTTTAGGGTATTGGTTAGGATTAGGGTACGTGTTAGGGTTAGGGTAGGGGTTAGGGTTAGGGTATGCGTTAGGGTTAGGGGAGTGATTAAACCTATCCCACTCTCTAGATACCCCTTAGCACGTAAAGTAATATTATTTGGGGGTCCAGCCATGGAGAAGAGTTTAGATACTAGGATAAGATAAGGAACACACCCATTATAAAGAAATCACATTAGGATTCTCTTTTTAGGCTGTTCCTTAAAACACTAGTGCTTAGGAAATCTATTGGAGGCAGAAGCAGTCAAGGGTAGCCTAGGGTTAGGGTTAGGCTTACGGTTAGGCTTAGGGTACGGCTTAGGGTACGGGTTCGGGGAGGGCTTCGGGTACGGCGTAGGGTATGTGTTAGGGTTAGGGTTAGGGTTAGTATTAGGGTTAGGGCTCGGTTTAGGGTACGGTTTAGGATTAGGGTACGGGTTAGGGTTAGGGTAGGGGTTAGGGTTAGGGTACGTGTTAGGTTTAGGGTAGTTATTAAACCTATCCCACTCTCTAGATACCCCTTAGCACGTAAAGGAATATTATTTGGAGGTCCAGCCATGGAGAAGAGTTTAGACACTAGGATAAGATAAGGAACACACCCATTATAAAGAAATCACATTAGGATTCTCTTTTTAAGCTGTTCCTTAAAACACTAGTGCTTAGGAAATCTATTGGAGGCAGAAGCAGTCAAGGGTAGCCTATTGTTAGGGTTAGGCTTAGGGTTAGGGTTAGGGTACGGCTTAGGGTACGGGATCGGGGAGGGCTTCGGTTACGGCGTAGGGTATGGGTTAGGCTTATTGTTAGATTTAGTGTTAGGGATAGGGCTCGGTTTAGATTACGGGTTAGGATTAGGGTACTTGTTAGGGTTAGGGTAGTGGTTAGGGTTAGTGTACGTGTTAGGGTTAGGGTAGTGATTAAACCTATCACACTCTCTAGATACCCCTTAGCACGTAAAGAATATTATTTGGGGGTCCAGCCCTGGAGAAGAGTTTAGACACTAGGATAAGATAAGGAACACACCCATTATAAAGAAATCACATTAGGATTCTCTTTTTAAGCTCTTCTTTAAAACATTAGTGCTTAGGAAATCTATTGGAGGCAGAAGCAGTCAAGGGGAGCCTAGGGTTAGGTTTAGGCTTAGGGTTAGGCTTAGGGTACGGGTTCGGGGAGGGCTTCGTGTACGGCGTAGGTTATGGGTTAGGGTTAGGGTTAGGCTTAGTGTTAGGGTTAGGGCTCCGTTTAGGGTACGGTTTAGGATTAGGGTACGTGTGAGGGTTAGAGTAGGGGTTAGGGTTAGGGTACACGTTAGCGTTAGGGTAGTTATTAAACCTATCCCACTCTCTAGATACCCCTTAGCACTTAAAGGAATATTATTTGGAGGTCCAGCCATGGAGAAGAGTTTAGACACTAGTATAAGATAAGGAACACACCCATTATAAAGAAATCACATTAGGATTCTCTTTTTAGGCTGTTCCTTAAAACACTAGTGCTTAGGAAATCTATTGGAGGCAGAAGCAGTCAAGGGTAGCCTAGGGTTAGGGTTAGGCTTACGGTTAGGCTTAGGGTACGGCTTAGGGTACGGGTTCGGGGAGGGCTTCGGGTATGGCGTAGGGTATGTCTTAAGGTTAGGGTTAGGGTTAGTGTTAGGGTTAGGGCTCGGTTTAGGGTACGGTTTAGGATTAGGGTACGTGTTAGGGTTAGGGTAGGGGTTAGGGTTAGGGTACGTGTTAGGTTTAGGGTAGTTATTAAACCTATCCCACTCTCTAGATACCCCTTAGCACATAAAGAATATTATTTGGGGATCCAGCCCTGGAGAAGAGTTTAGACACTAGTATAAGATAAGGAACACACCCGTTATAAAGAAATCACATTAGGATTCTCTTTTTAAGCTGTTCCTTAAAACACTAGTGCTTAGGAAATCTATTGGAGGCAGAAGCAGTCAAGGGTAGCCAGGGTTAGGGTTCGGCTTAGGGTTAGGGTTAGGGTACGGCTTAGGGTACGGGATCGGGGAGGGCTTCGAGTACGGCGTAGGGTATGCGTTAGGCTTAGTGTTAGTGTTAGTGTTAGGGTTAGGGCTCGGTTTAGGTTACGGGTTAGGATTAGGGTACTTGTTAGGATTAGGGTAGTGGTTAGGGTTAGTGTACGTGTTAGGGTTAGGGTAGTGATTAAACCTATCCCACTATCTAGATACCCCTTAGCACGTAAAGGAATATTATTTGGGGGTCCAGCCCTGGAGAAGAGTTTAGACACTAGGATAAGATAAGGAACACAGCCATTATAAAGAAATCACATTAAGATTCTCTTTTTAAGCTCTTCTTTAAAACATTAGGGCTTAGGAAATCTATTGGAGGCAGAAGCAGTCAAGGGTAGCCTAGGGTTACGTTTAGGCTTAGGGTTAGGCTTAGGGTAGGGCTTAGGGTACGGGTTCGGGGAGGGCTTCGAGTACGGCGTAGGGTATGGGTTAGGGTTAGGGTTAGGGTTAGTTTTAGGTTTAGGGCTCGGTTTAGGGTATTGGTTAGGATTAGGGTACGTGTTAGGGTTAGGGTAAGGGTTAGGGTTAGGGTATGCGTTAGGGTTAGGGGAGTGATTAAACCTATCCCACTCTCTAGATACCCCTTAGCACGTAAAGTAATATTATTTGGGGGTCCAGCCATGGAGAAGAGTTTAGATACTAGGATAAGATAAGGAAAACACCCATTATAAAGGAATCACATTAGAATTCTCTTTTTAAGCTGTTCCTTAAAACAATAGTGCTTAGGAAACCTATTGGAGGCAGAAGCAGTCAAGGGTAGCCTAGGGTTAGGGTTAGGCTTAGGGTTAGGCTTAGGGTACGGCTTAGGGTACGGGTTCAGGGAGGGGTTCGGGTACGGCGTAGGGTATGGGTTAGGGTTAGGATAAGGTTACTGTTAGGGTTAGGGCTCGATTTAGGGTATGGGTTAGGATTAGGGTACGTGTTAGGGTTAGGTTAGGGGTTAGGGTTAGGGTACGTGTTAGGGTTAGGGTAGGGGTTAGGGTTAGGGTACGCGTTAGCGTTAGGGTAGTTATTAAACCTATCCCACTCTCTAGATACCCCTTAGCACGTAAAGGAATATTATTTGGAGGTCCAGCCATGGTGAAGAGTTTAGACACTAGGATAAGATAAGGAACACACCCATTATAAAGAAATCACATTAGGATTCTCTTTTTAAGCTGTTCCTTAAAACACTAGTGCTTAGGAAATCTATTGGAGGCAGAAGCAGTCAAGGGTAGCCTAGGGTTAGGGTTAGGCTTAGGGTTAGGGTTAGCGTACGGCTTAGGGTACGGGATCGGGTAGGGCTTCGGGTACGGCGTAGGGTGTGGGTTAGGCTTAGTGTTAGTGTTATTGTTAGGGTTAGCGCTCGGTTTAGGTTACGGGTTAGGATTAGGGTACTTGTTAGGGTTAGGGTAGTCGTTAGGGTTAGAGTAGTTATTAAACCTATCCCACTCTCTAGATACCCCTTAGCAAGTAAAGGAATATTATTTGGAGGTCCAGCCATGGAGAAGAGTTTAGACACTAAGATAATATAAGGAACACACACATTATAAAGAAATCACATTAGGATTCTCTTTTTAAGCTGTTCCTTAAAACACTAGTGCTTAGGAAATCTATTGGAGGCAGAAGCAGTCAAGGGTAGCCTAGGGTTAGTTTTGGCTTACGGTTAGGCTTAGGGTACGGCTTAGGGTACGGGTTCGGGGAGGGCTTCGTGTACGGCGTAGGTTATGGGTTAGGGTTAGGGTTAGGCTTAGTGTTAGGGTTAGGGCTCCGTTTAGGGTACGAGTTAGGATTAGGGTACGTGTGAGGGTTAGGGTAGGGGTTAGGGTTAGGGTACGCGTTAGCGTTAGGGTAGTTATTAAACCTATCCCACTCTCTAGATACCCCTTAGCACGTAAAGGAATATTATTTGGAGGTCCAGCCATGGAGAAGAGTTTAGACACTAGGATAAGATAAGGAACACACCCATTATAAAGAAATCACATTAGGATTCTCTGTTTAAGCTGTTCCTTAAAACACTAGTGCTTAGGAAATCTATTGGAGGCAGAAGCAGTCAAGGGTAGCCTAGGGTTAGGGTTAGGCTTAGGGTTAGGCTTAGGGTACGGCTTAGGGTACGGGTTCGGGGAGGTGTTCGGGTATGGCGTAGGGTATGGGTTAGGGTTAGGGTTAGGGTTAGGGTTAGGGTTAGGGTTAGGGCTCGGTTTAGGGTACGTGTTAGGGTTAGGGTAGGGGTTAGGGTTAGGGTACGCGTTAGAGTTAGGGTAGTTATTAAAACTATACAACTCTCTAGATACACCTTAGCACGTAAAGGAATATTATTTGGGAGTCCAGCCATGGAGAAGAGTGTAGACACTAGGATAAGATAAGGAACACACCCATTATAAAGAAATCACATTAGGATTCCATTTTTAAGTTGTTCCTTAAAACACTAGTGCTTAGGAAATCTATTGGAGGCAGAAGCAGTCAAGGGTAGCCTAGGGTTAGGGTTAGGCTTAGGGTTAGGGTTAGCGTACGGCTTAGGGTACGGGATCGGGGAGGGCTTCGGGTACGGCGTAGGGTATGGGTTAGGCTTAGTGTTAGTGTTATTGTTAGGGTTAGGGCTCGGTTTAGGTTACGGGTTAGGATTAGGGTACTTGGTAGGGTTAGGGTAGTCGTTAGGGTTAGTGTACGTGTTAGGGTTAGGGTAGTGATTAAACCTATCCCACTCTCTAGATACCCCTTAGCACGTAAAGGAATATTATTTGGGAGTCCAGCCCTGGAGAAGAGTTTAGACACTAGGATAAGATAAGGAACACACCCATTATAAAGAAATCACATTAGGATTCTCTTTTTAAGCTCTTCTTTAAAACATTAGTGCTTCGGAAATCTATTGGAGGCAGAAGCAATCAAGGGTAGCCTAGGGTTAGGTTTAGGCTTAGGGTTAGGCTTAGGGTAGGGCTTAGGGTACGGGTTCGGGGAGGGCTTCGGGTACGGCGTAGAGTATGGGTTAGGGTTAGGTTTAGGGTTAGTTTTAGGGTTAGGGCTCGGTTCAGGGTATTGGTTAGGATTAGGGTACGTGATAGGGTTAGGGTAGGGGTTAGGGTTAGGGTACGCGTTAGCGTTAGGGTAGTTATTAAACCTATCCCACTCTCTAGATACCCCTTAGCACGTAAAGGAATATTATTTGGAGGTCCAGCCATGGAGAAGAGTTTAGACACTAGGATAAGATAAGGAACACACCCATTATAAAGAAATCACATTAGGATTCTCTTTTTAAGCTGTTCCTTAAAACACTAGTGCTTAGGAAATCTATTGGAGGCAGAAGCAGTCAAGGGTAGCCTAGGGTTAGGGTTAGGCTTAGGGTTAGGATTAGCGTACGGCTTAGGGTACGGGTTCGTGGAGGGCATCGGGTACGGCGTAGGGTATGGGTTAGGTTTAGGGTTAGGGTTAGTGTTAGGGTTAGGGCTCGGTTTAGGGTACGGGTTAGGATTAGGGTACGTGTTAGGGTTAGGATAGTGGTTACGGTTAATGTACGTGTTAGGGTTAGGTTAGTTATTAAACCTATCCCATTCTCTAGATACCCCTCAGCACGTAACGAATATTATTTGCGGGTCCAGCCATGGAGAAGAGTTTAGACACTAGGATAAGATAAGGAACACACCCATTATAAAGAAATCACATTAGGATTCTCTTTTTATGCTGTTCCTTAAAACACTGGTGCTTAGGAAATCTATTGGAGGCAGAAGCAGTCAAGGGTAGTCTAGGGTTAGGGTTAGGCTTAGGGTTATGCTTAGGGTACGGCTTAGGGTACGGATTCGGGGAGGGCTTCGGGTATGGCGTAGGGTAAGGGTTAGTGTTAGGGTTAGGGTTAGTGTTAGGGTTAGCGCTCGGTTTAGGGTATTGGTTAGGATTAGAGTACTGTTAGGTTTAGGGTAGGGGTTAGGGTTAGGGTACGCGTTAGGGTTAGAGTAGTTATTAAACCTATCCCACTCTCTAGATACCCCTTAGCAAGTAAAGGAATATTATTTGGAGGTCCAGCCATGGAGAAGAGTTTAGACACTAAGATAATATAAGGAACACACACATTATAAAGAAATCACATTAGGATTCTCTTTTTAAGCTGTTCCTTAAAACACTAGTGCTTAGGAAATCTATTGGAGGCAGAAGCAGTCAAGGGTAGCCTAGGGTTAGTTTAGGCTTACGGTTAGGCTTAGGGTACGGCTTAGGGTACGGGTTCGGGGAGGGCTTCGTGTACGGCGTAGGTTATGGGTTAGGGTTAGGGTTAGGCTTAGTGTTAGGGTTAGGGCTCCGTTTAGGGTACGAGTTAGGATTAGGGTACGTGTTAGGGTTAGGGTAGGGGTTAGGGTTAGGGTACGTGTTAGGTTTAGGGTAGTTATTAAACCTATCCCACTCTCTAGATACCCCTTAGCACATAAAGAATATTATTTGGGGATCCAGCCCTGGAGAAGAGTTTAGACACTAGTATAAGATAAGGAACACACCCGTTATAAAGAAATCACATTAGGATTCTCTTTTTAAGCTGTTCCTTAAAACACTAGTGCTTAGGAAATCTATTGGAGGCAGAAGCAGTCAAGGGTAGCCAGGGTTAGGGTTCGGCTTAGGGTTAGGGTTAGGGTACGGCTTAGGGTACGGGATCGGGGAGGGCTTCGAGTACGGCGTAGGGTATGCGTTAGGCTTAGTGTTAGTGTTAGTGTTAGGGTTAGGGCTCGGTTTAGGTTACGGGTTAGGATTAGGGTACTTGTTAGGATTAGGGTAGTGGTTAGGGTTAGTGTACGTGTTAGGGTTAGGGTAGTGATTAAACCTATCCCACTATCTAGATACCCCTTAGCACGTAAAGGAATATTATTTGGGGGTCCAGCCCTGGAGAAGAGTTTAGACACTAGGATAAGATAAGGAACACAGCCATTATAAAGAAATCACATTAAGATTCTCTTTTTAAGCTCTTCTTTAAAACATTAGTGCTTAGGAAATCTATTGGAGGCAGAAGCAGTCAAGGGTAGCCTAGGGTTACGTTTAGGCTTAGGGTTAGGCTTAGGGTAGGGCTTAGGGTACGGGTTCGGGGAGGGCTTCGAGTACGGCGTAGGGTATGGGTTAGGGTTAGGGTTAGGGTTAGTTTTAGGTTTAGGGCTCGGATTAGGGTATTGGTTAGGATTAGGGTACGTGTTAGGGTTAGGGTAGGGGTTAGGGTTAGGGTATGCGTTAGGGTTAGGGGAGTGATTAAACCTATCCCACTCTCTAGATACCCCTTAGCACGTAAAGTAATATTATTTGGGGGTCCAGCCATGGAGAAGAGTTTAGATACTAGGATAAGATAAGGAAAACACCCATTATAAAGGAATCACATTAGAATTCTCTTTTTAAGCTATTCCTTAAAACAATAGTGCTTAGGAAACCTATTGGAGGCAGAAGCAGTCAAGGGTAGCCTAGGGTTAGGGTTAGGCTTAGGGTTAGGCTTAGGGTACGGCTTAGGGTACGGGTTCAGGGAGGGGTTCGGGTACGGCGTAGGGTATGGGTTAGGGTTAGGATAAGGTTACTGTTAGGGTTAGGGCTCGATTTAGGGTATGGGTTAGGATTAGGGTACGTGTTAGGGTTAGGTTAGGGGTTAGGGTTAGGGTACGTGTTAGGGTTAGGGTAGGGGTTAGGGTTAGGGTACGCGTTAGCGTTAGGGTAGTTATTAAACCTATCCCACTCTCTAGATACCCCTTAGCACGTAAAGGAATATTATTTGGAGGTCCAGCCATGGTGAAGAGTTTAGACACTAGGATAAGATAAGGAACACACCCATTATAAAGAAATCACATTAGGATTCTCTTTTTAAGCTGTTCCTTAAAACACTAGTGCTTAGGAAATCTATTGGAGGCAGAAGCAGTCAAGGGTAGCCTAGGGTTAGGGTTAGGCTTAGGGTTAGGGTTAGCGTACGGCTTAGGGTACGGGATCGGGTAGGGCTTCGGGTACGGCGTAGGGTATGGGTTAGGCTTAGTGTTAGTGTTATTGTTAGGGTTAGCGCTCGGTTTAGGTTACGGGTTAGGATTAGGGTACTTGTTAGGGTTAGGGTAGTCGTTAGGGTTAGAGTAGTTATTAAACCTATCCCACTCTCTAGATACCCCTTAGCAAGTAAAGGAATATTATTTGGAGGTCCAGCCATGGAGAAGAGTTTAGACACTAAGACAATATAAGGAACACACACATTATAAAGAAATCACATTAGGATTCTCTTTTTAAGCTGTTCCTTAAAACACTAGTGCTTAGGAAATCTATTGGAGGCAGAAGCAGTCAAGGGTAGCCTAGGGTTAGTTTAGGCTTACGGTTAGGCTTAGGGTACGGCTTAGGGTACGGGTTCGGGGAGGGCTTCGTGTACGGCGTAGGTTATGGGTTAGGGTTAGGGTTAGGCTTAGTGTTAGGGTTAGGGCTCCGTTTAGGGTACGAGTTAGGATTAGGGTACGTGTGAGGGTTAGGGTAGGGGTTAGGGTTAGGGTACGCGTTAGGGTTAGGGTAGTTACTAAACCTATCCCACTCTCTAGATACCCCTTAGCACGTAAAGGAATATTATTTATGGGTCCAGCCATGAAGAAGCATTTAGACACTAGGATAAGATAAGGAACACACCCATTATTAAGAAATCACCTTAGGATTCTCTTTTTAAGCTGTTCCTTAAAACAGTAGTGCTTAAGAAATCTATTGTACGCAGAAGCAGTCAAGGGTAGCCTAGGGTTAGGGTTAGGCTTAGGGTTAGGCTTAGGGTACGGCTTAGGGTACGGGTTCGGGGAGGTGTTCGGGTATGGCGTAGGGTATGGGTTAGGGTTAGGGTTAGGGTTAGGGTTAGGGTTAGGGTTAGGGCTCGGTTTAGGGTACGTGTTAGGGTTAGGGTAGGGGTTAGGGTTAGGGTACGCGTTAGAGTTAGGGTAGTTATTAAAACTATACAACTCTCTAGATACACCTTAGCACGTAAAGGAATATTATTTGGGAGTCCAGCCATGGAGAAGAGTGTAGACACTAGGATAAGATAAGGAACACACCCATTATAAAGAAATCACATTAGGATTCCATTTTTAAGTTGTTCCTTAAAACACTAGTGCTTAGGAAATATATTGGAGGCAGAAGCAGTCAAGGGTAGCCTAGGGTTAGGTTTAGGCTTAGGGTTAGGGTTAGCGTACGGCTTAGGGTACGGGATTGGGGAGGGCTTCGGGTACGGCGTAGGGTATGGGTTAGGCTTAGTGTTAGTGTTATTGTTAGGGTTAGGGCTCGGTTTAGGTTACGGGTTAGGATTAGGGTACTTGGTAGGGTTAGGGTAGTCGTTAGGGTTAGTGTACGTGTTAGGGTTAGGGTAGTGATTAAACCTATCCCACTCTCTAGATACCCCTTAGCACGTAAAGGAATATTATTTGGGAGTCCAGCCCTGGAGAAGAGTTTAGACACTAGGATAAGATAAGGAACACACCCATTATAAAGAAATCACATTAGGATTCTCTTTTTAAGCTCTTCTTTAAAACATTAGTGCTTCGGAAATCTATTGGAGGCAGAAGCAATCAAGGGTAGCCTAGGGTTAGGTTTAGGCTTAGGGTTAGGCTTAGGGTAGGGCTTAGGGTACGGGTTCGGGGAGGGCTTCGGGTACGGCGTAGAGTATGGGTTAGGGTTAGGTTTAGGGTTAGTTTTAGGGTTAGGGCTCGGTTCAGGGTATTGGTTAGGATTAGGGTACGTGTTAGGGTTAGGGTAGGGGTTAGGGTTAGGGTACGCGTTAGCGTTAGGGTAGTTATTAAACCTATCCCACTCTCTAGATACCCCTTAGCACGTAAAGGAATATTATTTGGAGGTCCAGCCATGGAGAAGAGTTTAGACACTAGGATAAGATAAGGAACACACCCATTATAAAGAAATCACATTAGGATTCTCTTTTTAAGCTGTTCCTTAAAACACTAGTGCTTAGGAAATCTATTGGAGGCAGAAGCAGTCAAGGGTAGCCTAGGGTTAGGGTTAGGCTTAGGGTTAGGATTAGCGTACGGCTTAGGGTACGGGTTCGTGGAGGGCATCGGGTACGGCGTAGGGTATGGGTTAGGTTTAGGGTTAGGGTTAGTGTTAGGGTTAGGGCTCGGTTTAGGGTACGGGTTAGGATTAGGGTACGTGTTAGGGTTAGGATAGTGGTTACGGTTAATGTACGTGTTAGGGTTAGGTTAGTTATTAAACCTATCCCATTCTCTAGATACCCCTCAGCACGTAACGAATATTATTTGCGGGTCCAGCCATGGAGAAGAGTTTAGACACTAGGATAAGATAAGGAACACACCCATTATAAAGAAATCACATTAGGATTCTCTTTTTATGCTGTTCCTTAAAACACTGGTGCTTAGGAAATCTATTGGAGGCAGAAGCAGTCAAGGGTAGTCTAGGGTTAGGGTTAGGCTTAGGGTTATGCTTAGGGTACGGCTTAGGGTACGGATTCGGGGAGGGCTTCGGGTATGGCGTAGGGTAAGGGTTAGTGTTAGGGTTAGGGTTAGTGTTAGGGTTAGCGCTCGGTTTAGGGTATTGGTTAGGATTAGAGTACTGTTAGGTTTAGGGTAGGGGTTAGGGTTAGGGTACGCGTTAGGGTTAGAGTAGTTATTAAACCTATCCCACTCTCTAGATACCCCTTAGCAAGTAAAGGAATATTATTTGGAGGTCCAGCCATGGAGAAGAGTTTAGACACTAAGATAATATAAGGAACACACACATTATAAAGAAATCACATTAGGATTCTCTTTTTAAGCTGTTCCTTAAAACACTAGTGCTTAGGAAATCTATTGGAGGCAGAAGCAGTCAAGGGTAGCCTAGGGTTAGTTTAGGCTTACGGTTAGGCTTAGGGTACGGCTTAGGGTACGGGTTCGGGGAGGGCTTCGTGTACGGCGGAGGTTATGGGTTAGGGTTAGGGTTAGGCTTAGTGTTAGGGTTAGGGCTCCGTTTAGGGTACGAGTTAGGATTAGGGTACGTGTGAGGGTTAGGGTAGGGGTTAGGGTTAGGGTACGCGTTAGGGTTAGGGTAGTTACTAAACCTATCCCACTCTCTAGATACCCCTTAGCACGTAAAGGAATATTATTTATGGGTCCAGCCATGAAGAAGCGTTTAGACACTAGGATAAGATAAGGAACACACCCATTATTAAGAAATCACATTAGGATTCTCTTTTTAAGCTGTTCCTTAAAACAGTAGTGCTTAAGAAATCTATTGTACGCAGAAGCAGTCAAGGGTAGCCTAGGGTTAGGGTTAGGCTTAGGGTTAGGCTTAGGGTACGGCTTAGGGTACGGGTTCGGGGAGGTGTTCGGGTATGGCGTAGGGTATGGGTTAGGGTTAGGGTTAGGGTTAGGGTTAGGGTTAGGGTTAGGTCTCGGTTTAGGGTACGGGTTAGGATTAGCGTACGTGTTAGGGTTAGGGTAGTGGTTAGGGCTATGGTACGCGTTAGGTTTAGGGTAGTTATTAAACCTATCCCACTCTCTAGATACCCTGTAGCACGTAAAGGAATATTATTTCGAGGTCCAGCCATGGAGAAGAGTTTAGACACTAGGATAAAATAAGGAACACACCCATTATAAAGAAATCACATTAGGATTCTCTTTTTAAGCTGTTCCTTAAAACACTAGTGCTTAGGAAATCTATTGGAGGCAGAAGCAGTCAAGGGTAGCCTAGGGTTAGGGTTAAGCTTAGGGTTAGGGTTAGGGTACGGCTTAGGGTACGGGTTCGGGGAGGGCTTCGCGAATGGCGTAGGGTATGGGTTAGGGTTAGGGTTAGGGTTAGTGTTAGTGTTAGGATTCGGTTTAGGATAGGGTTTAGGATTAGGGTACGTGTTAGGGTTAGGGTAGGGGTTAGGGTTAGGGTACGCGTTAGCGTTAGGGTAGTTATTAAACCTATCCCACTCTCTAGATACCACTTAGCACGTAAAGGAATATTATTTGGAGGTCCAGCCATGGAGAAGAGTTTAGACACTAGGATAAGATAAGGAACACACCCATTATAAAGAAATCACATTAGGATTCTCTTTTTAAGCTGTTCCTTAAAACACTAGTGCTTAGGAAATCTATTGGAGGCAGAAGCAGTCAAGGGTAGCCTAGGGTTAGGGTTAGGCTTAGGGTTAGGCTTAGGGTACGGCTTAGGGTACGGGTTCGGGGAGGGCTTCGGGTATGGCGTAGGGTATGTGTTAGTGTTAGGGTTAGGGTTAGTGTTAGGGTAGGGCTCGGTTTAGGGTACGGTTTAGGATTAGGGTACGTGTTAGGGTTAGGGTAGGGTTTAGGGTTAGGGTACGTGTTAGGTTTAGGGTAGTTATTAAACCTATCCCACTCTCTAGATACCCCTTAGCACGTAAAGGAATATTATTTGGCGGTCCAGCCATTGGTAAGAGTTTAGACACTAGGATAAGATAAGTTACACACCCATTATAAAGAAATCACATTAGGATTCTCTTTTTAAGCTGTTCCTTAAAACAGTAGTGCTTAGGAAATCTATTGGAGGCAGAAGCAGTCAAGGGTAGCCTAGGGTTAGGGTTAGGCTTAGGGTTAGGTTTAGGGTACGGCATAGGGTACGGGTTCGGGGAGGTCTTCGGGTATGGCGTAGGGTATGGGTTAGGGTTAGGGTTAGGGTTAGTTTTAGGGTGAGGGCTTTGTTTAGGGTACGGTTTAGGATTAGGGTACGTGTTAGGGTTAGGGTAGGGGTTAGGGTTAGGGTACGTGTTAGGTTTAGGGTAGTTATTAAACCTGTCCCACTCTCTAGATACCCCTTAGCACATAAAGAATATTATTTGGGGGTCCAGCCATGGAGAAGAGTTTAGACACTAGGATAAGATAATGAAAACACCCGTTATAAAGAAATCACATTAAGATTCTCTTTTTAAGCTGTTCCTTAAAACACTAGTGCTTAGGAAATCTATTGGAGGCAGAAGCAGTCAAAGGTAGCCTAGGGTTAGGTTTAGGCTTAGGGTTAGGCTTAGGGTAGGGCTTAGGGTACGGGTTCGGTGAGGGCTTCGGGTACGGCGTAGGGTATGGGTTAGGGTTAGGGTTAGGGTTAGTTTTAGGGTTAGGGCTCGGTTTAGGGTACGGGTTAGGATTAGGGTACGTGTTAGGGTTAGGATAGGGGTAAGGGTTAGGGTACGCGTTAGGGTTAGGGTAGTTTTTAAACCTATCCCACTCTCTAGATACCCCTTAGCACGTAAAGGAATATTATTTTGGGGTTCAGCCATGCAGAAGAGTTTAGACACTAGGATAAGATAAGGAACACACCCATTATAAAGAAATCACATTAGGATTCTCTTTTTAAGCTGTTCCTTAAAACACTAGTGCTTAGGAAATCTATTGGAGGCAGAAGCAGTCAAGGGTAGCCTAGGGTTAGGGTTAGGCTTAGGGTTAGGCTTAGGGTATGGCTTAGGGTACGGGTTCGGGGAGGGCTTCGGGTACGGCGTAGGGTATGTGTTAGGGTTAGGGTTAGGGTTAGTGTTAGGGTTAGGGCTCGGTTTAGGGTACGGTTTAGGATTAGGGTACGTGTTAGGGTTAGGGTAGGGGTTAGGGTTAGGGTACGAGTTAGGTTTAGGGTAGTTATTAAACCTATCCCACTCTCTAGAAACCCCTTAGCACGTAAAGGAATATTATTTGGAGGTCCAGCCATGGAGAAGAGTTTAGACACTAGGATAAGATAAGGAACACACCCATTATAAAGAAATCACATTAGGATTCTCTTTTTAAGCTGTTCCTTAAAACACTAGTGCTTAGGAAATCTATTGGAGGCAGAAGCAGTCAAGGGTAGCCTAGGGTTAGGGTTAGGCGTAGGGTTAGGGTTAGGGTACGGCTTAGGGTACGGGTTCGGGGAGGTCTTCGGGTATGGCGTAGGGTATGGGTTAGCTTTAGGGTTAGGGTTAGTGTTAGGGTTAGGGCTTTCTTTAGGGTACAGTTTAGGATTAGGGTACGTGTTAGTGTTAGGGTAGGGGTTAGGGTTAGGGTACGTGTTAGGTTTAGGGTAGTTATTAAACCTATCCCACTCTCTGGATACCCCTTAGAACATAAAGAATATTATTTGGGGGTCCAGCCATGGAGAAGAGTTTAGACACTAGGATAAGATAAGGAACACACCCGTTATAAAGAAATCACATTAGGATTCTCTTTTTAAGCTGTTCCTTAAAACACTAGTGCTTAGGAAATCAATTGGAGGCAGAAGCAGTCAAGGGTAGCCTAGGGTTAGGGTTAGGCTTAGGGTTAGGGTTAGGGTACGGCTTAGGGTACGGGATCGGGGAGGGCTTCGGGTACGGCGTAGGGTATGGGTTAGGCTTAGTGTTAGTGTTAGTGTTAGTGTTAGGGCTCGGTTTAGGTTACGGGTTATGATTAGGGTACTTGTTAGGGTTAGGGTAGTCGTTAGGGTTAGTGTACGTGTTAGGGTTAGGGTAGTGATTAAACCTATCCCACTCTCTAGATACCCCTTAGCACGTAAAGGAATATTATTTGGGGGTCCAGCCCTGGAGAAGAGTTTAGACACTAGGATAAGATAAGGAACACACCCATTATAAAGAAATCACATTAGGATTCTCTTTTTAAGCTCTTCTTTAAAACATTAGTGCTTAGGAAATCTATTGGAGGCAGAAGCAGTCAAGGGTAGCCTAGGGTTAGGGTTAGGCTTAGGGTTAGGGTTAGGGTACGGCTTAGGGTACGGGTTCGGGGAGGGCTTCGGGTATGGCGTAGGGTATGGGTTAGGGTTAGGGTTAGGGTTAGTGTTAGGGATAGGGCTCGGTTTAGGGTACGTGTTAGGATTAAGGTACGTGTTAGGGTTAGGATAGTGGTTAGGGTTAATGTACGTGTTAGGGTTAGGGTAGTGATTAAACCTATCCCACTCTCTAGATACCCCTTAGCACGTAAAGGAATATTATTTGGGGGTCCAGCCATGGAGAACAGTTTAGATACTAGGATAAGATAAGGAAAACACCCGTTATAAAGAAATCACATTAGAATTCTCTTTTTAAGCTGTTCCTTTAAACACTAGTGTTTAGGAAACCTATTGGAGGCAGAAGCAGTCAAGGGTAGCCTAGGGTTAGTGTTAGGCTTAGGGTTAGGCTTAGGGTACGGCTTAGGGTACGGGTTCGGGGAGGGCTTCGGGTACGACGTAGGGTATGGGTTAGGGTTAGGGTTAGGGTTAGTGTTAGGGTTAGGGCTCGGTTTAGGGTACGGGTTAGGATTAGGGTACGTGTTAGAGTTAGGAAAGGGGTAAGGGTTAGGGTACGCATTAGGGTTAGGGTAGTTATTAAACCTATCCCACTCTCTACATACCCCTTAGCACGTAAAGGAATATTATTTGGGGGTCCAGCCATGGAGAAGAGTTTAGACACTAATATAATATAAGGAACACTCACATGATAAAGAAATCACATTAGGAATCGCTTTTTAAGCTGTTCCTTAAAACACTAGTTCTTAGGAAATCTATTGGAGGCAGAAGCAGTCAAGGGTAGCCTAGGGTTAGGTTAGGCTTACGGTTAGGCTTAGGGTATGGCTTAGGGTACTTGTTCGGGGAGGGCTTCGGGTACGGCGTAGCGTATGGTTTAGGGTTAGGGTTAGGGTTAGTGTTAGGGTTAGGGCTCGGTTTAGGTTACGGTTTAGGATTAGGGTACGTGTTAGGGTTAGGGTAGGTGTTAGGATTAGGGTACGTGTTAGGGTTAGGGTAGTTATTAAACCTATCCCACTCTCTAGATACCCCTTAGCATGTAAAGGAATATTATTTGGGGGTCCAGCCATGGAGAAGAGTTTAGACAATAGGATAAGATAAGGAACACACCCATTATAAAGAAATCACATTAGGATTCTCTTTTTAAGCTGTTCCTTAAAACACTAGTGCTTAGGAAATCTATTGGAGGCAGAAGCAGTCAAGGGTAGCCTAGGGTTAGGTTAGGCTTACGGTTAGGCTTAGGGTACGGCTTAGGATACGGGTTCGGGGAGGACTTCGGGTACAGCGTAGGGTATGGGTTAGGGTTAGGGTTAGGGTTAGTGTTAGGGTTAGGGCTCGGTTGAGGTTACGGTTTAGGATTAGGGTACGTGTTAGGGTTAGGGTAGGGGTTAGGATTAGGGTACGTGTTAGGGTTAGGGTAGTTATTAAACCTATCCCACTCTCTAGATACCCCTTAGCATGTAAAGGAATATTATTTGGTGGTCCAGCCATGGAGAAGAGTTTAGACACTAGGATAAGATAAGGAACACACCCATTATAAAGAAATCACATTAGGATTCTCTTTTTAAGCTGTTCCTTAAAACACTAGTGCTTAGGAAATCTATTGGAGGCAGAAGCAGTCAAGGGTAGCCTAGGGTTAGGGTTAGGCATAGGGTTAGGCTTAGGGTATGGCTTAGGGTACGGGTTCGGGGAGGGCTTCGGGTACGGCGTAGGGTATGTGTTAGGGTTAGGGTTAGGGTTAGTGTTAGGGTTAGGGCTCGGTTTAGGGTACGGTTTAGGATTAGGGTACGTGTTAGGGTTAGGGTAGGGGTTAGGGTTAGGGTACGTGTTAGGTTTAGGGTAGTTATTAAACCTATCCCACTCTCTAGAAACCCCTTAGCACGTAAAGGAATATTATTTGGAGGTCCAGCCATGGAGAAGAGTTTAGACACTAGGATAAGATAAAGAACACACCCATTATAAAGAAATCACATTAGGATTCTCTTTTTAAGCTGTTCCTTAAAACACTAGTGCTTAGGAAATCTATTGGAGGCAGAAGCAGTCAAGGGTAGCCTAGGGTTAGGGTTAGGCTTAGGGTTAGGGTTAGGGTACGGCTTAGGGTACGGGATCGGGTAGGGCTTCGGGTACGGCGTAGGGTATGGGTTAGGCTTAGTGTTAGTGTTAGTGTTAGGGTTAGGGCTCGGTTTAGGTTACGGTTTAGGATTAGGGTACTTCTTAGGGTTAGGGTAGTCGTTAGGGTTAGTGTACGTTTTAGGGTTAGGGTAGTGATTAAACCTATCCCACTCTCTAGATACCCCTTAGCACGTAAAGGAATATTATTTGGGGGTCCAGCCCTGGAGAAGAGTTTAGACACTAGGATAAGATAAGGAACACACCCGTTATAAAGAAATCTCATTAGGATTCTCTTTTTAGGCTGTTCCTTAAAACACTAGTGCTTAGGAAATCTATTGGAGGCAGAAGCAGTCAAGGGTAGCCTAGGGTTAGGTTTAGGCTTAGGGTTAGGCTTAGGGTAGGGCTTAGGGTACGGGTTCGGTGAGGGCTTCGGGTACGGCGTAGGGTATGGGTTAGGGTTAGGGTTAGGGTTAGTTTTAGGGTTAGGGCTCGGTTTAGGGTACGGGTTAGGATTAGGGTACGTGTTAGGGTTAGGATAGGGGTAAGGGTTAGGGTACGCGTTAGGGTTAGGGTAGTTGTTAAACTTATCCCACTCTCTAGATACCCCTTAGCACGTAAAGGAATATTATTTTGGGGTTCAGCCATGCAGAAGAGTTTAGACACTAGGATAAGATAAGGAACACACCCATTATAAAGAAATCACATTAGGATTCTCTTTTTAAGCTGTTCCTTAAAACACTAGTGCTTAGGAAATCTATTGGAGGCAGAAGCAGTCAAGGGTAGCCTAGGGTTAGGGTTAGGCTTAGGGTTAGGCTTAGGGTATGGCTTAGGGTACGGGTTCGGGGAGGGCTTCGGGTACGGCGTAGGGTATTTGTTAGGGTTAGGGTTAGGGTTAGTGTTAGGGTTAGGGCTCGGTTTAGGGTACGGTTTAGGATTAGGGTACGTGTTAGGGTTAGGGTAGGGGTTAGGGTTAGGGTACGAGTTAGGTTTAGGGTAGTTATTAAACCTATCCCACTCTCTAGAAACCCCTTAGCACGTAAAGGAATATTATTTGGAGGTCCAGCCATGGAGAAGAGTTTAGACACTAGGATAAGATAAGGAACACACCCATTATAAAGAAATCACATTAGGATTCTCTTTTTAAGCTGTTCCTTAAAACACTAGTGCTTAGGATATCTATTGGAGGCAGAAGCAGTCAAGGGTAGCCTAGGGTTAGGGTTAGGCTTAGGGTTAGGGTTAGGGTACGGCTTAGGGTACGGGTTCGGGGAGGTCTTCGGGTATGGCGTAGGGTATGGGTTAGCGTTAGGGTTAGGGTTAGTGTTAGGGTCAGGGCTTTCTTTAGGGTACAGTTTAGGATTAGGGTACGTGTTAGTGTTAGGGTAGGGGTTAGGGTTAGGGTACGTGTTAGGGTTAGGGTAGTTTTTAAACCTATCCCACTCTCTAGATACCCCTTAGAACATAAAGAATATTATTTGGGGGTCCAGCCATGGAGAAGAGTTTAGACACTAGGATAAGATAAGGAACACACCCGTTATAAAGAAATCACATTAGGATTCTCTTTTTAAGCTGTTCCTTAAAACACTAGTGCTTAGGAAATCAATTGGAGGCAGAAGCAGTCAAGGGTAGCCTAGGGTTAGGGTTAGGCTTAGGGTTAGGGTTAGGGTACGGCTTAGGGTACGGGATCGGGGAGGGCTTCGGGTACGGCGTAGGGTATGGGTTAGGCTTAGTGTTAGTGTTAGTGTTAGGGTTAGGGCTCGGTTTAGGTTACGGGTTATGATTAGGGTACTTGTTAGGGTTAGGGTAGTCGTTAGGGTTAGTGTACGTGTTAGGGTTAGGGTAGTGATTAAACCTATCCCACTCTCTAGATACCCCTTAGCACGTAAAGGAATATTATTTGGGGGTCCAGCCCTGGAGAAGAGTTTAGACACTAGGATAAGATAAGGAACACACCCATTATAAATAAATCACATTAGGATTCTCCTTTTAAGCTCTTCTTTAAAACATTAGTGCTTAGGAAATCTATTGGAGGCAGAAGCAGTCAAGGGTAGCCTAGGGTTAGGGTTAGGCTTAGGGTTAGGGTTAGGGTACGGCTTAGGGTACGGGTTCGGGGAGGGCTTCGGGTATGGCGTAGGGTATGGGTTAGGGTTAGGGTTAGGGTTAGTGTTAGGGATAGGGCTCGGTTTAGGGTACGTGTTAGGATTAAGGTACGTGTTAGGGTTAGGATAGTGGTTAGGGTTAATGTACGTGTTAGGGTTAGGGTAGTGATTAAACCTATCCCACTCTCTAGATACCCCTTAGCACGTAAAGGAATATTATTTGGGGGTCCAGCCATGGAGAACAGTTTAGATACTAGGATAAGATAAGGAAAACACCCATTATAAAGAAATCACTTTAGAATTCTCTTTTTAAGCTGTTCCTTAAAACACTAGTGTTTAGGAAACCTATTGGAGGCAGAAGCAGTCAAGGGTAGCCTAGGGTTAGGGTTAGGCTTAGGGTTAGGCTTAGGGTACGGCTTAGGGTACGGGTTCGGGGAGGGCTTCGGGTACGCCGTAGGGTATGGGTTAGGGTTAGGGTTAGGGTTAGTGTTAGGGTTAGGGCTCGGTTTAGGGTACGGGTTAGGATTAGGGTACGTGTTAGAGTTAGGAAAGGGGTAAGGGTTAGGGTACGCATTAGGGTTAGGGTAGTTATTAAACCTATCCCACTCTCTACATACCCCTTAGCACGTAAAGGAATATTATTTGGGGGTCCAGCCATGGAGAAGAGTTTAGACACTAATATAATATAAGGAACACTCACATGATAAAGAAATCACATTAGGAATCGCTTTTTAAGCTGCTCCTTAAAACACTAGTTCTTAGGAAATCTATTGGAGGCAGAAGCAGTCAAGGGTAGCCTAGGGTTAGGTTAGGCTTACGGTTAGGCTTAGGGTATGGCTTAGGGTACTTGTTCGGGGAGGGCTTCGGGTACGGCGTAGCGTATGGTTTAGGGTTAGGGTTAGGGTTAGTGTTAGGGTTAGGGCTCGGTTTAGGTTACGGTTTAGGATTAGGGTACGTGTTAGGGTTAGGGTAGGTGTTAGGATTAGGGTACGTGTTAGGGTTAGGGTAGTTATTAAACCTATCCCACTCTCTAGATACCCCTTAGCATGTAAAGGAATATTATTTGGGGGTCCAGCCATGGAGAAGAGTTTAGACAATAGGATAAGATAAGGAACACACCCATTATAAAGAAATCACATTAGGATTCTCCTTTTAAGCTGTTCCTTAAAACACTAGTGCTTAGGAAATCTATTGGAGGCAGAAGCAGTCAAGGGTAGCCTAGGGTTAGGTTAGGCTTACGGTTAGGCTTAGGGTACGGCTTAGGATACGGGTTCGGGGAGGACTTCGGGTACGGCGTAGGGTATGGGTTAGGGTTAGGGTTAGGGTTAGTGTTAGGGTTAGGGCTCGGTTGAGGTTACGGTTTAGGATTAGGGTACGTGTTAGGGTTAGGGTAGGGGTTAGGATTAGGGTACGTGTTAGGGTTAGGGTAGTTATTAAACCTATCCCACTCTCTAGAAACCCCTTAGCACGTAAAGGAATATTATTTGGAGGTCCAGCCATGGAGAAGAGTTTAGACACTAGGATAAGATAAAGAACACACCCATTATAAAGAAATCACATTAGGATTCTCTTTTTAAGCTGTTCCTTAAAACACTAGTGCTTAGGAAATCTATTGGAGGCAGAAGCAGTCAAGGGTAGCCTAGGGTTAGGGTTAGGCTTAGGGTTAGGGTTAGGGTACGGCTTAGGGTACGGGATCGGTTAGGGCTTCGGGTACGGCGTAGGGTATGGGTTAGGCTTAGTGTTAGTGTTAGTGTTAGGGTTAGGGCTCGGTTTAGGTTACGGTTTAGGATTAGGGTACTTGTTAGGGTTAGGGTAGTCGTTAGGGTTAGTGTACGTGTTAGGGTTAGGGTAGTGATTAAACCTATCCCACTCTCTAGATACCCCTTAGCACGTAAAGGAATATTATTTGGGGGTCCAGCCCTGGAGAAGAGTTTAGACACTAGGATAAGATCAGGAACACACCCATTATAAAGAAATCACATTAGGATTCTCTTTTTAAGCTGTTCCTTAAAACACTAGTGTTTAGGAAATCTATTGGATGCAGAAGCAGTCAAGGGTAGCCTAGGGTTAGTTTAGGCTTAGGGTTAGGCTTAGGGTACGGGTTCGGGGAGGGCTTCGTGTATGGCGTAGGTTATAGGTTAGGGTTAGGGTTAGGCTTAGTGTTAGGGTTAGGGCTCCGTTTAGGGTACGGTTTAGGATTAGGGTACGTGTGAGGGTTAGGGTAGGGGTTAGGGTTAGGGTACGTGTTAGGTTTAGGGTAGTTATTAAACCTATCCCACTCTCTAGATACCCCTTAGCACGTAAAGGAATATTATTTGGAGGTCCAGCCATGGAGAAGAGTTTAGACACTAGGATAAGATAAGGAACACACCCATTATAAAGAAATCACATTAGGATTCTCTTTTTAAGCTGTTCCTTAAAACACTAGTGCTTAGGAAATCTATTGGAGGCAGAAGCAGTCAAGCGTAGCCTATTGTTAGGGTTAGGCTTAGGGTTAGGGTTAGGGTACGGCTTAGGGTAAGGGATCGGGGAGGGCTTCGGGTACGGCGTAGGGTATGGGTTAGGCTTATTGTTAGATTTAGTGTTAGGGATAGGGCTCGGTTTAGGTTACGGGTTAGGATTAGGGTACTTCTTAGGGTTAGGGTAGTGGTTAGGGTTAGTGTACGTGTTAGGGTTAGGGTAGTGATTAAACCTATCCCACTCTCTAGATACCCCTTAGCACGTAAAGGAATATTATTTGGGGGTCCAGCCCTGGAGAAGAGTTTAGACACTAGGATAAGATAAGTAACACACCCATTATAAAGAAATCACATTAGGATTCTCTTTTTAAGCTGTTCCTTAAAACACTAGTGTTTAGGAAATCAATTGGATGCAGAAGCAGTCAAGGGTAGCCTAGGGTTAGTTTAGGCTTAGGGTTAGGCTTAGGGTACGGGTTCGGGGAGGGCTTCGTGTACGGCGTAGGTTATGGGTTAGGGTTAGGGTTAGGCTTAGTGTTAGGGTTAGGGCTCCGTTTAGGGTACGGTTTAGGATTAGGGTACGTGTGAGGGTTAGGGTAGGGGTTAGGGTTAGGGTACGCGTTAGCGTTAGGGTAGTTATTAAACCTATCCCACTCTCTAGATACCCCTTAGCACTTAAAGGAATATTATTTGGAGGTCCAGCCATGGAGAAGAGTTTAGACACTAGTATAAGATAAGGAACACACCCATTATAAAGAAATCACATTAGGATTCTCTTTTTAGGCTGTTCCTTAAAACACTAGTGCTTAGGAAATCTATTGGAGGCAGAAGCAGTCAAGGGTAGCCTAGGGTTAGGGTTAGGCTTACGGTTAGGCTTAGGGTACGGCTTAGGGTACGGGTTCGGGGAGGGCTTCGGGTACGGCGTAGGGTATGTGTTAGGGTTAGGGTTAGGGTTAGTATTAGGGTTAGGGCTCGGTTTAGGGTACGGTTTAGGATTAGGGTACGTGTTAGGGTTAGGGTAGGGGTTAGGGTTAGGGTACGTGTTAGGTTTAGGGTAGTTATTAAACCTATCACACTCTCTAGATACCCCTTAGCACGTAAAGGAATATTATTTGGCGGTCCAGCCCTGGAGAAGAGTTTAGACACTAGGATAAGATAAGGAACACACCCATTATAAAGAAATCACATTAGGATTCTCTTTTTAAGCTCTTCTTTAAAACATTAGTGCTTAGGAAATCTATTGGAGGCAGAATCAGTCAAGGGGAGCCTAGGGTTAGGTTTAGGCTTAGGGTTAGGCTTAGGGTAGGGCTTAGGGTACGGGTTGGGGGAGGGCTTCGGGTACGGCGTAGGGTATGGGTTAGGGTTAGGGTTAGGGTTAGTTTTAGGGTTAGGGCTCGGTTTAGGGTACGGGTTAGGATTAGGGTACGTGTTAGGGTTAGGATAGGGGTAAGGGTTAGGGTACGCGTTAGGGTTAGGGTTGTTGTTAAACCTATCCCACTCTCTAGATACCCCTTAGCACGTAAAGGAATATTATTTTGGGGTTCAGCCATGGAGAAGAGTTTAGACACTAGGATAAGATAAGGAACACACCCATTATAAAGAAATCACATTAGGATTCTCTTTTTAAGCTGTTCCTTAAAACACTAGTGCTTAGGAAATCTATTGGAGGCAGAAGCAGTCAAGGGTAGCCTATTGTTAGGGTTAGGCTTAGGGTTAGGGTTAGGGTACGGCTTAGGGTACGGGATCGGGGAGGGCTTCGCGTACGGCGTAGGGTATGGGTTAGGCTTATTGTTAGATTTAGTGTTAGGGATAGGGCTCGGTTTAGGTTACGGGTTAGGATTAGGGTACTTGTTAGGGTTAGGGTAGAGGTTAGGGTTAGTGTACGTGTTAGGGTTAGGGTAGTGATTAAACCTATCACACTCTCTAGATACCCCTTAGCACGTAAAGGAATATTATTTGGGGGTCCAGCCCTGGAGAAGAGTTTAGACACTAGGATAAGATAAGGAACACACCCATTATAAAGAAATCACATTAGGATTCTGTTTTTAAGCTCTTCTTTAAAACATTAGTGCTTAGGAAATCTATTGGAGGCAGAAGCAGTCAAGGGGAGCCTAGGGTTAGGTTTAGGCTTAGGGTTAGGCTTAGGGTAGGGCTTAGGTTACGGGTTCGGGGAGGGCTTCGGGTACGGCGTAGGGTATGGGTTAGGGTTAGGGTTAGGGTTAGTTTTAGGGTTAGGGCTCGGTTTAGGGTACGGGTTAGGATTAGGGTACGCGTTAGGGTTAGTGTAGTTGTTAAACCTATCCCACTCTCTAGATACCCCTTAGCACGTAAAGGAATATTATTTTTGGGTTCAGCCATGGAGAAGAGTTTAGACACTAGGATAAGATAAGGAACACACCCATTATAAAGAAATCACATTAGGATTCTCTTTTTAAGCTGTTCCTTAAAACACTAGTGCTTAGGAAATCTATTGGAGGCAGAAGCAGTCAAGGGTAGCCTAGGGTTAGGGTTAGGCTTAGGGTTAGGCTTAAGGTACGGCTTAGGGTACGGGTTCTGGGAGGGGTTCGGGTACGGCGTAGGGTATGGGTTAGGGTTAGGGTTAGGGTTAGTGTTAGGGTTAGGGCTCGGTTTAGGGTACGGTTTAGGATTAGGGTACGTGTTAGGGTTAGGGTAGGGGTTAGGGTTAGGGTACGTGTTAGGTTTAGGGTAGTTATTAAACCTATCCCACTCTCTAGAAACCCCTTAGCACGTAAAGGAATATTATTTGGAGGTCCAGCCATGGAGAAGAGTTTAGACACTAGGATAAGATAAGGAACACACCCATTATAAAGAAATCACATTAGGATTCTCTTTTTAAGCTGTTCCTTAAAACACTAGTGCTTAGGAAATCTATTGGAGGCAGAAGCAGTCAAGGGTAGCCTAGGGTTAGGGTTAGGCTTAGGGTTAGGGTTAGGGTACGGCTTAGGGTACGGGATCGGGGAGGGCTTCGGGTACGGCGTAGGGTATGGGTTAGGCTTAGTGTTAGTGTTAGTGTTAGGGTTAGGGCTCGGTTTAGGTTACGGGTTAGGATTAGGGTACTGGTTAGGGTTAGGGTAGTCTTTAGGGTTAGTGTACGCGTTAGGGTTAGGGTAGTTATTAAACCTATCCCACTCTCTAGATACCCCTTAGCACGTAAAGGAATATTATTTGGGGGTCCAGCCATGGAGAAGAGTTTAGATACTAGGATAAGATAAGGAACACACCCATTATAAAGAAATCACATTAGGATTCTCTTTTTAAGCTGTTCCTTAAAACACTAGTGTTTAGGAAATCTATTGGATGCAGAAGCAGTCAAGGGTAGCCTAGGGTTAGTTTAGGCTTAGGGTTAGGCTTAGGGTACGGGTTCGGGGAGGGCTACGTGTACGGCGTAGGTTATGGGTTAGGGTTAGGGTTAGGCTTAGTGTTAGGGTTAGGGCTCCGTTTAGGGTACGGTTTAGGATTAGGGTACGTGTGTGGGTTAGGGTAGGGGTTAGGGTTAGGGTACGCATTAGCGTTAGGGTAGTTATTAAACCTATCCCACTCTCTAGATACCCCTTAGCACTTAAAGGAATATTATTTGGAGGTCCAGCCATGGAGAAGAGTTTAGACAGTAGTATAAGATAAGGAACACACCCATTATAAAGAAATCACATTAGGATTCTCTTTTTAGGCTGTTCCTTAAAACACTAGTGCTTAGGAAATCTATTGGAGGCAGAAGCAGTCAAGGGTAGCCTAGGGTTAGGGTTAGGCTTACGGTTAGGCTTAGGGTACGGCTTAGGGTACGGGTTCGGGGAGGGCTTCGGGTACGGCGTAGGGTATGTGTTAGGGTTAGGGTTAGGGTTAGGGTTAGTATTAGTGTTAGGGCTCGGTTTAGGGTACGGTTTAGGATTAGGGTACGTGTTAGGGTTAGGGTAGGGGTTAGGGTTAGGGTACGTGTTAGGTTTAGGGTAGTTATTAAACCTATCCCACTCTCTAGATACCCCTTAGCACGTAAAGGAATATTATTTGGAGGTCCAGCCATGGAGAAGAGTTTAGACACTAGGATAAGATAAGGAACACACCCATTATAAAGAAATCACATTAGGATTCTCTTTTTAAGCTGTTCCTTAAAACACTAGTGCTTAGGAAATCTATTGGAGGCAGAAGCAGTCAAGGGTAGCCTATTGTTAGGGTTAGGCTTAGGGTTAGGGTTAGGGTACGGCTTAGGGTACGGGATCGGGGAGGGCTTCGGGTACGGCGTAGGGTATGGGTTAGGCTTATTGTTAGATTTAGTGTTAGGGATAGGGCTCGGTTTAGGTTACGGGTTAGGATTAGGGTACTTGTTAGGGTTAGGGTAGAGGTTAGGGTTAGTGTACGTGTTAGGGTTAGGGTAGTGATTAAACCTATCACACACTCTAGATACCCCTTAGCACGTAAAGGAATATTATTTGGGGGTCCAGCCCTGGAGAAGAGTTTAGACACTAGGATAAGATAAGGAACACACCCATTATAAAGAAATCACATTAGGATTCTCTTTTTAAGCTCTTCTTTAAAACATTAGTGCTTAGGAAATCTATTGGAGGCAGAAGCAGTCAAGGGGAGCCTAGGGTTAGGTTTAGGCTTAGGGTTAGGCTTAGGGTAGGGCTTAGGTTACGGGTTCGGGGAGGGCTTCGGGTACGGCGTAGGGTATGGGTTAGAGTTAGGGTTAGGGTTAGTTTTAGGGTTAGGGCTCGGTTTAGGGTACGGGTTAGGATTAGGGTACGTGTTAGGGTTAGGATAGGGGTAAGGGTTAGGGTACGCGTTAGGGTTAGGGTAGTTGTTAAACCTATCCCACTCTCTAGATACCCCTTAGCACGTAAAGGAATATTATTTTGGGGTTCAGCCATGGAGAAGAGTTTAGACACTAGGATAAGATAAGGAACACACCCATTATAAAGAAATCACATTAGGATTCTCTTTTTAAGCTGTTCCTTAAAACACTAGTGCTTAGGAAATCTATTGGAGGCAGAAGCAGTCAAGGGTAGCCTAGGGTTAGGGTTAGGCTTAGGGTTAGGCTTAAGGTACGGCTTAGGGTACGGGTTCTGGGAGGGGTTCGGGTACGGCGTAGGGTATGGGTTAGGGTTAGGGTTAGGTTTAGTGTTAGGGTTAGGGCTCGGTTTAGGGTACGGGTTAGGTTTAGGATACATGTTAGGGTTAGGGTAGGGGTTAGGGTTAGGGTAAGCGTTAGGGTTAGAATAGTTATTAAACCTATCCCACTCTCTCGATACCCCTTAGCACGTAAAGGAATATTATTTGGAGGTCCAGCCATGGAGAAGAGTTTAGACACTAAGATAATATAAGGAACACACACATTATAAAGAAATCACATTAGGATTCTCTTTTTAAGCTGTTCCTTAAAACACTTGTGCTTAGGAAATCTATTGGAGGCAGAAGCAGTCAAGGGTAGCCTAGGGTTAGTTTAGGCTTACGGTTAGGCTTAGGGTACGGCTTAGGGTACGGGTTCGGGGAGGGCTTCGTGTACGGCGTAGGTTATGGGTTAGTGTTAGGGTTAGGCTTAGTGTTAGGATTAGGGCTCCGTTTAGGGTACGGGTTAGGATTAGGTTACCTGTGAGGGTTAGGGTAGGGGTTAGGGTTAGGGTACGCGTTAGGGTTAGGGTAGTTACTAAACCTATCCCACTCTCTAGATACCCCTTAGCACGTAAAGGAATATTATTTGGGGGTCCAGCCATGAAGAATCGTTTAGACACTAGGATAAGATAAGGAACACACCCATTATAAAGAAATCACATTAGGATTCTCTTTTTAAGCTGTTCCTTAAAACACTAGTGCTTAGGAAATCTACTGGAGGCAGAAGCAGTCAAGGGTAGCCTAGGGTTAGGGTTAGGCTTAGGGTACGGCTTAGGGTACGGGTTCGGGGAGGGGTTCGGGTACGGCGTTGTGTATGGGTTAGGGTTAGGGTTAGGGTTAGTGTTAAGGTTATGGCTCGGTTTAGGGTACGGTTTAGGATTCGGGTACGTGTTAGGGTTAGGGTAGGGGTTAGGGTTAGGGTACGCGTTAGGTTTAGGGTAGTTATTAAACCTATCCCACTCTCTAGATACCCCTTAGCACGTAAAGGAATATTATTTGGGGGTCCAGCCATGGAGAAGCGTTTAGACACTAGGATAAGATAAGGAACAAACCCATTATTAAGAAATCACATTAGGATTCTCTTTTTAAGCTGTTCCTTAAAACACTAGTGCTTAGGAAATCTATTCTAGGCAGAAGCCGTCAAGGGTAGTCTAGGGTTAGGGTTAGGCTTAGGGTTTGGCTTAGGGTACGGCTTAGGGTACGGGTTCGGGGAGGGCTTCGTGTATGGCGTAGGGTATGGGTTAGGGTTAGGGTTAGGGTTAGTGTTAGGGTTAGGGCTCGGTTTAGGGTACGGGTTAGGATTAGGGTACGTGTTAGAGTTAGGATACGGGTAAGGGTTAGGGTACGCATTAGGGTTAGGTTAGTTATTAAACCTATCCCACTCTCTAGATACCCCTTAGCACGTAAAGGAATATTATCAAGGGGTCCAGCCATGGAGAAGAGTTTAGACACTAGGATAAGATAAGGAACTCACCCATTATAAAGAAATCACATTAGGATTCTCTTTTTAAGCTGTTCCTTAAAACACTAGTGCTTAGGAAGTCTATTGGAGGCAGAAGCAGTCAAGGGTAGCCTAGGGTTAGGGTTAGGCTTAGGGTTAGGCTTAGGGTACGGGTTCGGGGAGGGCTTCGGGTACGGCGTAGAGTATGGGTTAGGGTTAGGTTTAGGGTTAGTTTTAGGGTTAGGGCTCGGTTCAGGGTATTGGTTAGGATTAGGGTACGTGTTAGGGTTAGGGTAGGGGTTAGGGTTAGGGTATGCGTTAGCGTTAGGGTAGTTATTAAACCTATCCCACTCTCTAGATACCCCTTAGCAAGTAAAGGAATATTATTTGGAGGTCCAGCCATGGAGAAGAGTTTAGACACTAAGATAATATAAGGAACACACACATTATAAAGAAATCACATTAGGATTCTCTTTTTAAGCTGTTCCTTAAAACACTAGTGCTTAGGAAATCTATTGGAGGCAGAAGCAGTCAAGGGTAGCCTAGGGTTAGTTTAGGCTTACGGTTAGGCTTAGGGTACGGCTTAGGGTACGGGTTCGGGGAGGGCTTCGTGTACGGCGTAGGTTATGGGTTAGGGTTAGGGTTAGGCTTAGTGTTAGGGTTAGGGCTCCGTTTAGGGTACGAGTTAGGATTAGGGTACGTGTGAGGGTTAGGGTAGGGGTTAGGGTTAGGGTACGCGTTAGGGTTAGTGTAGTTACTAAACCTATCCCACTCTCTAGATACCCCTTAGCACGTAAAGGAATATTATTTATGGGTCCAGCCATGAAGAAGCGTTTAGACACTAGGATAAGATAAGGAACACACCCATTATTAAGAAATCACATTAGGATTCTCTTTTTAAGCTGTTCCTTAAAACAGTAGTGCTTAAGAAATCTATTGTACGCAGAAGCAGTCAAGGGTAGCCTAGGGTTAGGGTTAGGCTTAGGGTTAGGCTTAGGGTACGGCTTAGGGTACGGGTTCGGGGAGGTGTTCGGGTATGGCGTAGGGTATGGGTTAGGGTTAGGGTTAGGGTTAGGGTTAGGGTTAGGGTTAGGTCTCGGTTTAGGGTACGGGTTAGGATTAGCGTACGTGTTAGGGTTAGGGTAGTGGTTAGGGCTATGGTACGCGTTAGGTTTAGGGTAGTTATTAAACCTATCCCACTCTCTAGATACCCTGTAGCACGTAAAGGAATATTATTTCGAGGTCCAGCCATGGAGAAGAGTTTAGACACTAGGATAAAATAAGGAACACACCCATTATAAAGAAATCACATTAGGATTCTCTTTTTAAGCTGTTCCTTAAAACACTAGTGCTTAGGAAATCTATTGGAGGCAGAAGCAGTCAAGGGTAGCCTAGGGTTAGGGTTAAGCTTAGGGTTAGGGTTAGGGTACGGCTTAGGGTACGGGTTCGGGGAGGGCTTCGCGAATGGCGTAGGGTATGGGTTAGGGTTAGGGTTAGGGTTAGTGTTAGTGTTAGGATTCGGTTTAGGATAGGGTTTAGGATTAGGGTACGTGTTAGGGTTAGGGTAGGGGTTAGGGTTAGGGTACGCGTTAGCGTTAGGGTAGTTATTAAACCTATCCCACTCTCTAGATACCACTTAGCACGTAAAGGAATATTATTTGGAGGTCCAGCCATGGAGAAGAGTTTAGACACTAGGATAAGATAAGGAACACACCCATTATAAAGAAATCACATTAGGATTCTCTTTTTAAGCTGTTCCTTAAAACACTAGTGCTTAGGAAATCTATTGGAGGCAGAAGCAGTCAAGGGTAGCCTAGGGTTAGGGTTAGGCTTAGGGTTAGGCTTAGGGTACGGCTTAGGGTACGGGTTCGGGGAGGGCTTCGGGTATGGCGTAGGGTATGTGTTAGTGTTAGGGTTAGGGTTAGTGTTAGGGTAGGGCTCGGTTTAGGGTACGGTTTAGGATTAGGGTACGTGTTAGGGTTAGGGTAGGGTTTAGGGTTAGGGTACGTGTTAGGTTTAGGGTAGTTATTAAACCTATCCCACTCTCTAGATACCCCTTAGCAGGTAAAGGAATATTATTTGGCTGTCCAGCCATTGGTAAGAGTTTAGACACTAGGATAAGATAAGTTACACACCCATTATAAAGAAATCACATTAGGATTCTCTTTTTAAGCTGTTCCTTAAAACAGTAGTGCTTAGGAAATCTATTGGAGGCAGAAGCAGTCAAGGGTAGCCTAGGGTTAGGGTTAGGCTTAGGGTTAGGTTTAGGGTACGGCATAGGGTACGGGTTCGGGGAGGTCTTCGGGTATGGCGTAGGGTATGGGTTAGGGTTAGGGTTAGGGTTAGTTTTAGGGTGAGGGCTTTGTTTAGGGTACGGTTTAGGATTAGGGTACGTGTTAGGGTTAGGGTAGGGGTTAGGGTTAGGGTACGTGTTAGGTTTAGGGTAGTTATTAAACCTGTCCCACTCTCTAGATACCCCTTAGCACATAAAGAATATTATTTGGGGGTCCAGCCATGGAGAAGAGTTTAGACACTAGGATAAGATAATGAAAACACCCGTTATAAAGAAATCACATTAAGATTCTCTTTTTAAGCTGTTCCTTAAAACACTAGTGCTTAGGAAATCTATTGGAGGCAGAAGCAGTCAAAGGTAGCCTAGGGTTAGGTTTAGGCTTAGGGTTAGGCTTAGGGTAGGGCTTAGGGTACGGGTTCGGTGAGGGCTTCGGGTACGGCGTAGGGTATGGGTTAGGGTTAGGGTTAGGGTTAGTTTTAGGGTTAGGGCTCGGTTTAGGGTACGGGTTAGGATTAGGGTACGTGTTAGGGTTAGGATAGGGGTAAGGGTTAGGGTACGCGTTAGGGTTAGGGTAGTTTTTAAACCTATCCCACTCTCTAGATACCCCTTAGCACGTAAAGGAATATTATTTTGGGGTTCAGCCATGCAGAAGAGTTTAGACACTAGGATAAGATAAGGAACACACCCATTATAAAGAAATCACATTAGGATTCTCTTTTTAAGCTGTTCCTTAAAACACTAGTGCTTAGGAAATCTATTGGAGGCAGAAGCAGTCAAGGGTAGCCTAGGGTTAGGGTTAGGCTTAGGGTTAGGCTTAGGGTATGGCTTAGGGTACGGGTTCGGGGAGGGCTTCGGGTACGGCGTAGGGTATGTGTTAGGGTTAGGGTTAGGGTTAGTGTTAGGGTTAGGGCTCGGTTTAGGGTACGGTTTAGGATTAGGGTACGTGTTAGGGTTAGGGTAGGGGTTAGGGTTAGGGTACGAGTTAGGTTTAGGGTAGTTATTAAACCTATCCCACTCTCTAGAAACCCCTTAGCACGTAAAGGAATATTATTTGGAGGTCCAGCCATGGAGAAGAGTTTAGACACTAGGATAAGATAAGGAACACACCCATTATAAAGAAATCACATTAGGATTCTCTTTTTAAGCTGTTCCTTAAAACACTAGTGCTTAGGAAATCTATTGGAGGCAGAAGCAGTCAAGGGTAGCCTAGGGTTAGGGTTAGGCGTAGGGTTAGGGTTAGGGTACGGCTTAGGGTACGGGTTCGGGGAGGTCTTCGGGTATGGCGTAGGGTATGGGTTAGCTTTAGGGTTAGGGTTAGTGTTAGGGTTAGGGCTTTCTTTAGGGTACAGTTTAGGATTAGGGTACGTGTTAGTGTTAGGGTAGGGGTTAGGGTTAGGGTACGTGTTAGGTTTAGGGTAGTTATTAAACCTATCCCACTCTCTGGATACCCCTTAGAACATAAAGAATATTATTTGGGGGTCCAGCCATGGAGAAGAGTTTAGACACTAGGATAAGATAAGGAACACACCCGTTATAAAGAAATCACATTAGGATTCTCTTTTTAAGCTGTTCCTTAAAACACTAGTGCTTAGGAAATCAATTGGAGGCAGAAGCAGTCAAGGGTAGCCTAGGGTTAGGGTTAGGCTTAGGGTTAGGGTTAGGGTACGGCTTAGGGTACGGGATCGGGGAGGGCTTCGGGTACGGCGTAGGGTATGGGTTAGGCTTAGTGTTAGTGTTAGTGTTAGTGTTAGGGCTCGGTTTAGGTTACGGGTTATGATTAGGGTACTTGTTAGGGTTAGGGTAGTCGTTAGGGTTAGTGTACGTGTTAGGGTTAGGGTAGTGATTAAACCTATCCCACTCTCTAGATACCCCTTAGCACGTAAAGGAATATTATTTGGGGGTCCAGCCCTGGAGAAGAGTTTAGACACTAGGATAAGATAAGGAACACACCCATTATAAAGAAATCACATTAGGATTCTCTTTTTAAGCTCTTCTTTAAAACATTAGTGCTTAGGAAATCTATTGGAGGCAGAAGCAGTCAAGGGTAGCCTAGGGTTAGGGTTAGGCTTAGGGTTAGGGTTAGGGTACGGCTTAGGGTACGGGTTCGGGGAGGGCTTCGGGTATGGCGTAGGGTATGGGTTAGGGTTAGGGTTAGGGTTAGTGTTAGGGATAGGGCTCGGTTTAGGGTACGTGTTAGGATTAAGGTACGTGTTAGGGTTAGGATAGTGGTTAGGGTTAATGTACGTGTTAGGGTTAGGGTAGTGATTAAACCTATCCCACTCTCTAGATACCCCTTAGCACGTAAAGGAATATTATTTGGGGGTCCAGCCATGGAGAACAGTTTAGATACTAGGATAAGATAAGGAAAACACCCGTTATAAAGAAATCACATTAGAATTCTCTTTTTAAGCTGTTCCTTTAAACACTAGTGTTTAGGAAACCTATTGGAGGCAGAAGCAGTCAAGGGTAGCCTAGGGTTAGTGTTAGGCTTAGGGTTAGGCTTAGGGTACGGCTTAGGGTACGGGTTCGGGGAGGGCTTCGGGTACGACGTAGGGTATGGGTTAGGGTTAGGGTTAGGGTTAGTGTTAGGGTTAGGGCTCGGTTTAGGGTACGGGTTAGGATTAGGGTACGTGTTAGAGTTAGGAAAGGGGTAAGGGTTAGGGTACGCATTAGGGTTAGGGTAGTTATTAAACCTATCCCACTCTCTACATACCCCTTAGCACGTAAAGGAATATTATTTGGGGGTCCAGCCATGGAGAAGAGTTTAGACACTAATATAATATAAGGAACACTCACATGATAAAGAAATCACATTAGGAATCGCTTTTTAAGCTGTTCCTTAAAACACTAGTTCTTAGGAAATCTATTGGAGGCAGAAGCAGTCAAGGGTAGCCTAGGGTTAGGTTAGGCTTACGGTTAGGCTTAGGGTATGGCTTAGGGTACTTGTTCGGGGAGGGCTTCGGGTACGGCGTAGCGTATGGTTTAGGGTTAGGGTTAGGGTTAGTGTTAGGGTTAGGGCTCGGTTTAGGTTACGGTTTAGGATTAGGGTACGTGTTAGGGTTAGGGTAGGTGTTAGGATTAGGGTACGTGTTAGGGTTAGGGTAGTTATTAAACCTATCCCACTCTCTAGATACCCCTTAGCATGTAAAGGAATATTATTTGGGGGTCCAGCCATGGAGAAGAGTTTAGACAATAGGATAAGATAAGGAACACACCCATTATAAAGAAATCACATTAGGATTCTCTTTTTAAGCTGTTCCTTAAAACACTAGTGCTTAGGAAATCTATTGGAGGCAGAAGCAGTCAAGGGTAGCCTAGGGTTAGGTTAGGCTTACGGTTAGGCTTAGGGTACGGCTTAGGATACGGGTTCGGGGAGGACTTCGGGTACAGCGTAGGGTATGGGTTAGGGTTAGGGTTAGGGTTAGTGTTAGGGTTAGGGCTCGGTTGAGGTTACGGTTTAGGATTAGGGTACGTGTTAGGGTTAGGGTAGGGGTTAGGATTAGGGTACGTGTTAGGGTTAGGGTAGTTATTAAACCTATCCCACTCTCTAGATACCCCTTAGCATGTAAAGGAATATTATTTGGTGGTCCAGCCATGGAGAAGAGTTTAGACACTAGGATAAGATAAGGAACACACCCATTATAAAGAAATCACATTAGGATTCTCTTTTTAAGCTGTTCCTTAAAACACTAGTGCTTAGGAAATCTATTGGAGGCAGAAGCAGTCAAGGGTAGCCTAGGGTTAGGGTTAGGCATAGGGTTAGGCTTAGGGTATGGCTTAGGGTACGGGTTCGGGGAGGGCTTCGGGTACGGCGTAGGGTATGTGTTAGGGTTAGGGTTAGGGTTAGTGTTAGGGTTAGGGCTCGGTTTAGGGTACGGTTTAGGATTAGGGTACGTGTTAGGGTTAGGGTAGGGGTTAGGGTTAGGGTCCGTGTTAGGTTTAGGGTAGTTATTAAACCTATCCCACTCTCTAGAAACCCCTTAGCACGTAAAGGAATATTATTTGGAGGTCCAGCCATGGAGAAGAGTTTAGACACTAGGATAAGATAAAGAACACACCCATTATAAAGAAATCACATTAGGATTCTCTTTTTAAGCTGTTCCTTAAAACACTAGTGCTTAGGAAATCTATTGGAGGCAGAAGCAGTCAAGGGTAGCCTAGGGTTAGGGTTAGGCTTAGGGTTAGGGTTAGGGTACGGCTTAGGGTACGGGATCGGGTAGGGCTTCGGGTACGGCGTAGGGTATGGGTTAGGCTTAGTGTTAGTGTTAGTGTTAGGGTTAGGGCTCGGTTTAGGTTACGGTTTAGGATTAGGGTACTTCTTAGGGTTAGGGTAGTCGTTAGGGTTAGTGTACGTTTTAGGGTTAGGGTAGTGATTAAACCTATCCCACTCTCTAGATACCCCTTAGCACGTAAAGGAATATTATTTGGGGGTCCAGCCCTGGAGAAGAGTTTAGACACTAGGATAAGATAAGGAACACACCCGTTATAAAGAAATCTCATTAGGATTCTCTTTTTAGGCTGTTCCTTAAAACACTAGTGCTTAGGAAATCTATTGGAGGCAGAAGCAGTCAAGGGTAGCCTAGGGTTAGGTTTAGGCTTAGGGTTAGGCTTAGGGTAGGGCTTAGGGTACGGGTTCGGTGAGGGCTTCGGGTACGGCGTAGGGTATGGGTTAGGGTTAGGGTTAGGGTTAGTTTTAGGGTTAGGGCTCGGTTTAGGGTACGGGTTAGGATTAGGGTACGTGTTAGGGTTAGGATAGGGGTAAGGGTTAGGGTACGCGTTAGGGTTAGGGTAGTTGTTAAACTTATCCCACTCTCTAGATACCCCTTAGCACGTAAAGGAATATTATTTTGGGGTTCAGCCATGCAGAAGAGTTTAGACACTAGGATAAGATAAGGAACACACCCATTATAAAGAAATCACATTAGGATTCTCTTTTTAAGCTGTTCCTTAAAACACTAGTGCTTAGGAAATCTATTGGAGGCAGAAGCAGTCAAGGGTAGCCTAGGGTTAGGGTTAGGCTTAGGGTTAGGCTTAGGGTATGGCTTAGGGTACGGGTTCGGGGAGGGCTTCGGGTACGGCGTAGGGTATTTGTTAGGGTTAGGGTTAGGGTTAGTGTTAGGGTTAGGGCTCGGTTTAGGGTACGGTTTAGGATTAGGGTACGTGTTAGGGTTAGGGTAGGGGTTAGGGTTAGGGTACGAGTTAGGTTTAGGGTAGTTATTAAACCTATCCCACTCTCTAGAAACCCCTTAGCACGTAAAGGAATATTATTTGGAGGTCCAGCCATGGAGAAGAGTTTAGACACTAGGATAAGATAAGGAACACACCCATTATAAAGAAATCACATTAGGATTCTCTTTTTAAGCTGTTCCTTAAAACACTAGTGCTTAGGATATCTATTGGAGGCAGAAGCAGTCAAGGGTAGCCTAGGGTTAGGGTTAGGCTTAGGGTTAGGGTTAGGGTACGGCTTAGGGTACGGGTTCGGGGAGGTCTTCGGGTATGGCGTAGGGTATGGGTTAGCGTTAGGGTTAGGGTTAGTGTTAGGGTTAGGGCTTTCTTTAGGGTACAGTTTAGGATTAGGGTACGTGTTAGTGTTAGGGTAGGGGTTAGGGTTAGGGTACGTGTTAGGGTTAGGGTAGTTTTTAAACCTATCCCACTCTCTAGATACCCCTTAGAACATAAAGAATATTATTTGGGGGTCCAGCCATGGAGAAGAGTTTAGACACTAGGATAAGATAAGGAACACACCCGTTATAAAGAAATCACATTAGGATTCTCTTTTTAAGCTGTTCCTTAAAACACTAGTGCTTAGGAAATCAATTGGAGGCAGAAGCAGTCAAGGGTAGCCTAGGGTTAGGGTTAGGCTTAGGGTTAGGGTTAGGGTACGGCTTAGGGTACGGGATCGGGGAGGGCTTCGGGTACGGCGTAGGGTATGGGTTAGGCTTAGTGTTAGTGTTAGTGTTAGGGTTAGGGCTCGGTTTAGGTTACGGGTTATGATTAGGGTACTTGTTAGGGTTAGGGTAGTCGTTAGGGTTAGTGTACGTGTTAGGGTTAGGGTAGTGATTAAACCTATCCCACTCTCTAGATACCCCTTAGCACGTAAAGGAATATTATTTGGGGGTCCAGCCCTGGAGAAGAGTTTAGACACTAGGATAAGATAAGGAACACACCCATTATAAAGAAATCACATTAGGATTCTCTTTTTAAGCTGTTCCTTAAAACACTAGTGCTTAGGAAATCTATTGGAGGCAGAAGCAGTCAAGGGTAGCCTAGGGTTAGGGTTAGGCTTAGGGTTAGGCTTAAGGTACGGCTTAGGGTACGGGTTCTGGGAGGGGTTCGGGTACGGCGTAGGGTATGGGTTAGGGTTAGGGTTAGGGTTAGTGTTAGGGTTAGGGCTCGGTTTAGGGTACGGTTTAGGATTAGGGTACGTGTTAGGGTTAGGGTAGGGGTTAGGGTTAGGGTACGTGTTAGGTTTAGGGTAGTTATTAAACCTATCCCACTCTCTAGAAACCCCTTAGCACGTAAAGGAATATTATTTGGAGGTCCAGCCATGGAGAAGAGTTTAGACACTAGGATAAGATAAGGAACACACCCATTATAAAGAAATCACATTAGGATTCTCTTTTTAAGCTGTTCCTTAAAACACTAGTGCTTAGGAAATCTATTGGAGGCAGAAGCAGTCAAGGGTAGCCTAGGGTTAGGGTTAGGCTTAGGGTTAGGGTTAGGGTACGGCTTAGGGTACGGGATCGGGGAGGGCTTCGGGTACGGCGTAGGGTATGGGTTAGGCTTAGTGTTAGTGTTAGTGTTAGGGTTAGGGCTCGGTTTAGGTTACGGGTTAGGATTAGGGTACTGGTTAGGGTTAGGGTAGTCTTTAGGGTTAGTGTACGCGTTAGGGTTAGGGTAGTTATTAAACCTATCCCACTCTCTAGATACCCCTTAGCACGTAAAGGAATATTATTTGGGGGTCCAGCCATGGAGAAGAGTTTAGATACTAGGATAAGATAAGGAACACACCCATTATAAAGAAATCACATTAGGATTCTCTTTTTAAGCTGTTCCTTAAAACACTAGTGTTTAGGAAATCTATTGGATGCAGAAGCAGTCAAGGGTAGCCTAGGGTTAGTTTAGGCTTAGGGTTAGGCTTAGGGTACGGGTTCGGGGAGGGCTACGTGTACGGCGTAGGTTATGGGTTAGGGTTAGGGTTAGGCTTAGTGTTAGGGTTAGGGCTCCGTTTAGGGTACGGTTTAGGATTAGGGTACGTGTGTGGGTTAGGGTAGGGGTTAGGGTTAGGGTACGCATTAGCGTTAGGGTAGTTATTAAACCTATCCCACTCTCTAGATACCCCTTAGCACTTAAAGGAATATTATTTGGAGGTCCAGCCATGGAGAAGAGTTTAGACAGTAGTATAAGATAAGGAACACACCCATTATAAAGAAATCACATTAGGATTCTCTTTTTAGGCTGTTCCTTAAAACACTAGTGCTTAGGAAATCTATTGGAGGCAGAAGCAGTCAAGGGTAGCCTAGGGTTAGGGTTAGGCTTACGGTTAGGCTTAGGGTACGGCTTAGGGTACGGGTTCGGGGAGGGCTTCGGGTACGGCGTAGGGTATGTGTTAGGGTTAGGGTTAGGGTTAGGGTTAGTATTAGTGTTAGGGCTCGGTTTAGGGTACGGTTTAGGATTAGGGTACGTGTTAGGGTTAGGGTAGGGGTTAGGGTTAGGGTACGTGTTAGGTTTAGGGTAGTTATTAAACCTATCCCACTCTCTAGATACCCCTTAGCACGTAAAGGAATATTATTTGGAGGTCCAGCCATGGAGAAGAGTTTAGACACTAGGATAAGATAAGGAACACACCCATTATAAAGAAATCACATTAGGATTCTCTTTTTAAGCTGTTCCTTAAAACACTAGTGCTTAGGAAATCTATTGGAGGCAGAAGCAGTCAAGGGTAGCCTATTGTTAGGGTTAGGCTTAGGGTTAGGGTTAGGGTACGGCTTAGGGTACGGGATCGGGGAGGGCTTCGGGTACGGCGTAGGGTATGGGTTAGGCTTATTGTTAGATTTAGTGTTAGGGATAGGGCTCGGTTTAGGTTACGGGTTAGGATTAGGGTACTTGTTAGGGTTAGGGTAGAGGTTAGGGTTAGTGTACGTGTTAGGGTTAGGGTAGTGATTAAACCTATCACACACTCTAGATACCCCTTAGCACGTAAAGGAATATTATTTGGGGGTCCAGCCCTGGAGAAGAGTTTAGACACTAGGATAAGATAAGGAACACACCCATTATAAAGAAATCACATTAGGATTCTCTTTTTAAGCTCTTCTTTAAAACATTAGTGCTTAGGAAATCTATTGGAGGCAGAAGCAGTCAAGGGGAGCCTAGGGTTAGGTTTAGGCTTAGGGTTAGGCTTAGGGTAGGGCTTAGGTTACGGGTTCGGGGAGGGCTTCGGGTACGGCGTAGGGTATGGGTTAGAGTTAGGGTTAGGGTTAGTTTTAGGGTTAGGGCTCGGTTTAGGGTACGGGTTAGGATTAGGGTACGTGTTAGGGTTAGGATAGGGGTAAGGGTTAGGGTACGCGTTAGGGTTAGGGTAGTTGTTAAACCTATCCCACTCTCTAGATACCCCTTAGCACGTAAAGGAATATTATTTTGGGGTTCAGCCATGGAGAAGAGTTTAGACACTAGGATAAGATAAGGAACACACCCATTATAAAGAAATCACATTAGGATTCTCTTTTTAAGCTGTTCCTTAAAACACTAGTGCTTAGGAAATCTATTGGAGGCAGAAGCAGTCAAGGGTAGCCTAGGGTTAGGGTTAGGCTTAGGGTTAGGCTTAAGGTACGGCTTAGGGTACGGGTTCTGGGAGGGGTTCGGGTACGGCGTAGGGTATGGGTTAGGGTTAGGGTTAGGTTTAGTGTTAGGGTTAGGGCTCGGTTTAGGGTACGGGTTAGGTTTAGGATACATGTTAGGGTTAGGGTAGGGGTTAGGGTTAGGGTAGTTATTAAACCTGTCCCACTCTCTAGATACCCCTTAGCACGTAAAGGAATATTATTTGGGGTTGCAGCCATGGAGAAGAGTTTAGACACTAGGATAAGATAAGGAACACACACATTATAAAGAAATCACATTAGGATTCTCTTTTTAAGCTGTTCCTTAAAACACTAGTGCTTAGGAAATCTATTGGAGGCAGAAGCAGTCAAGGGTAGCCTAGAGTTAGGGTTAGGCTTAGGGTTAGGCTTAGGGTACGGCTTAGGGTACGGGTTCGGGGAGGGATTCGGGTACGGCGTAGGTTATGGGTTAGGGTTAGGGTTAGGGTTAGTGTTAGGGTTAGTGCTCGGTTTAGGGTACGGGTTAGGATTTGTGTACGTGTTAGGGTTAGGGTATGGGTTAGGCTTAGGGTACGCTTTAGGGTTAGGGTAGTTATTAAACCTATCCCAGTCTCTAGATACCCCTTAGCACGTAAAGGAATATTATTTGGGGGTCCAGCCATGGAGAAGAATTTAGACACTAGGATAAGATAAGGAACACACACATTATAAAGAAATCACATTAGGATTCTCTTTTTAAGCTGTTCCTTAAAACACTAGTGCTTAGGAAATCTATTGGAGGCAGAAGCAGTCAAGGGTAGTCTAGGGTTAGGGTTAGGCTTAGGGTTATGCTTAGGGTACGGCTTAGGGTACGGGTTCGGGGAGAGTTTCGGGTATGGTGTAGGGTAAGGGTTAGGGTTAGGGTTAGGGTTAGTGTTAGGGTTAGGGCTCGGTTTAGGGTATTGGTTAGGATTAGAGTACGTGTTAGGTTTAGGGCAGGGTTTAGGGTTAGGGTAAGCGTTAGGGTTAGAGTAGTTATTAAACCTATCCCACTCTCTCGATACCCCTTAGCACGTAAAGGAATATTATTTGGAGGTCCAGCCATGGAGAAGAGTTTAGACACTAAGATAATATAAGGAACACACACATTATAAAGAAATCACATTAGGATTCTCTTTTTAAGCTGTTCCTTAAAACACTTGTGCTTAGGAAATCTATTGGAGGCAGAAGCAGTCAAGGGTAGCCTAGGGTTAGTTTAGGCTTACGGTTAGGCTTAGGGTACGGCTTAGGGTACGGGTTCGGGGAGGGCTTCGTGTACGGCGTAGGTTATGGGTTAGTGTTAGGGTTAGGCTTAGTGTTAGGATTAGGGCTCCGTTTAGGGTACGGGTTAGGATTAGGTTACCTGTGAGGGTTAGGGTAGGGGTTAGGGTTAGGGTACGCGTTAGGGTTAGGGTAGTTACTAAACCTATCCCACTCTCTAGATACCCCTTAGCACGTAAAGGAATATTATTTGGGGGTCCAGCCATGAAGAATCGTTTAGACACTAGGATAAGATAAGGAACACACCCATTATAAAGAAATCACATTAGGATTCTCTTTTTAAGCTGTTCCTTAAAACACTAGTGCTTAGGAAATCTACTGGAGGCAGAAGCAGTCAAGGGTAGCCTAGGGTTAGGGTTAGGCTTAGGGTACGGCTTAGGGTACGGGTTCGGGGAGGGGTTCGGGTACGGCGTTGTGTATGGGTTAGGGTTAGGGTTAGGGTTAGTGTTAAGGTTATGGCTCGGTTTAGGGTACGGTTTAGGATTCGGGTACGTGTTAGGGTTAGGGTAGGGGTTAGGGTTAGGGTACGCGTTAGGTTTAGGGTAGTTATTAAACCTATCCCACTCTCTAGATACCCCTTAGCACGTAAAGGAATATTATTTGGGGGTCCAGCCATGGAGAAGCGTTTAGACACTAGGATAAGATAAGGAACAAACCCATTATTAAGAAATCACATTAGGATTCTCTTTTTAAGCTGTTCCTTAAAACACTAGTGCTTAGGAAATCTATTCTAGGCAGAAGCCGTCAAGGGTAGTCTAGGGTTAGGGTTAGGCTTAGGGTTTGGCTTAGGGTACGGCTTAGGGTACGGGTTCGGGGAGGGCTTCGTGTATGGCGTAGGGTATGGGTTAGGGTTAGGGTTAGGGTTAGTGTTAGGGTTAGGGCTCGGTTTAGGGTACGGGTTAGGATTAGGGTACGTGTTAGAGTTAGGATACGGGTAAGGGTTAGGGTACGCATTAGGGTTAGGTTAGTTATTAAACCTATCCCACTCTCTAGATACCCCTTAGCACGTAAAGGAATATTATCAAGGGGTCCAGCCATGGAGAAGAGTTTAGACACTAGGATAAGATAAGGAACTCACCCATTATAAAGAAATCACATTAGGATTCTCTTTTTAAGCTGTTCCTTAAAACACTAGTGCTTAGGAAGTCTATTGGAGGCAGAAGCAGTCAAGGGTAGCCTAGGGTTAGGGTTAGGCTTAGGGTTAGGCTTAGGGTACGGGTTCGGGGAGGGCTTCGGGTACGGCGTAGAGTATGGGTTAGGGTTAGGTTTAGGGTTAGTTTTAGGGTTAGGGCTCGGTTCAGGGTATTGGTTAGGATTAGGGTACGTGTTAGGGTTAGGGTAGGGGTTAGGGTTAGGGTACGCGTTAGCGTTAGGGTAGTTATTAAACCTATCCCACTCTCTAGATACCCCTTAGCAAGTAAAGGAATATTATTTGGAGGTCCAGCCATGGAGAAGAGTTTAGACACTAAGATAATATAAGGAACACACACATTATAAAGAAATCACATTAGGATTCTCTTTTTAAGCTGTTCCTTAAAACACTAGTGCTTAGGAAATCTATTGGAGGCAGAAGCAGTCAAGGGTAGCCTAGGGTTAGTTTAGGCTTACGGTTAGGCTTAGGGTACGGCTTAGGGTACGGGTTCGGGGAGGGCTTCGTGTACGGCGTAGGTTATGGGTTAGGGTTAGGGTTAGGCTTAGTGTTAGGGTTAGGGCTCCGTTTAGGGTACGAGTTAGGATTAGGGTACGTGTGAGGGTTAGGGTAGGGGTTAGGGTTAGGGTACGCGTTAGGGTTAGTGTAGTTACTAAACCTATCCCACTCTCTAGATACCCCTTAGCACGTAAAGGAATATTATTTATGGGTCCAGCCATGAAGAAGCGTTTAGACACTAGGATAAGATAAGGAACACACCCATTATTAAGAAATCACATTAGGATTCTCTTTTTAAGCTGTTCCTTAAAACAGTAGTGCTTAAGAAATCTATTGTACGCAGAAGCAGTCAAGGGTAGCCTAGGGTTAGGGTTAGGCTTAGGGTTAGGCTTAGGGTACGGCTTAGGGTACGGGTTCGGGGAGGTGTTCGGGTATGGCGTAGGGTATGGGTTAGGGTTAGGGTTAGGGTTAGGGTTAGGGTTAGGGTTAGGTCTCGGTTTAGGGTACGGGTTAGGATTAGCGTACGTGTTAGGGTTAGGGTAGTGGTTAGGGCTATGGTACGCGTTAGGTTTAGGGTAGTTATTAAACCTATCCCACTCTCTAGATACCCTGTAGCACGTAAAGGAATATTATTTCGAGGTCCAGCCATGGAGAAGAGTTTAGACACTAGGATAAAATAAGGAACACACCCATTATAAAGAAATCACATTAGGATTCTCTTTTTAAGCTGTTCCTTAAAACACTAGTGCTTAGGAAATCTATTGGAGGCAGAAGCAGTCAAGGGTAGCCTAGGGTTAGGGTTAAGCTTAGGGTTAGGGTTAGGGTACGGCTTAGGGTACGGGTTCGGGGAGGGCTTCGCGAATGGCGTAGGGTATGGGTTAGGGTTAGGGTTAGGGTTAGTGTTAGTGTTAGGATTCGGTTTAGGATAGGGTTTAGGATTAGGGTACGTGTTAGGGTTAGGGTAGGGGTTAGGGTTAGGGTACGCGTTAGCGTTAGGGTAGTTATTAAACCTATCCCACTCTCTAGATACCACTTAGCACGTAAAGGAATATTATTTGGAGGTCCAGCCATGGAGAAGAGTTTAGACACTAGGATAAGATAAGGAACACACCCATTATAAAGAAATCACATTAGGATTCTCTTTTTAAGCTGTTCCTTAAAACACTAGTGCTTAGGAAATCTATTGGAGGCAGAAGCAGTCAAGGGTAGCCTAGGGTTAGGGTTAGGCTTAGGGTTAGGCTTAGGGTACGGCTTAGGGTACGGGTTCGGGGAGGGCTTCGGGTATGGCGTAGGGTATGTGTTAGTGTTAGGGTTAGGGTTAGTGTTAGGGTAGGGCTCGGTTTAGGGTACGGTTTAGGATTAGGGTACGTGTTAGGGTTAGGGTAGGGTTTAGGGTTAGGGTACGTGTTAGGTTTAGGGTAGTTATTAAACCTATCCCACTCTCTAGATACCCCTTAGCACGTAAAGGAATATTATTTGGCGGTCCAGCCATTGGTAAGAGTTTAGACACTAGGATAAGATAAGTTACACACCCATTATAAAGAAATCACATTAGGATTCTCTTTTTAAGCTGTTCCTTAAAACAGTAGTGCTTAGGAAATCTATTGGAGGCAGAAGCAGTCAAGGGTAGCCTAGGGTTAGGGTTAGGCTTAGGGTTAGGTTTAGGGTACGGCATAGGGTACGGGTTCGGGGAGGTCTTCGGGTATGGCGTAGGGTATGGGTTAGGGTTAGGGTTAGGGTTAGTTTTAGGGTGAGGGCTTTGTTTAGGGTACGGTTTAGGATTAGGGTACGTGTTAGGGTTAGGGTAGGGGTTAGGGTTAGGGTACGTGTTAGGTTTAGGGTAGTTATTAAACCTGTCCCACTCTCTAGATACCCCTTAGCACATAAAGAATATTATTTGGGGGTCCAGCCATGGAGAAGAGTTTAGACACTAGGATAAGATAATGAAAACACCCGTTATAAAGAAATCACATTAAGATTCTCTTTTTAAGCTGTTCCTTAAAACACTAGTGCTTAGGAAATCTATTGGAGGCAGAAGCAGTCAAAGGTAGCCTAGGGTTAGGTTTAGGCTTAGGGTTAGGCTTAGGGTAGGGCTTAGGGTACGGGTTCGGTGAGGGCTTCGGGTACGGCGTAGGGTATGGGTTAGGGTTAGGGTTAGGGTTAGTTTTAGGGTTAGGGCTCGGTTTAGGGTACGGGTTAGGATTAGGGTACGTGTTAGGGTTAGGATAGGGGTAAGGGTTAGGGTACGCGTTAGGGTTAGGGTAGTTTTTAAACCTATCCCACTCTCTAGATACCCCTTAGCACGTAAAGGAATATTATTTTGGGGTTCAGCCATGCAGAAGAGTTTAGACACTAGGATAAGATAAGGAACACACCCATTATAAAGAAATCACATTAGGATTCTCTTTTTAAGCTGTTCCTTAAAACACTAGTGCTTAGGAAATCTATTGGAGGCAGAAGCAGTCAAGGGTAGCCTAGGGTTAGGGTTAGGCTTAGGGTTAGGCTTAGGGTATGGCTTAGGGTACGGGTTCGGGGAGGGCTTCGGGTACGGCGTAGGGTATGTGTTAGGGTTAGGGTTAGGGTTAGTGTTAGGGTTAGGGCTCGGTTTAGGGTACGGTTTAGGATTAGGGTACGTGTTAGGGTTAGGGTAGGGGTTAGGGTTAGGGTACGAGTTAGGTTTAGGGTAGTTATTAAACCTATCCCACTCTCTAGAAACCCCTTAGCACGTAAAGGAATATTATTTGGAGGTCCAGCCATGGAGAAGAGTTTAGACACTAGGATAAGATAAGGAACACACCCATTATAAAGAAATCACATTAGGATTCTCTTTTTAAGCTGTTCCTTAAAACACTAGTGCTTAGGAAATCTATTGGAGGCAGAAGCAGTCAAGGGTAGCCTAGGGTTAGGGTTAGGCGTAGGGTTAGGGTTAGGGTACGGCTTAGGGTACGGGTTCGGGGAGGTCTTCGGGTATGGCGTAGGGTATGGGTTAGCTTTAGGGTTAGGGTTAGTGTTAGGGTTAGGGCTTTCTTTAGGGTACAGTTTAGGATTAGGGTACGTGTTAGTGTTAGGGTAGGGGTTAGGGTTAGGGTACGTGTTAGGTTTAGGGTAGTTATTAAACCTATCCCACTCTCTGGATACCCCTTAGAACATAAAGAATATTATTTGGGGGTCCAGCCATGGAGAAGAGTTTAGACACTAGGATAAGATAAGGAACACACCCGTTATAAAGAAATCACATTAGGATTCTCTTTTTAAGCTGTTCCTTAAAACACTAGTGCTTAGGAAATCAATTGGAGGCAGAAGCAGTCAAGGGTAGCCTAGGGTTAGGGTTAGGCTTAGGGTTAGGGTTAGGGTACGGCTTAGGGTACGGGATCGGGGAGGGCTTCGGGTACGGCGTAGGGTATGGGTTAGGCTTAGTGTTAGTGTTAGTGTTAGTGTTAGGGCTCGGTTTAGGTTACGGGTTATGATTAGGGTACTTGTTAGGGTTAGGGTAGTCGTTAGGGTTAGTGTACGTGTTAGGGTTAGGGTAGTGATTAAACCTATCCCACTCTCTAGATACCCCTTAGCACGTAAAGGAATATTATTTGGGGGTCCAGCCCTGGAGAAGAGTTTAGACACTAGGATAAGATAAGGAACACACCCATTATAAAGAAATCACATTAGGATTCTCTTTTTAAGCTCTTCTTTAAAACATTAGTGCTTAGGAAATCTATTGGAGGCAGAAGCAGTCAAGGGTAGCCTAGGGTTAGGGTTAGGCTTAGGGTTAGGGTTAGGGTACGGCTTAGGGTACGGGTTCGGGGAGGGCTTCGGGTATGGCGTAGGGTATGGGTTAGGGTTAGGGTTAGGGTTAGTGTTAGGGATAGGGCTCGGTTTAGGGTACGTGTTAGGATTAAGGTACGTGTTAGGGTTAGGATAGTGGTTAGGGTTAATGTACGTGTTAGGGTTAGGGTAGTGATTAAACCTATCCCACTCTCTAGATACCCCTTAGCACGTAAAGGAATATTATTTGAGGGTCCAGCCATGGAGAACAGTTTAGATACTAGGATAAGATAAGGAAAACACCCGTTATAAAGAAATCACATTAGAATTCTCTTTTTAAGCTGTTCCTTTAAACACTAGTGTTTAGGAAACCTATTGGAGGCAGAAGCAGTCAAGGGTAGCCTAGGGTTAGTGTTAGGCTTAGGGTTAGGCTTAGGGTACGGCTTAGGGTACGGGTTCGGGGAGGGCTTCGGGTACGACGTAGGGTATGGGTTAGGGTTAGGGTTAGGGTTAGTGTTAGGGTTAGGGCTCGGTTTAGGGTACGGGTTAGGATTAGGGTACGTGTTAGAGTTAGGAAAGGGGTAAGGGTTAGGGTACGCATTAGGGTTAGGGTAGTTATTAAACCTATCCCACTCTCTACATACCCCTTAGCACGTAAAGGAATATTATTTGGGGGTCCAGCCATGGAGAAGAGTTTAGACACTAATATAATATAAGGAACACTCACATGATAAAGAAATCACATTAGGAATCGCTTTTTAAGCTGTTCCTTAAAACACTAGTTCTTAGGAAATCTATTGGAGGCAGAAGCAGTCAAGGGTAGCCTAGGGTTAGGTTAGGCTTACGGTTAGGCTTAGGGTATGGCTTAGGGTACTTGTTCGGGGAGGGCTTCGGGTACGGCGTAGCGTATGGTTTAGGGTTAGGGTTAGGGTTAGTGTTAGGGTTAGGGCTCGGTTTAGGTTACGGTTTAGGATTAGGGTACGTGTTAGGGTTAGGGTAGGTGTTAGGATTAGGGTACGTGTTAGGGTTAGGGTAGTTATTAAACCTATCCCACTCTCTAGATACCCCTTAGCATGTAAAGGAATATTATTTGGGGGTCCAGCCATGGAGAAGAGTTTAGACAATAGGATAAGATAAGGAACACACCCATTATAAAGAAATCACATTAGGATTCTCTTTTTAAGCTGTTCCTTAAAACACTAGTGCTTAGGAAATCTATTGGAGGCAGAAGCAGTCAAGGGTAGCCTAGGGTTAGGTTAGGCTTACGGTTAGGCTTAGGGTACGGCTTAGGATACGGGTTCGGGGAGGACTTCGGGTACAGCGTAGGGTATGGGTTAGGGTTAGGGTTAGGGTTAGTGTTAGGGTTAGGGCTCGGTTGAGGTTACGGTTTAGGATTAGGGTACGTGTTAGGGTTAGGGTAGGGGTTAGGATTAGGGTACGTGTTAGGGTTAGGGTAGTTATTAAACCTATCCCACTCTCTAGATACCCCTTAGCATGTAAAGGAATATTATTTGGTGGTCCAGCCATGGAGAAGAGTTTAGACACTAGGATAAGATAAGGAACACACCCATTATAAAGAAATCACATTAGGATTCTCTTTTTAAGCTGTTCCTTAAAACACTAGTGCTTAGGAAATCTATTGGAGGCAGAAGCAGTCAAGGGTAGCCTAGGGTTAGGGTTAGGCATAGGGTTAGGCTTAGGGTATGGCTTAGGGTACGGGTTCGGGGAGGGCTTCGGGTACGGCGTAGGGTATGTGTTAGGGTTAGGGTTAGGGTTAGTGTTAGGGTTAGGGCTCGGTTTAGGGTACGGTTTAGGATTAGGGTACGTGTTAGGGTTAGGGTAGGGGTTAGGGTTAGGGTACGTGTTAGGTTTAGGGTAGTTATTAAACCTATCCCACTCTCTAGAAACCCCTTAGCACGTAAAGGAATATTATTTGGAGGTCCAGCCATGGAGAAGAGTTTAGACACTAGGATAAGATAAAGAACACACCCATTATAAAGAAATCACATTAGGATTCTCTTTTTAAGCTGTTCCTTAAAACACTAGTGCTTAGGAAATCTATTGGAGGCAGAAGCAGTCAAGGGTAGCCTAGGGTTAGGGTTAGGCTTAGGGTTAGGGTTAGGGTACGGCTTAGGGTACGGGATCGGGTAGGGCTTCGGGTACGGCGTAGGGTATGGGTTAGGCTTAGTGTTAGTGTTAGTGTTAGGGTTAGGGCTCGGTTTAGGTTACGGTTTAGGATTAGGGTACTTCTTAGGGTTAGGGTAGTCGTTAGGGTTAGTGTACGTTTTAGGGTTAGGGTAGTGATTAAACCTATCCCACTCTCTAGATACCCCTTAGCACGTAAAGGAATATTATTTGGGGGTCCAGCCCTGGAGAAGAGTTTAGACACTAGGATAAGATAAGGAACACACCCGTTATAAAGAAATCTCATTAGGATTCTCTTTTTAGGCTGTTCCTTAAAACACTAGTGCTTAGGAAATCTATTGGAGGCAGAAGCAGTCAAGGGTAGCCTAGGGTTAGGTTTAGGCTTAGGGTTAGGCTTAGGGTAGGGCTTAGGGTACGGGTTCGGTGAGGGCTTCGGGTACGGCGTAGGGTATGGGTTAGGGTTAGGGTTAGGGTTAGTTTTAGGGTTAGGGCTCGGTTTAGGGTACGGGTTAGGATTAGGGTACGTGTTAGGGTTAGGAAAGGGGTAAGGGTTAGGGTACGCGTTAGTGTTAGGGTAGTTGTTAAACTTATCCCACTCTCTAGATACCCCTTAGCACGTAAAGGAATATTATTTGGGGGTCCAGCCATGGAGAAGAGTTTAGACACTAATATAATATAAGGAACACTCACATGATAAAGAAATCACATTAGGAATCGCTTTTTAAGCTGCTCCTTAAAACACTAGTTCTTAGGAAATCTATTGGAGGCAGAAGCAGTCAAGGGTAGCCTAGGGTTAGGTTAGGCTTACGGTTAGGCTTAGGGTATGGCTTAGGGTACTTGTTCGGGGAGGGCTTCGGGTACGGCGTAGCGTATGGTTTAGGGTTAGGGTTAGGGTTAGTGTTAGGGTTAGGGCTCGGTTTAGGTTACGGTTTAGGATTAGGGTACGTGTTAGGGTTAGGGTAGGTGTTAGGATTAGGGTACGTGTTAGGGTTAGGGTAGTTATTAAACCTATCCCACTCTCTAGATACCCCTTAGCATGTAAAGGAATATTATTTGGGGGTCCAGCCATGGAGAAGAGTTTAGACAATAGGATAAGATAAGGAACACACCCATTATAAAGAAATCACATTAGGATTCTCCTTTTAAGCTGTTCCTTAAAACACTAGTGCTTAGGAAATCTATTGGAGGCAGAAGCAGTCAAGGGTAGCCTAGGGTTAGGTTAGGCTTACGGTTAGGCTTAGGGTACGGCTTAGGATACGGGTTCGGGGAGGACTTCGGGTACGGCGTAGGGTATGGGTTAGGGTTAGGGTTAGGGTTAGTGTTAGGGTTAGGGCTCGGTTGAGGTTACGGTTTAGGATTAGGGTACGTGTTAGGGTTAGGGTAGGGGTTAGGATTAGGGTACGTGTTAGGGTTAGGGTAGTTATTAAACCTATCCCACTCTCTAGAAACCCCTTAGCACGTAAAGGAATATTATTTGGAGGTCCAGCCATGGAGAAGAGTTTAGACACTAGGATAAGATAAAGAACACACCCATTATAAAGAAATCACATTAGGATTCTCTTTTTAAGCTGTTCCTTAAAACACTAGTGCTTAGGAAATCTATTGGAGGCAGAAGCAGTCAAGGGTAGCCTAGGGTTAGGGTTAGGCTTAGGGTTAGGGTTAGGGTACGGCTTAGGGTACGGGATCGGGTAGGGCTTCGGGTACGGCGTAGGGTATGGGTTAGGCTTAGTGTTAGTGTTAGTGTTAGGGTTAGGGCTCGGTTTAGGTTACGGTTTAGGATTAGGGTACTTGTTAGGGTTAGGGTAGTCGTTAGGGTTAGTGTACGTGTTAGGGTTAGGGTAGTGATTAAACCTATCCCACTCTCTAGATACCCCTTAGCACGTAAAGGAATATTATTTGGGGGTCCAGCCCTGGAGAAGAGTTTAGACACTAGGATAAGATCAGGAACACACCCATTATAAAGAAATCACATTAGGATTCTCTTTTTAAGCTGTTCCTTAAAACACTAGTGTTTAGGAAATCTATTGGATGCAGAAGCAGTCAAGGGTAGCCTAGGGTTAGTTTAGGCTTAGGGTTAGGCTTAGGGTACGGGTTCGGGGAGGGCTTCGTGTATGGCGTAGGTTATAGGTTAGGGTTAGGGTTAGGCTTAGTGTTAGGGTTAGGGCTCCGTTTAGGGTACGGTTTAGGATTAGGGTACGTGTGAGGGTTAGGGTAGGGGTTAGGGTTAGGGTACGTGTTAGGTTTAGGGTAGTTATTAAACCTATCCCACTCTCTAGATACCCCTTAGCACGTAAAGGAATATTATTTGGAGGTCCAGCCATGGAGAAGAGTTTAGACACTAGGATAAGATAAGGAACACACCCATTATAAAGAAATCACATTAGGATTCTCTTTTTAAGCTGTTCCTTAAAACACTAGTGCTTAGGAAATCTATTGGAGGCAGAAGCAGTCAAGCGTAGCCTATTGTTAGGGTTAGGCTTAGGGTTAGGGTTAGGGTACGGCTTAGGGTAAGGGATCGGGGAGGGCTTCGGGTACGGCGTAGGGTATGGGTTAGGCTTATTGTTAGATTTAGTGTTAGGGATAGGGCTCGGTTTAGGTTACGGGTTAGGATTAGGGTACTTGTTAGGGTTAGGGTAGTGGTTAGGGTTAGTGTACGTGTTAGGGTTAGGGTAGTGATTAAACCTATCCCACTCTCTAGATACCCCTTAGCACGTAAAGGAATATTATTTGGGGGTCCAGCCCTGGAGAAGAGTTTAGACACTAGGATAAGATAAGTAACACACCCATTATAAAGAAATCACATTAGGATTCTCTTTTTAAGCTGTTCCTTAAAACACTAGTGTTTAGGAAATCAATTGGATGCAGAAGCAGTCAAGGGTAGCCTAGGGTTAGTTTAGGCTTAGGGTTAGGCTTAGGGTACGGGTTCGGGGAGGGCTTCGTGTACGGCGTAGGTTATGGGTTAGGGTTAGGGTTAGGCTTAGTGTTAGGGTTAGGGCTCCGTTTAGGGTACGGTTTAGGATTAGGGTACGTGTGAGGGTTAGGGTAGGGGTTAGGGTTAGGGTACGCGTTAGCGTTAGGGTAGTTATTAAACCTATCCCACTCTCTAGATACCCCTTAGCACTTAAAGGAATATTATTTGGAGGTCCAGCCATGGAGAAGAGTTTAGACACTAGTATAAGATAAGGAACACACCCATTATAAAGAAATCACATTAGGATTCTCTTTTTAGGCTGTTCCTTAAAACACTAGTGCTTAGGAAATCTATTGGAGGCAGAAGCAGTCAAGGGTAGCCTAGGGTTAGGGTTAGGCTTACGGTTAGGCTTAGGGTACGGCTTAGGGTACGGGTTCGGGGAGGGCTTCGGGTACGGCGTAGGGTATGTGTTAGGGTTAGGGTTAGGGTTAGTATTAGGGTTAGGGCTCGGTTTAGGGTACGGTTTAGGATTAGGGTACGTGTTAGGGTTAGGGTAGGGGTTAGGGTTAGGGTACGTGTTAGGTTTAGGGTAGTTATTAAACCTATCACACTCTCTAGATACCCCTTAGCACGTAAAGGAATATTATTTGGAGGTCCAGCCATGGAGAAGAGTTTAGACACTAGGATAAGATAAGGAACACACCCATTATAAAGAAATCACATTAGGATTCTCTTTTTAAGCTCTTCTTTAAAACATTAGTGCTTAGGAAATCTATTGGAGGCAGAATCAGTCAAGGGGAGCCTAGGGTTAGGTTTAGGCTTAGGGTTAGGCTTAGGGTAGGGCTTAGGGTACGGGTTGGGGGAGGGCTTCGGGTACGGCGTAGGGTATGGGTTAGGGTTAGGGTTAGGGTTAGTTTTAGGGTTAGGGCTCGGTTTAGGGTACGGGTTAGGATTAGGGTACGTGTTAGGGTTAGGATAGGGGTAAGGGTTAGGGTACGCGTTAGGGTTAGGGTAGTTGTTAAACCTATCCCACTCTCTAGATACCCCTTAGCACGTAAAGGAATATTATTTTGGGGTTCAGCCATGGAGAAGAGTTTAGACACTAGGATAAGATAAGGAACACACCCATTATAAAGAAATCACATTAGGATTCTCTTTTTAAGCTGTTCCTTAAAACACTAGTGCTTAGGAAATCTATTGGAGGCAGAAGCAGTCAAGGGTAGCCTATTGTTAGGGTTAGGCTTAGGGTTAGGGTTAGGGTACGGCTTAGGGTACGGGATCGGGGAGGGCTTCGCGTACGGCGTAGGGTATGGGTTAGGCTTATTGTTAGATTTAGTGTTAGGGATAGGGCTCGGTTTAGGTTACGGGTTAGGATTAGGGTACTTGTTAGGGTTAGGGTAGAGGTTAGGGTTAGTGTACGTGTTAGGGTTAGGGTAGTGATTAAACCTATCACACTCTCTAGATACCCCTTAGCACGTAAAGGAATATTATTTGGGGGTCCAGCCCTGGAGAAGAGTTTAGACACTAGGATAAGATAAGGAACACACCCATTATAAAGAAATCACATTAGGATTCTGTTTTTAAGCTCTTCTTTAAAACATTAGTGCTTAGGAAATCTATTGGAGGCAGAAGCAGTCAAGGGGAGCCTAGGGTTAGGTTTAGGCTTAGGGTTAGGCTTAGGGTAGGGCTTAGGTTACGGGTTCGGGGAGGGCTTCGGGTACGGCGTAGGGTATGGGTTAGGGTTAGGGTTAGGGTTAGTTTTAGGGTTAGGGCTCGGTTTAGGGTACGGGTTAGGATTAGGGTACGCGTTAGGGTTAGTGTAGTTGTTAAACCTATCCCACTCTCTAGATACCCCTTAGCACGTAAAGGAATATTATTTTGGGGTTCAGCCATGGAGAAGAGTTTAGACACTAGGATAAGATAAGGAACACACCCATTATAAAGAAATCACATTAGGATTCTCTTTTTAAGCTGTTCCTTAAAACACTAGTGCTTAGGAAATCTATTGGAGGCAGAAGCAGTCAAGGGTAGCCTAGGGTTAGGGTTAGGCTTAGGGTTAGGCTTAAGGTACGGCTTAGGGTACGGGTTCTGGGAGGGGTTCGGGTACGGCGTAGGGTATGGGTTAGGGTTAGGGTTAGGGTTAGTGTTAGGGTTAGGGCTCGGTTTAGGGTACGGTTTAGGATTAGGGTACGTGTTAGGGTTAGGGTAGGGGTTAGGGTTAGGGTACGTGTTAGGTTTAGGGTAGTTATTAAACCTATCCCACTCTCTAGAAACCCCTTAGCACGTAAAGGAATATTATTTGGAGGTCCAGCCATGGAGAAGAGTTTAGACACTAGGATAAGATAAGGAACACACCCATTATAAAGAAATCACATTAGGATTCTCTTTTTAAGCTGTTCCTTAAAACACTAGTGCTTAGGAAATCTATTGGAGGCAGAAGCAGTCAAGGGTAGCCTAGGGTTAGGGTTAGGCTTAGGGTTAGGGTTAGGGTACGGCTTAGGGTACGGGATCGGGGAGGGCTTCGGGTACGGCGTAGGGTATGGGTTAGGCTTAGTGTTAGTGTTAGTGTTAGGGTTAGGGCTCGGTTTAGGTTACGGGTTAGGATTAGGGTACTGGTTAGGGTTAGGGTAGTCTTTAGGGTTAGTGTACGCGTTAGGGTTAGGGTAGTTATTAAACCTATCCCACTCTCTAGATACCCCTTAGCACGTAAAGGAATATTATTTGGGGGTCCAGCCATGGAGAAGAGTTTAGATACTAGGATAAGATAAGGAACACACCCATTATAAAGAAATCACATTAGGATTCTCTTTTTAAGCTGTTCCTTATAACACTAGTGTTTAGGAAATCTATTGGATGCAGAAGCAGTCAAGGGTAGCCTAGGGTTAGTTTAGGCTTAGGGTTAGGCTTAGGGTACGGGTTCGGGGAGGGCTACGTGTACGGCGTAGGTTATGGGTTAGGGTTAGGGTTAGGCTTAGTGTTAGGGTTAGGGCTCCGTTTAGGGTACGGTTTAGGATTAGGGTACGTGTGTGGGTTAGGGTAGGGGTTAGGGTTAGGGTACGCATTAGCGTTAGGGTAGTTATTAAACCTATCCCACTCTCTAGATACCCCTTAGCACTTAAAGGAATATTATTTGGAGGTCCAGCCATGGAGAAGAGTTTAGACAGTAGTATAAGATAAGGAACACACCCATTATAAAGAAATCACATTAGGATTCTCTTTTTAGGCTGTTCCTTAAAACACTAGTGCTTAGGAAATCTATTGGAGGCAGAAGCAGTCAAGGGTAGCCTAGGGTTAGGGTTAGGCTTACGGTTAGGCTTAGGGTACGGCTTAGGGTACGGGTTCGGGGAGGGCTTCGGGTACGGCGTAGGGTATGTGTTAGGGTTAGGGTTAGGGTTAGGGTTAGTATTAGTGTTAGGGCTCGGTTTAGGGTACGGTTTAGGATTAGGGTACGTGTTAGGGTTAGGGTAGGGGTTAGGGTTAGGGTACGTGTTAGGTTTAGGGTAGTTATTAAACCTATCCCACTCTCTAGATACCCCTTAGCACGTAAAGGAATATTATTTGGAGGTCCAGCCATGGAGAAGAGTTTAGACACTAGGATAAGATAAGGAACACACCCATTATAAAGAAATCACATTAGGATTCTCTTTTTAAGCTGTTCCTTAAAACACTAGTGCTTAGGAAATCTATTGGAGGCAGAAGCAGTCAAGGGTAGCCTATTGTTAGGGTTAGGCTTAGGGTTAGGGTTAGGGTACGGCTTAGGGTACGGGATCGGGGAGGGCTTCGGGTACGGCGTAGGGTATGGGTTAGGCTTATTGTTAGATTTAGTGTTAGGGATAGGGCTCGGTTTAGGTTACGGGTTAGGATTAGGGTACTTGTTAGGGTTAGGGTAGAGGTTAGGGTTAGTGTACGTGTTAGGGTTAGGGTAGTGATTAAACCTATCACACACTCTAGATACCCCTTAGCACGTAAAGGAATATTATTTGGGGGTCCAGCCCTGGAGAAGAGTTTAGACACTAGGATAAGATAAGGAACACACCCATTATAAAGAAATCACATTAGGATTCTCTTTTTAAGCTCTTCTTTAAAACATTAGTGCTTAGGAAATCTATTGGAGGCAGAAGCAGTCAAGGGGAGCCTAGGGTTAGGTTTAGGCTTAGGGTTAGGCTTAGGGTAGGGCTTAGGTTACGGGTTCGGGGAGGGCTTCGGGTACGGCGTAGGGTATGGGTTAGAGTTAGGGTTAGGGTTAGTTTTAGGGTTAGGGCTCGGTTTAGGGTACGGGTTAGGATTAGGGTACGTGTTAGGGTTAGGATAGGGGTAAGGGTTAGGGTACGCGTTAGGGTTAGGGTAGTTGTTAAACCTATCCCACTCTCTAGATACCCCTTAGCACGTAAAGGAATATTATTTTGGGGTTCAGCCATGGAGAAGAGTTTAGACACTAGGATAAGATAAGGAACACACCCATTATAAAGAAATCACATTAGGATTCTCTTTTTAAGCTGTTCCTTAAAACACTAGTGCTTAGGAAATCTATTGGAGGCAGAAGCAGTCAAGGGTAGCCTAGGGTTAGGGTTAGGCTTAGGGTTAGGCTTAAGGTACGGCTTAGGGTACGGGTTCTGGGAGGGGTTCGGGTACGGCGTAGGGTATGGGTTAGGGTTAGGGTTAGGTTTAGTGTTAGGGTTAGGGCTCGGTTTAGGGTACGGGTTAGGTTTAGGATACATGTTAGGGTTAGGGTAGGGGTTAGGGTTAGGGTAGTTATTAAACCTGTCCCACTCTCTAGATACCCCTTAGCACGTAAAGGAATATTATTTGGGGTTGCAGCCATGGAGAAGAGTTTAGACACTAGGATAAGATAAGGAACACACACATTATAAAGAAATCACATTAGGATTCTCTTTTTAAGCTGTTCCTTAAAACACTAGTGCTTAGGAAATCTATTGGAGGCAGAAGCAGTCAAGGGTAGCCTAGAGTTAGGGTTAGGCTTAGGGTTAGGCTTAGGGTACGGCTTAGGGTACGGGTTCGGGGAGGGCTTCGGGTACGGCGTAGGTTATGGGTTAGGGTTAGGGTTAGGGTTAGTGTTAGGGTTAGTGCTCGGTTTAGGGTACGGGTTAGGATTTGTGTACGTGTTAGGGTTAGGGTATGGGTTAGGCTTAGGGTACGCTTTAGGGTTAGGGTAGTTATTAAACCTATCCCAGTCTCTAGATACCCCTTAGCACGTAAAGGAATATTATTTGGGGGTCCAGCCATGGAGAAGAATTTAGACACTAGGATAAGATAAGGAACACACACATTATAAAGAAATCACATTAGGATTCTCTTTTTAAGCTGTTCCTTAAAACACTAGTGCTTAGGAAATCTATTGGAGGCAGAAGCAGTCAAGGGTAGTCTAGGGTTAGGGTTAGGCTTAGGGTTATGCTTAGGGTACGGCTTAGGGTACGGGTTCGGGGAGAGTTTCGGGTATGGTGTAGGGTAAGGGTTAGGGTTAGGGTTAGGGTTAGTGTTAGGGTTAGGGCTCGGTTTAGGGTATTGGTTAGGATTAGAGTACGTGTTAGGTTTAGGGCAGGGTTTAGGGTTAGGGTAAGCGTTAGGGTTAGAGTAGTTATTAAACCTATCCCACTCTCTCGATACCCCTTAGCACGTAAAGGAATATTATTTGGAGGTCCAGCCATGGAGAAGAGTTTAGACACTAAGATAATATAAGGAACACACACATTATAAAGAAATCACATTAGGATTCTCTTTTTAAGCTGTTCCTTAAAACACTAGTGCTTAGGAAATCTATTGGAGGCAGAAGCAGTCAAGGGTAGCCTAGGGTTAGTTTAGGCTTACGGTTAGGCTTAGGGTACGGCTTAGGGTACGGGTTCGGGGAGGGCTTCGTGTACGGCGTAGGTTATGGGTTAGTGTTAGGGTTAGGCTTAGTGTTAGGATTAGGGCTCCGTTTAGGGTACGGGTTAGGATTAGGTTACCTGTGAGGGTTAGGGTAGGGGTTAGGGTTAGGGTACGCGTTAGGGTTAGGGTAGTTACTAAACCTATCCCACTCTCTAGATACCCCTTAGCACGTAAAGGAATATTATTTGGGGGTCCAGCCATGAAGAATCGTTTAGACACTAGGATAAGATAAGGAACACACCCATTATAAAGAAATCACATTAGGATTCTCTTTTTAAGCTGTTCCTTAAAACACTAGTGCTTAGGAAATCTACTGGAGGCAGAAGCAGTCAAGGGTAGCCTAGGGTTAGGTTTAGGCTTAGGGTACGGCTTAGGGTACGGGTTCGGGGAGGGGTTCGGGTACGGCGTTGTGTATGGGTTAGGGTTAGGGTTAGGGTTAGTGTTAAGGTTATGGCTCGGTTTAGGGTACGGTTTAGGATTCGGGTACGTGTTAGGGTTAGGGTAGGGGTTAGGGTTAGGGTACGCGTTAGGTTTAGGGTAGTTATTAAACCTATCCCACTCTCTAGATACCCCTTAGCACGTAAAGGAATATTATTTGGGGGTCCAGCCATGGAGAAGCGTTTAGACACTAGGATAAGATAAGGAACAAACCCATTATTAAGAAATCACATTAGGATTCTCTTTTTAAGCTGTTCCTTAAAACACTAGTGCTTAGGAAATCTATTCTAGGCAGAAGCCGTCAAGGGTAGTCTAGGGTTAGGGTTAGGCTTAGGGTTTGGCTTAGGGTACGGCTTAGGGTACGGGTTCGGGGAGGGCTTCGTGTATGGCGTAGGGTATGGGTTAGGGTTAGGGTTAGGGTTAGTGTTAGGGTTAGGGCTCGGTTTAGGGTACGGGTTAGGATTAGGGTACGTGTTAGAGTTAGGATACGGGTAAGGGTTAGGGTACGCATTAGGGTTAGGTTAGTTATTAAACCTATCCCACTCTCTAGATACCCCTTAGCACGTAAAGGAATATTATCAAGGGGTCCAGCCATGGAGAAGAGTTTAGACACTAGGATAAGATAAGGAACTCACCCATTATAAAGAAATCACATTAGGATTCTCTTTTTAAGCTGTTCCTTAAAACACTAGTGCTTAGGAAGTCTATTGGAGGCAGAAGCAGTCAAGGGTAGCCTAGGGTTAGGGTTAGGCTTAGGGTTAGGCTTAGGGTACGGGTTCGGGGAGGGGATCGTGTACGGCATAGGGTATGGGTTAGGGTTAGGGTTAGGTTTAGTGTTAGGGTTAGGGCTCGGTTTAGGGTACGGGTTAGGTTTAGGATACATGTTAGGGTTAGGGTAGGGGTTAGGGTTAGGGTAGTTATTAAACCTGTCCCACTCTCTAGATACCCCTTGGCACGTAAAGGAATATTATTTGGGTGTCCAGCCATGGAGAAGGGTTTAGATACTAGGATAAGATAAGGAAAACACCCATTATAAAGAAAACACATTAGAATTCTCTTTTTAAGCTGCTCCTTAAAACACTAGTGCTTAGGAAACTTATTGGAGGCAGAAGCAGTCAAGGGTAGCCTAGGGTTAGGGTTAGGCTTAGGGTTAGGCTTAGGGTACGGCTTAGGGTACGGGTTCGGGGAGGGCTTCGGGCACGACGTAGGGTATGGGTTAGGGTTAGGTTTAGGGTTTGTGTTAGAGTTAGGGCTCGGTGTAGTGTACGGGTTAGGATTAGGGTACGTGTTAGAGTTAGGAAATGGGTAAGGGTTAGGGTACGCATTAGGGTTAGGGTAGTTATTAAACCTATCCCACTCTCTAGATACCCCTTAACAAGTAAAGGAATATTATTTGGGGGTCCAGCCATGGAGAAGAGTTTAGACACTAAGATAATATAAGGAACACCCACATTATAAAGAAATCACATTAGGAATCTTTTTTAAGCTGTTCCTTAAAACACTAGTTCTTAGGAAATCTATTGGAGGCAGAAGCAGTCAAGGGTAGCCTAGGGTTAGGTTAGGCTTACGGTTAGGCTTAGGGTACGGCTTAGGGTACGGGATCGGGGAGAACTTCGGGTACGGCGTAGGGTATGTGTTAGGGTTAGGGTTAGGGTTAGTGTTAGGGTTAGGGCTCGGTTTAGGGTACGGTTTAGGATTAGGGTACGTGTTAGGGTTAGGGTAGGGGTTAGGGTTAGGGTACGTGTTAGGTTTAGGGTAGTTATTAAACCTATCCCACTCTCTAGAAACCCCTTAGCACGTAAAGGAATATTATTTGGAGGTCCAGCCCTGGAGAAGAGTTTAGACACTAGGATAAGATAAGGAACTCACCCATTATAAAGAAATCACATTAGGATTCTATTTTTAAGCTGTTCCTTAAAACACTAGTGCTTAGGAAATCTATTGGAGGCAGAAGCAGTCGAGGGTAGCCTATCGTTAGGGTTAGGCTTAGGGTTAGGCTTAGGGTACGGCTTAGGGTACGGTTTCGGGGAGGGCTTCGTGTACGACGTAGGGTATGGGTTAGGTTTATAGTTAGGGTTAGTGTTAGGGTTAGGGCTCGGTTTAGGATACGTGTTAGGGTTAGGGTAGGGGTTAGGGTTAGGGTACGCGTTAGAGTTAGGGTAGTTATTAAACCTATCCCACTCTCTAGATACACATTAGCACGTAAAGGAATATTATTTGGGGGTCCAGCCATGGAGAAGAGTTTAGACAATAGGATAAGATAAGGAACACACCTATTATAAAGAAATCACATTAGGATTCTCTTTTTAAGCTGTTCCTTAAAACACTAGTGCTTAGGAAATCTATTGGAGGCAGAAGCAGTTAACGGTAGCATAGGGTTAGGGTTAGGCTTAGGGTTACGGTTAGGGTACGGCTTAGGGTAAGGGTTAGGTGAGGGGTTCGGGCATGGCGTAGGGTATGGGTTACGGTTAGGGTTAGGGTTAGTGTTAGGGTTAGGGCTCGGGTTAGGGTACGGTTTAGGATTAGGGTACGTGTTAGGGTTAGGGTAGGGGTTAGGGTTAGGATACGTGTTAGGGTTAGGGTTATTAAACCTATCCCACTCTCTAGATACCCCTTAGCACGTAAAGGAATATTATTTGGGGATCCAGCCTTGGAGAAGAGTTTAGACACTAGGGTAAGATAAGGAACACACCCTTTTTAAAGAAATCACATTAGGATTCTCTTTTTAAGGTGTTCCTTAAAACACTAGTGCTTAGGAAATCTATTGGAGGTAGAAGCAGTCAAGGGTAGCCTAGGGTTAGTGTTAGGCTTAGGTTTAGGGTTAGGGTACGGCTTAGGGTACGGGTTCGGGGAGGGCTTCGGGTATGGCGTAGGGTATGGGTTAGGGTTAGGGTTAGGGTTAGTGTTAGGGTTAGGTCTCGGTTTAGGGTACGGTTTAGGATTAGGGTACGTGTTAGGGTTAGGGTAGGGGTTAGGGTTAGGGTACGCGTTAGCGTTAGGGTAGTTATTAAACCTATCCCACTCTCTAGATACCCCTTAGCATGTAAAGGAATATTATTTGGAGGTCCAGCCATGGAGAAGAGTTTAGACACTAGGATAAGATAAGGAACACACCCATTATAAAGAAATCACATTAGGATTCTCTTTTTAAGCTGTTCCTTAAAACACTAGTGCTTAGGAAATCTATTGGAGGCAGAAGCAGTCAAGGGTAGCCTAGGGTTAGGGTTAGGCTTAGGGTTAGGGTTAGCGTACGGCTTAGGGTACGGGTTCGGGGAGGGCTTCGGGTACGGCGTAGGGTATGGGTTAGGGTTAGGGTTAGGGTTAGTGTTAGGGATAGGGCTCGGTTTAGGGTACGTGTTAGGGTTAGGGTAGGGGTTAGGGTTAGGGTACGCGTTAGAGTTAGGGTAGTTATTAAACCTATCCCACTCTCTAGATACACATTAGCACGTAAAGGAATATTATTTGGGGGTCCAGCCATGGAGAAGAGTTTAGACAATAGGATAAGATAAGGAACACCCCCATTATAAAGAAATCACATTAGGATTCTCTTTTTAAGCTGTTCCTTAAAACACTAGTGCTTAGGAAATCTATTGGAGGCAGAAGCAGTCAATGGTAGCATAGGGTTAGGGTTAGGCTTAGGGTTACGGTTAGGGTACTGCTTAGGGTATAGGGTAGGGGAGGGGTTCGGGCACGGCGTAGGGTATGGGTTACGGTTAGGGTTAGGGTTAGTGATAGGGTTAGGGCTCGGGTTAGGGTACGGTTTAGGATTAGGGTACGTGTTAGGGTTAGGGTAGGGGTTAGGGTTAGGATACGTGTTAGGGTTAGGGTTATTAAATCTATCCCACTCTCTAGATACCCCTTAGCACGTAAAGGAATATTATTTGGGGATCCAGCCATGGAGAAGAGTTTAGACACTAGGATAAGATAAGGAACACACCCATTATAAAGAAATCAAATTAGGATACACTTTTTAAGCTGTTCCTTAAAACACTATTGCTTAGGAAATCTATTGGAGGCAGACGCAGTCAAGGGTAGCCTAGGGTTAGGGTTAGGCTTAGGATTAGGCTTAGGGTACGGCTTAGGGTACGAGTACGGGGAGGGCTTCGGGTACGGTGTAGGGTATGGGTTAGGGTCAGGGTTAGGGTTAGTGTTAGTGTTAGTGCTCGGTTTAGTGTACGGCTTAGGAAAAGGGTACGTGTTAGGGTTAGGGTAGGGGTTAGGGTTAGGGTACGCATTAGGGTTAGGGTAATTATTAAACCTATCTCACTCTCTAGATACCCCTTAGAACGTAGAGGAATATTTTTTGGGGGTCCAGCCATGGAGAAGAATTTAGACACTAGGGTAAGATAAGGAACACACCCTTTTTAAAGAAATCACATTAGGATTCTCTTTTTAAGCTGTTCCTTAAAACACTAGTGCTTAGGAAATCTATTGGAGGCAGAAGCAGTCAAGGATAGCCTAGGGTTAGGGTTAGGCTTAGGGTTAGGGTTAGGGTACGGCTTAGGGTACGGGTTCGGGGAGGGCTTCGGGTATGGCGTATGGTATGGGTTAGGGTTAGGGTTAGGGTTAGTGTTAGGGTTAGGTCTCGGTTTAGGGTACAGTTTAGGATTAGTGTACGTGTTAGGGTTAGGGTAGGGGTTAGGGTTAGGGTACGCGTTAGCGTTAGGGTAGTTATTAAACCTATCCCACTCTCTAGATACCCCTTAGCACGTAAAGGATTATTATTTGGAGGTCCAGCCATGGAGAAGAGTTTAGACACTAGGATAAGATAAGGAACACACCCATTATAAAGAAATCACATTAGGATTCTCTTTTTAAGCTGTTCCTTAAAACACTAGTGCTTAGGAAATCTATTGGAGGCAGAAGCAGTCAAGGGTAGCCTAGGGTTAGGGTTAGGCTTAGGGTTAGGTTTAGCGTACGGCTTAGGGTACGGGTTTGGGGAGGGCTTCGGGTACAGCGTAGGGTATGGGTTAGGGTTAGGGTTAGGGTTAGTGTTAGGGATAGGGCTCGGTTTAGGGTACGGGTTATTATTAAGGTACGTGTTAGGGTTAGGATAGTGGTTAGGGTTAATGTACGTGTTAGGGTTAGGGTAGTGATTAAACCTATCCCACTCTCTAGATACCCCTTAGCACGTAAAGGAATATTATTTGGGGGTCCAGCCATGGAGAAGGGTTTAGATACTAGGATAAGATAAGGAAAACACCCATTATAAAGAAAACACATTAGAATTCTCTTTTTAAGCTGCTCCTTAAAACACTAGTGCTTAGGAAACTTATTGGAGGCAGAAGCAGTCAAGGGTAGCCTAGGGTTAGGGTTAGGCTTAGGGTTAGGCTTAGGGTACGGCTTAGGGTACGGGTTCGGGGAGGGCTTCGGGCACGACGTAGGGTATGGGTTACGGTTAGGTTTAGGGTTTGTGTTAGAGTTAGGGCTCGATGTAGTGTACGGTTTAGGATTAGGGTACGTGTTAGAGTTAGGAAAGGGGTAAGGGTTAGGGTACGCATTAGGGTTAGGGTAGTTATTAAACCTATCCCACTCTCTAGATACCCCTTAGCAAGTAAAGGAATATTATTTGGGGGTCCAGCCATGGAGAAGAGTTTAGACACTAAGATAATATAAGGAACACACACATTATAAAGAAATCACATTAGGAATCTTTTTTAAGCTGTTCCTTAAAACACTAGTTCTTAGGAAATCTATTGGAGGCAGAAGCAGTCAAGGGTAGCCTAGGGTTAGGTTAGGTTTACGGTTAGGCTTAGGGTACGGCTTAGGGTACGGGTTCGGGGAGACCTTCGGGTACGGCGTAGGGTATGTGTTAGGGTTAGGGTTAGGGTTAGTGTTAGGGTTAGGGCTCGGTTTAGGGTACGGTTTAGGATTAGGGTACGTGTTAGGGTTAGGGTAGGGGATAGGGTTAGGGTACGTGTTAGGTTTAGGGTAGTTATTAAACCTATCCCACTCTCTAGAAACCCCTTAGCACGTAAAGGAATATTATTTGGAGGTCCAGCCCTGGAGAAGAGTTTAGACACTAGGATAAGATAAGGAACTCACCCATTATAAGGAAATCACATTAGGATTCTCTTTTTAAGCTGTTCCTTAAAACACTAGTGCTTAGGAAATCTATTGGAGGCAGAAGCAGTCGAGGGTAGCCTATCGTTAGGGTTAGGCTTAGGGTTAGGCTTAGGGTACGGCTTAGGGTACGGGTTCGGGGAGGGCTTCGGGTACGACGTAGGGTATGGGTTAGGTTTATAGTTAGGGTTAGTGTTAGGGTTAGGGCTTGGTTTAGGGTACGTGTTAGGGTTAGGGTAGGGGTTAGGGTTAGGGTACGCGTTAGAGTTAGGGTAGTTATTAAACCTATCCCACTCTCTAGATACACATTAGCACGTAAAGGAATATTATTTGGGGGTCCAGCCATGGAGAAGAGTTTAGACAATAGGATAAGATAAGGAACACACCCATTATAAAGAAATCACATTAGGATACACTTTTTAAGCTGTTCCTTAAAACACTATTGCTTAGGAAATCTATTGGAGGCAGACGCAGTCAAGGGTAGCCTAGGGTTAGGGTTAGGCTTAGGATTAGGCTTAGGGTACGGCTTAGGGTACGAGTACGGGGAGGGCTTCGGGTACGGCGTAGGGTATGGGTTATGGTTAGGGTTAGGGTTAGTGTTAGGGATAGGGCTCGGTTTAGGGTACGGGTTAGGATTAAGGTACGTGTTAGTGTTAGGATAGTGGTTAGGGTTAATGTACGTGTTAGGGTTAGGGTAGTGATTAAACCTATCCCACTCTCTAGATACCCCTTAGCACGTAAAGGAATATTATTTGGGGGTCCAGCCATGGAGAAGAGTTTAGACACTAAGATAATATAAGGAACACACACATTATAAAGAAATCACATTAGGATTCTCTTTTTAAGCTGTTCCTTAAAACACTAGTGTTTAGGAAACCTATTGGAGGCAGAAGCAGTCAAGGGTAGCCTAGGGTTAGGGTTAGGCTTAGGGTTAGGCTTAGGGTACGGCTTAGGGTACGGGTTCGGGGAGGGCTTCGGGCACGACGTAGGGTATGGGTTAGGGTTAGGTTTAGGGTTTGTGTTAGAGTTAGGGCTCGGTGTAGTGTACGGGTTAGGATTAGGGTACGTGTTAGAGTTAGGAAATGGGTAAGGGTTAGGGTACGCATTAGGGTTAGGGTAGTTATTAAACCTATCCCACTCTCTAGATACCCCTTAACAAGTAAAGGAATATTATTTGGGGGTCCAGCCATGGAGAAGAGTTTAGACACTAAGATAATATAAGGAACACACACATTATAAAGAAATCACATTAGGAATCTTTTTTAAGCTGTTCCTTAAAACACTAGTTCTTAGGAAATCTATTGGAGGCAGAAGCAGTCAAGGGTAGCCTAGGGTTAGGTTAGGCTTACGGTTAGACTTAGGGTACGGCTTAGGGTACGGGATCGGGGAGAACTTCGGGTACGGCGTAGGGTATGTGTTAGGGTTAGGGTTAGGGTTAGTGTTAGGGTTAGGGCTCGGTTTAGGGTACGGTTTAGGATTAGGGTACGTGTTAGGGTTAGGGTAGGGGTTAGGGTTAGGGTACGTGTTAGGTTTAGGGTAGTTATTAAACCTTTCCCACTCTCTAGAAACCCCTTAGCACGTAAAGGAATATTATTTGGAGGTCCAGCCCTGGAGAAGAGTTTAGACACTAGGATAAGATAAGGAACTCACCCATTATAAAGAAATCACATTAGGATTCTATTTTTAAGCTGTTCCTTAAAACACTAGTGCTTAGGAAATCTATTGGAGGCAGAAGCAGTCGAGGGTAGCCTATCGTTAGGGTTAGGCTTAGGGTTAGGCTTAGGGTACGGCTTAGGGTACGGTTTCGGGGAGGGCTTCGGGTACGACGTAGGGTATGGGTTAGGTTTATAGTTAGGGTTAGTGTTAGGGTTAGGGCTCGGTTTAGGGTACGTGTTAGGGTTAGGGTAGGGGTTAGGGTTAGGGTACGCGTTAGAGTTAGGGTAGTTATTAAACCTATCCCACTCTCTAGATACACATTAGCACGTAAAGGAATATTATTTGGGGATCCAGCCATGGAGAAGAGTTTAGACAATAGGATAAGATAAGGAACACACCTATTATAAAGAAATCACATTAGGATTCTCTTTTTAAGCTGTTCCTTAAAACACTAGTGCTTAGGAAATCTATTGGAGGCAGAAGCAGTTAACGGTAGCATAGGGTTAGGGTTAGGCTTAGGGTTACGGTTAGGGTACGGCTTAGGGTAAGGGTTAGGGGAGGGGTTCGGGCATGGCGTAGGGTATGGGTTACGGTTAGGGTTAGGGTTAGTGTTAGGGTTAGGGCTCGGGTTAAGGTACGGTTTAGGATTAGGGTACGTGTTAGGGTTAGGGTAGGGGTTAGGGTTAGGATACGTGTTAGGGTTAGGGTTATTAAACCTATCCCACTCTCTAGATACCCCTTAGCACGTAAAGGAATATTATTTGGGGATCCAGCCTTGGAGAAGAGTTTAGACACTAGGGTAAGATAAGGAACACACCCTTTTTAAAGAAATCACATTAGGATTCTCTTTTTAAGGTGTTCCTTAAAACACTAGTGCTTAGGAAATCTATTGGAGGCAGAAGCAGTCAAGGGTAGCCTAGGGTTAGGTTTAGGCTTAGGTTTAGGGTTAGGGTACGGCTTAGGGTACGGGTTCGGGGAGGGCTTCGGGTATGGCGTAGGTTATGGGTTAGGGTTAGGGTTAGGGTTAGTGTTAGGGTTAGGTCTCGGTTTAGGGTACGGTTTAGGATTAGGGTACGTGTTAGGGTTAGGGTAGGGGTTAGGGTTAGGGTACGCGTTAGCGTTAGGGTAGTTATTAAACCTATCCCACTCTCTAGATACCCCTTAGCATGTAAAGGAATATTATTTGGAGGTCCAGCCATGGAGAAGAGTTTAGACACTAGGATAAGATAAGGAACACACCCATTATAAAGAAATCACATTAGGATTCTCTTTTTAAGCTGTTCCTTAAAACACTAGTGCTTAGGAAATCTATTGGAGGCAGAAGCAGTCAAGGGTAGCCTAGGGTTAGGGTTAGGCTTAGGGTTAGGGTTAGCGTACGGCTTAGGGTACGGGTTCGGGGAGGGCTTCGGGTACGGCGTAGGGTATGGGTTAGGGTTAGGGTTAGGGTTAGTGTTAGGGATAGGGCTCGGTTTAGGGTACGTGTTAGGGTTAGGGTAGGGGTTAGGGTTAGGGTACGCGTTAGAGTTAGGGTAGTTATTAAACCTATCCCACTCTCTAGATACACATTAGCACGTAAAGGAATATTATTTGGGGGTCCAGCCATGGAGAAGAGTTTAGACAATAGGATAAGATAAGGAACACCCCCATTATAAAGAAATCACATTAGGATTCTCTTTTTAAGCTGTTCCTTAAAACACTAGTGCTTAGGAAATCTATTGGAGGCAGAAGCAGTCAATGGTAGCATAGGGTTAGGGTTAGGCTTAGGGTTACGGTTAGGGTACTGCTTAGGGTATAGGGTAGGGGATGGGTTCGGGCACGGCGTAGGGTATGGGTTACGGTTAGGGTTAGGGTTAGTGATAGGGTTAGGGCTCGGGTTAGGGTACGGTTTAGGATTAGGGTACGTGTTAGGGTTAGGGTAGGGGTTAGGGTTAGGATACGTGTTAGGGTTAGGGTTATTAAACCTATCCCACTCTCTAGATACCCCTTAGCACGTAAAGGAATATTATTTGGGGATCCAGCCATGGAGAAGAGTTTAGACACTAGGATAAGATAAGGAACACACCCATTATAAAGAAATCACATTAGGATACACTTTTTAAGCTGTTCCTTAAAATACTATTGCTTAGGAAATCTATTGGAGGCAGACGCAGTCAAGGGTAGCCTAGGGTTAGGGTTAGGCTTAGGATTAGGCTTAGGGTACGGCTTAGGGTACGAGTACGGGGAGGGCTTCGGGTACGGTGTAGGGTATGGGTTAGGGTCAGGGTTAGGGTTAGTGTTAGTGTTAGTGCTCGGTTTAGTGTACGGCTTAGGAAAAGGGTACGTGTTAGGGTTAGGGTAGGGGTTAGGGTTAGGGTACGCATTAGGGTTAGGGTAGTTATTAAACCTATCTCACTCTCTAGATACCCCTTAGAACGTAGAGGAATATTTTTTGGGGGTCCAGCCATGGAGAAGAATTTAGACACTAGGGTAAGATAAGGAACACATCCTTTTTAAAGAAATCACATTAGGATTCTCTTTTTAAGCTGTTCCTTAAAACACTAGTGCTTAGGAAATCTATTGGAGGCAGAAGCAGTCAAGGATAGCCTAGGGTTAGGGTTAGGCTTAGGGTTAGGGTTAGGTTACGGCTTAGGGTACGGGTTCGGGGAGGGCTTCGGGTATGGCGTATGGTATGGGTTAGGGTTAGGGTTAGGGTTAGTGTTAGGGTTAGGTCTCGGTTTAGGGTACGGTTTAGGATTAGGGTACATGTTAGGGTTAGGGTAGGGGTTAGGGTTAGGGTACGCGTTAGCGTTAGGGTATTTATTAAACCTATCCCACTCTCTAGATACCCCTTATCACGTAAAGGATTATTATTTGGAGGTCCAGCCATGGAGAAGAGTTTAGACACTAGGATAAGATAAGGAACACACCCATTATAAAGAAATCACATTAGGATTCTCTTTTTAAGCTGTTCCTTAAAACACTAGTGCTTAGGAAATCTATTGGAGGCAGAAGCAGTCAAGGGTTGCCTAGGGTTAGGGTTAGGCTTAGGGTTAGGTTTAGCGTACGGCTTAGGGTACGGGTTTGGGGAAGGCTTCGGGTACAGCGTAGGGTATGGGTTAGGGTTAGGGTTAGGGTTAGTGGTAGGGATAGGGCTCGGTTTAGGGTACGGGTTAGGATTAAGGTACGTGTTAGGGTTAGGATAGTGGTTAGGGTTAATGTACGTGTTAGGGTTAGGGTAGTGATTAAACCTATCCCACTCTCTAGATACCCCTTAGCACGTAAAGGAATATTATTTGGGGGTCCAGCCATGGAGAAGGGTTTAGACACTAGGATAAGATAAGGAAAACACCCATTATAAAGAAAACACATTAGAATTCTCTTTTTAAGCTGCTCCTTAAAACACTAGTGCTTAGGAAACTTATTGGAGGCAGAAGCAGTCAAGGGTAGCCTAGGCTTAGGGTTAGGCTTAGGGTTAGGCTTAGGGTACGGCTTAGGGTACGGGTTCGGGGAGGGCTTCGGGCACGACGTAGGGTATGGGTTACGGTTAGGTTTAGGGTTTGTGTTAGAGTTAGGGCTCGATGTAGTGTACGGTTTAGGATTAGGGTACGTGTTAGAGTTAGGAAAGGGGTAAGGGTTAGGGTACGCATTAGGGTTAGGGTAGTTATTAAACCTATCCCACTCTCTAGATAACCCTTAGCAAGTAAAGGAATATTATTTGGGGGTCCAGCCATGGAGAAGAGTTTAGACACTAAGATAATATAAGGAACACACACATTATAAAGAAATCACATTAGGAATCTTTTTTAAGCTGTTCCTTAAAACACTAGTTCTTAGGAAATCTATTGGAGGCAGAAGCAGTCAAGGGTAGCCTAGGGTTAGGTTAGGCTTACGGTTAGGCTTAGGGTACGGCTTAGGGTACGGGTTCGGGGAGACCTTCGGGTACGGCGTAGGGTATGTGTTAGGGTTAGGGTTAGGGTTAGTGTTAGGGTTAGGGCTCGGTTTAGGGTACGGTTTAGGATTAGGGTACGTGTTAGGGTTAGGGTAGGGGTTAGGGTTAGGGTACGTGTTAGGTTTAGGGTAGTTATTAAACCTATCCCACTCTCTAGAAACCCCTTAGCACGTAAAGGAATATTATTTGGAGGTCCAGCCCTGGAGAAGAGTTTAGACACTAGGATAAGATAAGGAACTCACCCATTATAAGGAAATCACATTAGGATTCTCTTTTTAAGCTGTTCCTTAAAACACTAGTGCTTAGGAAATCTATTGGAGGCAGAAGCAGTCGAGGGTAGCCTATCGTTAGGGTTAGGCTTAGGGTTAGGCTTAGGGTACGGCTTAGGGTACGGGTTCGGGGAGGGCTTCGGGTACGACGTAGGGTATGGGTTAGGTTTATAGTTAGGGTTAGTGTTAGGGTTAGGGCTTGGTTTAGGGTACGTGTTAGGGTTAGGGTAGGGGTTAGGGTTAGGGTACGCGTTAGAGTTAGGGTAGTTATTAAACCTATCCCACTCTCTAGATACACATTAGCACGTAAAGGAATATTATTTGGGGGTCCAGCCATGGAGAAGAGTTTAGACAATAGGATAAGATAAGGAACACTCCCATTATAAAGAAATCACATTAGGATTCTCTTTTTAAGCTGTTCCTTAAAACACTAGTGCTTAGGAAATCTATTGGAGGCAGAAGCAGTCAACGGTAGCATAGGGTTAGGGTTAGGCTTAGGGTTACGGTTAGGGTACGGCTTAGGGTAAGGGTTAGGGGAGGGGTTCGGGCATGGCATAGGGTATGGGTTACGGTTAGGGTTAGGGTTAGTGTTAGGGTTAGGGCTCGGGTTAGGGTACGGTTTAGGATTAGGGTACGTGTTAGGGTTAGGGTAGGGTTTAGGTTTAGGATACGTGTTAGGGTTAGGGTTATTAAACCTATCCCACTCTCTAGATACCCCTTAGCACGTAAAGGAATATTATTTGGGGATCCAGCCATGGAGAAGAGTTTAGACACTAGGATAAGATAAGGAACACACCCATTATAAAGAAATCACATTAGGATACACTTTTTAAGCTGTTCCTTAAAACACTATTGCTTAGGAAATCTATTGGAGGCAGACGCAGTCAAGGGTAGCCTAGGGTTAGGGTTAGGCTTAGGATTAGGCTTAGGGTACGGCTTAGGGTACGAGTACGGGGAGGGCTTCGGGTACGGTGTAGGGTATGGGTTAGGGTCAGGGTTAGGGTTAGTGTTAGTGTTAGTGCTCGGTTTAGTGTACGGCTTAGGAAAAGGGTTCGTGTTAGGGTTAGGGTAGGGGTTAGGTTAGGGTACGCATTAGGGTTAGGGTAGTTATTAAACCTATCTCACTCTCTAGATACCCCTTAGAACGTAGAGGAATATTTTTTGGGGGTCCAGCCATGGAGAAGAGTTTAGACACTAGGGTAAGATAAGGAACACACCCTTTTTAAAGAAATCACATTAGGATTCTCTTTTTAAGCTGTTCCTTAAAACACTAGTGCTTAGGAAATCTATTGGAGGCAGAAGCAGTCAAGGGTAGCCTAGGGTTAGGGTTAGGCTTAGGGTTAGGGTTAGGGTACGGCTTAGGGTACGGGTTCGGGGAGGGCTTCGGGTATGGCGTAGGGTATGGGTTAGGGTTACGGTTAGGGTTAGTGTTAGGGTTAGGTCTCGGTTTAGGGTACGGTTTAGGATTAGGGTACGTGTTAGGGTTAGGGTAGGGGTTAGGGTTAGGGTACGCGTTAGCGTTAGGGTAGTTATTAAACCTATCCCACTCTCTAGATACCCCTTAGCAAGTAAAGGAATATTATTTGGGGGTCCAGCCATGGAGAAGAGTTTAGACACTAGGATAAGATAAGGAACACACCCATTATAAAGAAATCACATTAAGATTCTCTTTTTAAGCTGTTCCTTAAAACACTAGTGCTTAGGAAATCTATTGGAGGCAGAAGCAGTCAAGGGTAGCCTAGGGTTAGGGTTAGGCTTAGGGTTAGGCTTAGGGTATGGCTTAGGGTACGGGTTCGGGGAGGGCTTCGGGCACGATGTAGGGTATGGGTTAGGGTTAGGTTTAGGGTTTGTGTTAGAGTTAGGCCTCGGTGTAGTGTACGGGTTAGGATTCGGGTACGTGTTAGAGTTAGGAAAGGGGTAAGGGTTAGGGTACGCATTAGGGTTAGGGTAGTTATTAAACCTATCCCACTCTCTAGATACCCCTTAGCAAGTAAAGGAATATTATTTGGGGGTCCAGCCATGGAGAAGAGTTTAGACACTAAGATAATATAAGGAACACACACATTATAAAGAAATCACATTAGGATTCTCTTTTTAAGCTGTTCCTTAAAACACTAGTGCTTAGGAAATCTATTGGAGGCAGAAGCAGTCGAGGGTAGCCTATCGTTAGGGTTAGGCTTAGGGTTAGGCTTAGGGTAAGGCTTAGGGTAAGGGTTCGGGGAGGGCTTCGGGTACGACGTAGGGTATGGGTTAGGGTTAGGGTTAGGGTTACTGTTAGGGTTAGGGCTCGGTTTAGGGTCTGGGTTAGGATTAGGGTACGGGTTAGGGTTAGGGTAGTGGTTAGGGTTAGTGTAGGTGTTAGGGTTAGTGTAGTGATTAAACCTATCCCACTCTCTAGATACCCCTTAGCACGTAAAGGAATATTATTTGGGGGTCCAGCCATGGAGAAGAGTTTAGATACTAGGATAAGATAAGGAAAACACACATTATAAAGAAAACACATTAGAATTCTCTTTTTAAGCTGCTCCTTAAAACACTAGTGCTTAGGAAACCTATTGGAGGCAGAAGCAGTCAAGGGTATCCTAGGGTTAGCGTTAGGCTTAGGGTTAGGCTTAGGGTACGGCTTAGGGTACGGGTTCGGGGAGGGCTTCGGGTACGACGTAGGGTATGGGTTAGGGTTAGGGTTAGGGTTTGTGTTAGGGTTAGGGCTCGGTGTAGGGTACGGGTTAGGTTTAGGATACATGTTAGGGTTAGGGTAGGGGTTAGGGTTAGGGTAGTTATTAAACCTGTCCCACTCTCTAGATACCCCTTAGCACGTAAAGGAATATTATTTGGGGTTGCAGCCATGGAGAAGAGTTTAGATACTAGGATAAGATAAGGAAAACACCCATTATAAAGAAAACACATTAGAATTCTCTCTTTAAGCTGCTCCTTAAAACACTAGTGCTTAGGAAACTTATTGGAGGCAGAAGCAGTCAAGGGTAGCCTAGGGTTAGGGTTAGGCTTAGGGTTACGCTTAGGGTACGGCTTAGGGTACGGGTTCGGGGAGGGCTTCGGGCACGACGTAGGGTATGGGTTAGGGTTAGGTTTAGGGTTTGTGTTAGAGTTAGGGCTCGGTGTAGTGTACGGTTTAGGATTAGGGTACGTGTTAGAGTTAGGAAAGGGGTAAGGGTTAGGGTACGCATTAGGGTTAGGGTAGTTATTAAACCTATCCCACTCTCTAGATACCCCTTAGCAAGTAAAGGAATATTATTTGGGGGTCCAGCCATGGAGAAGAGTTTAGACACTAAGATAATATAAGGAACACACCCATTATAAAGAAATCACATTAGGAATCTTTTTTAAGCTGTTCCTTAAAACACTAGTGCTTAGGAAATCTATTGGAGGCAGAAGCAGTCAAGGGTAGCCTAGGGTTAGGTTAGGCTTACGGTTAGGCTTAGGGTACGGCTTAGGGTACGGGTTCGGGGAGACCTTCGGGTACGGCGTAGGGTATGTGTTAGGGTTAGGGTTAGGGTTAGTGTTAGGGTTAGGGCTCGGTTTAGGGTACGGTTTAGGATTAGGGTACGTGTTAGGGTTAGGGTAGGGGTTAGGGTTAGGGTACGTGTTAGGTTTAGGGTAGTTATTAAACCTATCCCACTCTCTAGAAACCCCTTAGCACGTAAAGGAATATTATTTGGAGGTCCAGCCCTGGAGAAGAGTTTAGACACTAGGATAAGATAAGGAACTCACCCATTATAAGGAAATCACATTAGGATTCTCTTTTTAAGCTGTTCCTTAAAACACTAGTGCTTAGGAAATCTATTGGAGGCAGAAGCAGTCGAGGGTAGCCTATCGTTAGGGTTAGGCTTAGGGTTAGGCTTAGGGTACGGCTTAGGGTACGGGTTCGGGGAGGGCTTCGGGTACGACGTAGGGTATGGGTTAGGTTTATAGTTAGGGTTAGTGTTAGGGTTAGGGCTTGGTTTAGGGTACGTGTTAGGGTTAGGGTAGGGGTTAGGGTTAGGGTACGCGTTAGAGTTAGGGTAGTTATTAAACCTATCCCACTCTCTAGATACACATTAGCACGTAAAGGAATATTATTTGGGGGTCCAGCCATGGAGAAGAGTTTAGACAATAGGATAAGATAAGGAACACTCCCATTATAAAGAAATCACATTAGGATTCTCTTTTTAAGCTGTTCCTTAAAACACTAGTGCTTAGGAAATCTATTGGAGGCAGAAGCAGTCAACGGTAGCATAGGGTTAGGGTTAGGCTTAGGGTTACGGTTAGGGTACGGCTTAGGGTAAGGGTTAGGGGAGGGGTTCGGGCATGGCATAGGGTATGGGTTACGGTTAGGGTTAGGGTTAGTGTTAGGGTTAGGGCTCGGGTTAGGGTACGGTTTAGGATTAGGGTACGTGTTAGGGTTAGGGTAGGGTTTAGGTTTAGGATACGTGTTAGGGTTAGGGTTATTAAACCTATCCCACTCTCTAGATACCCCTTAGCACGTAAAGGAATATTATTTGGGGATCCAGCCATGGAGAAGAGTTTAGACACTAGGATAAGATAAGGAACACACCCATTATAAAGAAATCACATTAGGATACACTTTTTAAGCTGTTCCTTAAAACACTATTGCTTAGGAAATCTATTGGAGGCAGACGCAGTCAAGGGTAGCCTAGGGTTAGGGTTAGGCTTAGGATTAGGCTTAGGGTACGGCTTAGGGTACGAGTACGGGGAGGGCTTCGGGTACGGTGTAGGGTATGGGTTAGGGTCAGGGTTAGGGTTAGTGTTAGTGTTAGTGCTCGGTTTAGTGTACGGCTTAGGAAAAGGGTACGTGTTAGGGTTAGGGTAGGGGTTAGGTTAGGGTACGCATTAGGGTTAGGGTAGTTATTAAACCTATCTCACTCTCTAGATACCCCTTAGAACGTAGAGGAATATTTTTTGGGGGTCCAGCCATGGAGAAGAGTTTAGACACTAGGGTAAGATAAGGAACACACCCTTTTTAAAGAAATCACATTAGGATTCTCTTTTTAAGCTGTTCCTTAAAACACTAGTGCTTAGGAAATCTATTGGAGGCAGAAGCAGTCAAGGGTAGCCTAGGGTTAGGGTTAGGCTTAGGGTTAGGGTTAGGGTACGGCTTAGGGTACGGGTTCGGGGAGGGCTTCGGGTATGGCGTAGGGTATGGGTTAGGGTTACGGTTAGGGTTAGTGTTAGGGTTAGGTCTCGGTTTAAGGTACGGTTTAGGATTAGGGTACGTGTTAGGGTTAGGGTAGGGGTTAGGGTTAGGGTACGCGTTAGCGTTAGGGTAGTTATTAAACCTATCCCACTCTCTAGATACCCCTTAGCAAGTAAAGGAATATTATTTGGGGGTCCAGCCATGGAGAAGAGTTTAGACACTAGGATAAGATAAGGAACACACCCATTATAAAGAAATCACATTAAGATTCTCTTTTTAAGCTGTTCCTTAAAACACTAGTGCTTAGGAAATCTATTGGAGGCAGAAGCAGTCAAGGGTAGCCTAGGGTTAGGGTTAGGCTTAGGGTTAGGCTTAGGGTATGGCTTAGGGTACGGGTTCGGGGAGGGCTTCGGGCACGATGTAGGGTATGGGTTAGGGTTAGGTTTAGGGTTTGTGTTAGAGTTAGGCCTCGGTGTAGTGTACGGGTTAGGATTCGGGTACGTGTTAGAGTTAGGAAAGGGGTAAGGGTTAGGGTACGCATTAGGGTTAGGGTAGTTATTAAACCTATCCCACTCTCTAGATACCCCTTAGCAAGTAAAGGAATATTATTTGGGGGTCCAGCCATGGAGAAGAGTTTAGACACTAAGATAATATAAGGAACACACACATTATAAAGAAATCACATTAGGATTCTCTTTTTAAGCTGTTCCTTAAAACACTAGTGCTTAGGAAATCTATTGGAGGCAGAAGCAGTCGAGGGTAGCCTATCGTTAGGGTTAGGCTTAGGGTTAGGCTTAGGGTAAGGCTTAGGGTAAGGGTTCGGGGAGGGCTTCGGGTACGACGTAGGGTATGGGTTAGGGTTAGGGTTAGGGTTACTGTTAGGGTTAGGGCTCGGTTTAGGGTCTGGGTTAGGATTAGGGTACGGGTTAGGGTTAGGGTAGTGGTTAGGGTTAGTGTAGGTGTTAGGGTTAGTGTAGTGATTAAACCTATCCCACTCTCTAGATACCCCTTAGCACGTAAAGGAATATTATTTGGGGGTCCAGCCATGGAGAAGAGTTTAGATACTAGGATAAGATAAGGAAAACACACATTATAAAGAAAACACATTAGAATTCTCTTTTTAAGCTGCTCCTTAAAACACTAGTGCTTAGGAAACCTATTGGAGGCAGAAGCAGTCAAGGGTATCCTAGGGTTAGCGTTAGGCTTAGGGTTAGGCTTAGGGTACGGCTTAGGGTACGGGTTCGGGGAGGGCTTCGGGTACGACGTAGGGTATGGGTTAGGGTTAGGGTTAGGGTTTGTGTTAGGGTTAGGGCTCGGTGTAGGGTACGGGTTAGGTTTAGGATACATGTTAGGGTTAGGGTAGGGGTTAGGGTTAGGGTAGTTATTAAACCTGTCCCACTCTCTAGATACCCCTTAGCACGTAAAGGAATATTATTTGGGGTTGCAGCCATGGAGAAGAGTTTAGATACTAGGATAAGATAAGGAAAACACCCATTATAAAGAAAACACATTAGAATTCTCTCTTTAAGCTGCTCCTTAAAACACTAGTGCTTAGGAAACTTATTGGAGGCAGAAGCAGTCAAGGGTAGCCTAGGGTTAGGGTTAGGCTTAGGGTTACGCTTAGGGTACGGCTTAGGGTACGGGTTCGGGGAGGGCTTCGGGCACGACGTAGGGTATGGGTTAGGGTTAGGTTTAGGGTTTGTGTTAGAGTTAGGGCTCGGTGTAGTGTACGGTTTAGGATTAGGGTACGTGTTAGAGTTAGGAAAGGGGTAAGGGTTAGGGTACGCATTAGGGTTAGGGTAGTTATTAAACCTATCCCACTCTCTAGATACCCCTTAGCAAGTAAAGGAATATTATTTGGGGGTCCAGCCATGGAGAAGAGTTTAGACACTAAGATAATATAAGGAACACACCCATTATAAAGAAATCACATTAGGAATCTTTTTTAAGCTGTTCCTTAAAACACTAGTGCTTAGGAAATCTATTGGAGGCAGAAGCAGTCAAGGGTAGCCTAGGGTTAGGTTAGGCTTACGGTTAGGCTTAGGGTACGGCTTAGGGTACGGGTTCGGGGAGAACTTCGGGTACGGCGTAGGGTATGTGTTAGGGTTAGGGTTAGGGTTAGTGTTAGGGTTAGGTCTCGGTTTAGGGTACGGTTTAGGATTAGGGTACGTGTTAGGGTTAGGGTAGGAGTTAGGGTTAGGGTACGCGTTAGCGTTAGGGTAGTTATTAAACCTATCCCACTCTCTAGATACCCCTTAGCAAGTAAAGGAATATTATTTGGGGGTCCAGCCATGGAGAAGAGTTTAGACACTAGGATAAGATAAGGAACACACCCATTATAAAGAAATCACATTAAGATTCTCTTTTTAAGCTGTTCCTTAAAACACTAGTGCTTAGGAAATCTATTGGAGGCAGAAGCAGTCAAGGGTAGCCTAGGGTTAGGGTTAGGCTTAGGGTTAGGTTTAGCGTACGGCTTAGCGTACGGGTTTGGGGAGGGCTTCGGGTACGGCGTAGGGTATGGGTTAGGGTTAGGGTTAGGGTTAGTGTTAGGGATAGGGCTTGGTTTAGGGTACGGGTTAGGATTAAGGTACGTGTTAGGGTTAGGATAGTGGTTAGGGTTAATATACGTGTTAGGGTTAGGGTAGTGATTAAACCTATCCCACTCTCTAGATACCCCTTAGCACGTAAAGGAATATTATTTGGGGGTCCAGCCATGGAGAAGGGTTTAGATACTAGGATAAGATAAGGAAAACACCCATTATAAAGAAAACACATTAGAATTCTCTTTTTAAGCTGCTCCTTAAAACACTAGTGCTTAGGAAACTTATTGGAGGCAGAAGCAGTCAAGGGTAGCCTAGGGTTAGGGTTAGGCTTAGGGTTAGGGTTAGGGTACGGCTTAGGGTACGGGTTCGGGGAGGGCTTCGGGCACGATGTAGGGTATGGGTTAGGGTTAGGTTTAGGGTTTGTGTTAGAGTTAGGGCTCGGTGTAGTGTACGGGTTAGGATTAGGGTACGTGTTAGAGTTAGGAAAGGGGTAAGGGTTAGGGTACGCATTAGGGTTAGGGTAGTTATTAAACCTATCCCACTCTCTAGATACCCCTTAGCAAGTAAAGGAATATTATTTGGGGGTCCAGCCATGGAGAAGAGTTTAGACACTAAGATAATATAAGGAACACACACATTATAAAGAAATCACATTAGGATTCTCTTTTTAAGCTGTTCCTTAAAACACTAGTGCTTAGGAAATCTATTGGAGGCAGAAGCAGTCGAGGGTAGCCTATCGTTAGGGTTAGGCTTAGGGTTAGGCTTAGGGTACGGCTTAGGGTACGGGTTCGGGGAGGGCTTCGGGTACGACGTAGGGTATGGGTTAGGGTTAGGGTTAGGGTTACTGTTAGGGTTAGGGCTCGGTTTAGGGTCTGGGTTAGGATTTGGGTACGTGTTAGGGTTAGGGTAGTGGTTAGGGTTAGTGTAGGTGTTAGGGTTAGTGTAGTGATTAAACCTATCCCACTCTCTAGATACTCCTTAGCACGTAAAGGAATATTATTTGGGGGTCCAGCCATGGAGAAGAGTTTAGATACTAGGATAAGATAAGGAAAACACACATTATAAAGAAAACACATTAGAATTCTCTTTTTAAGCTGCTCCTTAAAACACTAGTGCTTAGGAAACCTATTGGAGGCAGAAGCAGTCAAGAGTATCCTAGGGTTAGCGTTAGGCTTAGGGTTAGGCTTAGGGTACGGCTTAGGGTACGGGTTCGGGGAGGGCTTCGGGTACGACGTAGGGTATGGGTTAGGGTTAGGGTTAGGGTTTGTGTTAGGGTTAGGGCTCGGTGTAGGGTACGGGTTAGGTTTAGGATACATGTTAGGGTTAGGGTAGGGGTTAGGGTTAGGGTAGTTATTAAACCTGTCCCACTCTCTAGATACCCTTAGCACGTAAAGGATTATTATTTGGGGTTGCAGCCATGGAGAAGAGTTTAGACACTAGTATAAGATAAGGAACACACCAATTATAAAGAAATCACATTAGGATTCTCTTTTTAATCTGTTCCTTAAAACACTAGTGCTTAGGAAATCTATTGGAGGCAGAAGCAGTCAAGGGTAGCCTAGGGTTAGGGTTAGGCTTAGGGTGAGGCTTAGGGTTCGGCTTAAGTTATGGGTTCCGGTACGGGTTCTTGTACGGCGTAGGGTATGGGTTAGGCTTAGGGTTAGTTTTAGGGTTAGGGCTCGGCTTAGGGTACGGGTTAATATTAAGGTACGTGTTAGGGCTAGGGTAGGGTTTAGGGTTAAGGTACGCCTTAGGGTTAGGTTTGTTATAAAACCTATCCCACTCTCTAGATACTCCTTAGCACGTAAATGAATATTATTTGGGGGTGCAGCCATGGAGAAGTGTTTAGACACTAGGATAAGATAAGGAACACACCCATTATAAAGAAATCACATTAGGATTCTCTTTTTAAGCTGTTCCTTAAAACACTTGTGCTTAGGAAATCTATTGGAGGCAGAAGCAGTCAAGGGTAGCCTAGGGTTAGGGTTAGGCTTAGGGTAAGGCTTAGGGTTCGGCTTAAGGTATGGGTTCCGGTACGGGTTCTTGTACGGCGTAGGGTATGGGTTAGGGTTAGGGTTAGTTTTAGGGTTAGGGCTCGGCTTAGGGTATGGGTTAATATTAAGGTACGTGTTAGGGTTAGGGTAGGGGTTAGGGTTAAGGTACGCCTTAGGGTTAGGTTTGTTATAAAACCTATCCCACTCTCTAGATACCCCTTAGCACGTAAATGAATATTATTTGGGGGTGCAGCCATGGAGAAGTGTTTAGACACTAGGATAATATAAGGAACACACCCATTATAAAGAAATCACATTAGGATTCTCTTTTTAAGCTGTTCCTTAAAACACTTGTGCTTAGGAAATCTATTGGAGGCAGAAGCAGTCAAGGGTAACCTAGGGTTAGGGTTAGGCTTAGGGTTAGGCTTAGGGTACGGCTTAGGGTACGGGTTCGGGGAGGGGTGCGGGTACGGCATAGGGTATGAGTTAGGTTTAGGGTTATGGTTAGTGCTAGGTTTAGGGCTCGGTTTAGGCTACGGGTTAGGATTAGTGTACGTGTTAGGGTTAGGGTATGGGTGAGGGTTAGGGTACGCGTTAGGTTTAGGGTAGTTACTAAACCTATGCCAGTCTCTAGATACCCCTTAGCACGTAAAGGAATATTATTTGGGGGTCCAGCCATGGAGAAGTGTTTAGACACTAGGATAAGATAAGGAACACACCCATTATAAAGAAATCACATTAGGATTCTCTTTTGAAGCTGTTCCTTAAAACACTAGTGCTTAGGAAATCTATTGGAGGCAGAAGCAGTCAAGGGTAGCCTAGGGTTAGGGTTAGGCTTAGGTTTAGGCTTAGGGTACGGCTTAGGGTACGGGTTAGGGGAGGGTTTCAGGTACGGCATAGTGTATGGGTTAGGGTTAGGGTTAGGGTTAGTGTTAGGGTTAGGGCTCGGTTTAGGGTACGGGTTAGGATTAGGGTACGTGTTAGGGTTAGGGTACGCGTTAGGGTTAGGGTACGTGTTAGGGTTAGGGTAGTTATTAAATCTATCCCACTCCCTAGATACCCCTTAGCACGTAAAGGAATATTATTTGGGGGTCCAGCCATGGAGAAGAGTTTAGACACTAGGATAAGATAAGGAACACACCCATTATGAAGAAATCACATTAGGATTCTCTTTTTAAGCTGTTCCTTAAAACACTAGTGCTTAGGAAATCTATTGGAGGCAGAAGCAGTCGAGGGTAGCCTAGGGTTAGGGTTAGGCTTAGGGTTAGGGTTAGGGTACGGCTCAGGGTACGGGTTCGGGGAGGGGTTAGGGTTAGGGTTAGGGTTAGGGTTAGGGTTAGGGTTAGGGTTAGGGTTAGGGTTAGGGTTAGGGCTCGGCTTAGGGTACGGGTTAATATTAGGGTACATGTTAGGGTTAGGCTAGGTGTTAGGGTTAGGTTATGCCTTAGGGTTAGGGTAGTTATAAAACCTATCCCACTCTCTAGATACCCCTTAGCACGTAAAGGAATATTATTTGGGGGTGCAGCCATGGAGAAGAGTTTAGACACTAGGAGAAGATAAGGAACACACCCATTATAAAGAAATCACATTAGGATTCTCTTTTTAAGCTGTTCCTTAAAACACTTGTGCTTAGGAAATCTATTGGAGGCAGAAGCAGTCAAGGGTAGCCTAGGGTTAGGGTTAGGCTTAGGGTTAGGCTTAGGGTACGGCTTAGGGTATGGGTTCGGGGACGGGTTCGTGTACGGCGTAGGGTATGGGTTAGGGTTAGGGTTAGGGTTAGTGCTAGGGTTAGGGCTCGGTTTAGGTTTCGGGTTACCATTAGTGTACGTGTTAGGGTTAGGGTAGGGGTTAGGGTTAGGGTACGTGTTAGGGTTAGGGTAGTTATTAAACCTATCCCACTCTCTAGATACCCCTTAGCATGTAAAGGAATATTATTTGGGGGTCCAGCCATGGAGAAGAGTTTAGACAATAGGATAAGATAAGGAACACACCCATTATAAAGAAATCACATTAGGATTCTCTTTTTAATCTGTTCCTTAAAACACTAGTGCTTAGGAAGTCTATTGGAGGCAGAAGAAGTCAAGGGTTACCTAGGGTTAGGGTTAGGCTTAGGGTACGGCTTAAGGTATCGGTTCGGGGACGGGTTCGTGTACGGCGTAGGGAATGGGTTAGGGTTAGGGTTAGGGTTAGTGTTAGGGTTATGGCTCGGTTTAGGGTACGGGTTAGGATTAGTGTACGTGTTAGGGTTAGGGTAGGGGTTAGGGTTAGTGTACGCGTTAGGGTTAGGCTAGTTATTAAACGATCCCACTCTCTAGATACCCGTTAGCACGTAAAGGAATATTATTTGGGGGTCCAGCCATGGAGAAGAGTTTAGACACTAGGATAAGATAAGGAACACACCCATTATGAAGAAATCACATTAGGATTCTATTTTTAAGCTGTTCCTTAAAACACTGGTGCTTAGGAAGTTTATTGGAGGCAGAAGCAGTCAAGGGAAGCCTAGGGTTAGGGTTAGGCTTAGGGTTAGCCTTAGGGTACGGTTTCGGGTACGGGTTCGGGGAGGGGATAGGGTACGGCATAGGGTATGGGTTAGGGTTAGTGTTAGGGTTAGTGTTAGGGCTAGGGCTCGGTTTAGGGTACGGGTTAGGTTTAGGATACATGTTAGGGTTAGGGTAGGGGTTAGGGTTAGGGTAGTTATTAAACCTGTCCCACTCTCTAGATACCCCTTAGCACGTAAAGGAATATTATTTGGGGTTGCAGCCATGGAGAAGAGTTTAGACACTAGGATAAGATAAGGAACACACACATTATAAAGAAATCACATTAGGATTCTCTTTTTAAGCTGTTCCTTAAAACACTAGTGCTTAGGAAATCTATTGGAGGCAGAAGGAGTCAAGGGTAGCCTAGAGTTAGGGTTAGGCTTAGGGTTAGGCTTAGGGTACGGCTTAGGGTACGGGTACAGGGAGGGATTCGGGTACGGCGTAGGTTATGGGTTAGGGTTAGGGTTAGGGTTAGGGTTAGGGTACGCTTTATGGTTAGGGTAGTTATTAAACCTATCCCAGTCTCTAGATACCCCATAGCACGTAAAGGAATATTATTTGGGGTTGCAGCCATGGAGAAGAGTTTAGACACTAGGATAAGATAAGGTACACACCCATTATAAAGAAATCACATTAGGATTCTCTTTTTAAGCTGTTCCTTAAAACACTTGTGCTTAGGAAATCTATTGGAGGCAGAAGCAGTCAACGGTAGCCTAGTGTTAGGATTAGGCTTAGGGTTAGGCTTAGGGTACGGATTAGGGTACGGGATCGGGGAGGGGTTCGGGTACGGCGTAGGGAATGGGTTAGGGTTAGGGTTAGGGTTAGTGCTAGGGTTAGGGCTCGGTTTAGGGTACGGGTTACGATTAGTGTACGTGTTAGGGTTAGGGTATGTGTTAGGGTTAGGGTACGCGTTAGGGTTAGGGTAGTTATTAAACCTATCCCAGTCTCTAGATACCCCTTAGCACGTAAAGGAATATTATTTGGGGGTCCAGCCATGGAGAAGAGTTTAGACACTAGGATAAGATAAGGAACACACCCATTATAAAGAAATCACATTAGGATTCTCTTTTTAAGCTGTTCCTTAAAACACTAGTGCTTAGGAAATCTATTGGAGGAAGAAGCAGTCAAGGGTAGCCTAGGGTTAGGTTTAGGCTTAGGGTTAGGTTTAGGGTACGGCTTAGGGTATGTGTTCAGGGACGGGTTCGTGTACGGCGTAGGGTATGGGTTAGGGTTAGGGTTAGGGTTAGTGTTAGGGTTAGGGCTCGGTTTAGGGTACGGGTTAGGATTAGGGTACGTGTTAGGGTTAGGGTAGGGGTTAGGGTTAGTGTACGCGTTAGGGTTAGGCTAGTTATTAAACGATCACACTCTGTAGATACCCCTTAGCACGTAAAGGAATATTATTTGGGGGTCCAGCCATGGAGAAGAGTTTAGACACTAGGATAAAATAAGGAACACACCCATTATAAAGAAATCACATTGGAATTCTCTTTTTACGCTGTTCCTGAAAACACTAGTGCTTAGGAAATCTATTGGAGGCAGAAGCAGTCAAGGCTAGCCTAGGTTTAGGTTTAGGCTTAGGGTAAGGCTTAGGGTACGGGTTCGGGGAGGTGTGCTTGTACGGCATAGGGTATGCGTTAGGGTTAGTGTTAGGGTTAGTGTTAGGGTTAGGGCTCGGTTTAGGGTACGGGTTAGGTTTAGGATACATGTTAGGGTTAGGGTAGGGGTTAGGGTTAGGGTACGCATTAGGGTTAGGGTAGTTATTAAACCTATCCCACTCTCTAGATACCCCTTAGCACGTAAAGGAATATTATTTGGGGTTGCAGCCATGGAGAAGAGTTTAGACACTAGGATAAGATAAGGAACACACCCATTATAAAGAAATCACATTTGAATCTCTTTTTAAGCTGTTCCTTAAAACACTAGTGCTTAGGAAATCTATTGGAGGCAGAAGCAGTCAAGGGTAGCCTAGGGTTAGGGTTAGGCTTAGGTTTAGGCTTAGGTTACGGCTTAGGGTACGGGTTCAGGGAGGGTTTCGGGTACGGCATAGTGTATGGGTTAGGGTTAGGGTTAGGGTTAGTGTTAGGGTTAGGGCTCGGTTTAGGGTACGGGTTAGGATTAGGGTACGTGTTAGGGTTAGGGTACGCATTAGGGTTAGGGTACGCGTTAGGGTTAGGGTAGTTATTAAACCTATCCCACTCCCTAGATACCCCTTAGCACGTAAAGCATATTATTTGGGGGTCCAGCCATGGAGAAGAGTTTAGACACTAGGATAAGATAAGGAACACACCCATTATGAAGAAATCACATTAGGATTCTCTTTTTAAGCTGTTCCTTAAAACACTAGTGCTTAGGAAATCTATTGGAGGCAGAAGCAGTCAAGGGTAGCCTAGGGTTAGGGTTAGGCTTAGGTTTAGGCTTAGGTTACGGCTTAGGGTACGGGTTCAGGGAGGGTTTCGGGTACGGCATAGTGTATGGGTTAGGGTTAGGGTTAGGGTTAGTGTTAGGGTTAGGGCTCGGTTTAGGATACGGGTTAGGATTAGGGTACGTGTTAGGGTTAGGGTACGCATTAGGGTTAGGGTACGCGTTAGGGTTAGGGTAGTTATTAAACCTATCCCACTCCCTAGATACCCCTTAGCACGTAAAGAATATTATTTGGGGGTCCAGCCATGGAGAAGAGTTTAGACACTAGGATAAGATAAGGAACACACCCATTATGAAGAAATCACATTAGGATTCTCTTTTTAAGCTGTTCCTTAAAACACTAGTGCTTAGGAAATCTATTGGAGGCAGAAGCAGTCAAGGGTAGCCTAGGGTTAGGGTTAGGCTTAGGGTTAGGGTTAGGGTACGGCTCAGCGTACGGGTTCGGGGAGGGGTTCGGGTACGGCGTAGGGTATATGTTAGGGTTAGGGTTAGTTTTAGGGTTAGGGCTCGGCTTAGGATACGGGTTAATATTAGGGTACATGTTAGGGTTAGGCTAGGGGTTAGGGTTAGGGTATGCCTTAGGGTTAGGGTAGTTATAAAACCTATCCCAATCTCTAGATACCCCTTAGCACGTAAAGGAATATTATTTGGGGTTCCAGCCATGGAGAAGAGTTTAGATACTAGGATAAGATAAGGAAAACACCCATTATAAAGAAAACACATTAGAATTCTCTCTTTAAGCTGCCCCTTAAAACACTAGTGCTTAGGAAACTTATTGGAGGCAGAAGCAGTCAAGGGTAGCCTAGGGTTAGGGTTAGGCTTAGGGTTACGCTTAGGGTACGGCTTAGGGTACGGGTTCGGGGAGGGCTTCGGGCACGACGTAGGGTATGGGTTAGGGTTAGGTTTAGGGTTTGTGTTAGAGTTAGGGCTCGGTGTAGTGTACGGTTTAGGATTAGGGTACGTGTTAGAGTTAGGAAAGGGGTAAGGGTTAGGGTACGCATTAGGGTTAGGGTAGTTATTAAACCTATCCCACTCTCTAGATACCCCTTAGCAAGTAAAGGAATATTATTTGGGGGTCCAGCCATGGAGAAGAGTTTAGACACTAAGATAATATAAGGAACACACCCATTATAAAGAAATCACATTAGGAATCTTTTTTAAGCTGTTCCTTAAAACACTAGTGCTTAGGAAATCTATTGGAGGCAGAAGCAGTCAAGGGTAGCCTAGGGTTAGGTTAGGCTTACGGTTAGGCTTAGGGTACGGCTTAGGGTACGGGTTCGGGGAGAACTTCGGGTACGGCGTAGGGTATGTGTTAGGGTTAGGGTTAGGGTTAGTGTTAGGGTTAGGTCTCGGTTTAGGGTACGGTTTAGGATTAGGGTACGTGTTAGGGTTAGGGTAGGAGTTAGGGTTAGGGTACGCGTTAGCGTTAGGGTAGTTATTAAACCTATCCCACTCTCTAGATACCCCTTAGCAAGTAAAGGAATATTATTTGGGGGTCCAGCCATGGAGAAGAGTTTAGACACTAGGATAAGATAAGGAACACACCCATTATAAAGAAATCACATTAAGATTCTCTTTTTAAGCTGTTCCTTAAAACACTAGTGCTTAGGAAATCTATTGGAGGCAGAAGCAGTCAAGGGTAGCCTAGGGTTAGGGTTAGGCTTAGGGTTAGGTTTAGCGTACGGCTTAGCGTACGGGTTTGGGGAGGGCTTCGGGTACGGCGTAGGGTATGGGTTAGGGTTAGGGTTAGGGTTAGTGTTAGGGATAGGGCTTGGTTTAGGGTACGGGTTAGGATTAAGGTACGTGTTAGGGTTAGGATAGTGGTTAGGGTTAATATACGTGTTAGGGTTAGGGTAGTGATTAAACCTATCCCACTCTCTAGATACCCCTTAGCACGTAAAGGAATATTATTTGGGGGTCCAGCCATGGAGAAGGGTTTAGATACTAGGATAAGATAAGGAAAACACCCATTATAAAGAAAACACATTAGAATTCTCTTTTTAAGCTGCTCCTTAAAACACTAGTGCTTAGGAAACTTATTGGAGGCAGAAGCAGTCAAGGGTAGCCTAGGGTTAGGGTTAGGCTTAGGGTTAGGGTTAGGGTACGGCTTAGGGTACGGGTTCGAGGAGGGCTTCGGGCACGATGTAGGGTATGGGTTAGGGTTAGGTTTAGGGTTTGTGTTAGAGTTAGGGCTCGGTGTAGTGTACGGGTTAGGATTAGGGTACGTGTTAGAGTTAGGAAAGGGGTAAGGGTTAGGGTACGCATTAGGGTTAGGGTAGTTATTAAACCTATCCCACTCTCTAGATACCCCTTAGCAAGTAAAGGAATATTATTTGGGGGTCCAGCCATGGAGAAGAGTTTAGACACTAAGATAATATAAGGAACACACACATTATAAAGAAATCACATTAGGATTCTCTTTTTAAGCTGTTCCTTAAAACACTAGTGCTTAGGAAATCTATTGGAGGCAGAAGCAGTCGAGGGTAGCCTATCGTTAGGGTTAGGCTTAGGGTTAGGCTTAGGGTACGGCTTAGGGTACGGGTTCGGGGAGGGCTTCGGGTACGACGTAGGGTATGGGTTAGGGTTAGGGTTAGGGTTACTGTTAGGGTTAGGGCTCGGTTTAGGGTCTGGGTTAGGATTTGGGTACGTGTTAGGGTTAGGGTAGTGGTTAGGGTTAGTGTAGGTGTTAGGGTTAGTGTAGTGATTAAACCTATCCCACTCTCTAGATACTCCTTAGCACGTAAAGGAATATTATTTGGGGGTCCAGCCATGGAGAAGAGTTTAGATACTAGGATAAGATAAGGAAAACACACATTATAAAGAAAACACATTAGAATTCTCTTTTTAAGCTGCTCCTTAAAACACTAGTGCTTAGGAAACCTATTGGAGGCAGAAGCAGTCAAGAGTATCCTAGGGTTAGCGTTAGGCTTAGGGTTAGGCTTAGGGTACGGCTTAGGGTACGGGTTCGGGGAGGGCTTCGGGTACGACGTAGTGTATGGGTTAGGGTTAGGGTTAGGGTTTGTGTTAGGGTTAGGGCTCGGTGTAGGGTACGGGTTAGGTTTAGGATACATGTTAGGGTTAGGGTAGGGGTTAGGGTTAGGGTAGTTATTAAACCTGTCCCACTCTCTAGATACCCTTAGCACGTAAAGGATTATTATTTGGGGTTGCAGCCATGGAGAAGAGTTTAGACACTAGTATAAGATAAGGAACACACCAATTATAAAGAAATCACATTAGGATTCTCTTTTTAATCTGTTCCTTAAAACACTAGTGCTTAGGAAATCTATTGGAGGCAGAAGCAGTCAAGGGTAGCCTAGGGTTAGGGTTAGGCTTAGGGTGAGGCTTAGGGTTCGGCTTAAGTTATGGGTTCCGGTACGGGTTCTTGTACGGCGTAGGGTATGGGTTAGGCTTAGGGTTAGTTTTAGGGTTAGGGCTCGGCTTAGGGTACGGGTTAATATTAAGGTACGTGTTAGGGCTAGGGTAGGGTTTAGGGTTAAGGTACGCCTTAGGGTTAGGTTTGTTATAAAACCTATCCCACTCTCTAGATACTCCTTAGCACGTAAATGAATATTATTTGGGGGTGCAGCCATGGAGAAGTGTTTAGACACTAGGATAAGATAAGGAACACACCCATTATAAAGAAATCACATTAGGATTATCTTTTTAAGCTGTTCCTTAAAACACTTGTGCTTAGGAAATCTATTGGAGGCAGAAGCAGTCAAGGGTAGCCTAGGGTTAGGGTTAGGCTTAGGGTAAGGCTTAGGGTTCGGCTTAAGGTATGGGTTCCGGTACGGGTTCTTGTACGGCGTAGGGTATGGGTTAGGGTTAGGGTTAGTTTTAGGGTTAGGGCTCGGCTTAGGGTATGGGTTAATATTAAGGTACGTGTTAGGGTTAGGGTAGGGGTTAGGGTTAAGGTACGCCTTAGGGTTAGGTTTGTTATAAAACCTATCCCACTCTCTAGATACCCCTTAGCACGTAAATGAATATTATTTGGGGGTGCATCCATGGAGAAGTGTTTAGACACTAGGATAAGATAAGGAACACACCCATTATAAAGAAATCACATTAGGATTCTCTTTTTAAGCTGTTCCTTAAAACACTTGTGCTTAGGAAATCTATTGGAGGCAGAAGCAGTCAAGGGTAACCTAGGGTTAGGGTTAGGCTTAGGGTTAGGCTTAGGGTACGGCTTAGGGTACGGGTTCGGGGAGGGGTGCGGGTACGGCATAGGGTATGAGTTAGGTTTAGGGTTAGGGTTAGTGCTAGGGTTAGGGCTCGGTTTAGGCTACGGGTTAGGATTAGTGTACGTGTTAGGGTTAGGGTATGGGTGAGGGTTAGGGTACGCGTTAGGTTTAGGGTAGTTACTAAACCTATGCCAGTCTCTAGATACCCCTTAGCACGTAAAGGAATATTATTTGGGGGTCCAGCCATGGAGAAGTGTTTAGACACTAGGATAAGATAAGGAACACACCCATTATAAAGAAATCACATTAGGATTCTCTTTTGAAGCTGTTCCTTAAAACACTAGTGCTTAGGAAATCTATTGGAGGCAGAAGCAGTCAAGGGTAGCCTAGGGTTAGGGTTAGGCTTAGGTTTAGGCTTAGGGTACGGCTTAGGGTACGGGTTAGGGGAGGGTTTCGGGTACGGCATAGTGTATGGGTTAGGGTTAGGGTTACGGTTAGTGTTAGTGTTAGGGCTCGGTTTAGGGTACGGGTTAGGATTAGGGTACGTGTTAGGGTTAGGGTAGGGGTTAGGGTTAGTGTACGCGTTAGGGTTAGGCTATTTATTAAACGATCCCACTCTCTAGATACCCGTTAGCACGTAAAGGAATATTATTTGGGGGTCCAGCCATGGAGAAGAGTTTAGACACTAGGATAAGATAAGGAACACACCCATTATGAAGAAATCACATTAGGATTCTCTTTTTAAGCTGTTCCTTAAAACACTAGTGCTTAGGAAGTTTATTGGAGGCAGAAGGAGTCAAGGGTAGCCTAGGGTTAGGGTTAGGCTTAGGGTTAGCCTTAGGGTACGGTTTCGGGTACGGGTTCGGGGAGGGGATAGGGTACGGCATAGGGTATGGGTTAGGGTTAGTGTTAGGGTTAGTGTTAGGGCTAGGGCTCGGTTTAGGGTACGGGTTAGGTTTAGGATACATGTTAGGGTTAGGGTAGGGGTTAGGGTTAGGGTAGTTATTAAACCTGTCCCACTCTCTAGATACCCCTTAGCACGTAAAGGAATATTATTTGGGGTTGCAGCCATGGAGAAGAGTTTAGACACTAGGATAAGATAAGGAATACACACATTATAAAGAAATCACATTAGGATTCTCTTTTTAAGCTGTTCCTTAAAACACTAGTGCTTAGGAAATCTATTGGAGGCAGAAGGAGTCAAGGGTAGCCTAGAGTTAGGGTTAGGCTTAGGGTTAGGCTTAGGGTACGGCTTAGGGTACGGGTACAGGGAGGGATTCGGGTACGGCGTAGGTTATGGGTTAGGGTTAGTGTTAGGGTTAGTGGTAGGGTTAGTGCTCGGTTTAGGGTACGGTTTAGGATTTGTGTACGTGTTAGGGTTAGGGTATGGGTTAGGCTTAGGGTACGCTTTAGGGTTAGGGTAGTTATTAAACCTATCCCAGTCTCTAGATACCCCATAGCACGTAAAGGAATATTATTTGGGGGTCCAGCCATGGAGAGGAGTTTAGACACTAGGATAAGATAAGGAACACACCCATTATAAAGAAATCACATTAGGATTCTCTTTTTAAGCTGTTCCTTAAAACACTAGTGCTTAGGAAATCTATTGGAGGCAGAAGCAGTCAAGGGTAGCCTAGGGTTAGGGTTAGGCTTAGGGTTAGGGTTAGGGTACGGCTTAGGGTACAGGTTCGGGGAGGGGTTCGGGTACGGCGTAGGGTATGGGTTAGGTTTAGGGTTAGGGTTAGTTTTAGGGTTAGGGCTCGGCTTAGGGTACGGGTTAATATTAAGGTACGTGTTAGGGTTAGGGTAGGGGTTAGGGTTAGGGTACGCCTTAGGGTTAGGTTAGTTATAAAACCTATCCCACTCTCTAGATACCCCTTAGCACGTAAAGGAATATTATTTGGGGTTGCAGCCATGGAGAAGAGTTTAGACACTAGGATAAGATAAGGTACACACCCATTATAAAGAAATCACATTAGGATTCTCTTTTTAAGCTGTTCCTTAAAACACTTGTGCTTAGGAAATCTATTGGAGGCAGAAGCAGTCAACGGTAGCCTAGGGTTAGGATTAGGCTTAGGGTTAGGCTTAGGGTACGGATTAGGGTACGGGATCGGGGAGGGGTTCTTGTACGGCGTAGGGAATGGGTTAGGGTTAGGGTTAGGGTTAGTGCTAGGGTTAGGGCTCGGTTTAGGGTACGGGTTACGATTAGTGTACGTGTTAGGGTTAGGGTATGTGTTAGGGTTAGGGTACGCGTTAGGGTTAGGGTAGTTATTAAACCTATCCCAGTCCCTAGATACCCCTTAGCACGTAAAGGAATATTATTTGGGGGTCCAGCCATGGAGAAGAGTTTAGACACTAGGATAAGATATGGAACACACCCATTATAAAGAAATCACATTAGGATTCTCTTTTTAAGCTGTTCCTTAAAACACTAGTGCTTAGGAAATCTATTGGAGGAAGAAGCAGTCAAGGGTAGCCTAGGGTTAGGTTTAGGCTTAGGGTTAGGCTTAGGGTACGGCTTAGGGTATGGGTTCAGGGACGGGTTCGTGTACGGCGTAGGTTATGGGTTAGGGTTAGGGTTAGGGTTAGTGTTAGGGTTAGTGCTCGGTTTAGGGTACGGGTTAGGATTTGTGTACGTGTTAGGGTTAGGGTATGGGTTAGGCTTAGGGTACGCTTTAGGGTTAGGGTAGTTATTAAACCTATCCCAGTCTCTAGATACCCCTTAGCACGTAAAGGAATATTATTTGGGGATCCAGCCATGGAGAAGAATTTAGATACTAGGATATGATAAGGAACACACCCATTATAAAGAAATCACATTAGGATTCTCTTTTTAAACTGTTCCTTAAAACACTAGTGCTTAGGAAATCTATTGGAGGCAGAAGCAGTCAAGGGTAGCCTAGGGTTAGGGTTAGGCTTAGGGTTAGGATTAGCGTACGGCTTAGGGTACGGGTTCGGGGAGGGCTTCGGGTACGGCGTAGGGTATGGGTTAGGGTTAGGGTTAGGGTTAGTGTTAGGGTTAGGGCTCGGTTTAGGGTACGGTTTAGGATTAGGGTACGTGTTAGGGTTAGGGTAGGGGTTAGGGTTAGGGTACGTGTTAGGTTTAGGGTAGTTATTAAACCTATCCCACTCTCTAGAAACCCCTTACACGTAAAGGAATATTATTTGGAGGTCCAGCCCTGGAGAAGAGTTTAGACACTAGGATAAGATAAGGAACTCACCCATTATAAAGAAATCACATTAGGATTCTCTTTTTAAGCTGTTCCTTAAAACACTAGTGCTTAGGAAATCTATTGGAGGCAGAAGCAGTCAAGGGTAGCCTAGGGTTAGGGTTAGGCTTAGGTTTAGGCTTAGGTTACGGCTTAGGGTACGGGTTCAGGGAGGGTTTCGGGTACGGCATAGTGTATGGGTTAGGGTTAGGGTTAGGGTTAGTGTTAGGGTTAGGGCTCGGTTTAGGGTACGGGTTAGGATTAGGGTACGTGTTAGGGTTAGGGTACGCATTAGGGTTAGGGTACGCGTTAGGGTTAGGGTAGTTATTAAACCTATCCCACTCCCTAGATACCCCTTAGCACGTAAAGCATATTATTTGGGGGTCCAGCCATGGAGAAGAGTTTAGACACTAGGATAAGATAAGGAACACACCCATTATGAAGAAATCACATTAGGATTCTCTTTTTAAGCTGTTCCTTAAAACACTAGTGCTTAGGAAATCTATTGGAGGCAGAAGCAGTCAAGGGTAGCCTAGGGTTAGGGTTAGGCTTAGGTTTAGGCTTAGGTTACGGCTTAGGGTACGGGTTCAGGGAGGGTTTCGGTTACGGCATAGTGTATGGGTTAGGGTTAGGGTTAGGGTTAGTGTTAGGGTTAGGGCTCGGTTTAGGGTACGGGTTAGGATTAGGGTACGTGTTAGGGTTAGGGTACGCATTAGGGTTAGGGTACGCGTTAGGGTTAGGGTAGTTATTAAACCTATCCCACTCCCTAGATACCCCTTAGCACGTAAAGAATATTATTTGGGGGTCCAGCCATGGAGAAGAGTTTAGACACTAGGATAAGATAAGGAACACACCCATTATGAAGAAATCACATTAGGATTCTCTTTTTAAGCTGTTCCTTAAAACACTAGTGCTTAGGAAATCTATTGGAGGCAGAAGCAGTCAAGGGTAGCCTAGGGTTAGGGTTAGGCTTAGGGTTAGGGTTAGGGTACGGCTCAGCGTACGGGTTCGGGGAGGGGTTCGGGTACGGCGTAGGGTATGGGTTAGGGTTAGGGTTAGTTTTAGGGTTAGGGCTCGGCTTAGGGTACGGGTTAATATTAGGGTACATGTTAGGGTTAGGCTAGGGGTTAGGGTTAGGGTATGCCTTAAGGTTAGGGTAGTTATAAATCCTATCCCAATCTCTAGATACCCCTTAGCACGTAAAGGAATATTATTTGGGGTTCCAGCCATGGAGAAGAGTTTAGATACTAGGATAAGATAAGGAAAACACCCATTATAAAGAAAACACATTAGAATTCTCTTTTTAAGCTGCTCCTTAAAACACTAGTGCTTAGGAAACTTATTGGAGGCAGAAGCAGTCAAGGGTAGCCTAGGGTTAGGTTTAGACTTAGGGTTAGGCTAAGGGTATGGCTTAGGGTACGGGTTCGGGTACGGGTTCGGGGAGGGGATAGGGTACGGCATAGGGTATGGGTTAGGGTTAGTGTTAGGGTTAGTGTTAGGGTTAGGGCTCGGTTTAGGGTACGGGTTAGGTTTAGGATACATGTTAGGGTTAGGGTAGGGGTTAGGGTTAGGGTACGCATTAGGGTTAGGGTAGTTATTAAACCTATCCCACTCTCTAGATACCCCTTAGCACGGAAAGGAATATTATTTGGGGTTGCAGCCATGGAGAAGAGTTTAGACACTAGGATAAGATAAGGAACACACCCATTATAAAGAAATCACATTTGAATCTCTTTTTAAGCTGTTCCTTAAAACACTAGTGCTTAGGAAATCTATTGGAGGCAGAAGCAGTCAAGGGTAGCCTAGGGTTAGGTTAGGCTTACGGTTAGGCTTAGGGTACGGCTTAGGGTACGGGTTCGGGGAGAACTTCGGGTACGGCGTAGGGTATGTGTTAGGGTTAGGGTTAGGTTTAGTGTTAGGGTTAGGGCTCGGTTTAGGGTACGGTTTAGGATTAGGGTTCGTGTTAGGGTTAGGGTAGGGGTTAGGGTTAGGGTACGTGTTAGGTTTAGGGTAGTTATTAAACCTATCCCACTCTCTAGAAACCCCTTACACGTAAAGGAATATTATTTGGAGGTCCAGCCCTGGAGAAGAGTTTAGACACTAGGATAAGATAAGGAACTCACCCATTATAAAGAAATCACATTAGGTTTCTCTTTTTAAGCTGTTCCTTAAAACACTAGTGCTTAGGAAATCTATTGGAGGCAGAAGCAGTCGAGGGTAGCCTATCGTTAGGGTTAGGCTTAGGGTTAGGCTTAGGGTACGGCTTAGGGTACGGGTTCGGAGAGGGCTTCGGGTACGACGTAGGGTATGGGTTAGGTTTATAGTTAGGGTTAGTGTTAGGGTTAGGGCTTGGTTTAGGGTACGTGTTAGGGTTAGGGTAGGGGTTAGGGTTAGGGTACGCGTTAGAGTTAGGGTAGTTATTAAACCTATCCCACTCTCTAGATACACATTAGCAAGTAAAGGAATATTATTTGGGGGTCCAGCCATGGAGAAGAGTTTAGACAATAGGATAAGATAAGGAACACACCCATTATAAAGAAATCACATTAGGATTCTCTTTTTAAGCTGTTCCTTAAAACACTAGTGCTTAGGAAATCTATTGGAGGCAGAAGCAGTCAACGGTAGCATAGGGTTAGGGTTAGGCTTAGGGTTACGGTTAGGGTACAGCTTAGGGTAAGGGTTAGGGGAGGGGTTCGGGCATGGCGTAGGGTATGGGTTACGGTTAGGGTTAGGGTTAGTGTTAGGGTTAGGGCTCGGGTTAGGGTACGGTTTAGGATTAGGGTACGTGTTAGGGTTAGGGTAGGGGTTAGGGTTAGGATACGTGTTAGGGTTAGGGTTATTAAACCTATCCCACTCTCTAGATACCCCTTAGCACGTAAAGGAATATTATTTGGGGATCCAGCCATGGAGAAGAGTTTAGACACTAGGATAAGATAAGGAACACACCCATTATAAAGAAATCACATTAGGATACACTTTTTAAGCTGTTCCTTAAAACACTATTGCTTAGGAAATCTATTGGAGGCAGACGCAGTCAAGGGTAGCCTAGGGTTAGGGTTAGGCTTAGGATTAGGCTTAGGGTACGGCTTAGGGTACGAGTACGGGGAGGGCTTCGGGTACGGTGTAGGGTATGGGTTAGGGTCAGGGTTAGGGTTAGTGTTAGTGTTAGTGCTCGGTTTAGTGTACGGCTTAGGAAAAGGGTACGTGTTAGGGTTAGGGTAGGGGTTAGGGTTAGGGTACGCATTAGGGTTAGGGTAGTTATTAAACCTATCTCACTCTCTAGATACCCCTTAGAACGTAGAGGAATATTTTTTGGGGGTCCAGCCATGGAGAAGAGTTTAGACACTAGGGTAAGATAAGGAACACACCCTTTTTAAAGAAATCACATTAGGATTCTCTTTTTAAGCTGTTCCTTAAAACACTAGTGCTTAGGAAATCTATTGGAGGCAGAAGCAGTCAAGGGTAGCCTAGGGTTAGGGTTAGGCTTAGGGTTAGGGTTAGGGTACGGCTTAGGGTACGGGTTCGGGGAGGGCTTCGGGTATGGCGTAGGGTATGGGTTAGTGTTAGGTTTAGGGTTAGTGTTAGGGTTAGGTCTCGGTTTAGGGTACGGTTTAGGATTAGGGTACGTGTTAGGGTTAGGGTAGGGGTTAGGGTTTGGGTACGCGTTAGCGTTAGGGTAGTTATTAAATCTATCCCACTCTCTAGATACCGCTTAGCACGAAAAGGAATATTATTTGGAGGTCCAGCCATGGAGAAGAGTTTAGACACTAGGATAAGATAAGGAACACACCCATTATAAAGAAAACACATTAGAATTCTCTTTTTAAGCTGCTCCTTAAAACACTAGTGCTTAGGAAACTTATTGGAGTCAGAAGCAGTCAAGGGTAGCCTAGGGTTAGGGTTCGGCTTAGGGTTACGCTTAGGGTACGGCTTAGGGTACGGGTTCGGGGAGGGCTTCGGGCACGACGTAGGGTATGGGTTAGGGTTAGGTTTAGGGTTTGTGTTAGAGTTAGGGCTCGGTGTAGTGTACGGTTTAGGATTAGGGTACGTGTTAGAGTTAGGAAAGGTGTAAGGGTTAGGGTACGCATTAGGGTTAGGGTAGTTATTAAACCTATCCCACTCTCTAGATACCCCTTAGCAAGTAAAGGAATATTATTTGGGGGTCCAGCCATGGAGAAGAGTTTAGACACTAAGATAATATAAGGAACACACACAGTATAAAGAAATCACATTAGGAATCTTTTTTAAGCTGTTCCTTAAAACACTAGTTCTTAGGAAATCTATTGGAGGCAGAAGCAGTCAAGGGTAGCCTAGGGTTAGGTTAGGCTTACGGTTAGGCTTAGGGTACGGCTTAGGGTACGGGTTCGGGGAGAACTTCGGGTACGGCGTAGGGTATGTGTTAGGGTTAGGGTTAGGGTTAGTGTTAGGGTTAGGTCTCGGTTTAGGGTACGGTTTAGGATTAGGGTACGTGTTAGGGTTAGGGTAGGAGTTAGGGTTAGGGTACGCGTTAGCGTTAGGGTAGTTATTAAACCTATCCCACTCTCTAGATACCCCTTAGCAAGTAAAGGAATATTATTTGGGGGTCCAGCCATGGAGAAGAGTTTAGACACTAGGATAAGATAAGGAACACACCCATTATAAAGAAATCACATTAAGATTCTCTTTTTAAGCTGTTCCTTAAAACACTAGTGCTTAGGAAATCTATTGGAGGCAGAAGCAGTCAAGGGTAGCCTAGGGTTAGGGTTAGGCTTAGGGTTAGGTTTAGCGTACGGCTTAGGGTACGGGTTTGGGGAGGGCTTCGGGTACGGCGTAGGGTATGGGTTAGGGTTAGGGTTAGGGTTAGTGTTAGGGATAGGGCTCGGTTTAGGGTACGGGTTAGGATTAAGGTACGTGTTAGGGTTAGGATAGTGGTTAGGGTTAATGTACGTGTTAGGGTTAGGGTAGTGATTAAACCTATCCCACTCTCTAGATACCCCTTAGCACGTAAAGGAATATTACTTGGGGGTCCAGCCATGGAGAAGGGTTTAGATACTAGGATAAGATAAGGAAAACACCCATTATAAAGAAAACACATTAGAATTCTCTTTTTAAGCTGCTCCTTAAAACACTAGTGCTTAGGAAACTTATTGGAGGCAGAAGCAGTCAAGGGTAGCCTAGTGTTAGGGTTAGGCTTAGGGTTAGGCTTAGGGTACGGCTTAGGGTACGGGTTCGGGGAGGGCTTCGGGCACGATGTAGTGTATGGGTTAGGGTTAGGTTTAGGGTTTGTGTTAGAGTTAGGGCTCGGTGTAGTGTACGGGTTAGGATTAGGGTACGTGTTAGAGTTAGGAAAGGGGTAAGGGTTAGGGTACGCATTAGGGTTAGCGTAGTTATTAAACCTATCCCACTCTCTAGATACCCCTTAGCAAGTAAAGGAATATTATTTGGGGGTCCAGCCATGGAGAAGAGTTTAGACACTAAGATAATATAAGGAACACACACATTATAAAGAAATCACATTAGGAATCTTTTTTAAGCTGTTCCTTAAAACACTAGTTCTTAGGAAATCTATTGGAGGCAGAAGCAGTCGAGGGTAGCCTAGGGTTAGGTTAGGCTTACAGTTAGGTATAGGGTACGGCTTAGGGTACGGGTTCGGGGAGAACTTCGGGTACGGCGTAGGGTATGTGTTAGGGTTAGGGTTAGGTTTAGTGTTAGGGTTAGGGCTCGGTTTAGGGTACCGTTTAGGATTAGGGTACGTGTTAGGGTTAGGGTAGGGGTTAGGGTTAGGGTACGTGTTAGGTTTAGGGTAGTTATTAAACCTATCCCACTCTCTAGAAACCCCTTACACGTAAAGGAATATTATTTGGAGGTCCAGCCCTGGAGAAGAGTTTAGACACTAGGATAAGATAAGGAACTCACCCATTATAAAGAAATCACATTAGGATTCTCTTTTTAAGCTGTTCCTTAAAACACTAGTGCTTAGGAAATCTATTGGAGGCAGAAGCAGTCGAGGGTAGCCTATCGTTAGTGTTAGGCTTAGGGTTAGGCTTAGGGTACGGCTTAGGGTACGGGTTCGGGGAGGGCTTCGGGTACGACGTAGGGTATGGGTTAGGTTTATAGTTAGGGTTAGTGTTAGGGTTAGGGCTTGGTTTAGGGTACGTGTTAGGGTTAGGGTAGGGGTTAGGGTTAGGGTACGCGTTAGAGTTAGGGTAGTTATTAAACCTATCCCACTCTCTAGATACACATTAGCACGTAAAGGAATATTATTTGGGGGTCCAGCCATGGAGAAGAGTTTAGACAATAGGATAAGATAAGGAACACACCCATTATAAAGAAATCACATTAGGATTCTCTTTTTAAGCTGTTCCTTAAAACACTAGTGCTTAGGAAATCTATTGGAGGCAGAAGCAGTCAACGGTAGCATAGGGTTAGGGTTAGGCTTAGGGTTACGGTTAGGGTACGGCTTAGGGTAAGGGTTAGGGGAGGGGTTCGGGCATGGCGTAGGGTATGGGTTACGGTTAGGGTTAGGGTTAGTGTTAGGGTTAGGGCTCGGGTTAGGGTACGGTTTAGGATTAGGGTACGTGTTAGGGTTAGGGTAGGGGTTAGGGTTAGGATACGTGTTAGGGTTAGGGTTATTAAACCTATCCCACTCTCTAGATACCCCTTAGCACGTAAAGGAATATTTGGGGATCCAGCCATGGAGAAGAGTTTAGACACTAGGATAAGATAAGGAACACACCCATTATAAAGAAATCACATTAGGATACACTTTTTAAGCTGTTCCTTAAAACACTATTGCTTAGGAAATCTATTGGAGGCAGACGCAGTCAAGGGTAGCCTAGGGTTAGGGTTAGGCTTAGGATTAGGCTTAGGGTACGGCTTAGGGTACGAGTACGGGGAGGGCTTCGGGTACGGTGTATGGTATGGGTTAGGGTCAGGGTTAGGGTTAGTGTTAGTGTTAGTGCTCGGTTTAGTGTACGGCTTAGGAAAAGGGTACGTGTTAGGGTTAGGGTAGGGGTTAGGGTTAGGGTACGCATTAGGGTTAGGGTAGTTATTAAACCTATATCACTCTCTAGATACCCCTTAGAACGTAGAGGAATATTTTTTGGGGGTCCAGCCATGGAGAAGAGTTTAGACACTAGGGTAAGATAAGGAACACACCCTTTTTAAAGAAATCACATTAGGATTCTCTTTTTAAGCTGTTCCTTAAAACACTAGTGCTTAGGAAATCTATTGGAGGCAGAAGCAGTCAAGGGTAGCCTAGGGTTAGGGTTAGGCTTAGGGTTAGGGTTAGGGTACGGCTTAGGGTACGGGTTCGGGGAGGGCTTCGGGTATGGCGTAGGGTATGGGTTAGTGTTAGGTTTAGGGTTAGTGTTAGGGTTAGGTCTCGGTTTAGGGTACGGTTTAGGATTAGGGTACGTGTTAGGGTTAGGGTAGGGGTTAGGGTTAGGGTACGCGTTAGCGTTAGGGTAGTTATTAAAACTATCCCACTCTCTAGATACCGCTTAGCACGAAAAGGAATATTATTTGGAGGTCCAGCCATGGAGAAGAGTTTAGACACTAGGATAAGATAAGGAACACACCCATTATAAAGAAAACACATTAGAATTCTCTTTTTAAGCTGCTCCTTAAAACACTAGTGCTTAGGAAACTTATTGGAGGCAGAAGCAGTCAAGGGTAGCCTAGGGTTAGGGTTCGGCTTAGGGTTACGCTTAGGGTACGGCTTAGGGTACGGGTTCGGGGAGGGCTTCGGGCACGACGTAGGGTATGGGTTAGGGTTAGGTTTAGGGTTTGTGTTAGAGTTAGGGTTCGGTGTAGTGTACGGTTTAGGATTAGGGTACGTGTTAGAGTTAGGAAAGGGGTAAGGGTTAGGGTACGCATTAGGGTTAGGGTAGTTATTAAACCTATCCCACTCTCTAGATACCCCTTAGCAAGTAAAGGAATATTATTTGGGGGTCCAGCCATGGAGAAGAGTTTAGACACTAAGATAATATAAGGAACACACACATTATAAAGAAATCACATTAGGAATCTTTTTTAAGCTGTTCCTTAAAACACTAGTTCTTAGGAAATCTATTGGAGGCAGAAGCAGTCAAGGGTAGCCTAGGGTTAGGTTAGGCTTACGGTTAGGCTTAGGGTACGGCTTAGGGTACGGGTTCAGGGAGAACTTCGGGTACGGCGTAGGGTATGTGTTAGGGTTAGGGTTAGGGTTAGTGTTAGGGTTAGGTCTCGGTTTAGGGTACGGTTTAGGATTAGGGTACGTGTTAGGGTTAGGGTAGGAGTTAGGGTTAGGGTACGCGTTAGCGTTAGGGTAGTTATTAAACCTATCCCACTCTCTAGATACCCCTTAGCAAGTAAAGGAATATTATTTGGGGGTCCAGCCATGGAGAAGAGTTTAGACACTAGGATAAGATAAGGAACACACCCATTATAAAGAAATCACATTAAGATTCTCTTTTTAAGCTGTTCCTTAAAACACTAGTGCTTAGGAAATCTATTGGAGGCAGAAGCAGTCAAGGGTAGCCTAGGGTTAGGGTTAGGCTTAGGGTTAGGTTTAGCGTACGGCTTAGGGTACGGGTTTGGGGAGGGCTTCGGGTACGGCGTAGGGTATGGGTTAGGGTTAGGGTTAGGGTTAGTGTTAGGGATAGGGCTCGGTTTAGGGTACGGGTTAGGATTAAGGTACGTGTTAGGGTTAGGATAGTGGTTAGGGTTAATGTACGTGTTAGGGTTAGGGTAGTGATTAAACCTATCCCACTCTCTAGATACCCCTTAGCACGTAAAGGAATATTATTTGGGGGTCCAGCCATGGAGAAGGGTTTAGATACTAGGATAAGATAAGGAACACACCCATTATAAAGAAATCACATTAGGATACACTTTTTAAGCTGTTCCTTAAAACACTATTGCTTAGGAAATCTATTGGAGGCAGACGCAGTCAAGGGTAGCCTAGGGTTAGGGTTAGGCTTAGGATTAGGCTTAGGGTACGGCTTAGGGTACGAGTACGGGGAGGGCTTCGGGTACGGTGTAGGGTATGGGTTAGGGTCAGGGTTAGGGTTAGTGTTAGTGTTAGTGCTCGGTGTAGTGTACGGCTTAGGAAAAGGGTACGTGTTAGGGTTAGGGTAGGGGTTAGGGTTAGGGTACGCATTAGGGTTAGGGTAGTTATTAAACCTATCCCACTCTCTAGATACCCCTTAGAACGTAGAGGAATATTTTTTGGGGGTCCAGCCATGGAGAAGAGTTTAGACACTAGGGTAAGATAAGGAACACACCCTTTTTAAAGAAATCACATTAGGATTCTCTTTTTAAGCTGTTCCTTAAAACACTAGTGCTTAGGAAATCTATTGGAGGCAGAAGCAGTCAAGGGTAGCCTAGGGTTAGGGTTAGGCTTAGGGTTAGGCTTAGGGTACGGGTTCGGGGAGGGCTTCGGGCACGACGTAGGGTATGGGTTAGGGTTAGGTTTAGGGTTTGTGTTAGAGTTAGGGCTCGGTGTAGTGTACGGGTTAGGATTAGGGTACGTGTTAGGGTTAGGAAAGGGGTAAGGGTTAGGGTACGCATTAGGGTTAGGGTAGTTATTAAACCTATCCCACTCTCTAGATACCCCTTAGCAAGTAAAGGAATATTATTTGGGGGTCCAGCCATGGAGAAGAGTTTAGACACTAAGATAATATAAGGAACACACACATTATAAAGAAATCACATTAGGATTCTCTTTTTAAGCTGTTCCTTAAAACACTAGTGCTTAGGAAATCTATTGGAGGCAGAAGCAGTCAAGGGTAGCCTAGGGTTAGGGTTAGGCTTAGGGTTAGGCTTAGGGTACGGCTTAGGGTACGGGTTCGGGGAGGGCTTCGGGTACGACGTAGGGTATGGGTTAGGGTTAGGGTTAGGGTTTGTGTTAGGGTTAGGGCTCGGTGTAGGGTACGGGTTAGGTTTAGGATACATGTTAGGGTTAGGGTAGGGGTTAGGGCTAGGGTAGTTATTAAACCTGTCCCACTCTCTAGATACCCCTTAGCACGTAAAGGAATATTATTTGGGGTTGCAGCCATGGAGAAGAGTTTAGACACTAGTATAAGATAAGGAACACACCAATTATAAAGAAATCACATTAGGATTCTCTTTTTAATCTGTTCCTTAAAACACTAGTGCTTAGGAAATCTATTGGAGGCAGAAGCACTCAAGGGTAGCCTAGGGTTAGGGTTAGGCTTAGGGTTAGGCTTAGGGTTCGGCTTAAGTTATGGGTTCCGGTACGGGTTCTTGTACGGCGTAGGGTATGGGTTAGGCTTAGGGTTAGTTTTAGGGTTAGGGCTCGGCTTAGGGTACGGGTTAATATTAAGGTACGTGTTAGGGCTAGGGTAGGGGTTAGGGTTAAGGTACGCCTTAGGGTTAGGTTTGTTATAAAACCTATCCCACTCTCTAGATACCCCTTAGTACGTAAATGAATATTATTTGGGGGTGCAGCCATGGAGAAGTGTTTAGACACTAGGATAAGATAAGGAACACACCCATTATAAAGAAATCACATTAGGATTCTCTTTTTAAGCTGTTCCTTAAAACACTTGTGCTTAGGAAATCTATTGGAGGCAGAAGCAGTCAAGGGTAGCCTAGGGTTAGGGTTAGGCTTAGGGTAAGGCTTAGGGTTCGGCTTAAGGTATGGGTTCCGGTACGGGTTCTTGTACGGCGTATGGTACGGCTTAGGGTACGGGTTAGGGGAGGGTTTCGGGTACGGCATAGTGTATGGGTTAGGGTTAGGGTTAGGGTTAGTGTTAGGGTTAGGGCTCGGTTTAGGGTACGGGTTAGGATTAGGGTACGTGTTAGGGTTAGGGTACGTGTTAGGGTTAGGGTAGTTATTAAATCTATCCCACTCCCTAGATACCCCTTAGCACGTAAAGGAATATTATTTGGGGGTCCAGCCATGGAGAAGAGTTTAGACACTAGGATAAGATAAGGAACACACCCATTATGAAGAAATCACATTAGGATTATCTTTTTAAGCTGTTCCTTAAAACACTAGTGCTTAGGAAATCTATTGGAGGCAGAAGCAGTCGAGGGTAGCCTAGGGATAGGGTTAGGCTTAGGGTTAGGGTTAGGGTACGGCTCAGGGTACGGGTTCGGGGAGGGGTTCGGGTATGGCGTAGGGTATGGGTTAGGGTTAGGGTCAGTTTTAGGGTTAGGGCTCGGCTTAGGGTACGGGTTAATATTAGGGTACATGTTAGGGTTAGGCTAGGTGTTAGGGTTAGGGTATGCCTTAGGGTTAGGGTAGTTATAAAACCTATCCCACTCTCTAGATACCCCTTAGCACGTAAAGGAATATTATTTGGGGGTGCAGCCATGGAGAAGAGTTTAGACACTAGGAGAAGATAAGGAACACACCCATTATAAAGAAATCACATTAGGATTCTCTTTTTAAGCTGTTCCTTAAAACACTTGTGCTTAGGAAATCTATTGGAGGCAGAAGCAGTCAAGGGTAGCCTAGGGTTAGGTTAGGCTTACGGTTAGGCTTAGGGTACGGCTTAGGGTACGGGTTCGGGGAGAACTTCGGGTACGGCGTAGGGTATGTGTTAGGGTTAGGGTTAGGGTTAGTGTTAGGGTTATGGCTCGGTTTAGGGTATGGTTTAGGATTAGGGTACGTGTTAGGGTTAGGGTAGGGTTTAGGGTTAGGGTACGTGTTAGGTTTAGGGTAGTTATTAAACCTATCCCACTCTCTAGAAACCCCTTAGCACGTAAAGGAATATTATTTGGAGGTCCAGCCCTGGAGAAGAGTTTAGACACTAGGATAAGATAAGGAACTCACCCATTATAAAGAAATCACATTAGGATTCTCTTTTTAAGCTGTTCCTTAAAACACTAGTGCTTAGGAAATCTATTGGAGGCAGAAGCAGTCGAGGGTAGCCTATCGTTAGGGTTAGGCTTAGGGTTAGGGTTAGGGTACGGCTTAGGGTACGGGTGCGGGGAGGGCTTCGGGTACGGCGTAGGGAATGGGTTAGGGTTAGGGTTAGGGTTAGTGCTAGGGTTAGGGCTCGGTTTAGGGTACGGGTTACGATTAGTGTACGTGTTAGGGTTAGGGTATGTGTTAGGGTTAGGGTACGCGTTAGGGTTAGGGTAGTTATTAAACCTATCCCAGTCTCTAGATACCCCTTAGCACGTAAAGGAATATTATTTGGGGGTCCAGCCATGGAGAAGAGTTTAGACACTAGGATAAGATAAGAAACACACCCATTATAAAGAAATCACATTAGGATTCTCTTTTTAAGCTGTTCCTTAAAACACTAGTGTTTAGGAAATCTATTGGAGGAAGAAGCAGTCAAGGGTAGCCTAGGGTTAGGTTTAGGCTTAGGGTTAGGTTTAGGGTACGGCTTAGGGTATGGGTTCAGGGACGGGTTCGTGTACGGCGTAGGGTATGGGTTAGGGTTAGGGTTAGGGTTAGTGTTAGGGTTAGGGCTCGGTTTAGGGTACGGGTTAGGATTAGGGTACGTGTTAGGGTTAGGGTAGGGGTTAGGGTTAGGGTACGTGTTAGGTTTAGGGTAGTTATTAAACCTATCCCACTCTCTAGAAACCCCTTAGCACGTAAAGGAATATTATTTGGAGGTCCAGCCCTGGAGAAGAGTTTAGACACTAGGATAAGATAAGGAACTCACCCATTATAAAGAAATCACATTAGGATTCTCTTTTTAAGCTGTTCCTTAAAACACTAGTGCTTAGGAAATCTATTGGAGGCAGAAGCAGTCGAGGGTAGCCTATCGTTAGGGTTAGGCTTAGGGTTAGGGTTAGGGTATGGCTTAGGGTACGGGTTCGGGGAGGGCTTCGGGTACGACGTAGGGTATGGGTTAGGTTTATAGTTAGGGTTAGTGTTAGGGTTAGGTCTCGGTTTAGGGTACGTGTTAGGGTTAGGGTAGGGGTTAGGGTTAGGGTACGTGTTAGAGTTAGGGTAGTTATTAAACCTATCCCACTCTCTAGATACACATTAGCACGTAAAGGAATATTATTTGGGGGTCCAGCCATGGAGAAGAGTTTAGACAATAGGATAAGATAAGGAACACACCCATTATAAAGAAATCACATTAGGATTCTCTTTTTAAGCTGTTCCTTAAAACACTAGTGCTTAGGAAATCTATTGGAGGCAGAAGCAGTCAACGGTAGCATAGGGTTAGGGTTAGGCTTAGGGTTACGGTTAGGGTACGGCTTAGGGTAAGGGTTAGGGGAGGGGTTCGGGCATGGCGTAGGGTATGGGTTACGGTTAGGGTTAGGGTTAGTGTTAGGGTTAGGGCTCGGGTTAGGGTACGGTTTAGGATTAGGGTACGTGTTAGGGTTAGGGTAGGGGTTAGGGTTAGGATACGTGTTAGGGTTAGGGTTATTAAACCTATCCCACTCTCTAGATACCCCTTAGCACGTAAAGGAATATTATTTGGGGATCCAGCCATGGAGAAGAGTTTAGACACTAGGATAAGATAAGGAACACACCCATTATAGGGAAATCACATTAGGATACACTTTTTAAGCTGTTCCTTAAAACACTATTGCTTAGGAAATCTATTGGAGGCAGACGCAGTCAAGGGTAGCCTAGGGTTAGGGTTAGGCTTAGGATTAGGCTTAGGGTACGGCTTAGGGTACGAGTACGGGGAGGGCTTCGGGTACGGTGTAGGGTATGGGTTAGGGTCAGGGTTAGGGTTAGTGTTAGTGTTAGTGCTCGGTTTAGTGTACGGCTTAGGAAAAGGGTACGTGTTAGGGTTAGGGTAGGGGTTAGGGTTAGGGTACGCATTAGGGTTAGGGTAGTTATTAAACCTATCTCACTCTCTAGATACCCCTTAGAACGTAGAGGAATATTTTTTGGGCGTCCAGCCATGGAGAAGAGTTTAGAAACTAGGGTAAGATAAGGAACACATCCTTTTTAAAGAAATCACATTAGGATTCTCTTTTTAAGCTGTTCCTTAAAACACTAGTGCTTAGGAAATCTACTGGAGGCAGAAGCAGTCGAGGGTAGCCTAGGGTTAGGGTTAGGCTTAGGGTTAGGGTTAGGGTACGGCTCAGGGTACGGGTTCGGGGAGGGGTTCGGGTATGGCGTAGGGTATGGGTTAGGGTTAGGGTCAGTTTTAGGGTTAGGGCTCGGCTTAGGGTACGGGTTAATATTAGGGTACATGTTAGGGTTAGGCTAGGTGTTAGGGTTAGGGTATGCCTTAGGGTTAGGGTAGTTATAAAACCTATCCCACTCTCTAGATACCCCTTAGCACGTAAAGGAATATTATTTGGGGGTGCAGCCATGGAGAAGAGTTTAGACACTAGGAGAAGATAAGGAACACACCCATTATAAAGAAATCACATTAGGATTCTCTTTTTAAGCTGTTCCTTAAAACACTTGTGCTTAGGAAATCTATTGGAGGCAGAAGCAGTCAAGGGTAGCCTAGGGTTAGGGTTAGGCTTAGGTTTAGGCTTAGGGTACGGCTTAGGGTACGGGTTAGGGGAGGGTTTCGGGTACGGCATAGTGTATGGGTTAGGGTTAGGGTTAGGGTTAGTGTTAGGGTTAGGGCTCGGTTTAGGGTACGGGTTAGGATTAGGGTACATATTAGTGTTAGGGTACGCGTTAGGGTTAGGGTACGTGTTAGGGTTAGGGTAGTTATTAAATCTATCCCACTCCCTAGATACCCCTTAGCACGTAAAGGAATATTATTTGGGGGTCCAGCCATGGAGAAGAGTTTAGACACTAGGATAAGATAAGGAACACACCCATTATGAAGAAATCACATTAGGATTCTCTTTTTAAGCTGTTCCTTAAAACACTAGTGCTTAGGAAATCTATTGGATGCAGAAGCAGTCGAGGGTAGCCTAGGGTTAGGGTTAGGCTTAGGGTTAGGGTTAGGGTACGGCTCAGGGTACGGGTTCGGGGAGGGGTTCGGGTATGGCGTAGGGTATGGGTTAGGGTTAGGGTCAGTTTTAGGGTTAGGGCTCGGCTTAGGGTACGGGTTAATATTAGGGTACATGTTAGGGTTAGGCTAGGTGTTAGGGTAAGGGTATGCCTTAGGGTTAGGGTAGTTATAAAACCTATCCCACTCTCTAGATACCCCTTAGCACGTAAAGGAATATTATTTGGGGGTGCAGCCATGGAGAAGAGTTTAGACACTAGGAGAAGATAAGGAACACACCCATTATAAAGAAATCACATTAGGATTCTCTTTTTAAGCTGTTCCTTAAAACACTTGTGCTTAGGAAATCTATTGGAGGCAGAAGCAGTCAAGGGTAGCCTAGGGTTAGGGTTAGGCTTAGGGTTAGGCTTAGGGTACGGCTTAGGGTATGGGTTCGGGGACGGGTTCGTGTACGGCGTAGGGTATGGGTTAGGGTTAGGGTTAGGGTTAGTGCTAGGGTTAGGGCTCGGTTTAGGTTACGGTTTACGATTAGTGTACGTGTTATGGTTAGGGTATGGGTTAGGGTTAGGGTACGCGTTAGGTTTAGGGTAGTTATTAAACCTATCCCACTCTCTAGATACCCCTTAGCAAGTAAAGGAATATTATTTGGGGGTCCAGCCGTGGAGAAGAGTTTAGACACTAAGATAATATAAGGAACACACACATTATAAAGAAATCACATTAGGAATCTTTTTTAAGCTGTTCCTTAAAACACAAGTTCTTAGGAAGTCTATTGGAGGCAGAAGCAGTCAAGGGTAGCCTAGGGTTAGGTTAGGCTTACGGTTAGGCTTAGGGTACGGCTTAGGGTACGGGTTCGGGGAGAACTTCGGGTAAGGCGTAGGGAATGGGTTAGGGTTAGGGTTAGGGTTAGTGTTAGGGTTAGGGCTCGGTTTAGGGTACGGGTTAGGATTAGTGTACGTGTTAGGGTTAGGGTAGGGGTTAGGGTTAGTGTACGCGTTAGGTTTAGGGTAGTTATTAAACCTATCCCACTCTCTAGAAACCCCTTAGCACGTAAAGGAATATTATTTGGAGGTCCAGCCCTGGAGAAGAGTTTAGACACTAGGATAAGATAAGGAACTCACCCATTATAAAGAAATCACATTAGGATTCTCTTTTTAAGCTCTTCCTTAAAACACTAGTGCTTAGGAAATCTATTGGAGGCAGAAGCAGTCGAGGGTAGCCTATCGTTAGGGTTAGGCTTAGGGTTAGGCTTAGGGTACGGCTTAGGGTACGGGTTCGGGGAGGGCTTCGGGTACGACGTAGGGTATGGGTTAGGTTTATAGTTAGGGTTAGTGTTAGGGTTAGGGCTAGGTTTAGGGTACGTGTTAGGGTTAGGGTAGGGGTTAGGGTTAGGGTACGCGTTAGAGTTAGGGTAGTTATTAAACCTATCCCACTCTCTAGATACACATTAGCACGTAAAGGAATATTATTTGGGGGTCCAGCCATGGAGAAGAGTTTAGACAATAGGATAAGATAAGGAACACACCCATTATAAAGAAATCACATTAGGATTCTCTTTTTAAGCTGTTCCTTAAAACACTAGTGCTTAGGAAATCTATTGGAGGCAGAAGCAGTCAACGGTAGCATAGGGTTAGGGTTAGGCTTAGGGTTACGGTTAGGGTACGGCTTAGGGTAAGGGTTAGGGGAGGGGTTCGGGCATGGCGTAGGGTGTGGGTTACGGTTAGGGTTAGGGTTAGTGTTAGGGATAGGGCTCGGTTTAGGGTACGGGTTAGGATTAAGGTACGTGTTAGGGTTAGGATAGTGGTTAGGGTTAATGTACGTGTTAGGATTAGGGTAGTGATTAAACCTATCCCACTCTCTAGATACCCCTTAGCACGTAAAGGAATATTATTTGGGGGTCCAGCCATGGAGAAGAGTTTAGATACTAGGATAAGATAAGGAAAACACCCATTATAAAGAAAACACATTAGAATTCTCTTTTTAAGCTGCTCCTTAAAACACTAGTGCTTAGGAAACCTATTGGAGGCAGAAGCAGTCAAGGGTATCCTAGGGTTAGCGTTAGGCTTAGGGTTAGGCTTAGGGTACGGCTTAGGGTACGGGTTCGGGGAGGGCTTCGGGTACGACGTAGGGTATGGGTTAGGGTTAGGGTTAGGGTTTGTGTTAGGGTTAGGGCTCGGTGTAGGGTACGGGTTAGGTTTAGGATACATGTTAGGGTTAGGGTAGGGGTTAGGGTTAGGGTAGTTATTAAACCTGTCCCACTCTCTAGATACCCCTTAGCACGTAAAGGAATATTATTTGGGGGTGCAGCCATGGAGAAGTGTTTAGACACTAGGATAAGATAAGGAACACACCCATTATAAAGAAATCACATTAGGATTCTCTTTTTAAGCTGTTCCCTAAAACACTTGTGCTTAGGAAATCTATTGGAGGCAGAAGCAGTCAAGGGTAGCCTAGGGTTAGGGTTAGGCTTAGGGTAAGGCTTAGGGTTCGGCTTAAGGTATGGGTTCCGGTACGGGTTCTTGTACGGCGTAGGGTATGGGTTAGGGTTAGGGTTAGTTTTAGGGTTAGTGCTCGGTTTAGGGTACGGGTTAGGATTTGTGTACGAGTTAGGGTTAGGGTATGGGTTAGGCTTAGGGTACGCTTTAGGGTTAGGGTAGTTATTAAACCTATCCCAGTCTCTAGATACCCCTTAGCACGTAAAGGAATATTATTTGGGGGTCCAGCCATGGAGAAGAATTTAGACACTAGGATAAGATAAGGAACACACCCATTATAAAGAAATCACATTAGGATTCTATTTTTAAGCTGTTCCTTAAAACACTAGTGCTTAGGAAATCTATTGGAGGCAGAAGCAGTCAAGGGTAGCCTAGGGTTAGGGTTAGGCTTAGGGTTAGGATTAGCGTACGGCTTAGGGTATGGGTTCGGGGAGGGCTTCGGGTACGGCGTAGGGTATGGGTTAGGGTTAGGGTTAGGGTTAGTGTTAGGGTTAGGGCTCGGTTTAGGGTACGGTTTAGGATTAGGGTACGTGTTAGGGTTAGGATAGTGGTTAGGGTTAATGTACGTGTTAGGGTTAGGGTAGTTATTAAACCTATCCCATTCTCTAGATACCCCTTAGCACGTAAAGAATATTATTTGCGGGTCCAGCCATGGAGAAGAGTTTAGACACTAGGATAAGATATGGAACACACCCATTATAAAGAAATCACATTAGGATTCTCTTTTTATGCTGTTCCTTAAAACACTAGTGCTTAGGAAATCTATTGGAGGCAGAAGCAGTCAAGGGTAGTCTAGGGTTAGGGTTAGGCTTAGGATTAGGCTTAGGGTACGGCTTAGGGTACGAGTACGGGGAGGGCTTCGGGTACGGTGTAGGGTATGGGTTAGGGTCAGGGTTAGGGTTAGTGTTAGTGTTAGTGCTCGGTTTAGTGTACGGCTTAGGAAAAGGGTACGTGTTAGGGTTAGGGTAGGGGTTAGGGTTAGGGTACGCATTAGGGTTAGGGTAGTTATTAAACCTATCTCACTCTCTAGATACCCCTTAGAACGTAGAGGAATATTTTTTGGGCGTCCAGCCATGGAGAAGAGTTTAGAAACTAGGGTAAGATAAGGAACACATCCTTTTTAAAGAAATCACATTAGGATTCTCTTTTTAAGCTGTTCCTTAAAACACTAGTGCTTAGGAAATCTACTGGAGGCAGAAGCAATCGAGGGTAGCCTAGGGTTAGGGTTAGGCTTAGGGTTAGGGTTAGGGTACGGCTCAGGGTACGGGTTCGGGGAGGGGTTCGGGTATGGCGTAGGGTATGGGTTAGGGTTAGGGTCAGTTTTAGGGTTAGGGCTCGGCTTAGGGTACGGGTTAATATTAGGGTACATGTTAGGGTTAGGCTAGGTGTTAGGGTTAGGGTATGCCTTAGGGTTAGGGTAGTTATAAAACCTATCCCACTCTCTAGATACCCCTTAGCACGTAAAGGAATATTATTTGGGGGTGCAGCCATGGAGAAGAGTTTAGACACTAGGAGAAGATAAGGAACACACCCATTATAAAGAAATCACATTAGGATTCTCTTTTTAAGCTGTTCCTTAAAACACTTGTGCTTAGGAAATCTATTGGAGGCAGAAGCAGTCAAGGGTAGCCTAGGGTTAGGGTTAGGCTTAGGTTTAGGCTTAGGGTACGGCTTAGGGTACGGGTTAGGGGAGGGTTTCGGGTACGGCATAGTGTATGGGTTAGGGTTAGGGTTAGGGTTAGTGTTAGGGTTAGGGCTCGGTTTAGGGTACGGGTTAGGATTAGGGTACATATTAGTGTTAGGGTACGCGTTAGGGTTAGGGTACGTGTTAGGGTTAGGGTAGTTATTAAATCTATCCCACTCCCTAGATACCCCTTAGCACGTAAAGGAATATTATTTGGGGGTCCAGCCATGGAGAAGAGTTTAGACACTAGGATAAGATAAGGAACACACCCATTATGAAGAAATCACATTAGGATTCTCTTTTTAAGCTGTTCCTTAAAACACTAGTGCTTAGGAAATCTATTGGATGCAGAAGCAGTCGAGGGTAGCCTAGGGTTAGGGTTAGGCTTAGGGTTAGGGTTAGGGTACGGCTCAGGGTACGGGTTCGGGGAGGGGTTCGGGTATGGCGTAGGGTATGGGTTAGGGTTAGGGTCAGTTTTAGGGTTAGGGCTCGGCTTAGGGTACGGGTTAATATTAGGGTACATGTTAGGGTTAGGCTAGGTGTTAGGGTAAGGGTATGCCTTAGGGTTAGGGTAGTTATAAAACCTATCCCACTCTCTAGATACCCCTTAGCACGTAAAGGAATATTATTTGGGGGTGCAGCCATGGAGAAGAGTTTAGACACTAGGAGAAGATAAGGAACACACCCATTATAAAGAAATCACATTAGGATTCTCTTTTTAAGCTGTTCCTTAAAACACTTGTGCTTAGGAAATCTATTGGAGGCAGAAGCAGTCAAGGGTAGCCTAGGGTTAGGGTTAGGCTTAGGGTTAGGCTTAGGGTACGGCTTAGGGTATGGGTTCGGGGACGGGTTCGTGTACGGCGTAGGGTATGGGTTAGGGTTAGGGTTAGGGTTAGTGCTAGGGTTAGGGCTCGGTTTAGGTTACGGTTTACGATTAGTGTACGTGTTATGGTTAGGGTATGGGTTAGGGTTAGGGTACGCGTTAGGTTTAGGGTAGTTATTAAACCTATCCCACTCTCTAGATACCCCTTAGCAAGTAAAGGAATATTATTTGGGGGTCCAGCCGTGGAGAAGAGTTTAGACACTAAGATAATATAAGGAACACACACATTATAAAGAAATCACATTAGGAATCTTTTTTAAGCTGTTCCTTAAAACACAAGTTCTTAGGAAGTCTATTGGAGGCAGAAGCAGTCAAGGGTAGCCTAGGGTTAGGTTAGGCTTACGGTTAGGCTTAGGGTACGGCTTAGGGTACGGGTTCGGGGAGAACTTCGGGTAAGGCGTAGGGAATGGGTTAGGGTTAGGGTTAGGGTTAGTGTTAGGGTTAGGGCTCGGTTTAGGGTACGGGTTAGGATTAGTGTACGTGTTAGGGTTAGGGTAGGGGTTAGGGTTAGTGTACGCGTTAGGTTTAGGGTAGTTATTAAACCTATCCCACTCTCTAGAAACCCCTTAGCACGTAAAGGAATATTATTTGGAGGTCCAGCCCTGGAGAAGAGTTTAGACACTAGGATAAGATAAGGAACTCACCCATTATAAAGAAATCACATTAGGATTCTCTTTTTAAGCTCTTCCTTAAAACACTAGTGCTTAGGAAATCTATTGGAGGCAGAAGCAGTCGAGGGTAGCCTATCGTTAGGGTTAGGCTTAGGGTTAGGCTTAGGGTACGGCTTAGGGTACGGGTTCGGGGAGGGCTTCGGGTACGACGTAGGGTATGGGTTAGGTTTATAGTTAGGGTTAGTGTTAGGGTTAGGGCTAGGTTTAGGGTACGTGTTAGGGTTAGGGTAGGGGTTAGGGTTAGGGTACGCGTTAGAGTTAGGGTAGTTATTAAACCTATCCCACTCTCTAGATACACATTAGCACGTAAAGGAATATTATTTGGGGGTCCAGCCATGGAGAAGAGTTTAGACAATAGGATAAGATAAGGAACACACCCATTATAAAGAAATCACATTAGGATTCTCTTTTTAAGCTGTTCCTTAAAACACTAGTGCTTAGGAAATCTATTGGAGGCAGAAGCAGTCAACGGTAGCATAGGGTTAGGGTTAGGCTTAGGGTTACGGTTAGGGTACGGCTTAGGGTAAGGGTTAGGGGAGGGGTTCGGGCATGGCGTAGGGTGTGGGTTACGGTTAGGGTTAGGGTTAGTGTTAGGGATAGGGCTCGGTTTAGGGTACGGGTTAGGATTAAGGTACGTGTTAGGGTTAGGATAGTGGTTAGGGTTAATGTACGTGTTAGGATTAGGGTAGTGATTAAACCTATCCCACTCTCTAGATACCCCTTAGCACGTAAAGGAATATTATTTGGGGGTCCAGCCATGGAGAAGAGTTTAGATACTAGGATAAGATAAGGAAAACACCCATTATAAAGAAAACACATTAGAATTCTCTTTTTAAGCTGCTCCTTAAAACACTAGTGCTTAGGAAACCTATTGGAGGCAGAAGCAGTCAAGGGTATCCTAGGGTTAGCGTTAGGCTTAGGGTTAGGCTTAGGGTACGGCTTAGGGTACGGGTTCGGGGAGGGCTTCGGGTACGACGTAGGGTATGGGTTAGGGTTAGGGTTAGGGTTTGTGTTAGGGTTAGGGCTCGGTGTAGGGTACGGGTTAGGTTTAGGATACATGTTAGGGTTAGGGTAGGGGTTAGGGTTAGGGTAGTTATTAAACCTGTCCCACTCTCTAGATACCCCTTAGCACGTAAAGGAATATTATTTGGGGGTGCAGCCATGGAGAAGTGTTTAGACACTAGGATAAGATAAGGAACACACCCATTATAAAGAAATCACATTAGGATTCTCTTTTTAAGCTGTTCCCTAAAACACTTGTGCTTAGGAAATCTATTGGAGGCAGAAGCAGTCAAGGGTAGCCTAGGGTTAGGGTTAGGCTTAGGGTAAGGCTTAGGGTTCGGCTTAAGGTATGGGTTCCGGTACGGGTTCTTGTACGGCGTAGGGTATGGGTTAGGGTTAGGGTTAGTTTTAGGGTTAGTGCTCGGTTTAGGGTACGGGTTAGGATTTGTGTACGAGTTAGGGTTAGGGTATGGGTTAGGCTTAGGGTACGCTTTAGGGTTAGGGTAGTTATTAAACCTATCCCAGTCTCTAGATACCCCTTAGCACGTAAAGGAATATTATTTGGGGGTCCAGCCATGGAGAAGAATTTAGACACTAGGATAAGATAAGGAACACACCCATTATAAAGAAATCACATTAGGATTCTATTTTTAAGCTGTTCCTTAAAACACTAGTGCTTAGGAAATCTATTGGAGGCAGAAGCAGTCAAGGGTAGCCTAGGGTTAGGGTTAGGCTTAGGGTTAGGATTAGCGTACGGCTTAGGGTATGGGTTCGGGGAGGGCTTCGGGTACGGCGTAGGGTATGGGTTAGGGTTAGGGTTAGGGTTAGTGTTAGGGTTAGGGCTCGGTTTAGGGTACGGTTTAGGATTAGGGTACGTGTTAGGGTTAGGATAGTGGTTAGGGTTAATGTACGTGTTAGGGTTAGGGTAGTTATTAAACCTATCCCATTCTCTAGATACCCCTTAGCACGTAAAGAATATTATTTGCGGGTCCAGCCATGGAGAAGAGTTTAGACACTAGGATAAGATATGGAACACACCCATTATAAAGAAATCACATTAGGATTCTCTTTTTATGCTGTTCCTTAAAACACTAGTGCTTAGGAAATCTATTGGAGGCAGAAGCAGTCAAGGGTAGTCTAGGGTTAGGGTTAGGCTTAGGGTTATGCTTAGGGTACGGCTTAGGGTACGGGTTCGGGGAGAGTTTCGGGTATGGTGTAGGGTAAGGGTTAGGGTTAGGGTTAGGGTTAGTGTTAGGGTTAGGGCTCGGTTTAGGGTATTGGTTAGGATTAGAGTACGTGTTAGGTTTAGGGCAGGGGTTAGGCTTAGGGTACGCGTTAGGGTTAGAGTAGTTATTAAACCTATCCCACTCTCTCGATACCCCTTAGCACGTAAAGGAATATTATTTGGAGGTCCATCCATGGAGAAGAGTTTAGACACTAAGATAATATAAGGAACACACACATTATAAAGAAATCACTTTAGGATTCTCTTTTTAAGCTGTTCCTTAAAACACTAGTGCTTAGGAAATCTATTGGAGGCAGAAGCAGTCAAGGGTAGCCTAGGGTTAGTTTAGGCTTACGGTTAGGTTTAGGGTACGGCTTAGGGTACAGGTTCGGGGAGGGCTTCGTGTACGGCGTAGGTTATGGGTTAGTGTTAGGGTTAGGCTTAGTGTTAGGATTAGGGCTCCGTTTAGTGTACGGGTTAGGATTAGGGTACCTGTGAGGGTTAGGGTAGGGGTTAGGGTTAGGGTACGCGTTAGTGTTAGGGTAGTTATTAAACCTATCCCACTCTCTAGATACCCCTTAGCACGTAAAGGAATATTATTTGGGGGTCCAGCCATGGAGAAGGGTTTAGATACTAGGATAAGATAAGGAAAACACCCATTATAAAGAAAACACATTAGAATTCTCTTTTTAAGCTGCTCCTTAAAACACTAGTGCTTAGGAAACTTATTGGAGGCAGAAGCAGTCAAGGGTAGCCTAGGGTTAGGGTTAGGCTTAGGGTTAGGCTTAGGGTACGGCTTAGGGTACGGGTTCGGGGAGGGCTTCGGGCACGACGTAGGGTATGGGTTAGGGTTAGGTTTAGGGTTTGTGTTAGAGTTAGGGCTCGATGTAGTGTACGGGTTAGGATTAGGGTACGTGTTAGAGTTAGGAAAGGGGTAAGGGTTAGGGTACGCATTAGGGTTAGGGTAGTTATTAAACCTATCCCACTCTCTAGATACCCCTTAGCAAGTAAAGGAATATTATTTGGGGGTCCAGCCATGGAGAAGAGTTTAGACACTAAGATAATATAAGGAACACACACATTATAAAGAAATCACATTAGGAATCTTTTTTAAGCTGTTCCTTAAAACACTAGTTCTTAGGAAATCTATTGGAGGCAGAAGCAGTCAAGGGTAGCCTAGGGTTAGGTTAGGCTTACGGTTAGGCTTAGGGTACGGCTTAGGGTACGGGTTCGGGGAGAACTTCGGGTACGGCGTAGGGTATGTGTTAGGGTTAGGGTTAGGGTTAGTGTTAGGGTTAGGGCTCGGTTTAGGGTACGGTTTAGGATTAGGGTACGTGTTAGGGTTAGGGTAGGGGTTAGGGTTAGGGTACGTGTTAGGTTTAGGGTAGTTATTAAACCTATCCCACTCTCTAGAAACCCCTTAGCACGTAAAGGAATATTATTTGGAGGTCCAGCCCTGGAGAAGAGTTTAGACACTAGGATAAGATAAGGAACTCACCCATTATAAAGAAATCACATTAGGATTCTCTTTTTAAGCTGTTCCTTAAAACACTAGTGCTTAGGAAATGTATTGGAGGCAGAAGCAGTCGAGGGTAGCCTATCGTTAGGGTTAGGCTTAGGGTTAGGCTTAGGGTACGGCTTAGGGTACGGGTTCGGGGAGGGCTTCGGGTACGATGTAGGGTATGGGTTAGGTTTATAGTTAGGGTTAGTGTTAGGGTTAGGGCTTGGTTTAGGGTACGTGTTAGGGTTAGGGTAGGGGTTAGGGTTAGGGTACGCGTTAGAGTTAGGGTAGTTATTAAATCTATCCCACTCTCTAGATACACATTAGCACGTAAAGGAATATTATTTGGGGGTCCAGCCATGGAGAAGAGTTTAGACAATAGGATAAGATAAGGAACACACCCATTATAAAGAAATCACATTAGGATTCTCTTTTTAAGCTGTTCCTTAAAACACTAGTGCTTAGGAAATCTATTGGAGTCAGAAGCAGTCAACGGTAGCATAGGGTTAGGGTTAGGCTTAGTGTTACGGTTAGGGTACGGCTTAGGGTAAGGGTTAGGGGAGGGGTTCGGGCATGGCCTAGGGTATGGGTTACGGTTAGGGTTAGGGTTAGTGTTAGGGTAAGGGCTCGGGTTAGGGTACGGTTTAGGATTAGGGTACGTGTTAGGGTTAGGGTTAGGGTTAGGGTTAGGGTTAGCGTTAGGGTTAGGGTTAGGGCTCGGCTTAGGGTACGGGTTAATATTAGTGTACGTGTTAGGGTTAGGCTAGGGGTTAGGGTTAGGGTATGCCTTAGGGTTAGGGTAGTTATAAAAGCTATCCCACTCTCTAGATACCCCTTAGCACGTAAAGGAATATTATTTGGGGGTGCAGCCATGGAGAAGAGTTTAGACACTAGGATAAGATAAGGAACACACCCATTATAAAGAAATCACATTAGGATTCTCTTTTTAAGCTGTTCCTTAAAACACTTGTGCTTAGGAAATCTATTGGAGGCAGAAGCAGTCAAGGGTAGCCTAGGGTTAGGGTTAGGCTTAGGGTTAGGCTTAGGGTACGGCTTAGGGTACGGGTTCGGGGAGGGCTTCGGGCACGACGTAGGGTATGGGTTAGGGTTAGGTTTAGGGTTTGTGTTAGAGTTAGGGCTCGATGTAGTGTACGGGTTAGGATTAGGGTACGTGTTAGAGTTAGGAAAGGGGTAAGGGTTAGGGTACGCATTAGGGTTAGGGTAGTTATTAAACCTATCCCACTCTCTAGATACCCCTTAGCAAGTAAAGGAATATTATTTGGGGGTCCAGCCATGGAGAAGAGTTTAGACACTAAGATAATATAAGGAACACACACATTATAAAGAAATCACATTAGGAATCTTTTTTAAGCTGTTCCTTAAAACACTAGTTCTTAGGAAATCTATTGGAGGCAGAAGCAGTCAAGGGTAGCCTAGGGTTAGGTTAGGCTTACGGTTAGGCTTAGGGTACGGCTTAGGGTACGGGTTCGGGGAGAACTTCGGGTACGGCGTAGGGTATGTGTTAGGGTTAGGGTTAGGGTTAGTGTTAGGGTTAGGGCTCGGTTTAGGGTACGGTTTAGGATTAGGGTACGTGTTAGGGTTAGGGTAGGGGTTAGGGTTAGGGTACGTGTTAGGTTTAGGGTAGTTATTAAACCTATCCCACTCTCTAGAAACCCCTTAGCACGTAAAGGAATATTATTTGGAGGTCCAGCCCTGGAGAAGTGTTTAGACACTAGGATAAGATAAGGAACTCACCCATTATAAAGAAATCACATTAGGATTCTCTTTTTAAGCTGTTCCTTAAAACACTAGTGCTTAGGAAATCTATTGGAGGCAGAAGCAGTCGAGGGTAGCCTATCGTTAGGGTTAGGCTTAGGGTACGGCTTAGGTACGGGTTCGGGGAGGGCTTCGGGTACGACGTAGGGTATGGGTTAGGTTTATAGTTAGGGTTAGTGTTAGGGTTAGGGCTTGGTTTAGGGTACGTGTTAGGGTTAGGGTAGGGGTTAGGGTTAGGGTACGCGTTAGAGTTAGGGTAGTTATTAAACCTATCCCACTCTCTAGATACACATTAGCACGTAAAGGAATATTATTTGGGGGTCCAGCCATGGAGAAGAGTTTAGACAATAGGATAAGATAAGGAACACACCCATTATAAAGAAATCACATTAGGATTCTCTTTTTAAGCTGTTCCTTAAAACACTAGTGCTTAGGAAATCTATTGGAGGCAGAAGCAGTCAACGGTAGCATAGGGTTAGGGTTAGGCTTAGGGTTACGGTTAGGGTACGGCTTAGGGTAAGGGTTAGGGGAGGGGTTCGGGCATGGCCAAGGTATGGGTTACGGTTAGGGTTAGGGTTAGTGTTAGGGTTAGGGCTCGGGTTAGGGTACGGTTTAGGATTAGGGTACGTGTTAGGGTTAGGGTTAGGGTTAGGGTTATGGTTAGGGTTAGGGTTAGGGTTAGGGTTAGGGCTCGGCTTAGGGTACGGGTTAATATTAGGGTACGTGTTAGGGTTAGGCAAGGGGTTAGGGTTAGGGTATGCCTTAGGGTTAGGGTAGTTATAAAACCTATCCCACTCTCTAGATACCCCTTAGCACGTAAAGGAATATTATTTGGGGGTGCAGCCATGGAGAAGAGTTTAGACACTAGGATAAGATAAGGAACACACCCATTATAAAGAAATCACATTAGGATTCTCTTTTTAAGCTCTTCCTTAAAACACTTGTGCTTAGGAAATCTATTGGAGGCAGAAGCAGTCAAGGGTAGCCTAGGGTTAGGGTTAGGCTTAGGGTACGGCTTAGGGTACGGCGTAGGGTATGGGTTCGGGGACAGGTTCGTGTACGGCGTAGGGTATGGGTTAGGGTTAGGGTTAGGGTTAGTGCTAGGGTTAGGGTTCGGTTTAGCTTACGGGTTACGATTAGTGTACGTGTTAGGGTTAGGGTATGGGTTAGGGTTAGGGTACGCGTTAGGTTTAGGGTAGTTTTTAAACCTATCCCACTCTCTAGATACCCCTTAGCACGTAAAGGAATATTATTTGGGGGTCCAGCCATGGAGAAGAGTTTAGACACTAGGATAAGATAAGGAACACACCCATTATAAAGAAATCACATTAGGATTCTCTTTTTAATCTGTTCCTTAAAACACTAGTGCTTAGGAAGTCTATTGGAGGCAGAAGCAGTCAAGGGTAGCCTAGGGTTAGGGTTAGGCTTAGGGTACGGCTTAAGGTATCGGTTCGGGGACGGGTTCGTGTACGGCGTAGGGAATGGGTTAGGGTTAGGGTTAGGGTTAGTGTTAGGGTTAGGGCTCGGTTTAGGGTACGGGTTAGGATTAGTGTACGTGTTAGGGTTAGGGTAGGGGTTAGGGTTAGTGTACGCGTTAGGGTTAGGCTAGTTATTAAACGATCCCACTCTCTAGATACCCCTTAGCACGTAAAGGAATATTATTTGGGGTTGCAGCCATGGAGAAGAGTTTAGACACTAGGATAAGATAAGGAACACACACATTATAAAGAAATCACATTAGGATTCTCTTTTTAAGCTGTTCCTTAAAACACTAGTGCTTAGGAAATCTATTGGAGGCAGAAGCAGTCAAGGGGAGCCTAGAGTTAGTGTTAGGCTTAGGGTTAGGCTTAGGGTACGGCTTAGGGTACGGGTTCGGGGAGGGATTCGGGTACGGCGTAGGTTATGGGTTAGGGTTAGGGTTAGGGTTAGTGTTAGGGTTAGTGCTCGGTTTAGGGTACGGGTTAGGATTTGTGTACGTGTTAGGGTTAGGGTATGGGTTAGGCTTAGGGTACGCTTTAGGGTTAGGGTAGTTATTAAACCTATCCCAGTCTCTAGATACCCCTTAGCACGTAAAGAATATTATTTGCGGGTCCAGCCATGGAGAAGAGTTTAGACACTAGGATAAGATATGGAACACACCCATTATAAAGAAATCACATTAGGATTCTCTTTTTATGCTGTTCCTTAAAACACTAGTGCTTAGGAAATCTATTGGAGGCAGAAGCAGTCAAGGGTAGTCTAGGGTTAGGGTTAGGCTTAGGGTTATGCTTAGGGTACGGCTTAGGGTACGGGTTCGGGGAGAGTTTCGGGTATGGTGTAGGGTAAGGGTTAGGGTTAGGGTTAGGGTTAGTGTTAGGGTTAGGGCTCGGTTTAGGGTATTGGTTAGGATTAGAGTACGTGTTAGGTTTAGGGCAGGGGTTAGGCTTAGGGTACGCGTTAGGGTTAGAGTAGTTATTAAACCTATCCCACTCTCTCGATACCCCTTAGCACGTAAAGGAATATTATTTGGAGGTCCATCCATGGAGAAGAGTTTAGACACTAAGATAATATAAGGAACACACACATTATAAAGAAATCACATTAGGATTCTCTTTTTAAGCTGTTCCTTAAAACACTAGTGCTTAGGAAATCTATTGGAGGCAGAAGCAGTCAAGGGTAGCCTAGGGTTAGTTTAGGCTTACGGTTAGGTTTAGGGTACGGCTTAGGGTACAGGTTCGGGGAGGGCTTCGTGTACGGCGTAGGTTATGGGTTAGTGTTAGGGTTAGGCTTAGTGTTAGGATTAGGGCTCCGTTTAGTGTACGGGTTAGGATTAGGGTACCTGTGAGGGTTAGGGTAGGGGTTAGGGTTAGGGTACGCGTTAGGGTTAGTGTAGTGATTAAACCTATCCCACTCTCTAGATACCCCTTAGCACGTAAAGGAATATTATTTGTGGGTCCAGCCATGGAGAAGGGTTTAGATACTAGGATAAGATAAGGAAAACACCCATTATAAAGAAAACACATTAGAATTCTCTTTTTAAGCTGCTCCTTAAAACACTAGTGCTTAGGAAACTTATTGGAGGCAGAAGCAGTCAAGGGTAGCCTAGGGTTAGGGTTAGGCTTAGGGTTAGGCTTAGGGTACGGCTTAGGGTACGGGTTCGGGGAGGGCTTCGGGCACGACGTAGGGTATGGGTTAGGGTTAGGTTTAGGGTTTGTGTTAGAGTTAGGGCTCGATGTAGTGTACGGGTTAGGATTAGGGTACGTGTTAGAGTTAGGAAAGGGGTAAGGGTTAGGGTACGCATTAGGGTTAGGGTAGTTATTAAACCTATCCCACTCTCTAGATACCCCTTAGCAAGTAAAGGAATATTATTTGGGGGTCCAGCCATGGAGAAGAGTTTAGACACTAAGATAATATAAGGAACACACACATTATAAAGAAATCACATTAGGAATCTTTTTTAAGCTGTTCCTTAAAACACTAGTGCTTAGGAAATCTATTGGAGGCAGAAGCAGTCAAGGGTAGCCTAGGGTTAGGTTAGGCTTACGGTTAGGCTTAGGGTACGGCTTAGGGTACGGGTTCGGGGAGAACTTCGGGTACGGCGTAGGGTATGTGTTAGGGTTAGGGTTAGGGTTAGTGTTAGGGTTAGGGCTCGGTTTAGGGTACGGTTTAGGATTAGGGTACGTGTTAGGGTTAGGGTAGGGGTTAGGGTTAGGGTACGTGTTAGGTTTAGGGTAGTTATTAAACCTATCCCACTCTCTAGAAACCCCTTAGCACGTAAAGGAATATTATTTGGAGGTCCAGCCCTGGAGAAGTGTTTAGACACTAGGATAAGATAAGGAACTCACCCATTATAAAGAAATCACATTAGGATTCTCTTTTTAAGCTGTTCCTTAAAACACTAGTGCTTAGGAAATCTATTGGAGGCAGAAGCAGTCGAGGGTAGCCTATCGTTAGGGTTAGGCTTAGGGTACGGCTTAGGTACGGGTTCGGGGAGGGCTTCGGGTACGACGTAGGGTATGGGTTAGGTTTATAGTTAGGGTTAGTGTTAGGGTTAGGGCTTGGTTTAGGGTACGTGTTAGGGTTAGGGTAGGGGTTAGGGTTAGGGTACGCGTTAGAGTTAGGGTAGTTATTAAACCTATCCCACTCTCTAGATACACATTAGCACGTAAAGGAATATTATTTGGGGGTCCAGCCATGGAGAAGAGTTTAGACAATAGGATAAGATAAGGAACACACCCATTATAAAGAAATCACATTAGGATTCTCTTTTTAAGCTGTTCCTTAAAACACTAGTGCTTAGGAAATCTATTGGAGGCAGAAGCAGTCAACGGTAGCATAGGGTTAGGGTTAGGCTTAGGGTTACGGTTAGGGTACGGCTTAGGGTAAGGGTTAGGGGAGGGGTTCGGGCATGGCCAAGGTATGGGTTACGGTTAGGGTTAGGGTTAGTGTTAGGGTTAGGGCTCGGGTTAGGGTACGGTTTAGGATTAGGGTACGTGTTAGGGTTAGGGTTAGGGTTAGGGTTATGGTTAGGGTTAGGGTTAGGGTTAGGGTTAGGGCTCGGCTTAGGGTACGGGTTAATATTAGGGTACGTGTTAGGGTTAGGCAAGGGGTTAGGGTTAGGGTATGCCTTAGGGTTAGGGTAGTTATAAAACCTATCCCACTCTCTAGATACCCCTTAGCACGTAAAGGAATATTATTTGGGGGTGCAGCCATGGAGAAGAGTTTAGACACTAGGATAAGATAAGGAACACACCCATTATAAAGAAATCACATTAGGATTCTCTTTTTAAGCTGTTCCTTAAAACACTTGTGCTTAGGAAATCTATTGGAGGCAGAAGCAGTCAAGGGTAGCCTAGGGTTAGGGTTAGGCTTAGGGTACGGCTTAGGGTACGGCATAGGGTATGGGTTCGGGGACAGGTTCGTGTACGGCGTAGGGTATGGGTTAGGGTTAGGGTTAGGGTTAGTGCTAGGGTTAGGGTTCGGTTTAGCTTACGGGTTACGATTAGTGTACGTGTTAGGGTTAGGGTATGGGTTAGGGTTAGGGTACGCGTTAGGTTTAGGGTAGTTTTTAAACCTATCCCACTCTCTAGATACCCCTTAGCACGTAAAGGAATATTATTTGGGGGTCCAGCCATGGAGAAGAGTTTAGACACTAGGATAAGATAAGGAACACACCCATTATAAAGAAATCACATTAGGATTCTCTTTTTAATCTGTTCCTTAAAACACTAGTGCTTAGGAAGTCTATTGGAGGCAGAAGCAGTCAAGGGTAGCCTAGGGTTAGGGTTAGGCTTAGGGTACGGCTTAAGGTATCGGTTCGGGGACGGGTTCGTGTACGGCGTAGGGAATGGGTTAGGGTTAGGGTTAGGGTTAGTGTTAGGGTTAGGGCTCGGTTTAGGGTACGGGTTAGGATTAGTGTACGTGTTAGGGTTAGGGTAGGGGTTAGGGTTAGTGTACGCGTTAGGGTTAGGCTAGTTATTAAACGATCCCACTCTCTAGATACCCCTTAGCACGTAAAGGAATATTATTTGGGGTTGCAGCCATGGAGAAGAGTTTAGACACTAGGATAAGATAAGGAACACACACATTATAAAGAAATCACATTAGGATTCTCTTTTTAAGCTGTTCCTTAAAACACTAGTGCTTAGGAAATCTATTGGAGGCAGAAGCAGTCAAGGGGAGCCTAGAGTTAGTGTTAGGCTTAGGGTTAGGCTTAGGGTACGGCTTAGGGTACGGGTTCGGGGAGGGATTCGGGTACGGCGTAGGTTATGGGTTAGGGTTAGGGTTAGGGTTAGTGTTAGGGTTAGTGCTCGGTTTAGGGTACGGGTTAGGATTTGTGTACGTGTTAGGGTTAGGGTATGGGTTAGGCTTAGGGTACGCTTTAGGGTTAGGGTAGTTATTAAACCTATCCCAGTCTCTAGATACCCCTTAGCACGTAAAGAATATTATTTGCGGGTCCAGCCATGGAGAAGAGTTTAGACACTAGGATAAGATATGGAACACACCCATTATAAAGAAATCACATTAGGATTCTCTTTTTATGCTGTTCCTTAAAACACTAGTGCTTAGGAAATCTATTGGAGGCAGAAGCAGTCAAGGGTAGTCTAGGGTTAGGGTTAGGCTTAGGGTTATGCTTAGGGTACGGCTTAGGGTACGGGTTCGGGGAGAGTTTCGGGTATGGTGTAGGGTAAGGGTTAGGGTTAGGGTTAGGGTTAGTGTTAGGGTTAGGGCTCGGTTTAGGGTATTGGTTAGGATTAGAGTACGTGTTAGGTTTAGGGCAGGGGTTAGGCTTAGTGTACGCGTTAGGGTTAGAGTAGTTATTAAACCTATCCCACTCTCTCGATACCCCTTAGCACGTAAAGGAATATTATTTGGAGGTCCATCCATGGAGAAGAGTTTAGACACTAAGATAATATAAGGAACACACACATTATAAAGAAATCACATTAGGATTCTCTTTTTAAGCTGTTCCTTAAAACACTAGTGCTTAGGAAATCTATTGGAGGCAGAAGCAGTCAAGGGTAGCCTAGGGTTAGGGTTAGGCTTAGGGTAAGGCTTAGGGTTCGGCTTAAGGTATGGGTTCCGGTACGGGTTCTTGTACGGCGTAGGGTATGGGTTAGGGTTAGGGTTAGTTTTAGGGTTAGGGCTCGGCTTAGGGTACGGGTTAATATTAAGGTACGTGTTAGGGTTAGGGTAAGGGTTAGGGTTAAGGTACGCCTTAGGGTTAGGTTCGTTATAAAACCTATCCCACTCTCTAGATACCCCTTAGCACGTAAATGAATATTATTTGGGGGTGCAGCCATGGAGAAGTGTTTAGACACTAGGATAAGATAAGGAACACACCCATTATAAAGAAATCACATTAGGATTCTCTTTTTAAGCTTTTCCTTAAAACACTAGTGCTTAGGAAATCTATTGGAGGCAGAAGCAGTCAAGGGTAGCCTAGAGTTAGGGTTAGGCTTAGGGTTAGGCTTAGGGTACGGCTTAGGGTACGGGTTCGGGGAGGGATTCGGGTACGGCGTAGGTTATGGGTTAGGGTTAGGGTTAGGGTTAGTGTTAGGGTTAGTGCTCGGTTTAGGGTACGGGTTAGGATTTGTGTACGA